>NC_056678.1:41874933-42484725 GCF_018350195.1 Panthera tigris
TCTTCTTTTCTTCTTCTCTTTCTCCTTCTTCTTCTCTTCTCCTTTTCTTCTCCTTCTTCTCTTCTTCTTTTTTTGCACAACACAGAGCTCCTATGTTATCCAGAAGAAAGGAACAGAACAGGTGTCCCCTAACAGAGGATACAGTATAAAGGTCTCTAAGGTTAGACTTGAGTCTAGCCCTCAAAGCTGACTGAGTCACGAAGCACGGGCTTATGAGGCTAAGGAAGTTCTACCCCCTAACTTATTATGGTCTGCCCTTTGGACATGATGGTTGATCAAACCTCTTCAATTAATATCAATTCCTTCTTATCTGGTCCCATTTCAAACTAAACCATGGCTTCCCCTTGTCAGTTAACAACCTGATTCCCAAACTTTGTAGGGCTAGTAACAATTTACAAAAGCAAATCAGTGCACCTACTTGGACTGATACCCATCCTAAACAGAGCATATTAAGAGAATACTGGTTAAAGGAGAAGAACAAACAGCTTTTTCATTGAAAGCGGCCAGATAGCGAGAGAACTAAGTATGTGACGTGTCATGGAATAGAGGGTTTCAAGGAGGATAGGATCTCAATAGAAATACTAGAATGAGAATTCAGAAAATGCAGTTAGGAGGTCATTGGTGACCCTAGAGAGCAACCTTTCAATAAACAAATGAGTTTTGAAGCCAGAGTTCAAAGACACCAGAAATGACCAGGTGCTGAAGAAACAAAGGTCACGGGTAAAAGCTCTATTGGGAGGGATATGGGGATATGTGTTTGGCATATATGTTTTTGAAAAACATCCTATTTTTAAGTAATCTCCACACCCAACATAGGGCTCAAACTCAAAACCCGGAGATCAAGACTCATACGTTGTACTGGCTAAGCCAGCTGGATACCCTGGCTTAGATGTTTTCAAGACAGAAAAGACTCGTGCGTGATTGGAACCTTGGAGAAAGGAGCTTATAGATAGGAAAAATATATTCATTTCTATAATTGCTGATATGTTTAGTTTAGCAGAATTAGTTTTCGAGTTTTGTTGTCCGTAAAATGGTGATCCTGTAATGAAGCTCTATTGCCCCCATGTGGTGTAGGCTGCCCAGCAACTTCATTCTAAACTAGGAATTGACAAACTTGCTGTAAACAGTAACTATTTTAGTTTTGAGGGAAAGTAACCACAGATAATACATAAACCAACAGGTGTGACCATGTTCCACTAAAACTTTAAGTAATTTGCTCAAGGTTGAGGGGATCAGAATATGGCACCGCCAGATATGCCACTTTGGCATAAAGATTAAGCTGAGAGCATCTGAGATTCAACAGATGCAAAAAAAAAAAAAAAAAAAAAAAAAGCTTAGAGCTTTCATTTTCTGACTAAAAGTAACAACTTCTGGGAAATAAGACTACCATAAATTCTCCCCGAGGGCAGATCTACTCCCAGAAGGAAGAATGAGAATAAAATCTACCTCAAATCCCTTATTTAGGGAAATGTTATGGCCCTGAAGAACATGAAAACACCACTCATACCAAGATAGAGAAGCATTATCACAAACTTTTAATTTCCTGTTTGTTCTCCTGAAAATAATTTCTTTCCAAAAAGTCATTTGTTTTCCTGTTAGTGCCTTTCTCTTCCTCTCCTTTACCTAGTAAGGTGGTATACAGATAGGAAATCCTATCTTCTTTGAGTTATCACTGACGTCTCCCACGTGTGTGCATGCGGCACATGTAAATAAAGTGTTTTTCCCCCTCCTGTTCATTTGTCTTTTGTCAGTTTAATTTGCAAGACTCCAGCAACAGAATATAAGATGGCAGAAGAAAAGTGTTTTTCTTCACCTCCAAGGTCAGGTAGCTATTAAGTGGAGGAAAAGGGATTTAAACCCAGATATCTGCTTCTAGAAACGGAGCTCCCCCTTACTAAGCTACTTTTTATATTATTATTTTTAACTGAGACTCCATCTTAACATAACTATTTTTACCATACACTTATTTTATTTTTAAATGTTTATTTATTTTGAGAGAGAGAGAGAGAGAGAGAGAGAGACAGAAAGAGAGGGAGAGAGAGGATCACAAGCAGGCTCCACACTGTCAGCACAGAGCCCAACTTAGGGTTTGAACTCGGGAACTGTGAGATCATGACTTGAGCTTATATTGAGTCAGGTAGGGGCCCCTACCGTACACTATATTTTAAATAAGGCATATAAAAAGTTAGTCATAGGCACTTTTCTCCAGATTTAATTAATGTACTTTTTTGAGTGCTACTGAATCTTACTTTGAATCAGGTTCTTCACACACCTTGTCTACAGCTTGGGCACATGATAGAAATTCATGAAGTACATTTTGGTTTGTTTTCTCTCTTATAGATTTTCCCCCTTTTAGCCACAGTTTGACTCCACGTCTGTTTAGGCTATTAATATTATTCAAAGCCAAAGTTTTCATATGATTTTCTTCATTTTAGAGGTAGTATAGTGCAGCGGTTTTACATATGAGCTTTGAAGACAGTCCTCAGTCTGAATTCTGGCACTTGTCACTGCATGGTAAGTACTCAGTAAACATCAGCTAGTCTATTCAATCAACTAGAATGTATGCCTTGGTTCAATTTCCCCATGTTTTCTCTCCTCATGCAGAAGCAAAAAGGACCTTAGTCATCTTAGGTCCCTTTAAATAACCACCACCACCACCACCACCACAATTTTAACTATCATCACCATAATAGTAGCTGACCTTTACTGAGTGATTACTATGTATTATTTATTATTTTTTCCAAAATTTTCTTTAAATTCAAGTTAGTTAATATACAGTGCAATATTAGCTTCAGGAGTAGAATTCAGTGATTCATCACTTACGTACAACACCCAGCGCTCATTATAACAAGTGTCCTCCTTAATGCCCATCACCCATCTAGTCAATCCAGCAACCCTCAGTTCGTTCTCTCTAGTTAAGAGCCTCTTATGGTTTGCCTCCCTCTCTGTTTCTGTCTTATTTTATTTTCCCTTCCCTTCTCCTTTATCGGTTTTTTTTCTTAAATTCCACATATGAGTGAAATCATATGGTATCTTATCTTTTTCTGACTTATTTCACTTAGCATAATACACTCTAGTTCCATCCACATCATTGTAAATGGCAAGATTTCATTCTTTTTGATGGCTGAGTAATATTCCATTGTGATTAAATACTTTCCATGAATTAATTTTATTATTTCAATAACCCTATTAAGCAGGTATTATCATTATCTTTATAGACAGGAAACTGAAGTCCAGGGAGATTAAATAACTTTTCCAAGGTCACGTGGATAATAAGTGGCAGAGATATTTTTTTGAACCCAGGTAAGTCTGACTTCAGAATCCATACTCTTTATTACTTTTCTCTTTTGCTTTATACTGTCTCCAACAGAAAATTTTACTGTTATGTATTTCTTCAAATTAGAAGGAATAATTTTCCAATGTCTCCAAAGCAATGGTTACTAGGCTTTAGGGTTTCACATGCTATTAAAATTTTAAAGATTCTGATAAACAGCATACATTTGCCACATTTAAGTTTTGACAAGAAAGGACCTCAAAACAAAACAAAACAAACCACTACCACTATCATTTACTATTAGCTTAAAATAAAGGATGATTTAATACCAAAAAAGTAGGATAGATATAACCTAGAACTTCCACTTTGGTGAGAACAAAGATTTTAGGACAATATTCTCCTTCCTTCTTAATACCAGGTTAATAGCTACATGCTGCTTGCATTTAGATACAACAACTCTTTTAGTAACTTTTACAACTTGTCTTTCTAGAAAGAACCTGTGTCTTTGGATCTGGAAGCTAAGAGTGCCATTAATTAAAAATTGTTGCTTTTTAATAGAAAGTGGAATAAAAGATCTATAGGTGTTTTGTTCCACTAAAGTGGCCATAGGACTTAACAGTCTGACTGGCCTTACTTCTACTCTTGAAATTTCAAAAGATGAAATAAACAGTTTCGGGATTAGACTTCTTTCATTCCGAAGCATTAGAGGAGTAATCATACTGTTGAAAATGAGAACACCTCAGTTAAAACCTTATTTTTTTGCACCTTTGATTTCCTCCAGAATCCCAATGCCCAAGTGTTTTCAACAAAGTGTCACATCATTAGAAATCAACATGAACGTTGGTCTTGTTAATTTTTTTTATGATTACACTCTGCTGGCTGCATTTTGAACTTGACGACAAACATGAATTGTGAACACATGTAAAAATTTGGAACAATCCTCTTTTACGTAACAGTCTATTAGACCCTTGTTTTATGTTATACTTTAGATAAATTAAATTTGAATAGCTCAATTATAATCAAGTATATTCAGCTTCAATTATAACTTCTAATTGATTCAAGCCTATTAGCACAATGTTAATAAAAGGCCAGTGGTTTGCTCCTAATGAACTTTTATGTATTACGTAATCACATTAAAAACCGGAGTCTCCTAAATACCTTAAGGTGGCATTCGCTAGTGGGTCCTGCAGTTTGGATGTCAAGACCAGTACCAGCATCTTTTGGGAGCTGCAAGGAAGCCAGAAGGACAAAGAACATAACTCAGAACACTAACTTCTTGTTCGTACTAGCGCTTAGTCCAGGGTCCTGCTGTAACCTTCACTCGGTGACTTTTTTCTCTATCAATACAAAGACAATTTTCTCTCCTCATCGATCCTTCTAGTATTTTGTTTGGGGGACGGTGGTACATTGAAAAACTTTTAAGAACCTCCTTCTCCATTTTGAGAGTTCAGAACTTTATAACTTTTGGATAAGCAATCAGAGTGAAGACTCTTAAAGACCCAGGTTGGACTAGCAAGCACAAAGCTGACCACGTACGGATATTTGGGTCTGAAGTGAGCCTGGAGTGTGGACACAGGCGGTAGCAGAAAAATCGTGGATACCAGGGTGTAAACGCAGTTCTAGTCCACGCCGGCGTGGGTTCCAGGTCTGCGACACCAATTACCTCTCAAGAGGTGCGGCGAAACCCCACACAGCCCAGAACAACGGCAACCCAGACTCAGGTCGATTCGGTACGGAACCCAGACGCAGGTGATCCGTGGGCGCTGGATGATGACGTACTCCGCAGACCAGGCCGTGATTGGTTTCCGAATGGGGCGTCGACCGCCAACGCGACGCGGAGCCCTGGCCTAAGTCCTCGCGAGAGCGGCGGACTCCGGTGCGGGATGGCCGCTGAGCCGGGCGGAGCTGGCTCGCGGCTCCCGGAGCCGGCTCTCCGGCCCGAGGCATGGCCCGGGGTCCCGGCCCGCTAGGCCGGCCTCGCCCCGATACGGTCGCCATGCCCAAGAGAGGGAAGCGCCTCAAGTTCCGGGCCCACGACGCCTGCTCTGGACGAGGTGGGCGAGGGGGTGGGGGCGTTGAAAGGCTCATTGCTGGCGGCAGGGAGGGGGGCTGGACGGCGCCGGGGCGAGCGCTCGCTTGCCTGTAATGGGAGAGCGGCTGGGGCCGGGGACCTGCAGTGAGCAGGAGGTCTAGGCGGGGAGGACGCTGACGAGAGAAGGCCTCCTCCTTTGAGGGTTGATGCTGTATTTCAGTGACCGTGGCGGATTATGCCAACTCGGATCCGGCGGTCGTGAGGTCTGGACGGGTCAAGAAAGCCGTCGCCAATGCTGTTCAGCAGGAAGGTAGGCTGCCGACAAGTCTTTTCAGACTCAGGCCGTGAAGACAAAACTAGGTGTTTCATTTTCCTGGGATCCTGCCTCAGTGTTTTTCTTGCAATCCTTTGGGCATGTTCCCATAAACGTGTTTGCCGTCCTGAGTAGTCATTTATGTATTCGGAGGAGGGGAAAGGGAGGATTAGCCAAGAGCAGTAGCAGTTTCTGTAGCAGAAATATTTTATTTCTGTTTTTGCATCCAAAAAAAAAAAAAATATATATCTTTGTGTACTTTTCTGTAATTTTCACTGCCTCCTTCTTGGTTATTCGTCTTTTTCCTGTGGTTCATATGTACTCTCAGTTATTCTGCAGTTGGCTTCTTTGTGTGATAACCTTGAAGTGTGCTTTTCCTTTTCTCATGCTTCTCTTACAAGCCTTTAACTCACAGGTCCCTGCGACTTGTGCTTTTCTGGCACCCACTGACTCTAGCTTAGTAACAGGGTTAAATTGGATTCATTTTCTCTCATTGCTTCTTAGAATTTATGCAAACGAGAATAGCATTAACCTTTTGTTTTTATCCTACAGGGTTTATAGTGGAAGAATAATAATGCACTCCCTTTTTCTTCAGGTCTGAAGTTGACACTTTTAAGGAGTCAATCTCTGCAACTTTGGAGTCAGTTTGCTCATTTGCTTTCCAGTTTTTTTGTATTTAAATGCTAAAATTTCTTTCTTGTTGGTTCTCAGCTTTCTTCAGCAGGCTCTCTCACACTATTGCTCCCCCCTCCCCCCTTTTTCTTTTCCTCTTGGATGCTGATATCCTGCCTAAGTCGTGTCATTTGTATTTCTGGATGGGACTCTGCCATCTCATTCTCCCCTTATTTTCTTCTAGTAAAATCTCTTTGTGGCTTGGAAGCCTCCCAGGTTCCTGCAGTGGAAGCTCTTTCTGGGGTTGGTGAGCCCTGTGACATCATTGACAGCAGTGATGAGATGGATGCTCAGGAGGAGAGCATCCATGAGAGAACCGTCTCCAGAAAAAAAAAGAGCAAGAGGCACAAAGGTATAGGGCTTGTTCCCTTTTGGTTTAGTCCTGTCTGTCATGATCACTTGAAGCTGTTCGCTTTCTCAGTAGCACAAGAGGTGAAGCCAGTGGAGAACCAGGGTTTGGATCTTAGTAGTGGGACAGGTTTAATATACTAGCGCTTTCTACTTTTGTCTAAATTTGAGAGGAAAGGAGATTGGTAAGAGTCAATCTTACAATCTGGAGTTGTAAATTCGACTGTACTAGCCATTCATTGAGAACATGTCATTGGTAGGTAAAAACCCGTATGGTGACATGAACACAAAAAGCCTTTGCATTTCTGGATTTCTGAACAGGTGAGGAAGCAAAGATGTGACCAAAAACGTTTTCCTAAATATGTGGATTGTATATAACCAGTTTCATTTCAGCTGAGGTTAGATATTACTATGGACTTTTAAGTGCTCTGCAATTGTTAATGTCTGCTTATGTCTAATAGATACTGTGGGAAATAGAAAATTATGTGATTTTATACTTTAGTGCCAATAAAACTCACACAAATGAAACAAAGAAAAATAAACTAACAGTATATAATGTGCCAGACTGTCGTGCGGTGGTTTGCTCTAGACTTAATGAATCAGACATTCTGGGGTAGCACCCAGAATAGCTATTCCTAAAGCTAAAGTGGTTCCAGTGATCAGCTAGAGTTAGGGGAAGCTAATGTATAAATGATATGTGTTTTTGGTGTCAGATGTGCCAGAACTTTGATCTGTACTTGAGAGTCAGATAACAGATATTTGTATTTATTAAAATATATTGGAACAATCAATAATTAGTGGACTGACATCGCTTTGCAATTATGCCAGTTATTGTCAGTGATACCACTGTTTTCCAGAAGGCCAAAGTTAATACTGACATTCCTCACATTTCTTTGTTCCTTAATTTTTTGCTTGAAATCCCTACTCATCATCACCATGCTTTTAGAGGTTTATCTTGCTTTGCTTTGTTTCTGGGCACACTCCAGAGAACAGCTTACAGACTTTTAAAATCTCTTTAATGACATAAAATTCACTCCTTTAATGTGTACAATTCAATGGCTTTAGTATGTTTACAGAGTTGTGCAGCCATGAACATGATCTGAGTTGAGAACATTTCTATCACCCCAAACCTCTTAGCATTATTCCTCATTTCCTCCTAATCCTCCTGGTCCCCCTAGCCTACCCGCAACCACTGATTTACCTTCTGTCTCTATAGATTTGCCTGTTCTGGACATTTCATATAAATGGAATCATACAATATGTGGTCTTTTGTGTCTAGCTGTTTTCATTTAGCATGTTTTCAAGTTCATCCATTTTGTGGGATATAACAGTACTTCAGTTTATTTGGCTATTTTTTAAAAAAACATTAAAAAAGTTTTTTTTTTTTTTTTTTAGTGTTTATTTTTGAGAGAGAGACACACAGAGTGTGAGCAGGGTAGGGGTAGAGAGAGAGGGAAACACAGAACCTGAGGCAGGCTCCAGGCTTTGAGCTGTTAGCACAGAGCCTGACGCAGGGCTTGAACCCATGGAATGCAAGATCGTGACCTGAGCTGAAGTCGCGGATGCTTAACCAACTGAGCCACCCAGGCGCCCCTATTGGCTATTTTGAATAATGCTGCTGTGAATGCTCTTGTACAAGTTTTTGTATGGACGTATATTTTCATTTCTGTTGGGTAGGAGTGAAAGTGCTGAATCACATGGTAACTCTGGTTTAACTTTTTGAGTAATTGCCAGTGTGTTTTTTGTAGTTTCCATTTTACATTCCCACCAGTAATGTAAAGAGTTCCAGTTTCTCTACATTCTCACCAACACTTGTTACTGTCTGACTTTTTAAATTAAAGCCATCATAGTGGATGTCAGGTGTATGTCATGGTTTAGATTTGTGTTTCTCTGATGGCTAATGATGTTGAGCATCTTTTCATGTGTGCTTATTGCCCATTTGTATGTCTTCTTTAGAGAAATGTCTACTCAAATCCTTTGCCCATTTAAAAAAAATTTTTTTTAACATTTATTCATTTTTGAGACAGAGACAGAACGCAAGTGGGGGTGGGGCAGAGAGAAAGGGAGACACAGAATCCGAAGCAGGCTCCAGGCTCTGAGCTGTCATCACAGAGCCTGATGTGGGGCTCGAACTCACAGACCATGAGATCATGACCTGAACCGAAGGTGGATGCTTAACCAACAGCCACCCAGGCACCCCATCCTTTGCCCATTTTTAAGTTGGGTTATCTTTTTATTACTGAGTTGTGAGAATTCTTTGTGTATTCAGGATACAAGTCACTTACCAGATACATAATTTGTGGCTTTCAGGTTTAACTATAATTCATCTTTTAGTTCTCTGCTCTGCTTTACTTTCATTAGGTTCCTTCATTCTAGTCAGACTGGTCTTTTTTTTTTTTTTTTTTTACCTTCTCTTTTTAGCTTCTTTTTAATGAAACAAATACGGAAGAAGAGAAAATAGTATAATGAGTCCCATATAGCTGTTACCCAGCATTAACGCTTATCAACTTATGGCCATTTTTGTTTCAACCACTACTCCCCCACCTCAACACACACACTGGATTATTCTGAAACAATTTCCGGGCATCCTGTTATTATCTGTAAATATTTTGGTAGTTCCCTCCAAAAGACAAATACTCTTTAACAACAACAACAAAATTAATCCTGTCTAAAAAGGTTAATAGTAATTTCTTAATAGTATCAGAATCTTGTTAGGCTTGTCTCTTTATTGCTGTCACATGTGTTTTGTTTTTCTAGGTCTCTGGGCTTTATGTTTACTGTTTATTTCACTTGGAATACTTTTCTCTTAAGCTATATCTATCAAAGTTCTTTATGTCCTTCATGGCTTATCTCCAAGAGGCTTTCTTTTACTGATTCCATTTCCTGCATCTTGAAATTTCTTAATAATGATGTTTCAAACACTGACAGTTCTTCAGTAGTTACCAAGTTTTGTCCCTAAAGATGAACATTTTTAAACAGCACTCTGCTTTGTAAAGCTCCTTATGGGACTCAGTGGGAGAAATTCTGATAGTCCTTTTCATTCTTCTTTAGGGAGAGATTTAATGTGGGAGAAGGTGAGGCCCAAACATGGCACACTTAACCTTAAATGGTTACCAGAAATTATAAGGAAGAATTGCAACCAGAGAAGAGGATGTTGTTTTGGAGGCATTGGTCCGTGTAACGAAGAATCTAATGCAACAACCTGATTGAGTCATATAGCTGCAGGAAGCTGTTAGCTAAAAAAGTAGAGGCAGCTTTGGGGAGGTAGTGTAGGGTCCTTTTGCCCACGAAAGAGAAAGAAGAAAAGTTCTCTTTGGATAGTTGTGTGACTAGGTCTGAATTACAGGTTAGGGTTAGGGTTTGTCCAGGTGCAGATATCTTTATAGAGTGTGAGTTTTTGTTTGAACTTGAGACATCTGATGGACCTCAGAGTTAAGAGAATGAACCCTGATGAGGTCTGAAGGAGGAGGAGGTGGGGATACATTGTCACAGGGCATCTTTGAATACTGAATGCTCCTGGCCAGGATCATAGGTCAAACTGGCAATGAAACGAGGAACTGGAAGGAAAGAAACATGTCTACAGGCATTTATTGAGTGATGAAGATATGCTGTAACTTACCTGCTGTTTTATTTAGTTTGCACTTTGAGGCTTCATCATACCATTTTAAAATCAGTTTTTTTTTTTTTTTAGAATGACTGAATTGAAGAAAATGTTTAGTGGATGGGGACTGTGAGGGAAATCAAGGGCAGAATATTTTGTTTTGTTTTTTTAAGTAGGCTTCATGCCTAGTGGTGGAGCCCAACATGAGGCCTGAACTCATTACCCTGATATCAAGACCCGAGCTGAGATCAAGAATCTTTTTTTTTTTAATAACATTTTTTTAAAGTTTATTTTTGAGAGAGAGAGAGAGAACGAGAGAGAGAGAGAGAGGACATGAGCAGGAGAGGGGCAGAGAGAGAGGGAGACAGAATCCGAAACAAGCTCTAGGCTGTCAGCACAGAGCCTGATGCGGGACTTGAACTTGGGAACTGTGAGATCATGACCTGAGCCGAAGTTGGATGCTCAACCGACTGAGCCACTCAGGCACCCCTGAGATCAAGAATCTGATTCTCAACCGACTGAGCCACCCAGAGGCAGAGTTCGTGGTGCAAAGCTAGAATTTGGAGTAAAACCTGGGTTCTGTTTACCTTAACCTAGTGCCAAGGTTGTGTCTTATTACTAATAAAATGGGCACAGTAATATTTTCCTTATTTCTGTTGAAGAATTATTGGAGTGGAATGGTATAATGTATGCAGAAGTACTTTGGCAAACTTCAAAATAGTGTTTGAATAGTTGTTAAATAAAAGCCTTTTAAGAATATGACCTAGTCACTTGGGCAACAGGAAGCAAGTTTCTAGCAGCTAGAATAAGCAGGAAATGATGAGCCTGACAGGCTTTCTTGGACCTGTTTAAAACTGTTTTTTTAACAGTGCAAGCCCTGGGAGAATTGAAATCATTGGGGATCTTTAGGTATGTGTGTAATAGAAGGTCAAAGGTTATATTCTCTTTTCTGTTTCAGAAGACCTGGACGGGGCTGGAGGAGAAGAGTATCCCATGGATATTTGGCTATTGCTGGCCTCCTATATCCGTCCTGAGGACATTGTGAATTTTTCCCTGATTTGTAAGAATGCCTGGACTGTCACTTGCACTGCTGCCTTTTGGACCAGGTTGTACCGAAGGTGCGACCACAGGGAGCTCACTCTATTGTCTTTGTAGCTGATTTCATTGCTGATTATGATTTGGAGCTACTCCCTGGCTGGTGACTGTTTTCACTTTCTCTGCTCCATGCCGGGCATGAGCCTAGCTTTGGACTCCTTGAACCCCTCTTTTTTTTTTTTTTTTTTTTTTTTTTAATATGAAATTTATTGTCAAATTGGTTTGCATACAACACCCAGTGCTCATCCCAAATTGAGCCCCTCTTTAATTTAAAATTGGTGTTATTAATTCATCCAGGTAATTGTCTTCCCTATGGTTGCCCCCTCCCCCATCCAGTATCCACTTTCGACAAAAAGTCTTGCTTCGGGTCTCACAAAGAGTGGTCTTTGACTTTTCTTCATAAGTTTATTTTAACTAGAATTTTCAAAAGCTACAGATGTCTATCTGCTTACCTTTCTAACTGGGTTCATTGTTTCTTAGTTTGCTAATTATCATGAAGTATCGTAGAGTTTTTGTACTCATGTTGCCCGGTGTATAGTTGTAGAGGTGAGAGTGAGGAGCAAGTGAATGATATAATTAGTAAGACGGCTAGCTTTTGCTACCAGATGCAGAAATGTAACGAAGATTATAGACTCTCAGTAAGGATGTTATGGGGAGAGATGTTGAGGTGGAAGTATGTAGAGAACTTGTTGAGACATGAAACACATGAGTGGACTGCGGGATTACAAGATTGTGTGAATTGGTTTTTGCATAGCAAAGAAGTAAAAATAGCTAAGAAATGAAGTGGTGGTGGTGGTGGTGGTGTGTGTGTGTGTGTACACGTGTGTGCATGGGAGAACACTGGGGACAAGCTAACTACTGGCCAGTAGAATCATACAGTTAGGTTCATATGGAGAGTAGGAATCCTAGGGGACCCAGAGCAGGAGAGATAGGTCACATATTGGTAGGAGTAATGTGTCATGTTTCAGGCACTACACGCTGGATGCCTCTCTGCCTTTGCGCCTGCGACCAGAGTCCATGGAGAAGCTGCGCTGTCTCCGGGCATGTGTGATCCGATCTCTGTACCATATGTATGAGCCATTTGCTGCTCGAATCTCCAAGAATCCAGCCATTCCAGAAAGCACTCCCAGCACATTAAAGAATTCCAAAGTAAGTGAGAATTATTGTTGGCGCCTAACTAGTGGACTCTTGTATGGTGGGCCTATTAATATGGCTTATCTCCAGCTTTCCTGATGGGGAGGGCTAGGGCTGTAGGTTCCAGGCTGCTAGGGGACTAATGGAAGCTTTCAGGACTCAAGGGTTTCACTTCTCTAAGACATTCCTGCTCTGCTGGGCTGGCTTTTCTTACCTTTACCTTAAAGCTTTCTTGTGCTTCTAGCATATTCTTTATTCTCTTTACTTTATTCTCATGCATTGTACATTGGATCACTTGAGATGGTTTTGATGGTTTGGGTTAGGAAGAGCACAACTCAAACGGTAGATGTAAACTGTAATTCTTACAAGGTGCTTTAAATCACGATGCAAAGATATAACACGAACACCTTAGTAATTTTCTTTTCTGAATGTGACCTTGATGTCTAGGCTTCTTGTTTCTTGTTGACCTCGTTAAAAGGTTTTGGTACAGACTTTAGCCTATGCTAAGTGCCCACTGTTGCCAAGCTCTGGGCTAGGTCATTTCAGAGAGTATAAGGTACTCGTGCTCGTAGATTTTAGCTCTCTCAAATTCTTGCTGTGTCCTAGGCTATTTCTTATATCTTGGGATTTCCCCAGTAGTTTTTATTCATACATTGTACTCAAGTATCTGGCATTCTTCTGATTTGTAAATAGGTCTATTAGCCTTTGGTCCTTTCTCTCCTTTTCGCCATATTGAAATATCCAGCGAACCCACTTTTGCCGAGCTAGACCAGTACAACAGACACGATCACTTAGGCAAGTTGATGCCTCAGCCTGTTTCTCCTTCAACTAATACCGTTGTCTACATTCTGTCTCTTATGAGTTGTGGGTAAATTTTATTACTCTGTTCCTACCCCAGCTCTGGTGTTCTGTAGCACTTTCCGTTCTCTTCTATTTTGTTGCTGCGCTTTGGGTGTTCTGATTCTTCTCGCCTAGTTTAGCTCCAGTGTGATACTATTCTACCTGCTACATGTTGGTTGAAAGGGTACTGTTGGTTTCAGGATTATCGAGGTTCCTTCCAGGATTGCAGACTGAGATGATCAGGGTTATGGGCTGAGCTCAATTTAATACCACACTCGCTGGTGGCTTTAGGGCAAGTGTAGAATGCGGGGCGAGTAGAATTTCACCCAGCAGCTGCTTCCGCTAGTAATATGAGTGGACGGTATATCATCTCACACTTGCAGTTTGCCTCCCCCAGAAACATTTGATAGTATCAGCCCAAGTATGTGGAGGTGGGGATCATCCCAAAGCTACACATCATGCCAGGTGTGAGTCATTTGCTGGGAGTAGAGCAGCACTGGGCGAACTCCTCATGCCTGACACATCCTAGCGGCTCCAGTGCACAATGCAAGTGCTACTGCCTAAATCGAAAATACCTCTGGCTTCATAGTCTTATCACTTATGTTAATTTTTTAAAAGTAGATTATAAAAAGCCAAGGTGGTGAAACCTAAGGTCTTATTCCAGATAGTAAGCCCAGGCCTCTTGGCTGCTTCTTTCGTGCCTTGTTGTTAGAGATCTCTTAAGAGGATGTGGGACCTGCAGTGGCAGGTGTCCCATGCATGGCCTTGCCACTTGTATAACCACAATCGCATGGCATTCAGGGAGTTGGCAGCATGCCTAAAGGAAGTTGTCCCACGTTCCTGGACTCCAGCTTTTCGTATTTGATTCTCCCTCTCTCTCTTTTCAATAGCATAGCTTGTATGGGACACTGGAGCCGTTGTGATGGCAGCAGAAGTGTCTGCCCCTTAAAGCCAAGCCCATTATTTTTGATGGAACAGCAGGACGTACAGGGCATGTCTGAAGGGCAGGACAGCTGGCACGGCGGACGACCCACCCCTTATCCCCTGGGAGGTACTTAACTTCTTGTGTTAACCCTAGCTGTAGCCTGACTTTCACTGAGGGGCTTACTTGAGACTGAATTCAGCCCAGCTCTGTAGTTTTCACATCGGCTGTCTGCTCCCAGAAGGTCCTGAGTGGCTTGCTCCTGTTACAGGACCGGCCATCTCTGCCTGCCTTATGGCTTTGTTATCATCTTGCCTGGTGGCTACTGGCTGCCCTTATATTTTCATATAGAGGAGTGGCTTGCTGAATCAGAGAATGTCCCAGTCTCTAGAGACCATGTTTCTGTCTTTAAAGATGAGAACAGTGGGGGTTGACCTCAACAGCATCTGAGGTTGACTTATATTGGTCCCTCTTCTCTTTACTGAATAACCCTGGGACTGTGTCTTTTCATGTTGCACCAGTGTCAAATTGGCGGGGAGGGGTCTCTATCTGTGCCAAAGTAAAATCTCAGCATTGGGACTGTGGCTGGCTTTAGAGCTGTCAAACAGGTTTTTGCTGGTTATTTTTTGTGACCTTATTTTGATTTTTTTCCTTTTCTGTCTTATATTTATTTATTTTTGGTTTACTTTATTTTTCTTTTTCTTACAGTGCTTACTTTTCTGGTGCAGAAAGATTGTTGGGAACAGACAGGAACCAATGTGGGAATTCAACTTTAAGTTCAAAAAACAGGTATGTAGTCGTATCTTCTTGTTTTTCAGGCACTATGCTGTTCTAATAAATTTCACTAGGCATAAAATTGCCTTATTAAAATCAAATAGTACACATCAAAACTTACAGAAATGCCATGAGAAGAAAAGGAAGGACGAATTACCCCATACGAAAGAGACCCCGTGGTACAATAGTGTAATGCAAAGTGGGCACTGAATCGGGGAACAAAGAGCTATAAAAGACACATGGGGACAATTCAAGAAATTTGAGGATGCTGTGAATATGAGATGATAGGAAATTGTTGTTAATTTCTTAGGTATGACGGTGACACTCTGGTTATATGTGTCTTCATCCATGCTGAATAAGGTGGTGCATCAGTGCTGCTTTCAGATGGCTTTGCCCCTTCTGCCCCCAACGTGCGTGTGATTTGTATATGTGTGTATATATAACATGAGAGAGAGGTGGGAGGAGAGAAAATGGAATATCTAATGATAGAGGGTATACAGGAGTTTATTGCCCTCTTTTATTACCTTTTCTGTATAGTTGATGACTTTCTAAACATGGGAAAAAGGGGAAAACTTGTTATAACAATGTACTGGGGTTGTTTGCCTATCACTTTTTGTTTTTCAAAGCAAATGTATTTGCAAACAACAGTGATTTGTATGGTTTTACACCTGAGGCCGTGTGGGGAGGCCCTGAGGAAAGGGGCTGCCAAGAGGCTATGTATAAGAAGAGGAGATAGTATTCTACTCTGTCTCTGCCTTTTGCTTGGACTGTACCTGAGATCTTGGCCTCTGTGAGGGTCTGCTTTGCTTGTCTTTACTTCTTGTCCTCAGCAGGCTCATTTCTTCCTTCTGTCTCCCCTACTTAGTATCTTATGAGGAGATGCATTATAAATGCGATTAGTTATCCTGCACTTGATGGTAGGTGAGTTACAGATAGGTTTATAATGAAAGTAAATCATATTTTTCCATTTGATTTTTTTTTTTTTTAAACGTGGTTTTAGGGAAGAATTTTGGCTCTAATCATTTGATGTTAATAAGAGGTCCTCAATCTGTGATACCCATTAGATGTTGATAGAAGGTCCACCATGGGATCTTTCTGGGAAGGAGCTGCAGGGCAGTCTCAGCAGTGTTCCAGCTGAGACCGGAATTAACTGCAGAAAGATGAATGCTGAGATTTCCTTTAGTTCTGAGACTCACGACTCTTTTATTTATGGTGACTGGAATTAGACGGCCACTTCTGCTTCTGTCCCATTTGTGCAGCGGATGTTCTTTGGAGTCCAACAAGTCACAAGGAGTTTGCAATCTTTCAAACATTGGAGAGCTTCTGATAGAGCTATAAGTTTCTATTTCTTGCCAGAAGGCCGGAAATCCCGCCTAAATGAAGCATATACCCATTGCCACATTGCTTATCCTAAGGTGTTTCCTCTTCTTTCAAAAGGCAGGTTTTCCTTGATCTGTATAGAAACCAATATGTCTATAAAGAGAGGAGGTGACAGAAGAGGGATCTTATCCTTTTGTTGAGCCATAGGACTTTCACGGGTGGAGTCTTAGAGCCATGAACATTTCCTCTAAGCTATGAGAGTAATTCTCAGTTCTCTTCAGTCCCCTAGATTAAAGAGCAAGTGTATGGGAGGGTTGCAGCCTCCCATTCAGTACGAAGATGTTCATACCAACCCAGACCAGGACTGCTGCCTACTACAGGTCACTACCCTCAACTTCATCTTTATTCCAATTGTCATGGGAATGATATTTACCCTGGTAAGTGGGGACAGCGTGTCATTTTTAGCTCTTTTACATACTCTCACTATACGGAGGGCTGGACAGAAATTTATAAATTTAATCATCGAGGAAGAAATCTTTGAAGAATAATTTTTTTTTTTTTTAAATTCTGAAAGCAGATTTATATATTAGGAACAGATTTATGGAGGAGTTAATCATATCTGAGAATATCTTATCTCATGTCTTTTTTGCATCTTTGTATAGTTATCGTTAATATTGGAGAAACATCATCCTTTCAGGGATAATATGGAGGCTTATATATGAGCACTGTATGTCAGGACCTTGAGGCGTGCTTGTGGTGTCATAAATGGAATACTAAAATGTAGGGTGACCACTCGGTCCCCTGTGTGATGGTGACTATTCAAGCCTTAGCCAAGAATTAGATTAGTAAACAACAAATATGTCTCTGGCCTATTTTCCAAGTTTTTAAAAATTTTGACTGGATTGGGAACTTGAGAGTTCATGTGATTTATCTTTGCCGTCCTTTAGGCTTATGTTCAGAGCTGCGTGGGGTTCCAACCTCCACACTGAAAATAGTTTTATTCTTTTTTTAATGGTAAAATAAATAATGCATACTTCATGGAAAGAACTTAAATAATACATAAATACATCGAGAAAGGAAAGGTGACCTAGACGTTGACTGTCCTATAACTATTAACTTTTTGGGAGTTGTTCTTTATTGTGTCCATTATTATGTACATGCATACGTCCACTCTCTTAAATAATTTTGTATAATTGAGATTCTATCATACATGCTGTGTTGGTTGTTAGGCACCTCTCCCCTCCCTCAAGGTTAAGTCACATTAATGACCTAGTTATATATTCAGATTCCCTGTACTTCATGCTCCTACAGTTCTGTACAGACCAACATATACATAAACATATTTAGAGATTGTGTGGTTCATTTTACCAAACATGTGATCAGATGTATGTTTCATGCATCTTGTTTGACTTGCTCAAAATATCTCATCAGGATGCCTTCAAGTCATTTCGTATAGCTCCCACCCAGCTTTTAAAAATTGACTTCAGTGGTAGTCTGTGTGTGTGTATCCTGGTTTACTCAGCTATTTGAGAGGCTTTCTTTAGCAGAGTTTAAATATGAAGAAATTTCATTTTGTGGCCCAGCCAGTGTAAATTTTGTCTAGACTGTCTTATTTCAGAGTAAGCCGTAGGAAAACAAGGTTGTTGGATTTGGGGACTGAATTTGCTTTTTCTCTGCTAGTTTACTATCAATGTGAGCACGGACATGCGGCATCATCGCGTGAGACTGGTGTTCCAGGACTCTCCTGTCCGTGGCGGCCGGAAACTGCGCAGCGAACAGGGCGTGCAAATCATCCTGGACCCAGTGCACAGCGTTCGACTCTTTGACTGGTGGCATCCTCAGTACCCATTCTCCCTGAGAGCATAGTTACTGCTTCTCGTCGCTGAGGGCAGCCCTGAGCTGGGCCAGTCCATTAGTAATCAGATTCCGGTTTGGAAGGGGCGTCCGGATTGTATATCTGGTCAGTAACGCACGTGCTCTTCCAGTTCCCCGGGCTCCTGGTAGGGGAAGGAGAAGGATTGAATCGAGAGGAAAAACAACTATGATTTATAAACATATTTTAATGTAAAAAATGTGCATTTGAAAGGAGAAACCTGGCCCCATTTTCTGTGTTAAACCCCATTTGGTGCTATTGAGTTTGTTGTTCTTTATTCTTTTATCCCAGCAAAAATGGATGATCTTGCTCTAGGGAAAAATTAAACTCTTGAATCTCCAAACAAGGAAGTTTCAGCCTTCCCTTGTGATCAGAGAGGAGCCTTAGAGGCCTAAAATTGTTGCTACTATTGCTTCCCATTAAGCTCCCCCTCAAATTCAAGTGAATATTTTCTCTTCTCCCTTTACCCTCCTCCAGAAATAAAGCAGGTGACAGGGTTTTCAGAATCTTAGAAGACTGACTTGTGTATCTTTCTTTAAAAATCACTTTTGGATATTTGCATAAATATTTTTTTTGCCAATGTGGATTTTTGCACGAGGCTTGATAGTGGTGGTGATGATGACTTTGTGCCCTTGGTACTCTACTAGGAACTTTACACGATAACACTAATTCTCATGATCCTGCAAGGTAGGTGATACTGGTCCCATTCTGTGGTTGAGAAAACTGAATCCGTGACTTACCCAAGGCCATGCAGCCAATAAATGGTGGAGGATTCTGACCCAGGTCTTTTTGCTGTCCCACAGTTAAAAAGTTCGTTTCATTCCCTCTGGTAGATGGTGGCAAAAGGGAGGAGGCAGATTGTACATAGATAAGAAAGTAAGAGGATAAGTAAAAATTTGATTGTGGTATACCTTATCCGTAATCAGCCTAAAAGGTATATATGAAAGAGTCTTTGGAATATGTGTTTCTTTTCTTTTCTTTTCTTTTCTTTTCTTTTCTTTTCTTTTCTTTTCTTTTCTTTTCTTTTCTTTTTTTAATGTTTATTCATTTTTGAGAGACAGAGACAGAGCATGAGCGGGGAAGGGGCAGAGAGAGAGGGAGACACAGAATCCGAAGCAGGCTCCAGGCTCTGAGCTGTCAGCACAGAGCCTGACGCGGGGCTCGAACTCACGGACTGTGAAATCGTGACCTGAGCCGAAGTCGGACGCTCAACCGACTGAGCCACCCAGGCGCCCCTCGAATATGTGTTTCTAAGTAAATTGCAAAACAGACCAAGAAAGGCAGAAGAATAATGATATTTTCATTGAATTGTTAGGCATTTATTATGCTGAAGGTCATTTAAAAAAAAATGCATTCTGTGTTGAAACCAGCCTCCTGAACTATAAGCACTTCGTGATCTGCCTCTGCCCTGGCCTGCCCTATGCTGCCTATCATTCTGTGTGCCTACAGGAGACTGGCCTTACATCCCTGCAGAAATGCTAATGTCCTGTTAGAGGACTTGGTGTAGCTGGTGTACTCTGAGAAGAGGTTCGTGGGTGGGATTTTTGGTTTTATTTTGTCTTTCCTAACAAGATAACCTTGCTACTTGTCCTCCCTCCCCAGACCCCCAAATTAGCCGGTGTGAGCTGGATGGTGCCATGAGATTCAGATAACAGTCTCAAGCCATGTAAATCTTATGGGGGTAATTATTACCACAAACCAAACTGTTAAATTAGCGTGTGGTTTTTTTCCTTAACTATCCTCCCTAACCCCTACTATTTAAAGAATATTCTTAGGAAGCATCTGTTTAAGACTGCTGCTAATAGCTAAACCTTACCCCACACTGAGGGTGGTACTAAAAGCTGTTCACATGGAAAGTGAGCCTGGGTCAGTGAAAATCAGAATTTGAGTATGTGAATGATAAAAATAAACAACCCCCGCCCCCCTCCAAGGACAATAACACCTTGCAAAGGTCTACAATCAAAAGTTGCTTTTTTGAGGCAGAAGGGAAGAAGCACAGAGCTCTGGTTCCCTGGACTAACGATGCCATGAAGCAGCAGGGAATTATTCTGATGGATCGTGTATACGCCATTTAGGAGGTACCTTTAAAAGGGGAGTGAAACTAATTTGGCTTAATAATTGTCTTCTGACTCAACTTCTAAGTTTTGGTATTAAACTTTGTGGTGATGATTGATACAATATTAGATACCTCCTCAGCTGTTTTCTTAGCATGATATTGACAAACACTTGGTTACGGTTTCAGCCTTCCTTCTGCATTGGCCAAGTTGCCTTTTCTAGGATGATTCCTCTTTTAGTGAAAGGATGTGTGAAGTGTCCCAGGGATTTCCTTTTGAAGAACCCCAAGCCACCTGGAGAAGAGTTGGAACTTTCTGGACTACTTTTGTAAAAACTGCTTTGTAATTTTCACTTCTTAAAAGTATATCTCTTGATTTTGCTCTCAGGGTCAGACAAACAAAATTACACAAATTTAGCTGTGTTTCTCACCCCCATAATCAGAATTACTCAGATTTTCCTGTCTTCCACCGAAGATCTAAGGAAACTAAGCCAATTGGTGAATATACTGGGAGAAAGAAAGAAAAAAAAAGAACGGTATTATGTGTCGTTCTGATTTCAACTACATACAGCATTAGTTGCAGAAGATCCGGAACATGTTGTGTGTAAATCTATAAATATGTACACATTGCATGTATATAAAAATTCTTCACACTTGTAGCAGTGCGCACTGGGTATCCTAAAGAATTGAGTAGGCACTGTGATGAGACTTCACAAACCAGATGGGAAAGATGCAATTAATAGCCACACGGGACACGGTATGGAGCAATTCAGGAAAATGGAGAGATTTAAGTAAAACTTGTCAGTCAGGAATCTGGCATGGAGACTGTCTTCATACTATGTGTATGTAACAGACATTTCATATTCTAGTAACAGTGTTAGCACGGACGGGTGCCTGAATTCAGGCTAGCCATACAGTTCATTGAAGTATCGGAAGTGTATTCGGAAATGTATTCGGATTTCAAGGTTCCCCGCTTAGGAAATAGATGCAACCAAAAGAAAAGTAATAAAGTGGTATGAGAGCAGGTGTGAAAGGTGACAAACCATTGGCAACCATTCAAAGGCCAGGACAGGCCAATTTAGGGAGCTGGTGGTTAGATTAGGAGTAAGGGCAGAGTACAAATGGAGGGGCAGGACGTGTGCTCCTGGGAAGGAGGCAGGGGACTGCTGGACCCCGACACTTCAGTGCTGTTGGGTAAAACCCTGATTCTCCACCTCCTCAGAAGGGCTCTCCGGGCCAAGCCAAGATGGCGCGCAGTAGCATAGCGGCTCTCGTCACGTGCTGGGGCAGGGGCGTGGCCTCGGGGGAGCCGGCTAGGCCCCGCCTTTCGGGGCGGGGCCAGGGGCCTTTAGGGGAGGGAGGGGCGGGGCCTAGAGGCGAGGCGCTTAGGCGCTGGCGGAGGCTGCAGCTACCTCCGCGCTCGCTCCGCTCCCTAGGACGTGTCTGGCTCCCCCGAGTCGGGGGCGGCTCCCTTCCGCCTCGGAGCTGAGCTGCCTGGCTCTCGACGACTGCAGGCAGGTGAGCGCCCAGAACCCGGGCTGGGAAAAGGATGCCTCTTCTTCCCACCTCCAGCTCCCCTCCAGTTTGGGGAGGGGTCTCTGTCTAGCGCGCCTTGGAAAACAGCCCCGTTTTACTCCGGATGTGTCGTCCCCGGCTGGCATAGATATTGCTCTCTCCGCCGCCCCTCGCCGGCTTTTGCAATGCCCTGTGCCCTTGGGGGTGAGAATGGGGGGCGATGCCCGGTTTGCGGGAGGGCGTGGAGTTCTCCCTCATCTCCACCATCCTCGGAGGAGGGGGGCTGAGTTGGCAAGTCTCCCGGTGGGAGCTAGATGGACTGCGCCCCCATTTCCCATCCAGGAGAGTCAGAGAAAAAGCACCTCTTAGCTCTTGGGCCGGCTCCGCTGCTTTGGGCACAGGAGGTACTGAGGTCTTCGAGCCTGCCGGGGGGTCTTAATCCTTCCCGCGTTGCTACTAACACCCCTTCTTAATATCGCTGGCTCTCCGTTCCTTGAACTGCCGGTCTCAGGCTGTGCCAGAAATGCCCCCATCTCCGCAGTGCCGGGGCTGGGATGGAAGGAGCGGCCAACCCGAGGTCTGGTGGGGGTGGGGGTGAGAGTGGGCGCAACCGGAAAAGAGGGCTGGAATAGATTCCTGAACTGGGAGGATGGGAGTGGGGAGTTGACTTTGAACCACGCAGTAGGAGTGTTTTCCAGTATAGATCCTGCAGGTTTTGATGGTGGGTGAGAAGAGAGAGGTCAGGTTGGAGGACTTGGAAATGTGGTGTGGGTGGTTTTCTTTGAGAAGGAGGAGGGATCCAGGACCAGGTGCCACTAGGAGCTGATGTCACCTTTGAGGAGAGGGGTCTGCTGGCAGTATCCATTTAGAGGGATATGTTTGTTGGGGCTGCTCTTCTGCTGTTCTATGTGGTGAGCGAGTGGTTAAGGAAGAGGCTTTGCTTAGTTAGCATGGAGATCCCCTCCTGGTGGGAGCTGAACAGGCCCCTCCAGTAGCCAGGTTTCAGGGACTTCCCTGTCTTTCCAGAGCTGTTGGAACTGATACCTAGTAGTCTTGTTCAACACCCAGCAAACATTTATTTGGTACCTACTGTGTGCCAAGCACGATGCTATGTGCTGGGTCTTTTGAAGGCAATTTACTGCTATGGAGCAGCTGAAAGGTACACACTCTGTTAACAACTCCCCCGCTCCCATTTTGTTGCACTGCTGTTGGATTAGGAAAAAGCAGAGCCCTGTCTACATGTTTTCAAACAGCTGTCTGAACTGGATTCCAACCCATCCACCCACTACCACTATTAACTGGACAGGTAGTCCCAAGAGAACCTGCCTTAGCAAAAGGGACAGTTTGAACGATTTTTCTTAGCTATTTTCTAGGACTTTGTCCTGAGGCCCGAGGAGGCTGCCTGAGATAAATAGCATCTCCAAATAATGAGATGATGAATCGCACAATGATTATCAGAGGCCAAGAATGCACGAGACACTCGGCACAGTGGGAGATGCCCTCTTGTGGAAGATAGAAGAGTGTGGGGAAGGGGGTGTGAGAAATCTCATTTAGTGGTACCTGGGCGTGTGCCGATGAGCATGTCATGATGTCAGAACCGTGGAGTATATGAGGTCTGGCAGTTGGGTGATAAGGAGGGATTGGAGGGGCAGGGCAGGGCAGGGCAGGGAACCAGGCTCCTAGGTCTCTTCTCTGAGTTGACTGCTGGAATCCTAGAGTTGCCAAGAGTTGTCAGGGATTTCAGTGGATCTTTCAGAGCCTATGAGGCTAGCAGGGTGAGAGCTGGGGAGGGGAGGAGGAGTCAAATTTGAAGGCTCGGTAGGGCCAGGGAGCCGGAGACCAAGGGGGCTTTAGGATATGGAGACATAATCTCAGCAGGCCTTTTTATGCCGGGGGACTCTCCCCTGGGGCCTTAGGCCCTTGGATGGGTTGCGGTAGGAGCAAAGGTGTGGCTTCTGATTGGCATGGGGTTGTGCGTGGCATGTGTGTCCTGGAGAGGAGGTGGTAAGGAGCAGAGAGGACCACAAGAGTAAAAGCTGCCTCAGAGTCTAGGTCCCAGGTATGGAATCAGGAGGAATGGAGGGGAGGTCACAGGGAGGGGTGGTGTGTATTGCAGCCACATGAAGTCACCATCTGTCCCCCCTCTGGCCTGCTAGCTCACTGACCTATAATTAGCTCTGGAGGGCATACGGTGCTGGCTCACAGGAGCGTGGCACTGTGGATGGCTAGTGGGGTAAAAAGTACTCTGATGGACCGTGGTGCTTGGCCAAATCTGAGAGGGGCAGCTTCTAGGGGACCCTCAGTCTTTGCTGTGCAGGGAGGGGCCTGTGGGAACTGAGAATGCCATGGGGCAGGGCCGGTGGGGGGAAGTAGCCGTGGGGAGAAGGAGCTCTGAGCTTGGATGGTGTGAAACTCCAGGGCTGGGCGGGGCTTGAGGACTGCCCTCTTCTCCTTGGCAATGGCCCTCCAATCCCACAGGAAACATTGCTGCCCAGTGCATTGCTCTGGTCTCAGAGAGCCTTGGGTCCTACAGACCCCTCTCCCGTCAGGTGTCTTCTGTTCCGCCAGGCGAGGCCAGCTCCAGCACGGAACAGCTTCTTGCCTGTCGGGCTGAGAGGGCTTGGCTAGGGCTGCTTCATTCTGAGAGAGCTGGGAGGAGAAACTGCCACTGGTTAATTCAACTGGACATACTCCAGGTGGTGCTCGGGGCTGACCCCAAGGCTGTGTCAGAGACGGGTTGTTTGGTCACGTGCTACTCTCTGTTGCTTTCGAGCCATTTCTTGTATACGGTAGTCCCCCTTGTTGCAGGGGGACCCACGGCATTCCAGCACCCTCCGTGGATGCCTGAAACCGTGGATAGTACCAAATCCTATGTATGGTGTATTTTTTTTCTTATGCTACACACCTATGATAGTTTAATCTATAAGTTAGGCACAGTGAGAGATCGGCAACAATAACTGGTAATAAAATAGAACAATTGTAACAACAGACTGTAATGAAAGTTACGTGTGAATGTGGTCTCTCTCCCTAAACATCTTACTGAACTCACCTTTGTTCTTGTGACGACGTGAAATGACAAAGGGCCACAAGATGAGATGAAGCGAGATGAATGACGTAGGCACTGTGATGTCGCCTTAGGCTGCTGTTGACCTTCTGATGATACATCAGAAGGAGGATCCTCTGTGGTTGACCACAGGTAGCTGAGATCCCAGAAAATGAGACTGTGGATCGACGAAGGGGCAGGGGGGAACCACTCTATCTCTGTCCTCTCAAGTAGACTATGAACTTCTTGAGGGTTGACGGCATATCTCACACGCCTTTTGAATCTATAACAACTCTTAGAATCCGGTATTGGATTCATGGAAATCAGCTCAATATGTAGTTGTTGGATTGAATCAAAGAGGTCTGTCTCCTGATTGCCTGGGTTCAAAGAAGCAGGGCTGCCTTGCAACTAGAAATATTTAACCTAGAGCAGAGAAGCCCCTGGGGCTTACCACAGTGTGGTCTTACATCTCAGTGGGAGAATTAGATTCTATAGGCAGTAGGTAAAGTGAAAATCCCCAGATCTCCCATGAAGCATGGTGTATGGGTTTATGTCTCTAATGCTGAACAGTAGCGTTACTGTAGATCAACATATACATTATATTAATAGTATTTATGGTATATTAATTGTATAATATGTGCAGTGATTTTTAAGAGAGTATGTACAGTATAATTTAGTGGTTAAGTGTCAGATGAAGTAGCTGCTTTGCATTAGAGGCTTTTATTGCATATTTTGCTTGGCCAATGGAGTTGAAGTCTCGTAAGTAAAATATGTGGCTGATGTGACTTCATGGCCACTGTCTTCAGATGGATGACTGTCATTTCAGAGGGGAGACAGGCTTGCATTCGGTGCAAGAAAAAGTTTCCTTAGGACAACGAGGCCTACCTCATTTAGCGGTGAGCACCCATTCCCGAAGGATAATCAAATGAAGACTGAGCTGTCAGGGATGTGTAGAAGGAACTCCCGCCTTGTGTGGGAGGTTGGCCTACGTGACCTCGGAGAACCCTTCCAAGTAGGAATGTGCAGTTCTAGGTAAGGGACAGGGTAGGGTGGGCAGTGGATGGCAGGGGTCCTTGGCACATGCCACAGAAGAGGACTCTCCTTTAGCTTGGAGGAGGATGCTGAGAGTGGAAGGCTTGGGGGGTGGGGGCCAGGCTAGGACCTCGGCCTGGGCTGTTTTATGAGGAACGACGTTCTGGGAGATCCAGGGGGTGTCCACTGCCATCTCTGATGCACCTGGAGCCCTGGGCCTGGGAGACCTGCAGGGCAGCTCTGATGGGTGGCAGTATAGAAGGGTGGGCCGGACCCAGTTCCTTGAACTCCGCTCACACTAGAGTAACTGTGGAGCACCCCCAAAATGTTTGGCTTTTGTTTGGGGCAGAGTGCCTGGAACAAATGGAGTTTTCATTCTTTCACTGTCATCCCCATCCCTCCCTCTTCTTCCTCTCACACGGGTTCAAGGCCATGCATGCCCTTCATGCACTTACAGTCTGTCATGACCAGCGACGTATGCTTTCATGATCAGACACACACAGCCATGCACAGGCTCTCGTGGCGCCCGCATGCTCTTAGGGGCACACGTGATTTCTTGACTCCCAGATGCCCGGGCTTATATAACCCCACACACCTTCACTCCCATGACTATACACACGCTCACAACACATTGTGATGATCAGACTCATAGTCTTGTGTGTCATGAGCCCTTGGCGTATGACCACACACAATCTGTCTCACCATTACACATACCTATGCACTGTCTCGCGCACGTGCTCGCAGGACCCTGTCCTCACGACCGTGCTCTTACACGTGGGCACTCTCTCATGGCCATACATACACAGCACACGTTCTCATGACTGTTACACAGCATTGCACAGATACACGGGTCCCCACACACGTCCTCTGTCTCATAACCTCTCACACCCTTTTGTGTCCACGCACACACGCGCACTTTACGATGCAGTTCTGAGTGCTCTGGGCCTTTCGTGCCCTGGTGCCTGACAGCACTTCCATCTTGTGTCCCTGATCCCCCCCCGCCTGGGAAGTTCTGTTTTCTGTGGTGTGACAGCTCCCTAATCTGATGGGCTGATCTACCAATACAGAGTCTTCTGAGCATTTTTGTTTTTTTTCAACACCAGCAGAACCCCATTTGTCCTACAGGGACCCTAGTTCTGAAAGATTTCTTATTCCCCAGATATGCCACACTTACTACTTTGTTTCTTCTTCTGCAAACCTTATTTAAGGACATCTGTGAGTGTTAGACCCTGGCTCTGCTTAGCAGAACTTGGCCCGGGTTACCGAACCTGATGATGGAGGTTCAGCCAAAGCCACGTATGTGCTGTGTGCAGTGGCCCAGCCTTACGTTTTGGTTAATGCAAGCGTATGATCTGTGAGACATTCAGAATGTGGGAAAGAGTTGGTGGGCCCCCAGTGCCACCTGGGTAGCCTTCTCAGCTTTACTGCTGTGTGCCATTGACGTGCTGACTCTCTGAGGGAACATGTGTTTATTTTGGCAGGGGTCTCCTGTAGACAGTGCTTAGCCCGGGGTTTTTCTAACCTCTTTTTAGACTTGGAACCCTCTTATGCACACGAAACCTTAATCAGGTGGTCGGCCACAGTGACAGATTTGGAGCGGACGAGATTAAATGAAGAAAAGGGAGCTCGGGGGCGCCTGAGTGGCTCCATCAGACCTCACTCTTGATTTCAGCTCAGGTCATGATCTCAGGGTTCACGAGATCGAGCCCTATGTGGGGCTTTGCGCTAACAGCGAGGAGCCTGCTTGGGATTCTTTTTCTCCCTCTCTCTGCCCCTTCCCTGCTCATGCTTTTAGAAACATTTTTTTTTTTACATTTACATTTTTTTACATTCATTTTATTTTTGAGAGACAGAGAGACAGAGCACAAGTGGGGAGGGACAGAGAGAGAAGGAGACAGAATCCGAAGCAGGCTCCAGGCTCTGAGCTGTCAGCACAGAGCCCAATGTGGGGCTTGAACTCACAAACTGCCAGATCATGACCTGAACTGAGGTCGGACGCTTAAATGACTGAGCCACCCGGGTGCCCCACCTCTGTGCCCTTTTTCCTCCTGGGCTGCCCCTAAAGGTACTCTCTCATAGTCTCTAAATCCTGCCTTCGTTTAAAGAGGTAGTTGTGATGGCTATACTTTTGGGTATTTTAGAAGAGGAAGTATTTAGAAGAGGAGACTCACAGTCTTTCTTTCCCCACTAGCCTTTGACGTTAGTCTTCCTGGGGTGGTGACAGTGAGGGTGACCATGCGGCCAGGTATGTCCAGGGTAGCCTGGTTCACACCCATGTCCTGGTGTGATTGTTAGCAGCGCCTCCATCCATTCTCAAGAAGGTCCTGGTTTGGGGCGCCTGGGTGGCTCAGTCGGTTAAGCATCCGACTTCAGCTCAGGTCACAATCTTGCAGTTTGTGGGTTCGGGCCCCACGTTGGGCTCTGTGCTGACAGCTCAGAGCCTGGAGCCCGCTTCGGATTCTGTCTCCTTCTCTCTCTGCCCCTCCTCTCACTCATTCTCTGTCTCTCTGCCTCTCTCTCTCTCTCTCTCTCTCTCTCTCTCTCTCTCTCTCAAAAATAAATAAATGTTAAAAAAAATAATAAAAAAAGAAAGAAAGTCCTGGTTTGGACGGTAAGTTGTATGTTCACCTAAGCGATAGGCCGTGTCTTGGGAAGAAGGTGGCCCATACCTGACTGCTGGGGAGCCGCTGGGGAGATGGGCTTCACAGATACAGGCTTGGGGAACCTGCCGGATAGAGACATTGCTCCCTGTGTCTATCTGAGTGCACCCAGCATTAGGAAGGAGAGTGCCTGGGTCTGGCAGTGGGTGATAACTGACACTTGGGTAGGGTTTTTTATTCCTCGTAACAGTTTCTGTCTCTTATCTCCTTGGACCCTCATGACAACCTATAAGATCAGTAGAGTGTATTGTGTTCTGGCCTTCATTTTCCAGATTTGGAAACTGGAAGCCCAGAGAGATAGTCTCACTGCCGGTCTTTTCGGGGGGCCCGGAGAACTGGATACTTCTGAAGGGACATGTAGCCACCCAGCAGTGAGAAACTGTCAGGAGAGCTTTTCTAAGGGTTTTTCTCTGGGAATGGCTTCCTGGATTTTTAGTTTTCTTACTGTGCTTAGAGTGAGCCCTGCCTTGAGGTGCTTTAGCGGCCTGGGGTGCTAAGAGTTAACACTGACTATGTGTTGGACAATGACCTCAGCGCTCTGGGTGCATTAACGCCAGTGATCTACATATCAGCTGGGCTGTCCGAGGCGGGCCTGGCTATCCTCCCCACTTCACAGATGAGGAACCGAGGCTCAGACAGATGAAGTCTCTTTCCAGAGTCGCATGTGTGGTCAGTGGGGGAGCCGGCAATCAGGCCCATCAGCCTGCTCCAGAGCCTTGCAAGGGAGGAGGGGCGCCTGTCTTGCTCTCAAGAAGCTTTACTTTTCAGAGGGCAAGAGAAAGGAACCTGCTCCCAGGCCTTGGGCCAGTGTTCACTCTTTTGGAGTTCCTCTTCTTTGAACTTGGTCAGCGATGGTCTGCCCAGAAATGACTCTGCCACACGTATCTGTTCAGTTCCATGTATGTTAGGCCCCTGGCTGGAGCATCCAAAGACAAGTAGGAAATGGTTCTCACCCCAGAGTATTCAGATGCGATGATGTGTCACAGAGACAGGTATAAAGAAAGGGCCGTGCCGGGTCCGTCGAAGGGCCAGTCTTACCTGTAGGAGAATCAGAAAGGGCTCCGTGGAGGAAATAGTGTTTGAGATGGGCTTGGAAGGGTGAGCGGAAGTGCCTTAGACTGACATGGAAGGGGCCACTGAGGCAGGCTGGGTGAGATGCTAGAAGCTGGTGAGCAACATGGTGGGTCTGGGAGCATGACCCCAGGGTAGGGAGTAGCAGGGGAGGAGACTCACTGGGCTCTTGGGGGAGAGGAAGAGTGAGGGTGAGGCTTTTGGGGGTGGTGGGCTGAACAGGGAGGGGGGGAGGGAGGAGAAGCTTCTGGGTTAGAGGGAAGGAGAGGTGGGCAGCTGGACTTCATTCAGAGGATTGTATCTGAAAACCCCGCAGGGTGAGGGGAGCTGAGGGCTGTTTCTGAAGTTCTTGCGGGAGTGTGGTGTGGGGTGCGGGGCTCAGGGGACTGTTGACAGCTCAGTTTGGAGTCCTTAGGGCATCTGGGGTCGGGGGAGGGCTTCAGGTGGGTGGTGGATGAGGCCTTGGAAATGAGTCACTTCCAATGGGCAAGTGACCATGGTGGCTGCTGTGCAGAGGCCTTCCCCAGGGGGCACGGGGGTGGGGGAAGCCAAGGCGATATGTCCCTAGGCTGCCTTGTCCCTGGACAAGGGCGAGAAATGGCAAAGGAGTCATGGCCTGTCTTCCCTTTCTCAACTGCCTTCCCCTCCTCCTTGGAGTCAGACAGACCGGGATCGAATCCTAGTTCTTCCTCTTACCAGCTGCGTAGACTTCGTTACATGACTCTGAGACCCAGTTCTCACTGGGAAGCATTGGAAGAATTGGGTCTTCCTCGTGAGGAATTGTGAGGATGGAAATAAGTTAATAGATGTTAACCGACAGCCCAGTGCCTGGTATCGAGCACGTCAGAGCTGCTATCATAATCAGTGTTATTTTCCTAGAGGACCACCTCCCTCCCCTTCCTCCAGTTGAGTGGGAGCATGGGAAGGAAGGGAGCACGGCCCTCCTCTTTTGCCTCCTTGCTCTGAGGGGCTTCACCCTGAGGCCCCCTCTTGGCCAAGCTCGTGGCCCACTCACATTTGGGCACAGCTCCAGCCAGCTTTGCCCTAACCCTTTGGCCTCTACAGGGCCACCAGCTTTGCCCTCGATGAGCTCCCTCACCATGGTGGGGCCTGCCATCTGGTAGGGCAGTAGGGAGCCGGCCCGTGTGTGTGTGTGTGTGTGTGTGTGTGTGTGTGTGTGTCCAGCCAGAGCATCAGACCCAAGTCAAGTGCACAGCCCTTCTGTTTGTTGGGAAGAGATGGGGGCGGGGGGTGACTCTTGGAAAGCCAGAGAGGCCTCAGATTTGCCTCTTCTGTGTTTATGAGTCCAGACACCTGGTGTGGGTCCGACCCCTCCATACACACTCACACACTTGCACTCACACTCATGCCTGCTCTCTCTGGAGCCCTCTTCCTCGGTGTCACAGCCTGCCCGTACTCCTCACTGGCAAAGCCCCTCAAATGCTCACTTTGGGGGCTGGTAGCTGTCGCCTCTGAATCAGGACCTGTGAGTGTTACTTAGAAATTGTGCAGGAGTTGAAGAGGCTTCTGTTAGGCTGAGATGATAATTGCGCTATTTAAAGCCGGCCCTGGAGCCAGAAGGAGCCAGGTGTCCCGACCCGGTTGCCCTAGAGCTCCTGGCTGTTGTTCACCGTGCTGCACAAGTGGGGGCAGGGTAGGGGGGTCCTGGCCAGCCATCTCGGGGCATCTGCCTGGCATCGCCCTCTGGGCTCATCCTCAACCTGCTCTACGTGATGCCATTTCACTAGCGGAAGTGGAGTGGTTACCTGGCACCTGGTTGGGAGGGAGGCTGGGAAAGGCTGGGGGCAGCCAGCTTCTCAGTTGCCAGAAAGACCAGGAGGATTGGGGGAGGCCAAGCTGGACCAAATAGCCAGCACATCCCGGCGGGCAGCCTGAGGTCTGTTCTTCCTTCCTGAGAACCTCCCAGCCCTTTTTCCGTAGGAGCTGGGACAAGCCCTCCCACAGGCCTGCCTTTGCCCTCTACTAAGGTAATTCACACGCCCCTGCAATCATGGGGTGCTTTCTGCTTTTCCCAGCTCTGTGTTATCTGTGATCTCATCCCTCGAAGGTGGGCAGAGCAAGGGTCGTGGGTTCCATCTTACAGCAGAGCTCTCAGTAGGTGGCGACAAGCCCAAGGTCATCCGGCTGGTCTGTGGCAGAACTGCACCCGAGGTGTCCAGAGTCCCGGCTCTGGGCTCCTTCCTCTCTTACTACACTGCAGGATGCCTGGGGATCTGTTGGACTGAGGCTGTTCCCAGGACCCTGAGCTCCTGAGTGCACTACACTCTTCTTCCGAGGACAGGTTCTGTCACAAGGAGCCTCTTCCCCAGCCGGACCCTCACTTCTCTCTCATTTCTTCTTGGAGTGGGATGGGGGAGTGGGAAGGGACGAGGGCCTGGCAGCTGGTGAGTTTGGAGAGGTTGTGGTCTTTCAGCCTCACAGATTAGAGCATTCGGGGTGAGGGTCGTGGGCACAGTGGGAGGGAGAATTGGAGGAATCGCTATTATTGGCATTAGTGAGTTGGCACTTCTGGCAAGACTGGGGTAGCAGCCCCTCCTGTCTACTCCCATCTGCTCTGTGGGGCAGGGACGTTGGGCTGGGAGGGTGCAGACCAGGGTGCTACTTTTGACCTCTGTAGCTGCTAGGGACCCAGCCCTCCACGGTGGCTTCCAGCTTGGGGAAAGGATCCCCTGGATCAGAGTCTGTGTCCAGTTTGGGTCTGGGAGCATGTGTGTGGCCACACGTGTACGTCCTAGGTCCCCATGGTTCCGCGTCTGCTTGTATGCATGTGTGCGTGCACGCGTGCGTGTGTGTGGGCGTACCCACATGCCTGCCTGAACCCCTGGGCCCCCTGGGAAGGACTGTGGGGGTGAGCTCAGGAGTTCTCAAGCTGGTGCTCTAGCTTGTGTCTGATCTAGGCCCACATTCCTCCCCAGCCTCCCTCTGGCTGCTCCCATTTCTGCCCGGATCATGAGTACTTTGTGGGGGGGGGGGGCAAGCGGGGGATGATAGATGGGTTCAGGTAGAAGAGGCTTGGTCCTTCTCTGGTTTCCCTGCTGGGTTCAGCCCTGCCACAGGCTGGGGGCTGCCCAACGTCCAACTTCTTTCCTCGCATCGGGTCCTCATACCTCCTGCCTTTCCCCTGACCGTCCCAGTCTGCCTGTTGCCCAGTCTGCCACCCGGGGCGAGGGGTGGACAAGACGCAGTCCCTGTGTCCCCCAGATGGTAAGAGGAGGGAAAGGAAGGAAAGCATCGTTTAGAGAGCATCTCCTGTGTGTGCCCATTACCGTGCTGACTGCCTCACATCCTATTTCTCATGCAGCAAGAGCTCTTCCGAAACGGATTAAAGTAGTGGCCTCCTGGCAGTGGGCAGGGGGGTTGGAAGGCAGTGGCAGGCAGAGGAATCCCCAGCTGCACCCTGCCTTCCTTGGCACACCATTCTTTGCTCTGACCACTGGGCTTCCCCGCACCGGGCTCAAGGTGTTCTCGAGGCTAGGCTGGGCACACGTTCCCCAGCAGGGAAACCAGCCTGTTGGCAGTGGCAGCGATGGGCCGTTACACGGCGGGAGAAGATTCCCGGCCACGCGCAGGGGCCCGCACGCCTCGGGAGACTGACACCCTTTACCCCCACCTGACCATGGGTTCCTTCGCATCATTCAGTTCCTGCTCCGACACGGAAGTCGCGGGCCACGACTTCAGAACGGAAGCCTGCTCTCTGCCAGGTTTCAGGAGGAGGGGCGACTTGAGCTGGAGACTCTTTTCCTTTTTTTTTTTTTTTAATTTTTTTTTTTTAACGTTTATTTATTTTTGAGACAGAGACAGAGCATGAACGGGGGAGGGTCAGAGAGAGGGAGACACAGAATCTGAAACAGGCTCCAGGCTCTGAGCTGTCAGCACAGAGCCTGACGCGGGGCTCGAACTCACGAACCGCGAGATCATGACCTGAACTGAAGTCAGCTGCTCAACCGACTGAGCCACCCAGGCGCCCCTGGAGCCTCTTTTCCAAATGATGGGCATGGAGCAGGTCAGGGCTCTCTGCCACCCAGTGCCCAGCCCGTGCCTTTCCAAGGAACCGTACTGGGTCAGTGGTCAGGGTAGGAGGTACCCTGGCCTTGTCTCCTGTGACCCTAATAGTGCACCCTGTGTGGGTTCACACCTGCTTAGAGCCCTTTAGCCCCTTCTGTGCTTACCTCGGCCTGAGTGCAGGGGGGAAAGCTATGGTGGGGGCAGAGACCCTATTTACCCCCCTTTCACTTTCCCACCCCTGGGTCTCAGGAGGACTCTGGGCAGCCTGCTGGCTGCTCCCCTGCCACTGACTGAATCATTTCTATATTTGGCCAGTGAGCCACGTGGGTGGGGAACCACTCCACTGCGGCTGCACTTCTGACAGCTGGGGGGTGGGGAGAGCTGGAGGCAGAGGCTACGGCAGCGGGCATGTGCGTTCCTTGGGAGAACTAAGGAAAGCGCCATCCGAGTGAGTGAGTAAGCCTGGAGGAGGGGCGTGCGCTGACATCTCCTTCTCCTCCCCCACGTTCTGGTCCAGGTCCTGTTTCCTGCCCCCCCCCCCCCCCGCCGCCATCCCCTCCCCTGGATGCCCTTCTTTCCTCAGCTGGTCCTCACCACAGCCTCTTCTCCCACAGACCACTGCCCTCCAGAAACGATGGGCGTCGCTAGACCCAGCTGGGACTCTGCCAGGCTCCAGCACTCAGCCTAAGGAAGGGCCCTCTTCCAGCCCTGCTCTCCCTGCCTGTCATGGCCACACTCGGCTGCTGCCCGCTTGTCTGGGGACATAGGGCACCCAGCCCCAGCCCTGAGAGGTTAAGCCAGGCCCTCTGGCTCCATTCCACAGGGGCACTCTGGGCACCAGGCCCCTTTCAGAGCAAGAGCGACTGATGCCATGGGAGAAGCCCCTGCCCACCTGCCCACTCACCTGGCGCTGCCTGCTCTGAGACCCATGCACTGGGTCCCCCTGGAAGTGCCAACCCTGTGAACCCCTCCCCTGTCCCCCGACGCTGAGAAGGCCCTGTCCACCCCCACCATGTGTGAGGTGATGCCCACAATCAACGAGGGGGACCCCCTGGGGCCCCCCCATGGCGCCGATGCTGACGCCAACTTTGAGCAGCTGATGGTGAACATGCTGGATGAGCGGGAGAAGTTGCTGGAGTCCCTTCGGGAGAGTCAGGAGACCTTGGCAGCCACGCAGAGCCGGCTCCAAGATGCCCTGCATGAGCGGGACCAGCTCCAGCGCCACCTTAACTCCGCCCTCCCCCAGGTAAGGCCTGATTGTCTGCACCTCCCCACATTCTGCCCCCCTCCCCACCCCCCCCCACCGAGCCCTGCTGAGCCCTGCACACTCTGGGCCCTCAGCTTATCTGCATCTGTTTGCGTATCGACAAATGGAATTCACAGAGCATTTAACTTTCCTTCATCTCCCTACATAAATCCTTTCCCTGTCACTCCCAAGCTCCTCAGCCTGGCATTGGCTTCATCTGGAGAAATGGATGGAATTTGATGCGGGAGAAAAACCCAGCCATAGCTGCCAACTGCAGTGAGCCCATGCGGTCACCAGGTGGCACCCTAGACTGGAAAGACACTTCCGCCTTGACTGATCCTCACCAGTGCCCTATTCTTGGAGGTGGTGGGTGGGGAATCACAGAGGGTGGAAATGGAGAAGCTTTAGAGAGCATCTAGTCCTCTTAATGCACAGATGGAAAAAACAACGGGTATCACATAGAAAATTCTAGGCAGAGCTGAACCTACAAGCCAGGGGTCTTGACACCTGTCTCATGCTCCTAAATCAACACCACTACCACTAGCAACGATGGTCATCATTTCTGTTTTCCGTGTACTAAGCACTGTGTGTGCGGTTTGCCCCACTAAATGCTCATAGCTATGAAGCTGGTACTGTTACCGCCATCGTCTCTGTTTTATAAACGATGGAGGTGAAGCTTTAGGAGGTTAGTCAGTTGCACAGCCTGTGAGGGTGCTGCTGGGACCGGGGAGGAAGCTCTGAGGAGCCACACGGCTCCCGACTCAGCCCCAGGCTCTTTCCCCACCTGTGGGGAGGAGAACTGAGGTGAACCCAGGAGGGCTGCGGAAATCTCCTACTGGGAGCTCAGAAGTGGTGGGGGGCAGAGTCTTGTGATGCTTCATCAAGAGGGATATGGAGCCCTGGGGAAGAAATGGCGTGAGAGGTCCTCGCTGACTGTGCATGAGGCCCCGAACAAGCCCTAGAATGAAGGAGCCAGTCCCTGGCCCTGGGGCCCACGGGCTATAAAGGAGATGGGTTAAAAACCCAAATGACCGGAAGACCAAGCAGGGGAAGAGAAGAGGGGCTCCAAAGGGTTGCTGAAATGGTGGTAAAAGTAGCCGCCTTTGGTGGACTTGTGCTAAGTGCTTTCCATGCGTTGGCTCATTTGGTCATTGTAGCAACACATGAGGGTGGCCTCTACTTGTGTCTTACAGATAGAGATGGAGGTTCAAACAGGCTAGATGACTTGTCCAGGGTCACACAGCTAATGGGGCAGAGCTGAGATCTGATTCCAGCCGCACACTGGGAACTTCAGGAGGGCAGGGATTATGTGTTTCTTGTGTATGTACTCAGGGACCTGGTACACGGTAGGTGCCCACAGTATTTGTGGTTAAACCATGGACTTCTAATATGGTGCTCTTAACCACTGTTCCAGACAGTTTTCAGAGGAGGGAGAGAATCTTCCACTGGGGAGTCTGGAGGGTCCCAAGGAGGTATATCCATTGAGACGGGCTTTGAAAGCTACATGTGATTTCATCAGGTGGTGACAGAGGGTCGGGCTTTCCATGGGGAGGGTGCCCATTGAGCAAAGGTGTGGAATTAGGATGGTTTGCTGGTGATTGGATGTAGCAGGAGACCCAGGTTGACCAGATCTTAGGGTATATGAAAAAGGAACCATGAGAAAGAAACTTGAAAACCAGGGTAAGAAGTTTATGTTCAGCGTTGTAGACAATGCCATGCTTTGGGAGATTATCCTGGCAGCAGTGTGTCAGATGGGCTAGAGTTGGGGAGGAGGCAGGTGTTCTGGGGTGGGGAGCCCAGGAAGGGAGAGGAGAGAGCCCTCGTGGTGGTGTCAGGGCATGGGGCTGGGGGCGTGCCGAGTCCTGCCTCTGGGTACGTGTGTGTGTGTGTGTGTGTGTGTGTGTGTGTGTGTGTGTGTGTGTAAACTAAGGAGTGGAGCAGCACTGGCACCAGGCCTGGCTTTCCACCTTTGGCCATGGCCTTGACAGAAAGCAGTAATCCAGGAACAGGGTTAGAAGTCTGAGACTTCTCAGGCTCTGGCATCCCTGGGTCTCTGTGCCCTTCCCAGAGCCCTTCTTATCCCCTGTTGCCTGATCTGAAGTGATCAGTGGGGACTGCTTTGGAATTTTTCCTTCCGTCATGAGTCCTTGGTGTGTGAAGGAAGCTTTAGGTTAGGACCGGGCTGCAGCTACTGTTCAGTCACTCCCAGACGCTGGGCAGCCACAGGGTTTGCGTCACCTCTCTGAAAACTTTTCTGGAATAAGGTGATGTCTACTTTAGTTTTTATTAGTATTTATTTATTTTTTTTTAGAGAAAGAGAGCATGAGCAAGGGAGGGGCAGAGAGAGAGGGAGAGAGAAAGAATCCCAAGCAGGCTCCATGCTATCAGAGTGGAGCCTGATGCAGGGCTCGAACTCAAGAACCAGAAGATCATGACCTGAGCCTAAGCCAAGAATCGGATGCTTAATCAACCGAGCCACGAGGCACCCCTGTGTCTAATTTAATAGGATATGATGGACCTGGAAATGTGAGGCCAGCTTCTCACCCCTGTGTGCTTGTCCTGACCCAGATGGGTGGGTTGAAAAGGTGTCTCATGGTGTGTGGGCCTGACAGCGTGGGAACAGGGCCCCTCAAAGGGATACTTTGAGCATGGTTACCCAGTAAGGCCAGTGCAAGTGCCCTGCCATCAAGCCCCGGGATGCAGCCCTGGAGTAAGTGAGTGGGGATCCCTAGGATGTGTGCTAAAGCCAAATGGCGGACAGAGCAGGTCTGCAGGCTGTTTTGCTCCCCTGTCCATGGATCCTTATTTCACCAGCCACCTGCAGCTTGCAAAGCCCTGGGGAGTGGGTGGGAGGGAGCTCCCCGGGGTACTCCCTTCAAAGCCCCCTCTCTTCCTTGACTAATATCTTGGGACCTTACCATAAGGGGAGACTCCCCTCCGTCTGTTTCTAAAGGATGCTGTCATCGGGTTGTTGGGGAAATAGAAATACAAAATAGGAAGGACATAATCAGGTTATACTGTTGGCTGGAGGGGCAGGGGGCTGCAAAGCAGATTCGGTGACTTTCTCACTCTTGTTTCCACCTCTGTCCCTGGTACCCTAACACATACTTGGAATGCATGGAGGGCGCAGAGATGTGGACCCCTCTAGGGATGCACATGCTGGCTGCGGTTTACAGCCCCGCAATACAGATGGATGGGGACTTTTCTGGGGGCAGGTGCTGGAAGTAAGGGACGGGTGAGACGATCCCACCATTGACGTGGGCATGCAGGACACTGGTTAGGGGGCAAATCCCCAAGCACTCAGAGGCCTTGGGGGTTTTCAGGAATTTGCCACCTTAACCCGGGAGCTGAGCATGTGTCGGGAGCAACTTCTAGAAAGGGAGGAAGAGATATCAGAGCTGAAAGCAGAGCGGAATAACACAAGGGTAAGTGGGTGACCTGGTGTGTGTATGTGTGTGTGGACCCCTTGACCAAGGGAGCTGGCATGGCCAGGGCCAGGCATACCCCCTGCCCCTTCCTAACGTCTTTTTGTCTTGTGTTCTGGGATCAAATGATTCAGCCGTCGGTGCTAGGCTTTTCACCTGTAGATGGGGGTGGTCATAGGAAGGTCGGGGTCCTGGGAGAGAGGCCAGGCCAGCTGGCTCGGGGCAGGTGTTCTACTGGGGCAGCAGGTATTTACCAACATGAAGTATTTCGGTGTTTTAACAGCAGTGCACATGGCTGTACTCCTGTCCACTCGGTGGTCATGTGGACCCTGCTCATAGCCCCTGGGGCACATGCTCACAGCCCTCCTTCTTGCCCTCCCCTGCTCCCTGCCAGTTGCTTCTGGAACATCTGGAGTGCCTGGTGTCCCGCCATGAGCGGTCGCTACGGATGACTGTGGTCAAGCGCCAGGCCCAGTCACCTTCGGGGGTCTCCAGTGAGGTGGAGGTGCTGAAGGCCCTCAAGTCGCTGTTTGAGCACCACAAGGCCCTGGATGAGAAGGTACCCAGCCTGGCCCACCGCGTGGCCCACTTCCCTGGGGCCTCTGTGAGACCCTTCTCTGCGATTTCTGCATCCTGTGCTTGGGGAAAACAGCCTTCTCGCTTCATAACTGGCCCCGCCCGCCACTACCACCGGCCTGATCTCCAGGTCCTCCTCTTAGGTTCCCTCTCAGAAATTTGCCTCTTGGCAGGTCCCTCGCTTTGCCTCATGCCCAAAGCTGGTGGATCAAGCCCAGGCTCCTCCAGCCTGAGTCCAGTGGGGTCCCTGTTTCTTCTTTCATCTCCCCTTTCCGCGGGCAGGTGCGGGAGCGGCTCCGAGCGGCCCTGGAGCGCGTTACCACCTTGGAAGAGCAGCTGGCGGGTGCCCACCAGCAGGTAAGCTGCCTGCCCACCGTCCACCTGCAGACGGCTCCTGGAAGCCACGGCAGGTTTACTGATCCGCCCCAACCTGTTCTGCACTGGATTTCTCCCACCGTCAAGGCTGGAGACTGGTCAAGGCGAGGCTGGGAGGCAGGGGACTCCGAAGGGTCTGGAACATACAGGAAGTTCTCTCCTCTTTGACTCACTGCCCTGGGGGCTGTGTCCTACAGGTATCTGCCCTGCAGCAGGGGGCAGGGGCGCGGGATGGAGCGGCAGAAGAGGAGGGGGCCGTGGAGCTGGGACCGAAGCGCCTGCGGAAGGTGGGTCATGGGAAACTGCGTGGCAGGGGCAGGTCTTCCGCCAGACGGGAGGTGAGGGCCCTACCCCACTTTAGTTCAGCAGAGCAAATGCTTGAATTAAATTTGGGACTTTCTCCAATATTGCCACCTCTGTCTCCTTCTTTCCCCCACCCTGCCTGCAATGAAACCTATAGATCTTGAGCGTGTGTGTGTGCCCAACGTGCTGCTGGCTCATAATAACGTTGTCCACTTGAATCGCTAGGTGCCGTCTACCTGGTGTGTCGGTGTCAGGCGAGATCCCTTCTCTCTCTGAGCCTTTGTTCCCCTAGTCAGGCCCCTTCCTAGGTTACAAGATTCTGAGACAGCAGAAGGTGGTGCGCCCTGAAATTGGAGGCAGAGCTGTGGTCTGCTCTGGTTGTGCTGTCCCTGGGGTGGGCCAGGGGAGTGGGATACCCGGGGCCCTGAGGACTGACTGGTGGCTCACTGTCCCTGGAGGATGACACGGGCCGGGTAGAGGAGCTGCAGGAGCTCCTGGAGAAGCAGAACTTTGAGTTGAGCCAGGCCCGGGAGCGACTGGTCACCCTGACAGCAACCGTGGCCGAGCTTGAGGAGGACCTGGGCACCGCCCGCCGGGACCTCATCAAGTCGGAGGAACTGAGCAGCAAGCACCAGCGGGACCTCCGGGAGGTGAGCAAGGCCCCCCGCCCCCACCCCCCGGCCCCATCTGGTTGACTGGGGGCATTCGGCACCCGGGAGGGGAGGTGCTTGGATGCCCTGGGGATGGAGGGAGGGCCGGACCAGGGCTGGGGGGTTTAAGACTAAATACTGGGTGGGCTCCACTGTGGGGAGGAGTGGCGGGAGGGATGGGTCAAGGTCAGAAACTGGCAGGGCGATGTGGGGAAGATACAGCCAGCCAGGTATTGGTGGGGAGGTGCAGACAGGATGGGAGTGGGGTGAAGCGGATGACGTTCCGTCCTGTCCCCTCCTCTCCTGCCCAGGCTCTGGCCCAGAAGGAGGACATGGAGGAGAGAATCACGACACTAGAGAAGCGCTACCTGGCTGCTCAGCGTGAGGCCACCTCCATCCATGACCTCAACGACAAACTGGAGAACGAGCTGGCCAATAAGGAGTCCCTGCACCGCCAGGTAACTCCTCCCGATGGGGTGGGGGCAGGCCTCGTACTTGACCCTGGAGGCCCTGGTGGTCATGCCGGAACCTCCCCTTGGTGGCCCAGGAGCCCTTGGGGGTCCTGCCGGTCACCTTAGGAAAGGGGAAGCCAGGCCTCTTGGGCAGCCAAGAACCAAGGTTGTCCTTTGCTTCTCTGGCCTGGCACCTGCTCTCTCCTGAGGCTGGGGCAGAGGGTCGGGAGGCTTCGGTGTCCCCTCTTAACTCTCCCCCGCCCCGCCCCGCCCCGCCCCACCCCGTGCTAGTGTGAGGAGAAGGCCCGACACCTGCAGGAGCTGCTGGAGGTGGCGGAACAGAAGCTGCAGCAGACCATGCGCAAGGCCGAGACGCTGCCGGAGGTGGAGGCCGAGCTGGCTCAGAGAATTGCGGCCCTCACCAAGGCGAGTGGGCCCGGGGCCCGGGGGTCTGCCCCTGCTTCCCTTTCCTCTCCCGGAGCTCTTATGGAGCCAGGCAGTGAGTGGAGACAGCCGGAGGCACGCGGCACCGGGAGCCAGGAGACAGCTTCCCACGGCATGACTTCACTGTCCGTGTCTGTCGGTTGGAAGACCAATCCCTGCCCTCATCACCCCGCGGGGAGGGGACAGTCCCCTGAGAAGGGGTGGAGAAGCCCTGGGAGAAGTAGATGAGCCTGCGTGGATGCAGAGCGTTTATCACTTACACTCTTGTGTTAATATTTCCTTTTGTGTGGGGCTGGAGTTGAAAAATTAGGACTATCATCTCTGGAAAGATGAATTCCGAGAGGAGATAGGATCAGAGGGGGTAGAGGGTGGGAGTTTAGACCGAGCTTTTTTTTTTTTTTTTTTTTTTTTAACATTTTATTTTATACTCGATGATTTTTCTTTTTTCTTTTTTTTTTTTTAAAGTTTATTTATTTATTTTGAGAGAGACAGAAAGAGAGTGCAAGCAGGGGAGGGGCAGAGAGAGAGGAGGGCACAGAGGATCTGCAGCAGGCCCTGTACGGACAGCACAGAGCCCGATGTGGGGCTTGAACTCACGAACCATGAGATTATGACCTGAGTCAAAGACAGATGCTTAACTGACTCAGCCACCCAGGTGCTGCTGAGTATACCTCTGTTTATCAAATTGAAGCATTCTGGGACCAACTCTGATTGCTTGAAGGTGGCGGCTTTAGGATTAATACAAGGCAATAGAGTTGTACCTGATGGGCAGTTAACTTTGTGGAGTAATCATTCTTAAGAGGTGTGCAGGCTGGAACATCACAGGATCTGGAAGAGCTGGGTAAATGCACAGACATAGGCATGGGGTGGGGTTAATCAAGAGAATTTAGGGGTGTCTGCAGCAGGCTGGATGCCTTCAGGGGTGGCCTCACTTGGGATCACCTTCGCTATCCTCCTGCCCACTGAGAGAAGGAAATCAGAAGTAAGCATCAGGCCCCCGGAGCCTGGGAGGACACAGGCTGGCCAGTGTGGCAGGGTGGCAGCTTGGGGGCGCTGCGGCGAGAACCTGCAGCCTGGCTGTCCTCGGGGAAACCCAGAACCAAGTCTGCTTCTGCCACCAACTGGCTCCGTGACCTGAGAAAAGTCACCCCCTCCCCAATCAGGTGTCAGTGTCTTTATCTCTTTGATGATGCCATCATCTCCATGATGATGGGGTTGGACTTGGTGGTGTCTAAGACCTTTCTAGCTCCTAGGGATGAAGTGCTGGGTTTAAAGTGCAGCAGAAGATGTCACATGTGGGATGCTGAGCCGTCAGCTTGAGTATCTCCCAAAACTGCCAGGAAGGATGGGCTGAACTGAATAATATGTTCAAATGACTCAATGGCGGCGGGGGTGGGGGGGTGGGGCTTTAAGGAAGGATTTCCTGACTGTGAGATGTGGGATAGTCTGGAATATCTAGTCAGCAGAGACAGTGGGGTCTCCATCTCTGGAGACACATGAGTGGAAGGGAGACCACTCTACTTTGGCTCGTTTAATTACAAAGATGATAACCATGGCTAGCATTTACTGAGTGTTGATTGCGTCCTAAGTGTTTGCCATGGATTATCTCATTTAGTCCTTGCAGTGGTCCAATGGGCATAGGTGCTGTTGTTATCCGTGTTTTACAGTTGAGGAAGCTAAGGCACATAGAGGTTCAATGACTTGCCCACACAGCTGGGAAGAGGGGGAGCCGGGATTCGAACCCAGGCAGTCTGGCTTGCATCTATACTCTTAAGTGCAGGCGCATCTGCCCGGAGGCATACAGATTTATGGTAGCTCATGTTTTCCGGTGGAGTTTTCTCTGAGAGCCTGGAGAGAAGTTACAGTCCATTGGGCTGTCAGCTCTGGGATTTTTAAGTTTATTTATTTATTTATTTTGAGAGAGAGCGGGCAAGAGAGTGAATATGAATGCGGGAGGGGCAGAGAGAGCAAAAGAGAGAGAGAGAGAATCCCAAGCAGGCTCCTCACTGTCAGTGCAGAGCCTGATGTGGGGCCCAAACCATGAGATCGTGACCTGAGCCAAAACCAAGAGTCGGACGTTTAACCGACTGAGCCACCCAGGTGCCCCTGGGATGTTTTAAGGCAGGCCCTGAGCAGGAAGAATGGGGTGGGGGAAACACCTGGCAGGGGGTAGAGAGTACTTGGGGAGAAGGGCAGTGGTGATGGCAGTTCTGCTCCTAGGTGAGAGGTCGAGGGCTAGGCTTCGTTGGTACTGAGGCCCTGATCCCCCAAGGGCACCCTGGCACTGGGGGATGTGGGGGCCTCAGCAGGCTGCACTGACCCATCCCTGCTTCCAGGCTGAAGAAAGGCATGGCAACATTGAGGAACACCTGCGGCAGCTGGAGGGGCAGCTGGAGGAGAAGAACCAGGAGCTGGCAAGGGTGAGGGCACCGGGCTGGGGCTCTCGGTCCCCCTCCCTGTCCCCAGGGCAGCCTCCCAGGATGGTGGGAGCTGGGAGGGGCCTGGCCAGGGGCAGAGCCATAGAGGGGCAGGAGGAGGTGGTCAGGTGAGTGGGCTGGAACTGGGTGGGGGGGATGGATGGCTCCCCGGGAAGGGCCTGGGGTGACCTGGTGCCAGGTGTGCTGGCTATGCAGGTGCGCCAGCGGGAGAAGATGAACGAGGACCACAACAAGCGGCTGTCAGACACCGTCGACCGGCTGCTCAGCGAGTCCAACGAGCGACTGCAGCTGCACCTCAAGGAGCGAATGGCGGCCCTGGAGGAGAAGGTGCGGTGGGACCCCGGCCCGAGTGGGCGGGGCTGCCGGGGCGGGGCGAAGGGTGGGTGTGGGTGGAGCCGGGCGGGTCCCGAGGGGAGGAATCGGGAGGTGAGAGGGTTAGGGGCGGGGCGTGTCCATTCCGCACACACTAGTGGACTGACCCCAGGGAGGCTGGAGAAAGGGGGAGCGGGAAGGGTGAGGAGGGGCGGGCTGGCCTGGGGAGGTGGGGCGGGGAGGGGGGAAGGTGCGGGGCGGAGTCCCTAGCTCGCAGCTCTTCTCCCCCAGAACACGTTGATCCAGGAGCTGGAGAGCTCCCAGCGGCAGATCGAGGAGCAGCACCATCACAAGGTACCCAGCTGCCGGCCAGCCCCGCCAGCCTGGGAGGGCCGGGCTTGCGGTGAGGAACACGCCTCTGTTTCATGCAGCTGCTCTGACACCCAGCACCACGCTAGTCCGGGCACAGACGTTATTTCACTGATCCTCGCTAGAGCCCGTCACGGTGGGTGCATCACCACCCACATGTAAAGAAGAAACGGAGGCCATAAGCATAGGGCATAGGGTGGGCAGCAGAGAGGCAGGGCCCAGGGAGAGATTTGGTGGGGCCCTCAAACCTGGTAAGGCAGGAGTCTGGTGATTCTGGGAGGATTAGGCACTGTGCCTGCCTCAGCAATGTCTGTGAGGTCTGGGCGGGCACCGGGCGCCCCTCTGCTGCCCAGCCTCCATTGCCATGCGTTTGTGTGGTGGTGAGGGCTCAGCAGGCCTATTCCGGTAGAATCCTTACCCAAGACAGACCCTCTTCCGGCCCTGCCCCTCTGCCTGCCCACTGCCGACCTTTCTGCTCCCTTTCCAGTTGGACCTCTTCTCTTGGTGTCATCTGTGAGCCTGGCCGGGGGCCCCTGGCTTTGGACTTTGCAGTACATTCTTCTGCTTCTCCCCAACTCTGCTGTCCTCTCTGTCCCTCTCTCCCCTCTCCGCCCCTCCCTGGTCCCACCCCCACCCCGGGTCTGCCTGGCACAGGGCCGCCTGTCTGAAGAGATTGAGAAGCTGCGCCAAGAGGTGGACCAGCTGAAGGGTCGAGGGGGGCCGTTTGTGGATGGCATCCACTCCAGGTACTGGAGCGCGGGAGGCTGGGCGTGCTGGGATGGGGTCCTGGATGGACCCTGAGGAAGGAGACTTCCTCCCACCAAAAGACCGCCCAGGACCTCAGGGGTCCTCCTCCTATCCAGGGTGGGACACTGAGGCTCCAAGAACTTGGTCAAAGTCACCTAGCTCACTTGGGAAGCTTAGAAGGAGCACCTGTCCTCTGAGCTGAGGGATGCTGAGAGGCAAGTAAAGGCAGGATGCTCCTTCCCCAGTGCCATGGGACACAGGCCATGCTGTTTTCCTTGACAGAGGGCATGAGGCCCTTGCAAGGGGTCTGCTGAGTTACATGCTCACCCATGTCCCACAGGACTTGCTCATGGCGAATGTCTGGTTCATTCTAGTTCTTTTGAGCCACCATCTTTAGGGCTCTGGAGGATTGTTGTTTGAGAGTTAAGGACCGCCTAGGTTCAGGTAGCAGGCGGGGGGCAGAAAGGCAGCATGAGAGACTGAAATGAGGCATTAAGGACTTCCTTACTGTTGGCAGTTGAGATGCCATGTCCACGGTTGGTGACATCCCTTTTTCCAAAAACATTTGAAGAGATGGTGAGTGGAGCTTTCTACCTAGTGTTTGAATTAGGTCCATGTTTTAGGGAACTACTGCATTTCCCCCCCACATTTTGCAAAGTCATTGACATTGAACTCAGACCTCAATCCTGCCCCTACTTCTCTGCCCAGAGAGGCAAGGTGAAGACTGAAGATACTAGTAGGTGATGCCACTTGAGGTTCATGGCTCCTGGCTGTTTTCTTTCCAAACCAAAGTGTCACAGAAGAGAGTCTCAGAGGTTCCCTTCGGTCGTGCTCTTGCCATATCAGGGAGATGGGGATCAGCTTCCCTGAAGGAAATGGTTACATGCATATATATGTGTGGAGGGGTAGGGTTTGAGTTAGGGAAAGGGACGTTGAATTTGAAGAAGAGAAGCCTGTGGCTGTCTGGAATAGTAGAGATGTAAGTACCATCTTCAAGTTCATCAGAAATTGTTGTATAGGAGAGGAGTATGGAGAGAAGCAGGGAGTGGAAACAGGAAATAGTAGGTGGGATTCCTCTGACTTCTTCCTTCCCATAGGTTTCTCAGAAGAGACCCCCCTCCCCCATAAATAAGACATGACTTAGAGTATACCAAGCCATTTGCCACTGCTTGCTTTCCTTAATGGTTGGGAATTCTTGGCTTTGACCGTAGAAATACAGGACCCATCATGGAATTGGGACTGAACTGCAGGGGAGGAGAGGGAGATAAGCAGAAACTCCCTTTTCCCTGCAGCTACCTTGTACAATCCGCTGTAGGCTTGCCCCGTCCCTTTGCCCTGGGCCCCCTCAAGGCTTCCAAATTGGGAAGGCATAGGGAAGAAGTGTCACTAGGGAAGGCTTCCAGACATTCCAGAGCATCATAACTGGGATTCTAAAATCTCAGAGTTGAAATAGACCTTTGGGGGCATCTCTAGCCCATGTCTCTGATACGGTATCAGGGTGTCCTGAAGTTTCCTGGGGGTAGGAAATATGCCTGGGTTGAATTTTGACTAGGGACTCTTCCAGATTATGGGGAAACCCAAGGAATGTTGCTTAGGAGAAAGCGAAGGAAAAAAGGCCCTCAGGATTAAAAGGACTTTTAGAGATCCTTCCTTCCAAAGTCTCTCAATGCCAGGAGCTCTCCCACACCATTCTTGTCAGGGCCCGAGAGCTGCTGCTTGAATAATTAGTTGATGGGGAGCTCAGCTTTTTAAATTTTTGTTTAATGTTTATTTATGTTTGAGAGATAGCCTGTGTGCGAATGAGCGGGGGAGGGGCAGAGAGAGAGGGAGACAGAGGATCCCAAGAGGACTCTGCACTGATAGCACAGAGCCCAATGCAGGGCTTGAACAAACTGTGATATTGTGACCTGAGCTGAAGTCAGACGCTTAACCAACGGAGCCACCCACGCGCCCCACCCCACTCCACCTTAAACATTTTTTTTTTAAATGTTAATTTTTGAGAGAGAGAGACAGACAGACAGCTTTTCTAAAGCCACCAGATGCATCCCAAGCCAAATTTTACCATTCGTAGGTGCTTCTTACGTTTTCTTTAAAAAAATTTTTTTGAATGTTCATTTATTTTTGAGAGAGAGAGAGGCAGAGCATGAGCCGGGGAGGGGCACAGAGAGTAGGAGACACAGAATCCGAAGCAGGCTCCAGGCTCTGAGCTGTCAGCACAGAGCCCGACGTGGGGCTCGAGCTCACAAACTGTGAGATCATGACCTGAGCCGAAGTCGGACGCTTAACTGACTGAGCCACTCAGGTGCACCCAAGATGCTTCTTATGTTAAATGGAAAGCTGCCTCCCTAGAACTTTCTCCCCTGGACCATTCTGATCCCTGGGGCACCAGAGAATAAATCGAATCTTGTTTACATGGCAGTCCTTAAACCATTTACGATAGCTCTATGCCTGCTAAGACTTCTCTTCGCCAAACTGAAGATCCTTTAACCCTTTGGACCTAGCGGGTGTGAGCCGGGGCACTCAGTCTTCAGGGCTGGCCTTTTCTCCCCCTGAACACTCAAGGTCGCATATGGGCAGTGCAGCGGATGTGCGGTTCTCCCTGAGCACAGCCACCCACGCGCCCTCAGGTCTGCATCGGCGCTACTCGGCACTGCGGGAGGAGTCTGCCAAGGTGAGGGGTGGAGGGGTGAGTGTGGAGGGGTCTCCCCAGGGAGTTTGGGGTCAGTTCAGCCGCGTGCCTGGCTCCGGTTTCACAGACGGCTGGCGTGCGGTGCAAATCCTCCCCCTCCCGTCCCCCCCCCATGTGGACAACAGCTGCAGCCGGGGTTGGGGCCACTGTCAGCTGCAACAGCTGTGCCCCCTCACTTTGGCCTCCTGGTGGGCAAGCGGTAGGGGCTGGCGGGCGGCCAGCCAGTCCCTGAGGCCCCACTGAAGTGTGTGCACGTGTGCCTGGGCGTGCAGGCGTGTGTTTCTAGTGGTCGGGGTGGGAGATGCAGGGGCGAGACGGAATTGGCAAGCTTTCTGGAACAAAAGCTGTGGTTTGTGGGGGAGTTGAGGGAGGGATGGCAGGTTAACTGGCCCTGGGGATGGCACCTGAAGTTTTCTGAGAAGCAGCTTCAAGTTCATGCTGAGACTGCCTGGGGAACTGGGGCGGGAGGAGGGAACAAGAAAGATAGGGGCAGAAAAGGACCAACTTCTTCTTTTTTGGGGGGCAATGTGATTCTTTCTTAGCCCCATAATGGTTAAGCATGCTTTGTCTTGAGCCCGGGCCCTCTACATGCTCTGAGGCACTACAACATACATGTAGAGAAGGGGGGAACTCCTAGCCTGATAGGGGAAGGTTCATCTCTGCCCTTAGGAAAGCCCTAGTCTGATGGAATCGCAGCCTGAATGGAGTCTTCTCATTCTCTCTCCCCTCACCCTTTGCTCTTTCTGTTTTTAAGAACACAGCAGGTGCCCAGGAGCTAGAAAGGAACCCTAAGGGAACCTTGGGGGGTTGGGTCCCAGAGGATGGGGTTAGGGCACCTCTCTGTCTCTGGTCCCTTTCCTTTTCTTCCCCTCCTCTTCTGGCTCATTCATTTCTGTGCTCTTTCTTCTTCCACGCCTTTGTCCACCGACGAGGTTTGCAGGTGACTTCTGAGAAGCCCCCACCTCTCAGGGTTGACTACAGGGCCCTGTGATGTGCTGAAACTCTGGGAGACACAAGGCAGTCAGGACTGCTTGGTTTCTCTTGTCGCCTGGGTCTGGTTACTCTTGGAGAGTTCGTGTTAATAGAAAGGGATAGCCTACATACGGTGCTTACTTTGTGTCAGACGCCGTGCTAAGTGCCTCACGTGCATTTCCTCACTCAGTTCTCATAATTACTTGCAAAGTAGGTTCTACTACTATCCCTGTTGTACAGACGAAGAAACTGAGGCACAGAGAGGTGACACAGCTTTACCACAGTTGCCCGGCAGGTTTCAAAGCAAGGCAGTCTCTCTCTGGAATCTGTGCCTAACCACTCGGCCACTCTGGCTCCTTGAATTGGAGTATTATGTCTTAGACTTTAACAGGCACATAAACCACCTGGGAATCTGGTTAAAATGCAGACTCTGAATCATTAAGGCCGGGGGCGGGGCCTGAGATTTTGCACTTCTAACAAGTCCCCCGGAGATGCCAGTGCTGCTGGTACAGGTGGGGAGGGTCCTGCTCCTCAGCCCGTCTGTTGTGTCTTATTACTACCCTTCTCCCCTCCTTTGCTAAGGGCTGGGAGCCCTCTCCACTGCCTGGGGTGCTGGCGCCCACAGCCACCCCTGCCTTTGACAGCGACCCTGAGATCTCCGACGTGGATGAGGATGAGCCAGGGGGTCTGGTGGGCTCCGTGGATGTTGTCTCTCCCAGCGGCCACTCGGACGCCCAGACCCTGGCCATGATGCTCCAGGAGCAGCTGGATGCCATCAACGAGGAGATCAGGTTAGGGCAGGGGTGGAGGGTCTGGGAGGTACCTTGAAGGACAGGGGCCCCTTTGGGTTTGGGCACTGCAGGAAAAATTCTTCATGTATTTGCTTGTCTCCAACAGCTGCACCTTCGAGTGCTTGGTCTAGGGACTCTGTGTGTGTGTGTGTGTGTGTGGTGGGGGGGGTCTCAGGTCCACTACTGGACGGAGAGGGGTGGGGTCTTAGACTGACTTCTCAGACTTCATTTCCCCTCCTAGGGCTTGGGAGGCTGTGTTCCTGCAGCTAAATGTCATCGCTAAGAGCCTAGCTCCCACTTACTGAGGTCACCTCAGGGTGAGAGCTTTGTATAAATGCTGCTGTCAGTCTCACTAGCCTCCGGGGGAAGCAGCATTATTTCCATGTTACAGACAACGGAACGGAAACCAGACAGGTTAAGTGATTTGCCCAAAACCACAGAGTAAGTGGCAGAACCAGGATTCAAACTCAGGTCTACACTCAGTGCACTGTAGCATGTCTTCCATCCCTAACAAGACATCAAGCGGAAACCAGTGGCGGGGAAAGTTATCAAGCCCTGAACTTTACCCTGCCTTTGTAGGGGGGCTATTAATGTTTATCACCAACGGCAAGGGAGAATCTGAGCCCGAGTGCATCAGAGCTTTAGAGGGCTATCGGGGGCATCTGGTTCCGTGGTTCCCACACTTTTGGATTTCACAGACCAGTTAAAAGGAAAACATCATAACACATACACACACACACACACACACACACACACACACACACACACATATAGGGCCGCCAACTTTTATTCTGCAAAGGCAATCAGGAATGGTAGCTGCTGTTTCCTATCACAACCATTGTACAAAAGAAAGGGCGTTTTAACATTCCCTAGTGTCAGAAGACACTCTCAGGATAAAGACAAGCCCTGCTCCCGGAGGACAGAAGGCATGTTACGTCAGCGCGCGTGTGTGAGAGTGCGCACGCGCTCCCCCTCCCCCGGCCCCCCACCCCCCCATGGTCATCAGTTTTCTCATTTTTCTGTAGAACAGGGAAAACTCCTTCGGGGTCATTGTCAGTTAAAGGACAATGGGTTTGGGGAGGGACCTGGGTTTGGGAACTGCTGGCTCAGACCCCTCCTGACATTGGGGATATGGGGAAACTGAGGCCGGAGAGCCTGACTCAGGGTTGCCCGCATAGTTAGTGGTAGGTCAAGAATTCTGCCTCCCAGGATGGCTTGTATGCCACTGACTACATGCCTCCTTTTCCCGCAACTTCTTTTGGTAAACCAGGGAGTTTTGTTACGTGAGGCCAGCTGACGAGAGACTCAGAGAGAGGGAGAGAGAGAGCGATGTTTCTGAGCTGCGGTGGGCAGGGCCAGCTGTGTCGGCGAGGCCATGCCAGACACAGCGTGGCTCCCCCACCCCAGGCATGGCTTTCTGCCCGGGGTCCCAGGGTCGTGAGCGCGGACGCTGCCACAACCGGCCTCCTGCTGGGCCTCGGAGGGGCCAACTCAGGGTCTGGTTTCCCCAGGATGATCCAGGAGGAGAAGGAGTCCACAGAGCTCCGTGCCGAGGAGATTGAGACTCGAGTGACCAGTGGCAGCATGGAGGCCCTAAACCTGACCCAGCTGCGCAAACGCGGTTCTATCCCCACCTCTCTGACCGCCCTGTCCCTGGCCAGCGCGTCCCCTCCTCTCAGCGGCCGCTCCACACCCAAGCTCACCTCCCGCAGTGCAGCCCAGGACCTGGACCGCATGGGGGTCATGACCCTGGTGAGAGTCTTGGGGCAGTTGATGAGCGGCCCTGTCATGGCCCGGCTCTGCGTTGGGGGCTGGCCGAGGGGAGCTGCTAAGGCAGGGGAGGGCTCCCTCCCTCTCAGTTGGGGCTGGCATCTTCTTCCCATGATGTGTGCAGACCCCGGCATGTCAGGCCACCAACATGTCCTTCTGGGTTTGGAAAGGGCCTGTCATATCTTCCTGAACCCTCTCTCTTGGATAAGCACAGAATGCGTAAGAAACTCACCCCCTGCCCATACCTCTCCCTTTCTTCCAGAGGTGGCCCTGACTTATTTCATCAGGCCAGCTTTTTTTCTGCTCTCGTATTCTCTCAAGGCCTGTGTGAGGCACTGAATCCTATCTTCTCATCCTAAGACCACCAGGTTCCCCTTGGGGTTGACTTTCAGGCATCCAGAGGGTGATTCTGAGCTCACCCTTCACTCTCTCTTCCAGCCCAGTGACTTAAGAAAGCATAGGAGGAAGCTGCTGGTGAGTGCTGCCTGAGGACCCAGGTACTAACGGGTTAATTCTCCCAGTCCCTTCCCTTTCGGCCTCTCTCCCCTGGGCCCCTGAGTCTGAGTCTGGGCTCAGAGAGGCCCCAGGCCTTCCCATTGCGTTTCTCCAAGCTCCTCTGCCTTGTCCGGGCTGGGTAGGCAGGCCCCAGATCTCTCCCTCTATCCCCTGACGGCTTCACTGTCTGTTCAGTCGCCAGTGTCTCGGGAAGAGAACCGGGAGGATAAAGCCACCATAAAATGTGAGACTTCTCCTCCTTCCTCACCCAGGACGCTGCGGCTAGAGAAGCTTGGCCACCCAGCCCTGAGCCAGGAAGAAGGCAAAAGGTAAGTGGCACGGGCCCCACCTTGTGTCCCTCTACCGCCATGGTCATGTCCTCCCTGTTTCAAGAGAACATCTCACTTCTCTTTGAAATGCCATCATGGAAGGACATTCCCACATCTCCTTTGGTCACCTGCTCTGATCATACCCGCCCCCCACCTCCAACCTCCTGTTTAGTTCTTCCTGAGGTCTAACGTCCCTGACTCCTGCTATAATTAAAGTATGTTTCTTTTCATTCCACCCGCTCCTGGCTGTCATCCTGTAGTGCTTTGGAGGATCAGGGCAGCAACCCCAGCAGCAGCAACAGCAGCCAGGACTCCTTGCACAAGGGTGCCAAGCGCAAGGGCATCAAGTCGTCCATCGGCCGCCTGTTCGGGAAGAAGGAGAAGGGCCGGCTAATCCAGCTGAGCCGAGATGGAGCCACGGGCCATGGTTTCTGTCCACTTCCTAGCGAACGGGTGCAAGTAGAGGGGCCAGAGCAGGAGGGTGTACTCAGATCCAGCCTTCTCCCCCTGCCTCCCAGGGGCCAGTGGGTGGAAGGCACAGCCAGGCAGATTTCGGCTCCAGAGAGCAGCGGTTTTCCGTGAGATCTGTCCCTTGAGAGCCCCGGGCTGCCTCGGGAGGTGCTAGCTCCTGCCACAGAAGCTCCAGGCTGCAGGGAGGGAGGTATTTATTTGGAGTGATGTGGAAGGGATTCCTGTCTGGAGCGAGAGATTGGCCCTCTGAGGTTTCTTTCAGTTTGGAGGTTTTCTGGTGTTCTCAGGGCCTTCGGGAAGAATTTCTTGGTTCTTTCTTTAGGAGAGTCAGTTCGTGATTAGAACTTATTTCTAGTATACCTGACCTTTGGACGCAACGTATCGTAATGCCTCATTATGGCTTCGTAGACCTTATATTCGCGTAAACGCTTGGGAAAGAGCATTACCACCTCTGTGCTAATACAAAGTTCTCGTACATGCTTGGCACATGGTAGGTACACAATAAATGTCAGCTATCTTTCTTTGCTTCTTCCCGCCCCCTCTCCTGCTTTCTGTCATCTTTTCAGTCATTTTTTTCAACAGACATTTATTAACTGCTATATACAAGGCTTAGTGTTGGGTGTTGGAGCAGTAGGCCATTCCTTCAAGGAGCTCAGTGCCTAGTGGAAAGGAAATAATAAAGAGATGATTCCAAAGTAGTGTAATGATAGCGATATGCTTAGGGTGCTTCTGGAACTCAGAACGCAGCCATGGAGTGGTAGGGACGCCAGCAGTGGCTTCCTCTGCTAGGTAACAGCTGGGCTGAAGCTTGAAGGCGGAGTAGGAATTAGCCCAGCTAAGAAGAGTTGTATGTGAGGGAACCGGGCATCTGGGAAAGGCAGCTTCTGGGTGCAAGAGCTTTGTTTGCAATGGAGTCTTTTCAAAGTGGGAAGAAAGGGGTGGGAGGAGTGGAGGAGATGGCTTTGGATCCTAGGCTGGGGCCAGCTCATAAGGGCCTTGAGAAGTTCCCCCAAGGCCACGGGAGCATTGACAATTGCACCGCAGGGGGACCTGATCAACTAGAAGAAAGGAACCTTTGAACCCAAAGGCATAATTAGACCTTGCACCTCAGGGAAGGTGTGAATCAGAACATGGTGTGAATCAGAACATAGCTAGCTGGGTGAGGAGGAGGAGGAGGAGGAGGAGGAGGAAAGGTGGGCACCTGTCCCCTGGGAGGGTATTGAGGTGGAGCACCCTGCCCTCAGCCCACAGGGGTGCAGGGAGTCGTGGAGCTGACCACAGACGGGGCTGGGAGGGAGCCGAGAAAGTCTGATCTGTGCAAAGTCTCGTGGTTTTCTATGCTCCCCGCGCCCCAGTGGCATCTAAGACAGCATCTCACCTCGTTTTCTGGATTATCCACACCTACTGCTATCTGTGCTGCATGGAGTGACCAGAACTTCATGAATTCTAAGATGTTGCCCCCGCCGTGAACTCTGTGGGTTTTGGCATCTGTTCAGGAGATCCTTATAGAAGAAGACAGAGCTGGAATGTTCCCCTTTGTGGTTTGTGCAAGCGTGCCCCTGAGAAAGAGGCCGAGAGGCACATCTCTTAGTGTGCCCATTTCCCCGCCCCAACTAGATGAGGCTAATCCTCTGAGCCCGTAGCCCGCCTCATGGGTGGCTCTTGGGGTTTCCTTTGCACCTCGGTTTGGAGGAGGGATAAGTTCTGTCTAGGATTTTGCTGGTGTCAGGGTGTGGCAACTTCGGTCCATTGGGCTGGAAAACACCTCCAGGGCTGAGGCTCCCAGGGCAGACTGTCTGGGCTGGGTGACCTATTTGATGGCCACTGTGGGGCTGCCTGGATGTAGGGACATTGGGCAGAGGCTCCAGGAATAGTGGATGGTCCCGTCAGGCCTCCGGGGTTGTTATACACTGAGGTTGTTATACATCTGCTGGTCTGCTCCCCAATCCTGGCCCAGGCCAAGGGAGGAGAAGGAGAGGGACTGGCTGACCTGCCACATCTTCCCTTCCAGTTATGCTGACAGACTCCGAGCTTGGTCTGCAGGAGCCCATGGTGCCTGCCAAGCTGGGGACCCAGGCAGAGAAGGACCGGCGGCTGAAGAAGAAGTAAGAGCCACAGGCCAGGTTCTGCCAGGATGGCACCCAACCCTTCACCCACTTGGCCTGTCATGGGACTGAGCCCAGACAGCCAGAGCGTGGCAAGGCCCTTTCTGAACTGAGTTGGCCTGGTCCACACGGGCACATCAGGGGCTGGGAGGTGGTTCTTAGGACAACCCGCCCGGAGAGGGAGGATTGGGGGGGGGGGGCAGTGGGAGAGTGACCCTGGCCCTGTGGGTCTCTCGCAGAGCAGACTGCAATGCCTATGGGTCAGGCCCTGTGCAAACAAGGAAGAGCCTCCCCTTGCCATGTGGGGATGGAGGGGACTTCCTCCCCCCGTGTCTTGGCATCATACTGCTTCAGGCATGGAGCAGGGATGACAGTCCAGTGGTGGGGAGTAGGGTTGTGGAAGTCCCACTCAGCACAGCCATGGTCTCAGGAGTAAGCATGGTTGAGAGACAGGGAAAGACTAGTGAGTCTCTTCTTCCTCTTCCCACAAGACACCAGCTGCTTGAAGATGCCCGCAGGAAAGGAATGCCCTTTGCCCAGTGGGATGGCCCTACTGTGGTCTCCTGGCTGGAGGTAAGTCTGGGCAAAGGAAGTCTACTCAAGAGGACCGGTGGGAAGGGTACGTGGGGTGGGACAAGGATTCCTCTGTAGGTAGAGGGGTGGTGTCCCTAGAATTTTCCCATCCCGTCTCTCCCCTGCCAAGTGCACATGTGCCACACCTAGAATTTAGCCCCGCTCCCTTCCAGTTACCTTGGAGGGCAGAACTGATGCCACTTAACTGCTGTTGCCTCGCAGGTAGGTGGGTTTGGACAAGGGGCGCTAAGGGTCACCGAGCCATAGGCTTCCACAGGCAATTTGACTCTTCCCATAGGCCGTCCCCAGGAGCTGATCCCATATGATGTTGGGAAAATCTCCTCACATTCTCAGGCCTCAGATTTTCCATCTGTAAAATGGGGAAGAGAGGCATTTGGTGATGGTCATCTCCACGTTTCTAAGTTCTTCTGCTCTGCGTTTGCTCTTTTGAGTCCGCGGAGGAGGCCTGGCCCTACCCCCTTGGTATGGTCAAGCTCGTGGCAGCAGGGCCCAGATCTTGGGGGAAGGAGCTGAATTTACCCCCTGTGCCCATATCTGCAGCTCTGGGTGGGGATGCCTGCTTGGTACGTGGCCGCCTGCCGGGCCAACGTCAAGAGCGGTGCCATCATGTCGGCCCTGTCGGACACAGAGATCCAACGGGAGATTGGCATCAGCAATGCCCTGCACCGGCTCAAGCTCCGGCTGGCCATCCAGGAGATGGTGTCGCTGACCAGCCCCTCCGCCCCGCCCACCTCCAGGACTGTGAGTGGCCTCTCCCTCACCCAGGACGTTTTTGGACAGCCCTGGAGTAGCATTTGGAAAGTTTCCCGTTGGTCTTTGGGAAGCTAGTAACTTGATTCCTGCCCCTTCCTTCCAGTCCCCTCAGGGCTCCACCTGGTCTCCAGGAGGGGCTGACGTTGATTCCAGGAGGATCCCAGCAGCCTGGTTCTCTGCCCTACTGTGCCAACAACCGCACATCTCCGGGCAGAGTTTCCAGGACAGGGCTTCTGGGGTTCTGTGTTGTTGCCAGATTCAGGGAGGCAGAGGGGATAGGGCATTTATGAATTCTGTCCTGGTCCTCCAACCTCTCCACAAGAACACAGACTACTCCATGGACCCTCAGGCTAATATTAGCTGTCTCTTCGATTGGCATCAGCCGGCTTTCCAGATCTGCCCCATTCATTCATATTCCTTCAGGAAACATTCGTTGAGCATTTCTTGGTCCCAGACACTGTGTCGAGCAGTGCGGATACAGTCATAGAGGGAGTTGCTCTGAGCCAGACAGTATGCAGGGCTCGGGGCTGGGCCTGTGGGAGGACTCAGGGGAAGGGATGTGTGTCCTTGCCCTTGGGGTTCCCGGCCTCAAGGGGATCTCGGGGACCCACACGTGGGACCAGCCAGGTTTCCTCTCTGCCTGCAGTCTTCCGGAAATGTCTGGGTCACCCACGAAGAGATGGAAACTCTGGCAACACCCACTAAAACAGTGAGTCTGGCCCTGGGCCCTGGGCCTGGACTGAGGGCTGATGACCCCCATGAGGATGAGGGGAAGGTTTGGGGAGTCAGAGGGGGTTGTGGTCGATCTAATACGAGATTGGTATCCCTGATGTATGTCGGGTTCTATTCTCAGGGTGGCGGGTTGGGAGAAAGAGATGGGAATGGGAGCAGTTGGCATGTGTGGGGGGATCCATCTCTGGGGGGGTCTCCAAGGCCAGTGGGGAAGAGCTGGCCATGGGAGCGGTCTGCCCTGCTGTGGGCCTGAAGCTGGAGTCCTTTCCCTTGTGCTGATCCTTGGTGGAGGGACGGGGAGTGGGAGAGCCTGGCCCCTTGCGGGGCTGCGAGCCAAGCTGGGGAGGTGTGGAAACGTGTTTTTGCCACACACACATTCGCTCCCCCCTCACTGTAAACACAGGCACATGTGCCAGCCTTGTGTTCTCACTTGGTCCTCCCAACAAGCTCTCCCTAGTCACCCTCCTAGCCACTGGTGCGTCTGCTCCCTCTTCTTGATGGGGCCTGGGGTGGAGGCTTCCAGGTTTCTTGACTTTGCCTGTTTCCCCTGACACGCTGCACATCGTTCCCGCTAGGACAGTGAGGAGGGCAGCTGGGCTCAGGTAAGACCCCCTTCCCTGTCCAGAGCCACCTCCCAGGAGTTCAGGACAGATTTTTTCCCAACAGGCTGTCTGCCCGACAGGACGCCCTGAGTCCCAGTCTATTTATGTCCCTCTTCGCATGAAAAGCCCTGGACAGGTTTTCTCCTGCCGCTAAAGCACCCTCCCTCCTCATTGCCCTCTAGCTTCTGGTTTCTCAGGATGGCAGGTGGGGAGCCTTGGAGGCCCCCAGCATGCCTGCATCTTCCCCTCTCTTCCCAGGAACCATGAGACTGAGATTGGTACCAACCCTTTTCCTCACCCCATCCCTTTCAGAGGGCACAGCCGTGAGCTGGGCAAAGGCCTTTTACTCATTCACTCAGTGGGCAAATATTTATTAAGCAGCCGCTAGGTATCAGGGGCCTTTCTAAGCTCTCTGGATACAGAAGTGGACAAACTAAGCCCCACAGAACTTATATTCTAGGAGAGAGATGGACCCTAAGTGCGTAAACCCATCAGTGAGCGCTGTATCACACGGATCCACATGCCGTGAAACAGCACAGGGAGAGCCAGAAACCGGGGCCTGGACAGATCGTCGTGTACATTCACCCAGTAAAACAGCAGGGGAGATGGATGAATTTTAGAAATACGACGTCAAGTGAAAAGTCTAAGTCCCAAAAGAGTCACAGAATTTTATACTAAAACTCAAAAACAAGCAAACTTAATAATACGTTTCTTAGAGAAATATGCATTGGTGATTATAAGGACTGTAAAAAATGTTTTTCAAGCAAGGGAGTGATAGAAAACTCTAGACGGGCAGTTACCTCTAGACGGGCGGCAGGGGACAGGACGGGGAAGGAGAGCGTAAGGCGGACACAGCCGGTTGGTGTTGTCCATCAATGTTAACTTCATTTAGTTATGCTTAACGGCGAACGTTTGCTACATTTATTTTTGTGTGTATAACGGTTTCATTTTCAAAGATGAGTTTTTCAGCCTAAAAAAATCAAGTAGGGTAAGGAAACCATGATGGAAGATTGCTGTTCACCCAGTCTCTCTAAGGATAGGTGGTCAGGGAAGTCCCTGCTGTCGGCGGGAGGTGACAACTGGAGAAGGTGGGGAGGGTCACGGGGGCGTGGAGGGTGCTTGGGAAACAGGGGTTCTGGAGAATTCCTGGAGTGGACACCAGGCCTCAGAGAACTGAGTGCTGGCTGTTCAGACGCTATTCATCAGCCTGTAGCTTTTGACGTCGTGAGTCAGTACCTAACTCCCCTGTAGATGCGTGAGCCAGTTTCCCAAGTGACATTGGCTCTTTTCTTGCTGTTCTGCGGGTCCTCTGTAACTTGGCCTGTCCCCTGGGCGCAGTGGGCTTGAGGCTGACCGAGCAGCAGGAAGGCAGGTCTGCCACACAATACCGCAAATGCATTCCTGGGTCGACAGGAAGGACTTCATATTATCTGCTGCCTGGATAGGTGCTTCTGTTCATTAGTGTAGATAAGTGATCCACGAAGGGAACTGTATCATTCTGAGATCTTACAAAGTTCCATTTAAACCCCCCACCTCCTACCACGCCCAGCTTCTTAGGGAAAATAACCCGCCGTGGAGGATGGAGTGACGTTCCTCTCGAGCAGATACGCCAGCCGCGGCTCGCTAGCACTGCCTTCCTCCCCTATAGCTCCTCTACCTTGTTCCCCCAGACCCTGGCCTATGGGGACATGAACCACGAGTGGATTGGGAACGAATGGCTCCCCAGCCTGGGGCTCCCCCAGTACCGCAGCTACTTCATGGAGTGCCTGGTGGATGCTCGCATGCTGGACCACCTCACCAAGAAGGACCTGCGGGTCCACCTGAAGATGGTGGACAGCTTCCACCGGTGAGCAAGGCTGGAGCCCCTCACGGGTCTCCCCCAGCCCCGGGGGTCTGTCTCCCGCAACGCACGTGCCTCCAAGCGGCCTGTCCGGGCGCCCGCAGGTCTCCCCCTTGCGAAAGCCGGGTCCTTGTCTCGTCCTGCAGCTTGAGGGAGGGTCCTGCCCTCTCACCTCCCGTCCTTAAGACACAGAAAGTCATTTTTCCTTCGCTTCACTTTCCGGGAGATTTCCCCTCCGAGGTCTGAATTTCGTTTCTTCGGGCTTGCCGAGTTCTCTCTGTTTACCCTGGGGAGGCTCCAGCTGAAACCAGTGTCCAGCTTGGGTGTCTAAGAGGAAGGGTCTTTCTGAGCCCTTGTCCTGCCTGCCTCCCAGGTCTGAGCTTCTCAGCTCAGCCCACGCCCTTTTGTACAGGATGCCATCCAGTTCTCTCCTCCTCCTCGCGGACAAGGTCTTCTGTTCAAAAGTGTCTGCGGTGGAGGTCTCCAACTGGCAGCCCGTGGGCCGCATTTGGCCCACAGATGTGTTTTGTTTGGCTGACACGGTATTTTAAAGATTATGAGTTTAGTTGCCAGTATTCAAACACTAGGAGATTTTACACAAAATTCTGGATGTCTGGCTTCTCTTAAAAAAAAAATTGGAAGATGTGTTGACACATTCCAGCATGGGGACAGCCCTTCTGAGACAGGTAGGCGTAGTCTCCAGGTCCTGCTTCATTCATTGCATAGTGATGCGTGCTTGACCCCAGTAGGCACTTGGGGTGGGGAGCAACGTGGGTGCTGATGTTCCAGGGGTTGACGGTAGTTAGGGAGTCCTTTTAACGTCTAGCTTCAAATCACATGGGTCGCTGTTTGAGCCAGGTTCTTGGTCTTTTACCGTTAATTAATGCCTACGCCACCCCGCAGGAGAAGTGTGACCCCATCTCACATGTTCTGAGTGCCACGCAGCTGGAAAGTGGCTCAGCTGGCGTTCCAACCCAGGCGAATGAGAGGGTAATGGGACGAACGCTGGAGCTGGGGGCATGTGGCTTTACTAGCTTCTCATGGGGCTCCTTGGATGTCCCTTGGTCTCTCTGACTCATAAACCATGGAAGGTTAAATGCATAAGGGATCTAGTTAGCCTCCCTATTTTGTGGGTGAGGAAACTGAGGCACAGGAAGGAGCATCAGGCATGACAGCTGAGTGCATGTCTCCTGACACTGAGTCCAGCCTTCTTGCCACCATGCTGCAGAGCCTTTGATGCTAGAACTCTCTACTGTGACCTCCCTCACCATCCCCCCACCCCTTCTCAGGGCTGAAAGGGAATCTTCTGTCTCAGTGGGTCCGGGAGGCTGCCAGGCCTGGCTGCACCTGTCCCCTTGTCAATGACTGACAGGGCTGTGGAGAGAAGGGCCACTGGCCTGCCAGCTGGGATGTCCCTGGGCTGCTGGAGGATCAGTCTGCTCGGCCCCACCCAGCACTATGGAGGTCCTCCTGGGGACCCTCTGCCCAGGCCCCAGGAGAGCCTCGGCCTGCATTCATGCTTCCAGATTCAGCTGCACATCTCGAGTACTTCAAGGGTTCCTAAAGCATTTCCACGCCCTTTACTTCAACTTTGTGTATACCTGCATTTATTCCACTTAACCTTCCATAAAGCGTGTTCTTACATCTTTAAGAAATTATTTTGAATCATCCTTATTATGATGAGAAAAAGATATTAAAAAACCCTCCTTTTAATGAGGAAAGCAAGCCCAATAGAGGTGGAGTATCACCAGGTCACTCAGCCAGGTGGATACAGGATGGGGCCAATATCCTTCCTTCTTCACACCTAACTCTGAGCGCTTTTCCCTGGAAGCATGGTGTCCTAGTGAGCAGCTTTTCTAGAGAAGCGGCTGTCCTGAGGAGAACCGGCCCACACGGCATCAGTAATGTTCTCCCAGTGGTGGTACCATTGCTGAGTGCCTGGACGTTCCAGGGGCTGGGCTAAGCCCTTCCACGCACGATCACCTGTGAGGCTCACGGCAGCCTGGCCGGAGAGGCGTGACCTCATCTCACACGTGCTGAGGGCCACCAGGCCGGGGAGTGGCAGAGCTGGCATTCAAACCCAGGCTGATCCGACTTTAGATTTTTGCTCTTCTGTGAAACAACTTTGAAAGTCCTGGGAACTGGACTGAAAATTATAGCAAGTGGGACTGGAAGGAGACAAAAGGCATTTCTAGTTAGGACGTGTGTGTGCTCCTGCCCCCTCCAGTGGACCCAGGCTTAAACCAGTGGCTTGAGCAATGACCGAGTGCCTTGGGCCAGAAAAGAAGTCCTACAAGTGGTGTCTCGGAGCTGTGAGGGATTGTTCGAGGCCCCAGGGCTGCCTGGGTATAGCTGAAGGGAGAGAGAAGAAAGGAGCCAGCAGCATAGTTTAATTTCACAAAGCAATGGCCACAAAATAGAGTTTGGAGGGAACGTCTGTTCCTCCGTTTGATAGGCGACAAAACCCAGAGAGGCTGCATGACAAGCAGTGTTCAAGTTAAGGAAGGACCTTACGATAGAAGCTGCCCACGGTGGAAGGAGCTGCCTCAGGAGGTAGTGAGTTCCCTGTCGTCAGAGGTGTTGGGCCCAGGTGTTCATACTATGCAGAAGGATGGTACACAGGTGACACCTGCATGATATAGGAGCTTGGACCAGTGGCCTGGAGGGTCCCTTCTAACCTGCAGACTCGATGGTTCTTGGTCTGGTTTAGTTATTATTTATTGAATGCTTACTATGCACCGGGTACTGTTTAAGGACTTTCAGTACTTTCCGTGAACCATTTCATTCCATTCGTTAAGCATTTATGGTGTTTACTAAGTGCCAGATGCTATTCTAGGGGTTTGAGAAATATCAGTGAACAAAACAGGGTTGCCCTCGTGGAGTTTACATGCTAACTGGGAGGGACAAAGAACCATACGTGTATTGTATATAAAGTACGTTAATAGATAAAAACTGCTAGGAAAAAAAATAGACCAAGGTTAGACCAGGATAAGGGGGGGGGGTGTTGGGAATACGGGCTGGGGGTAGTGATGGTGGTGGTGCAGTTTTAAATCAGGTGGACAGGGTGACCGTTGAATTGAGAAGATGACACTTGAGCAAAGACTTCGAGGAGACGGGGTGAGCCACGCAGCAGATCGGGGCAAGAGTGTTCCAGGTACAGGGAACAGCCAGGGCAAAGGCCCTGAGGCACAGAGGCCAAGCGTGCCTGCTGTGTTTGAGGAAGAACAGAGATGTCACTGTACAGGGGCACGTCATGTAGCTCATGTAGGTCATTGTAAGGACTCTGAGCGAAATGGGGATACAAAGAAATATTTGTAGGGATCTTTCTGTAGGGTCCTATTTTTATGGGTCAGATATCTGTAGGGTCATTCCAGTGCCTGGGGTGGGACCGGGGGGGGGGGGGGGAATGTTGCTTCTTTGAGAGAACTTTCCTTCCATCAGGCCCACACCCTGGCCAAGAGGGAGGACATAGGGTAGGCAGAGGAGGGAAAGTAGTCTTGGGCTGGATCACACACAAGCCCTGGGAAAAGGAGGAGCATGAGTGGGCCGGGGTGCTCTTTATGCTGGAAGACACAGGCCTGAACATGCTAGGGCCAGTGCTGGATGTAGGACAGATGTGGCAGGAATGTGGCCCCCCTGAGGCTCTGGCTCAGGGGGGGCTATGTACCTGCAGAACCAGTCTTCAGTATGGCATCATGTGTCTGAAGAGGCTGAATTATGACCGAAAGGAGCTGGAGAAAAGACGGGAGGAAAGCCAGCATGAGATCAAGGGTAAGCTTAGCAGGCTCAGCGTGCCTCCTCTGAAAGGCATGGGAGCAGCCTTGGGGGAGCAGATGCCTGCCTCCTGTCCCCTGCCCTGGGCGAGTGGGGGGAGAAGAGGCATTCTGTACCTTAGGGAGCCTCCAAACCTGAGGGAAGCTCAGGTGATGAGGGAGACCTAGTCCATGCCCAAAGGACGTTGTCATCTGGTGGAGAAGAAATAGCCCTGCCCGGTCACCTGTAACCCCACCCTACCCCCTGACAATGGCCACCGACTGGACACATGCAGTGAATCCCCTCGGACAGTGCTATGGACTGGCCTGGGAAAATGCTCATGGACTGTGTTGATCTGGGTGGCATTGGGCAGGAAAGAGAGACAAGTCTTAGATTCTAAGAGGACCATTCCAGCCTGGGGGTAGGGGATGGCCTGGCCAAGGGCTCTGGGGAAAAAGTCAGGAGCCTGCTGGCCTGACCCTTGAGTCCTACAGGCTGGCAGGGATGGAGGGAGGTGGTGCTGGTTCTCTAGGAGCCCAGGTGCCAGGGAGGACAGACAGAAGACAGAAAGCAGGGTAGACTGGAGCTCTGGGTCCAGGGAAGCCGGTTTCCGTCCCTGGAGGGGGTGTGGCCAAACCTACTGTCTCTTCCTAACCCGTTTTCTTGCCCCGCCCTCCAGATGTGCTGGTCTGGACCAACGACCAGGTGGTTCACTGGGTCCAGTCTATTGGGCTCCGGGATTATGCAGGAAATCTGCAGGAGAGCGGTGTGCATGGTGCCCTGCTGGCCCTGGATGAGAACTTTGACCACAACACGCTGGCCCTGGTCCTCCAGATTCCCACACAGAACACCCAGGTGGGCATCCTTGTCATCAGTCAGTCTTGATCTCAGGCTCCCCCTCTGCCGACTCTCCTGCTCACACACACAGGTTTATAGATTTGTTGGGGGACTGTTCTGGAGCCTGTCTCGGAGGGGATCACAACGTCCTCACACCTCCAAGTGGTCCCTGTGCATAACCAGGCCACCTAGGGAGCAAACTTCCTTCACACATAGGGCACATCTAGCCCAGGCCCAGAACACGGTGTTAATCCTCTCCCAACCCCATCTTTGCGTTTGACACTCTGTTTTTTATTTAATTAATTAACTAATTAATTAATCTGTTTGCTTACTTAATTATTTATTTTTCATATAATTTATCGTCAAGTTGGCAAACATACAGTGTATATACGGTATGCTCTTGGTTTTGGGGTTAGATTCCCGTTGATTCATCGCTCACGTACAACACCCAGTGACGCTTTGTTTTTCCTCACTCTGCTTTTCTGACCTGACTCTTCTTAGAGGAGAAAAGGCCTGGGGGCCTGAAGGGATCAGAGAGCCCCCCCCCCCCATCTCCTTTGTCTCCTACCCCAGAGATCTGCCCTGGGCTCCCAGGCTTGAGAAAGCTAAATATACCAAATAACACAGCCCAGAGCCTCTCTGCACCAGGCCGTTGTCTCCCTGTCAGCAGCTCAAATGATTAGACATCTCCTTAAATTACATTTCACAATTGTTATGGAGCTCTCATCCAAGATGATATCTAAACTCTCTTGGACCTATTTATATGTTTGGCCTTTCTAGCTTCCTGTGGGTAAAGGACTCCAGAAGTACTACTTGTTGTGTTTAGTACTTCCTGATTTTATTTGTCCCAAATTGTGCCCCAGTCAGGCTCCCCCTGGGGAAGGGAACTGCCTCATCCTCATTTACTAGGTTTGGTGAGGCTACGTGTATTTGGCCCGTGCTCACCTTTTGTGATTTCATAAACTCTGATTGTGTTGCCTCGGGGCTCAGGCCTTTGTCTCTCCAGACGGAGTGATCTTAATTCTTTTAGGCTTTCCTCATATAGACTCGCCTCCGTGCCCTGATCGTTTTAGCTGCCCCTGTCTGGACTGGTTGCAGCTGTCAGGCCTCTTGAAATTCAGCCACTGGAGTCGCACAAGCTATTCCGGGAGCAGATGCGTTTTGGCTCGTGCGAGGGTGGGGCTGTGTGGTCTCGTAATGCCGGGTGGCGTGTTGGCCTCTTGGGGATGTTGGCAGCACACAGGGCCAGTGTGTCCCATAGGCTCTCGGCAGTGACCCCCTCTCCCCCCTACCCCCCCCCCCCGACCGGTCAGAACGGAGAGGACAGATCCCTTGTTCTCTAAGAAGAGCTGGGATTCCCCTACCCCCCTACGCAGTTTTTCTGTATGTGCCCACCTCCAACCCCACCTGTGTTCTCACCTGCTCTCACAGCTCTGGGATGGGTTTCTGAAGTTTGTAAGTGTCATCGTCACCTTTCCCTACCCAGAGGAGCGGTGTCGTCTGGATACTTGGAAGTGTATTAGGCTTCTCCTTTGCTGTCACTTATGAGAATATTACCTTCTCAATACTGACAGAGACAGTCCTTACGAACCTCCGTGGTTAGCATTTCTCACCCGGAAATGGGCTTGTTCTTCTCTATCGTTTGTTTGTCTCCTGTCTCTAAATGGGTCCGGGTTTTGTGGCTCGCAGTGCATTTGTAAAGAGTGGCCGGAGACATCTCTGGTGCGTGCTAACCTTTCTGGTTTTCCTGACTCTTCCATTTAGCTCAGCTATGAGAGGAAGTGGGGGCTGACCCAACATGGAATTCTTCCTCAACAATGGTTAAAAATATCTGGTGGCAGTTCTGAAAACTTTGTTGTTTCTGGCGTTTCCCAAATCTCCTGCTGAGTTAGGCTCCTGGGAGGCTTGGTCAAGGCCTGTATGCACCGTCAGCCCAAGGGCCATGGAGATCTGTGACTCAGCCGTCCTCCTAATTTAAAGTTTTGATGTGGAGCCTTATGAAATACGTTTCTTTAATCTAAATTAAATCCTTATTATCCATGGTCTACATGCTCATTTATCCCTTCAGAAAGGTAGTAAGGCCTGATTTTCCTTTACAGACACAATATGGGGTTCCCCCCCACCCCACTTAAGGGAACCCTGTGATCCACGTGTTCTGTGGTCCTACTTTGTACAAAATTACAGTTTTCTAATGTGCTCCATATGAAAGAATCCTAAGGTTTACAGTTTCACTTCCAAGAGGACCCTGAAGTTTGCTTGAAACAGCATCAGGGCTCACGGGTTAAATGCACTGAAAGCCCTATCTCTGTGTATGGGCCCCTATGAAACAGAAGCAAGATGACATACAAGTCATTGACTATACCCCTCCCACCTCTTCCTCTTTCACCCTGTGGACTCCAGGCTCGCCAGGTGATGGAAAGAGAGTTCAACAACCTGTTGGCCTTGGGCACAGACCGGAAACTGGATGATGTGAGTACTTGGCTGTGAATTAGGGGCCTTTGGGATTTGGCCATGGTTGGTTGGTTGGGTTGGAGTTCATGAGTTGTGCTTTCCTTGGGCCGATGATTGGTGGGGTGGTCAAAGGGAGAAGAGCCAGAGGGGATGGCGATGATGTCAGGGAATTGGGGGAGGGGGGCAAAAGAGCGAGGCCTAGCAGTAGGCCTGGAGAAGTCTCCACGAAACTCCTTGTACAAAAACTAAAGGCTCCTATATGTTGTACTTCTAGCATCTTCCAACTCTGTGCCCTGCCGCTGTCCTAACCACACAGGATCAGAGGTTCCCCCAGAGGCCATCTCCTTGGGATCATAATTTTTTCTTCCATTTCTCAGATACCATCTCTCAGTGCTATTGGTAGAGCATGATTCCAGCCTGCTTATTAGGATGCCCATCCTGTCATAGTGTGGTTGTTTGGAGGTAGGCGTTATGCTGGGGTCCTTAAACGACAGGCTCGCTCGTTTGTTCCACAGGGCAGTTTGACTCACTGGCTCAGACGTATATCATCACTGCTTCCTCTCCAGTTTTACTCTTGAGTTACCTTCATATCAAGTTAAGGTTCTCTTTTCTTGGCCCCCATGTTCGATGAAAACACAGCCTTTTCCCCTGGGTTTTGTCAGGCCTTTCCCTTGCATTTAGGCTGGACTGTGTCCAGGAAGACCTGCATGGCCTGAGCTCTAATGCCCCCATTGGAGATGCCTACCAAAGGGTTACCTGTTTCCTGAGGGTGCAGCCCCCTCCCCAGCCCTCCTCTCTTCTTCCCCCTTCCTCCTTCCCGCCTTCTTCCCTACTTACTTTTCATCACCAACCTTCCCTGCTTTTGCCTGTCAGGTCAGGCTTGGCTGCCCTGGCTCCAAACAAGTTAAAAAGGAGCCCAGATTATTTATTTTTAGCTTCTCCATCTTCAATCAAATCTAGTTCTTCTGATCTCCGTTGTCTGTGTAGCTTCCCTTTCTACACATCCCTTCCCCGACCAATGCCTCTGTTTGGACTAGCGGGCCTCCTTTTTTGGGACACCCTTAGTGTCACCTCCTTATCAATTAGTCTTTCTTAGTTGGGTTGGCCAGGGCTAAAATCCACCTTTGTGGAATGACTGCTCTGCTTCGGTAGATAGGACACGCTCAGGCATACACGGAATTTGTGGAGGGGTGTGTTCTTCACGGAGGTGCCTTGAAATATGGAGTGTGTTATTTATACACACACACACACACACACACACACACACACACACACACACACATATAATCACACACACACGTACACATGTGTGTGTGTACGTGTGTATGTATTCCTGTCAAGGAGATAAATTGCCAGACCCCACCAGCTGTCCCCACCCTCAGAGATCTTAATTTTTCCAATGCCCCTGCCATGTGGACCCTTCTTTTATTCCCCACCCGCCGAGGATCTTAGCTTTCTTTGATGTTGTTTAGAAAAATGACTCCTGTATATCTTAGCACGGTGCTTCCTAATTAGAAAGCTGTGTATTCCTTCAATCCTTATAAAAATATTCTTTGAAGGCCTCCTCTGGGCCAGGCATTGGCCCAGGCACAGGGGTATACTGGTGACAGACAACTCATTTTATGCTAACAATCATCATGTGGGGCAGGTTATCATCCCCCTCTGACTGATGAGGAATTAAGCTTGAGGTGGGATTTGGTGGTGGTGGGCACAGGGGAGGTCAGAGATCCAGGGAGACTGCTTTCTGTCTAGGCATCTAGCACAGCATCAGCAACCTTGAGCTGCCTCTTGTTTCCTCTGTCAGTTCTGGTTCTCAGTTTCCCCTCTCAAGCTTCAAGGCCCTGGAGGGCTGCATCCAAGTCTCCCCCTACATGGAGAGCAGGACTTAAGGAAAAAGAGGAGAGGAACAGGAAGAACATCTTCTAGGGGACAAGTGATACAGAAACAAGTCTTAGCGCTGGCTGAAGGTAGAAATCGAGAGAGAGAAAGAGAGAGAGAAAGGGAAACCACCCTGGGCTAGATTAAGGGTAGGATCGCGGGCCAGACAGAAATAATGAGGAAAGTTCCTGATGAATTCAGGGATAGGATGCCTACATAGGAAGCCAGCTGCCATCCATTCATTTAACAAATATTTATTGAGTGCCTACAGTGTTCCTGAGCACTACTCTGGGGCTGGGGATACATTGGTTGGAACTAAAAAGATGATGGTGTCTGTCCCATGGAGGACAGAATTTGAAAGTGAGAGGGAGAGAGTTGAGGGAGGGGAGTGGAAGAAGGAGAGAGAGAGGGGGGTGGTTAATGAAATACAGTAAAACCTTGGTTTTCAAGTAGAATTTGTTCTGGAAACATGCTTGTAATCCACAGCACTTGTATATCAAAGCAAATTTCAAGAACCATTGGCTCGGTTGTGATCATGTGACCTTCAGTGTCACGAACTATATCACAAGACATCGCTCGTTTATCAAGTTAAAATTTATTACAAACGTTTGCTCACCCTACATAACACTCGCAGAACAAGTTACTCTCAATCCAAGGTTTTCCTGTAATCCCATAAATACATGAAAAACTGATACCAGCGTGGGTGCTGGGACAGAGGTACATTGTGCCAAGAAGTGATAGGCTTTGGCCTCCTCAGAGCACAAGCAACAAGGGGCTTGGGGCCGGGAGGGGTTGAGGCAAGAACTGGTGGGTTAATGTCTCTTGTTCCTCCTGCAGCTCTCTGCCTATACCCGTTCTGAGAACACCGATTGGCTTGGTCGAGGTGGAGGGGGGGTGGTGCTGGGGAGATTAGACATGGCTGCCAAGCAGGGTGGAAGTGAGCTCTTCCGGGGAGGATGGGGAGGCCTGTGCAGAGGGGCATCCTGTAGTGTTTTGGCTCTGGGTGCCCTTTGGCAGAGATAGTTTGGAGACTCCGCTGACAGATGGCCCACCACCTCCTTTGGGGGAGCCTGCCTCTGATCTGCCATCCACCTGGCCCATCGCTGTCACAGAATGCTCTCACTTGATCCCATTAGGGGTAGGCAGCCTGAGAAAGAGGGCAGATGATTTTCTTCCTATTTTATGGACACAGAAATGGAAGCTCAGAGAGGTCACTTAACTTGCCCAGGGACACATAACTAGTAAAATGGTAGTCAGGTCTCCTGACTCTTGGCCGGGTGCGTTTCCGGCACACCCTGGGCTGCAGCCAGAGGGAAGGCAGGAGGGGTTGGGTGGGGGCTGCTCGGTGCCCCTGGGACGAGGCTAGGAGAACGTGAAAGGTCAGTGGGCATCCCCAGCCCAGTGTGAGATGACGGGGCTGGGCAGGGAAACGGTTCAGCTACAGGATGGTGCCAGGTCTGACCAGAGGGGACCCCACCCTACCTGGCGACAAGGAATCTGAATGCCCCGGGGCCGCTACTTCGCCCCCATTCATTTTACCGACGGAAAAACAGGGCCAGAGAGAGGAGGTGACCTTGCCCCCCCTCCGTACCCCGCCTTCCAGTGGGACAGGAGTGGCACCCCTAGAAGCAGCCGCGAGCGCGCTTCCCGCGGGCAGGGACTGAGGGCCTCCGCGTGTCCCATGCAGGGCGAGGACAAGGTGTTCCGGCGCGCGCCGTCCTGGAGGAAGCGCTTCCGGCCGCGGGACCCGCACGGCGGCCTGCTCGGCGCCTCGGCCGAGACGCTCCCGGCCGCCTTCCGCGTGGCCACGCTGGGGCCGCTGCAGCCGCCGCCCGCGCCGCCGAAGAAGATCACGCCGGAGGGTGAGTGCCGGGCCGCCGGAGGGGCCTGCGGGCGCCGCTGCACTAACGCTGCCGCCGGGCCGGCGGGCGGGCGGGCCCCCGGAGCGCGCGCACTAACCGCCGCTCTGTGTTCTCCCGCGGCCGCCGACTCCTCCCAGCCGGGACGGCGGGGGCGCAGAGACTGGAGCCCTCCACGGTTCGGACCTACTCCTGCTGACCCCCCTCCCGCCCCGGCTCTCGCGGGGGTGTGCCCGTGGCGCGGGGTAAGTGGGCCGGGCCCGGGCCGGACACCCACCCCCCCACCCCCGCCCCCGCCGCCGGCGGCACCCGCTCGCGCGCTGTGCACCTGCCAGGCCCGCACTCGTCCGGCTTGCCCTGCCCGCTGCCGCCGCCGCCGCCGCCGCCGGGGCGCTTGGCGCTTGCAAGCTCGCTGCGCATGCATGCGCCCCAGACCCCCAGGGACGACTCCCAGCTCACCGTGCAATGCATCTCTCTCTCTATCTCTCTCTCTATCTCTCGCTCTCTCCTTCTCTCTCTTTCTCTTTCTCTCTTTCTTTCCCTCTCTCTTTCAGCTCGCTCCCACTATCTCTATGGACACATGCTCTCCGCCTTCCGGGACTAGCCACGGCCCCCAGGGCCAGCGTCCTCCCGCTGGGTTTCACAGGCTCAGCTGGCCCTGGCCTCTCCTGCTCGTTCCCTGGTCCTCTCACGGCTCCTAGTCTCGTCGTGACTTTCCGGTTGCCCTGGATCTCAGAATATACTCGTCCACCCCCTTCGGCATCCCACTACTCTGAGTCCCACCGTGTGTCCTTTGTAAGTCTCTTGTGGCTGTGGCTGGGACTCGAGGTTGTCCATGCTTGGGATTCTGCAGAAGGGACAGGACAGCAGTAGCCCAGGCGGGGTTGTGACTTCACCCTCCCTCTTCTGGGCCTAGCCAGCCTGTTCTGGACTGCGACCTCCACCAGATACCAGGATGCCGTGCCAAGGGCTGAGGATGGCCCTTCCAAGAAAACGGCACTTCGGACTCTGCCTTGCTCAGGCTATTGGGCCTTCTGGTCCCCGTGCACATCCTGCTTGTCTGATATCTGGTTTGGGCACCCCCCCAGCACAAGCCCCTTTTCCCACCTTATCTCCACCGCGGCAGCTCCTGCCTCCAGAACCTCTTTGGGGGCAGGAAGGGGCTGCAGAAAACCCCATTCTCCTTCAGATGGTGAGGCTGGGGAAGAGGAAGGCTAAGGTGGTGATTCCAGGCTCTTGCTTAAGATGAATCCCAAATGTGAGTTGGGGAAGAATCTGAGAAAAATGGGCCTGTGAGCTTTGGGCCAAGGGTAAGGATGGGGAAACTCTCAGCCCTCGTACCCAGTAAGAAGTGCAGGCAGGTCAGCTGGACAGAGAGCCAATGGCCTGCAGTAGCCTTAAGTCCAAAGAGTGGTGGGAACGCCTCCTACCCCAGCGGTAGGGTGGAGTTGCTGCTGGGGCAGGGCTGGGGGTTGTGTGGGGTCCTGGCTCTGGGGACAGAAGAGAGCTACCCATGTGCCGTCTATTCTGCTCAGCATCCCCTCCCTTGCTGTCCTCCTCTGTCCCACTTTAGTAGTCCAGCCCCTAAGAATATACCCAGTGGGTGGATTGAAGATACACTGACCTTCAAATCAGATGTGGGAAAAAGGTAGTCCGGGGTTCTCTTCCCCTGATCTCTTAGGAAGAAAATAAAGCTTCCGCTTTAGTGAGTCATATTCCAGGTCCAGGAAATCCAGTGTCGATGAAGGTCTTCACTCTCCTGCTTGCCCCTAAATCAGCCAGTCCTTGTTCAGGGCTCTCTCAGTGTGCGGGGACTGCCTCCTCCAGAAATTCCTGAGCCCCACCCAGCTTCCACCATTTTAATTGCTTCCCTCACGCAGCACGGTGGCAACCGGGGCTGGGGGCTACAGGTCCTAGTTTGGTCGGAATGTCATTCCCAAGAAACCCGTCTTAATCCACTTCCTCGTCCTGCCAAAATGCCTGGACATGTTTGGGGCCCAAGTTCAGGGGGAGTTGATGGAACCCAGGGCTTCATCCAAGTGAGAGGAGAGGACACGTGTCTGGAGCATGTTTCCTGGAGAGGCGCCAGTTCGTCACCTACAGGTGGCCGAGCAGCTGGTTTGCAACCTGATCGACTTGGGTTCTGAGCAGGGGCTCGGCTAACAGGTGGGATAGTGGGTCAGAGCACCCTGGCCCGCAGGAGTGATGGAGCCTGGGACGAGGCCAGGGCTCAGAGCCTTCTGTTTTTCGGCAGAGCAGAGGTCTGCCAGGGGCGGGGCTGGGTGGGCTCCCCTAGGTGTGGGCAAGGCCCCCCACCTGCCCTTGTTCTCCCTGGTTGTTCCTCGCCCTCCCTGTCCGTCAGGCTGCTGCAAATGGAGCTGGACGAGTTCTTGAGCAGAAAATGAGTTGGGTGGAGAGAAAAAGCCCCTATCCTCGGGTAATGGATGTTAAGATTATGGAGAAACCCCAGGTTCCTAAGATTGGTGGAGTCGGGGATCGCAAAGCCATCTGACTGTGTCAGGGGACTTTTGACGGACTAGCTCAGTGGGAGATTCAGCCCCATCTTCTCCTCTACAACTTGACCCTGTCATGGTTGGCCATGTACCTGGGTCTCTTCAGGGCATCTGGGGAGGTATTGCAGGGAGGTGATGGACAGGAGAACTTGTCCATTCAGTGATGGAAGGCTGTTGTCTTGGTGTATCCCTTGCCTCACAGTCCGCGTATTTTTTATTTGGAGAGTCACCAGTGACCCGAAGCCCCCTCGCCAGCCTGCTGTATCTTGTCAGTTCCCTTCTCAGTACTGTACTGGCCCAGTGCGTCAGGAGTGGATGTGCGGGGGTGTATGAGTGTGTGTACGTACCAATAAACAACCTGATGGTTTTAAGACAACCTACACATGGCTCTGGTCTTTTTTTTAACTTCGCGTTCAGCTGACGTGTCCAGCTTCTTCCACCGTCCTAGGGCTGTGCTCCTCTGGGAAGTCGACATCAGAGTTTTAAAAACATACAGTCAGTAACCTTCTGTTTACTTACATAACCATGGGGTTGCTAGAGGTTAATGTGCAGGTTGCCTGTGCCAGGGGAGTTGAGGAGCCCCGATGCTGGACCTGATTTATTCCTTCTCCCTCTCTACTCACCTGGTCATGCTCCACTGCCTCGTGGCCTTTCCCATGGCCCCCAGGGCTGCCGCTGCTATAGGCCCCCTGCTCGGGATCACTGCAGCAGCCCCCGCAGCCTGTAGGTCAGAGGCCTGCTCCCTTCACACGGCGTGACAGGCTGCCTGCGACTTGGCTCCAGGCTCCCGCCCCTCCTCTCACCAGTCTAAGTCCGCCGACCTCAGAAACCTGTGTCCGCCAGCCCCATCAGCAGAAGGCAGCAAGAGTGCCTCTTGCCTTTCCAGCGCGAACCTTCCAGACCCACCTGGAGCGTCACCTGGAAGGCAGGACCAGCCCCTCCCCAGCAGAATTGGAGAAGCGACAACCCTTTGCTTGCTGGCACTCTGGAAGCCACCGTGCCGTGTGGTGTCTCTCCTTGTCTCTTCCCACACGGTGCTGTGAGGGAGCCCCTCGGGTCTATCTTCTTGATCTCCGTATCCCCTCGATAGACACGCTCGAGAGAATAAATGAACCGACCTTATCTCAGAGGGTTCTTATGAGGATGATTATTAAATAAAGCTCAACACTACTGGGAACTATTGTGTGCCAGATGCTGTTCTAAGCATGCTCAATGTATTAGCTCACTTAGCCTTCACAACTCTGTGTGGTGTTATCTTCGCCATCTTGCAGAACAGGAAATTGTAAGGCTAAGAACCACACTTCTTAAGTGTGGTTAAGTGTGGTTAATTGTAAGGCTAAGCTGGTGAGAGACAGACGTAGGTCCCAAAGCTAGCGCGGGGCCCCGTCCTTAACTGCGACACGTATGTGAAAAGTTCTGACCATCTGCCAAGAGCGCTTACCACTTACTAAATGTTACTTGCTTCTCTCTTTTTTACTTTTTTTTTTTTCTACTTCTCTTTTAAGTGAGCTCAAGCCTCTGCCCCTTGGCTAAGCCTCCCCCAGTTCCCTGTCCCAGACCCACACTCATACTGGAGCGCCTGGGTGGCTCAGTTTCCGAACCCACCCTCCTGTGGTGCTTGGCTTATGTTCGTCTTTGGACTGTGTTTCTTCTCACCTAAATTGTGAACTCCCTGAGAACAGCACAATACACCATATCCTTCCCAAGGCTAATGCCGTCCCAAACACTGATGGTACGGGAAGGCGGAGTCCACCGGCACCCGTGACAGGGTGCACCCTGGACAAAGCAACCTGTGACCCGGAGAGGGCACACAGGTGAGGGAAGGTGCTGGCCTTGTGTTTACACACCTCTGGGGGGCCCCCCTCACTCCCTCCATGACCAAAGGTAGAATCGACCAGCCTTGGTGACCAGGCTGGCCACAGGATGAGATCCGAAGGAACTCAGAAAAACTTTTTTGGGATGGGAAACTGTTTCCCAGTGTTGCCATCCACTGGGATGGGGAATGCGGAAGGAGCAGGCTTATGTGGAAATGTGTTTCGTTGTAGACCTGCCGAGCTTGAGATGAGATCCCAACATCATGTTTCTGTCAGCATTTGTAGGAAAGAAGATTCTAGGTTTCTTTCCCAGAAAGAGCATGCCTCCCCTAGGGATGTTCTAAGCAGCGCAAGAGGCATAGAGTCTGGGTCTGGTTGTTGCCCGTGGCTGAGGGGTGAGGCACAGCCCAAATTGCCATGGGGTGGAGATTTGGGGTTCCCATATGGGCCTGGACTATAGGTCCTTAGCCAAGACCCCAGCCTCACCTGGAACCTTCACCTTTAGGCATCGCTGCCCGAGCCTGGAGCCCAGAAGCCAGGCAGTGAGACAAGTCCAAGGGCGGGGGGGGGGGGGATGACATCTTGGGGGTAGGGTTTTATCCATGACAGAACCTGAACTGAGGGGACTCCTCTCCTTTCACCCTCCATTGTCTGCCCCCCTCCACCTCCCTCTCCAGGTGCAGCATTAAATTTTTTTTTTAATGTTTATTATTTTTGAGAGAGGGAGAGAGAGAGAGAGACCAAGCAGGGAAGGGGCAGAGAGCGAGGGAGGCACAGAATCCGAAGCAGGCTCCAGGCTCTGAGCTGCCAGCACAGAGCCCGATGCGGGGCTGGAACTCACAGACTGCGAGATCATGACCTGAGCCATAGTCGGCCGCCCAACTGACTGAGCCACCCAGGCGCCCCTCCAGGTGCAGCATTTAAAATGTTTTCCGCTTTGCGAGATAGATTACCTTGAGAAGTTAGAGATCTAAGCCACAAATAGTACTTGAAGGTCACACTAATTATCTAAACACCCTAAGAAGTTCCTATCTACACTCTCAACAACTGATATGCCAATTCCAAGTAATTCTTCTTTTCGTTCTAGCGCATTCCCTGAAGCCCGTTGTTAGGTAACATTTGATTAACCTGGCTTGATTTATTGCAGGTACTTCCCCTGGAGACCGGATTGAAGCTAATTTCCCTAAAGAACTACCACTCATTCTTCATTAATTGGAGTCTTATCTGTACTTTAATTGTGAAGGCTAAGCATTTAGGTTAAGAAAGACCCAGTGCATTGATGACAATTGCTCATTCTGTGCAAATAACGAGTGAGGCTGGCTTCCATTTGGTCATGTCTGCTATTCACACCTGTGAGATTCCAGCAGCTCGTTTCTCTTTCTCCGGTGGAAGGGTTAAGGACTTAAAGACTGAAGAAGAAATAAGTAGACAATGGCCACCACCCCTGACAACATTCAGGAACTATTAACCCTGATGGCTTTTGCTGAGGACTGTTCATTCTTACCAGGTCATGAACGTGAACCTCAGTTTCCAACTGACATGATAGGTAAAGAAGAATAAACTTACCAAATACGTGCAGCCACTCCAGAGCCTATCAGCTCTGTAGAGATGAGCCCCCTTCTTCATGGCCACCCCAAGCCCCCAGTGAGAAGCAAGTCAACTGAAGGTGGTGGGATCGTATCCATTTGGGAGCTTGGGAGGTGCCAGGGGCAGAGGAAATGAACTCGAGGGGAGCAGATCCCCCTTGAATGTGTAGCTCAGCATTTTCAGTGGTTCGTAAGGGAGTGAATGTAAATTTGAGAACCAAGGTGTGGCAATCAGGCTTGTGGCTCTCCTCATCTCCAAGGGCGGTGAGTCAGAGGGAACTAAGAGCCTTAGAAATGACATCGGTATTCCTCTCCGGCCCTTTCAAGGTGGTACGACTATAAACACAGTGACACAACTCAAGAAGAAAATCCCACAGTGGGGCAGATTAGGCCAGTTTGTGACTCTCAGTTGGCCCGGCCCTGACTGGTTGTTTGGGACAGATACACCCCGAGTGGGGGGCTGCTCCCTTCTGCACCCTCACCTCGGTCTGTGAGCCTGCTCTGAGGTTTCCTTCTTCTCTTCCTTAGGCAGAGTTTCTGGAGAAACTCTGGGAGCCAAGAGTTGACCGCCCTCTTCAGGAGCAAGTCAGGAGGGGCAGATGTGGGGGAGATGGCCCAGCTGAACCCAGGGGTACACTGCAGAATGGGTCACAGAGCCTGGTAGGTAAAACAGGGTTACGTCCATTGTCAAGGGCCCTGAAGAATTGGGTGGGGGCTACAGTGTACCACGCTGTGAATCCCCAGGCTTCTGTAATGATTCTGAAATTTATAATTTGCAATACACCAGACAAGTTTAGCCTCAAGCAGTTGGAATTAATCAAAATTTTAGTAGATGTTCACGAGCCATTCAGATTCTAGCTCCTGCTATCTCCCCAGCTAGTCCTTATGTAATTTCTGTCCAGAATCTTCTCTATTCTCCACCCACCTTCTCCCCTCAGCTGGCAGTTGGAAGATAGCATCCCATATGAAGAAAACCCCAGCTTCTCTTCCTGTGATTGTTGGTGAGGCCCTCCCCTCGCCCCCAGCGGAACTGCCGTCATCCTCTGAGCTGTGGGCATGGGCCAGAATCCTCTTTGGCCTGGAGGAACGGAAGGGTTTGGTAAGGGGACATGCTAGTTGGCCTGCCTGCGAGGAAGTGGCAGTGTCTGACCCCAATCATGCTGATTTAATCCCCTCCCACTTTCCTGCAGGGCTCCTGGTAATGTCGCACCAGAGGAGAGGCAGGGAGCAGGGAGAGGGGAAAACCTGCAAATTCCCACCCTACCACCCTGCCTGCAGGCTGTGGGATGAGTGCTGGGCACAGAGCATGTTCATTAGTTGGGATGGACCCCTTGGGGTTTGAGATGGAGCACACAGACCGTTGCGGTGTCCGTGCGTAAGAAAGAGTGACACAGAATGTTTGCCAGGGTTTCCTCCTTGTCCCACAAGGTGTTTGTGGATCTGGCTCTCACCCAGCCTGTGGACCACACCCCGCTCCCTTCAGAATGGTAAAAAGAGTGGGGCTCCCAGTACCTGGTGACCAGCAGCAAGGTAGTGCCCCAGCTGCTTTTGGAGCCCCATCAGCTCCGATCCTTAGCAGGCCTGCCCCCTGAGGTGTGTCTGCACCACTGGAGGGGGAGGGGCAGGAGCGGCGGGCACCCCCTCCCTCCACATCATCACAGACATTCTTCTAGCACCCAGTCTTTATTCGTTTTTTAAAAAAGAAATCCAAATAAGTTAGCAAAAAAAAAAAAAAATACAAAACAATGGCAAAACCACACAATGCTTAGTTAAGAAAAGAAGTCACCCCCAAGAGCCCCTGCCCCCCTCCCTGCCTGTCCCTGGCCACTTGTGCACAGGAGACCTTGGTCAGATGGCGGCTTTACAAACAACACAAAACATAAAACCACTGGAAGGTTCCCAATATTCACTGCAAAAGCTTGGCCCCCCAGGGACTTGGGAACAGAGGATTGCTCCTCTCCCTTTCCTCTCCCTCGATTCAGGGCAGGCCCAGCCCAGCCCCTGGCATCAGGAAAAGACAAGAACAGAAGATGTACACAGCCTGTCCTGGTCAGGACACTGTCATCGTCTCTCAGACCGTTTCTTTTGAGGGGGTGGAATTGGAGGCTGCACTATGAACAAAGGGAAGCTCCTGAGTTTGCCCCGAGACAGGGCATACACGAGGGGCACTCTGGTCCCCTGCTCTATTTCCCGGGAAACGGCATGCTCCTTGCTGTAAGGAGTCAGCTACACGAGAGCATCCGTTCCCTCTCTGGGTGGCGAGTTAACCTTACATGGATGAGGAAGGGGATAGGCTGGCATTTGATAGCCCCAGCACTGGCCCTCTGGCATCAGGACAGCCTGGCTGAGGAAGCCCCTGCTGCGGGGGCGGTGGCATCTGTGGCCAGCGTGGGGGCTCTCATGGACGCCCGGCCTGGCAGACAATCTCAGTTGGGCATGGTTTCATCTGGGAAGGCCACAGAGACGTCTTCCACTGTGATGCTGTCCACAATGGAGGTGAGAGAGTGCAGGTTGTGGGCGTCCGTGGGGTCGGCCGTGAGCAGGTGATCTGTAAGGAGAAGGGGGGAGGATGTCACCTGTGTGATGAAGGGGGTTTCAAGACCCAGGACAGGGAACAAGGTCTTTGGGGGTGGCACAGGTTTCCCAGGACAGATGAGTGCGCAAAACTCAAGAATCCTACCCGCTAGCCCATGCCTTTCCCAGTGCCAAGCATATGTGTGTGTGTGTGTGCATGTGTGTGTGCACGCGTGTGCATGTGTGTGTGAACACTGAACGCATGTGCCTTCTCTCTGAGCTCCCCTAGTGGGGTTAGGATTTGAAAGCAGCTACTCTGAGATGGAGCCAGGACGGTGTATCCTGGGAGACTGGAACTGTCCTTTGCTGGCCCAGTTCTGCAGCACTGACTCGGCACTTCCCAGGGACCCCTGGGGCAGGGACATTCCCCTCTCCGTGGAGAAGGTCAGGCACCAGGCTTTGGTCAGGGAGCTGCAGGAGGCCTAGACCACTCCTTAGCTGGTCAAGGTCTCAGGGAGGCACAGGGCCTCGCGGCCCACCATTTGGAACCCCGGGTTCAGCAGTTCCCTGGAGAAGCCGAAGGCAAGAGGACTGGAGCAAGAAGCAAGGTAAAAGGAGACAACTGGGCCTAGAGATGGGCTGATGGGGTCAAGCCAAGGTTATGAGGGTCCGGGTCTCACTTACCCCCTGTGTTGGGACCAAACTCCAATGTGCTGCCCCACTCTGGACTGCAGGAGGCGCTGTGGGAGCTGCATTCACTGGGCACCTGCAAGACGGGGTGAAGAAGGCCCAAGGTCAGAGCACAGCCATTCTTGATGGTGTCTCTCTGTCCAGTTCCAATGGGCAAAAGCTCCCCTTGTGGGGCTGGAGGGTGGGCCACAGGCTGTAGCCCTCCAGCCCGGGGCACCCCTGGCCTCAGGATCTTCCCCATCAGCAACTTTCATGCCCCCGCTCCCTGCCTGACCACAGAGCCCCTACTTCCAGGCCTTTCTTGTCCTCCATTCTGGGTGGCGATTCTGTCCTCACAGGACAGCCGGTTTAAAAGGGTTCCTGGTTTTCCTGACCTTACGATAAGGGTGAAGGATAAGGTGAAGGAAGCAGGTGCAGGCCCGCTGGGGTTCTTGAGAGACCCTGGGTAGGTGTTGCCTCTGCTCAGCCACACTCAAGATGGGGTGGTGGGGCAAAGCGACGCTTGGCCTTGCCTTTTGGACCCCATCCCTAGGCGCTGGGATTAATTCTCACTCCCACCCAGGCTGACTCTGGACTTGCTCTTGGATCCGCCCGTCCTTCTGTTCTCTGCCACCCCCCTCCACCTCTGCTTCTCCCTGTGGCCTTTAGCTTGGCCTGAAAGGGCAGAGGGACACAGGAGGTCAACTTGACCGCCCAGCTGTGAGGAAGGAGGGGGTCCTGCAGCCCCCAAGACCCCACCTGCTCCAACCCTCTGACTGAACCCCACACTAGGGTCCCGAAGCCGTCCAGGGGCCTCCTATGCCCCCTCCCCCTGGGGCGGCTGGTGGGGGGGACGCTCACTTACCCCTGGCTGCGGCCCGCCCCCGCCCCGGTACCGGAGGTCACGCTCTTCCTGGTTGAGGGAGCTGAGCAGGGCCTGTAGGCGCTCGATGTACTGGATGGCGCTGCGTAGGATCTCCACCTTGGGCAGCCGCTGGTTGGGGTTGAGCAGGGTGCTCCTCTTCAGAGCCTCAAAGGCCTCATTCACCTTCTTGAGCCTGCGCTTCTCCCTCAGTGTGGCCGCACGCCGCCGGTCCACGGACACCGACTTCCTCTTACACACCTTGCAGGCCCACGGCAGGCACTGGCCCAGGCAGTGCTCGGGGGTCCCTAGCCCCTTGTCTTCGAGGGGCCCTCGGGCCTCAGGGCTCAGGCTGAGCTCAGTCCGCTCGTAGCCTGGCGGCTCGAAGGCCTGGAGGTGGACGGGCAGGTAGTTCTCCCCGTCATAGAAGTGGGGTTCCTGGTAGAAGTAGGGGGATGTCTCATATAGCTCCATGGGGTCGGAAGAGACTTGTTCCTGCCACTGGCCCCCAAGCTCCTGCAGCCCCTCACGCCAACTGCTGGGTGCCATTTAAACCCTCCCCGCTGGCATGGAACCAGAGATAAATATAGCCAATGCCGCAGAAACCTGAGCCCCCCCTAAGCTGTCGCTGCACATCAAGACGTTTACAGTGGATTAGATGTGATTCCCCTTCCCTCTCCCCCCAGCCCCCACCCCACCCAGCCCGCTTGCCCCAGCCTGGGCCGGCTCCTGTGCACGGGGAGGGAGGCCGTCGGTGTAATTTGATTAGTTTTCATTTCTCAGCAGCCCCCGTGGGGCAGGGGAGGTGGGGGAGGACACACATTCTCCTCTCATCTGCTCCTTTCAATTACTCCTAGCCGGGCGGCCTGCCTGCTGTCTCCTTGCTAGTCTCAAAGATGTGTGTGTGTGTGTGTGGGGGGGGGGGTTGTTGAGGGGAGGGAACAAGGAAAGGCAGGGTTCAGGCTGGAAGAGGCCGTAAGAAATCAAAGTATCCATCCCCCGGCTTCCTGACAGCACCTTAACCAGGCTCCATCAGTCAGAAGCATGAGACTGCTTCAAATTTGGGGCATGTGTGTGGGCTCAGTGTCCAGGGGTAAGAAGGATTGAAACCTGGAGGGTCAAATGGCTTCAACTTCTGGGTGTTCAAAGCAGCCTTGACATCTTATGTCGCTTAGGTCTCCTGTGATGGGGGAAATTGAGGCGAGAGGAATTTTTTTGGTCTTTTTGGCAGGGGTCAGTAGAGGTTTTCCTTTTAACTCAGTTGGTCAGGGGCAGAGCAAGAATTAGAACTAATAGGCTACACCTTTCCCTCCGTGGCAAGGTCAAGATCTATTAAACCCTTGGTCTCTTCCCTCTCTCTCCCTCTGGATCGTTTATCTGTCCTTCTGTGTCGCCTCTTCAACTCTGTTTCCTGCCCCCTTGGGACCCCAAGCTTTTCCTGAGTGGGTGGAGTGGGAGGGAGAGAAAGCAGAACCCTCCAGACTCACTTTGACTCTCCCTTCTCCTTGACCACCTGGCTCGGTTGTTCCGCATCTTCCTGTCTAAGCCATCAGTTTTACACGTAGCATGTAGGTCTCAAATGTCAGGGGGAGGAGGGACTACTTAACCTTCCAGCTTCTCAGTCCATGGTCACCCCTCAGCAGAGTTTGGGGCCTGAGAGGACCAATGCTCCCAATGCTGTGGGCAGGCCTGAGAGACCAGCAGAGAACAAGCTCAGTCTTCGGGCTGAGGGGTTGGTCACAGGGAAGCCCTAGGCAGGGTCTCTGCCCTTGAGGACCTTACCATTCGTAGACCCCTGTGGTCGTCTAGTTCCACCCAACCCATGATGCCTCAGTCCCCTTCACAGGTGGCCATTGTCCAGCTGCTACTGACCTCACAAGGCAACCCATCCCACTGAGGTGCAGCTCTGGCCACAGGGAGGCCTTCTGGGTTTTGAACTGCCATCGGTTCCCTCTTTCATTCTTTGGTCCCCATTTTTCCTCTAGGAACCCGTGGACTAAGTCTGATCCATCCTCCACTTGACATTTGAGATTGGTGTTATAAGTTTCAGTCAGTGGCAAGGACAGTAAAAGGAGGAAGTATGGTGCTGGGACTCAGAGAGGGTTTCTCAGGGGAGGTGAGATCCAGCTGGAGCTTGACGGACCTGGATGTCCTGTCGCTCGTGGTCTATGGTGAGGAGCCGGGAAAATGCCGGTGTCTGTCTGGGGTAGGGAACAGAGATGAGGAGGGGTCGTAGCTAGACAAGAAAAAACCCCACACATGTTGAGGAAAGCAATGGGGTCTTACCTGGGTTCTTGGCCTTACCAGTGTGGCAGCCTGGGGGCTATGGGTTCTAAACCCTGCTTTTGACCCCGACCAGCTGGGTTGAGGAAGAATTGCTATTTCTAACCCACATCCTTCCAAGCAAAGAAAAACCTGGCCTCAGTTTACACTCCAGTCCCATGAGCCTTGGGAAAAGAAGGATGTGGAAGTTACCGTGGAGACCAAAAAATTGCATCATTTTGTCCTTTTGGGATCCAATCTGCCTAGCCCCTAAACAGTGTGTTCTCGTCCTCTAAAAATGGAAGCAGGAGAGCTGGGCTTGTTCTGATTTCCAGGATCTTACTATCTGGTTGGCAAACATGGACACTGAAACGTGAATGTTAAATTACAATGTGAGAGAGAGCTATTTTAATTCAGCAGTAAACACAGGGGCCGTGATCGATTGCCAGTGAGTGGGCTCATCAACTGAGTGTTTCAGGAGTTTATAGAAAGTCAGAATCACCAAGTCTGGGTCTCTGTGGAAGGCTTGAGGAGGAGGAGGGTTTGTGCTGGGTCTTGGGGAACAGGTGAGAATTAAATGAGAAGAGAGGAAGGGGGCACTGGGTGGAGGGTTTGTATGGCACGCGGGGTCCAGTAAGTGGGCGATTGGACAAGTGTGTAGAGATGAGAGAGGCCCAGCTGAGCGTGGAGGGACTTGAAAGCTGAGGCAAAGGGACCACATAGAAAACCATGGCAGTAACCCAGGAGTGGGGTGCTGGAGGCCTGAGCAATCCACTCAGGCAGGAGGATGGATTCCACCAGGAGAGGATGCATGTTTCGGCTGGCCAAGGGGTGTGTGTGTGTGTGTGTGTGTGTGTGTGTGTGTATGTGAGATAGGAGGATGATGGTTGTATTAATGAAAGGGCACCCGGTACATGACAACACCCAATAAATGTTAGTCCCTTTCCTTGCTTTGTCCTGTCCTCCACTCCTGGCCTCTCTCTCTCTCTCTCTCTCTCAGCCTATTGCCTTGGCCATTATTGCCTCCAGGGGACCAGAAGAGCAGGAACGGGAGAGGGAAAACCTGGTCTCACCCCAGGTGCCTATATATTTATTCACTCAACTCTTTTGATCAAGAAACCTGTATTGCACGTCTCGCGCTGGGCATTGGGGTCACTGATGTGAAGACGATGCTGTCTTTGTGCCTGCAAATAGACACAGCTGGGTAAGATGAGCGCACAAAGTTATCTAACCAAGGTGGGAAGCGGTAGGTGGTAAAGGAGTACTATCCTGTAATCCAGAGAAAGAATTTATTAAATTCCCCCCTTCATCGGCTGAACCCGGTTCCCTAGGAGCCCACTCTGTGTCAGTCCCTGGGGCTGGGACGGGACCTGGGTGAGGGCACTGAATAGGAGCCTATGGGATTGATGGGAGTTTGGCTTTGTGCGTGTAACGTTTGCTTCTAACCAAATGTGAGGGTGGGGCTGCAGGGCTAGAGTGATCTTGTGCGTCCGGGTCTCAGTGCATCCCTGTCTGTAGTCGTGCTTGCATACGTCTGCCCAAGTAAGTGCCGAGGACCACGTCAGGGCTCAGCTGTGGGGCACAGACCCTCCCAGGCCCGAGAAGATAGGGTGGCCCAGGTATCTCTGGCCTCAAAACCCTGATGGGGGGTTGGCCCTCTATCCACCCTGCTCCTCTTTCCTAGCCGAGCTGTGGAACAGCCGCATCTAGGGGCTTGGCCTTCCTCCCCTGCACACTCACCCACCCCATGCAGACTGCCCTCTGATGGATGGGAACACATTGGTGCCAAGCACAGAACAGCCTTTGTGCTCCACCACCAGCGGTGATCCATCACCTCTAACCTGACAGCAGGGCGTCGGGCCCTAATCCCCATCCCTGCTGGCTTGGGCACTCAGGGCCCCCTGCCCCGACTGTAGCCTCCTCTAGCCGTCCCCTGCTCCCTCCGGAGGAAGCCCTTATCCCTGGTGGGGGCTCCAGGGCCAAGCTGTTTGTGTCCCCACCCTGTCTGTCTCAACTCAATTCTGTCTGTTTGCCTGCTGGGCTGATCTCATTTGCATGGTAGTGGTTGGATTTCAAAATGCCCAGAAATCCCCTTCACCTGCCTTGCGGGCCCTTCCTCCCCACTCTGCTCTACATACTCAGCCTTACTCTCTGGCTCCTAGCCTCTTCCAGTCCCTGCTGACCTCGCAGGTGGGCTGACCTGGGCTGCCATGTTGTTTGGCCAACATCAAAGCAAGTTTCCCATTCTGGAGCCTCGATTCTGGAAGTAGAGGAGCAAGAAGGAGAAGAGTCTGGAAGGGCAGGAGCCTCTGGCTTCTCCGTACAAGTCCCCCCTTTTGTTTTCTTAGCCTGGGTCTCTGGGTGTTATGGATGGGAACTAGGTAGGGCTTGGGTGGCAGAAATGTGTGTACATTTCAAGGACCTAGATGCATGCACGTGGCATCCAAATCAGCTTGATTATTGGGGGAGCAGTAGCCTTGCAAGCAGGGTGAGAACCGATCACAGAATCCTAGAATATCAGAGCTGGGAGGTAGCCTAAGGATTAGCTAGTCCACCTTCTTCCTTCTACACACTGGGAAACTGAGGCCCAGAGGTGGGGATGTGACTTGCCAAGGGTGCACAGAGCACTAGTGTCAGAAGTGTGAAGGGGGCCTGATCTTAGGCCTTGGGGCTGAATCCCAGTGCCTCGTCTCCCTCCCTGAGCCTGACAGGTGAGGAACATGCTTCAAGTGAGTACCTGCTTTCCGGGTAGGAGGCAGTGAAGGGACCGGAGCTGCTTTAGGCTTCGAATGGAGAGTCAGGGAGATGTGGAGAGATGAACAGAAGATAGGAGAGACGGGTGAGAGACACTAGGCTGGAGAGACCGAAGGAAGCCTGAGGGTTTGAGACAAAAGGAGAGGTCTCGAGGCAGATGGGAGCCCCAGCTGAGGGGTGAGGGGTGTCGGGGGTGGGGGGGCGCTAGGCCTCCGGAGGCCACACATTGTTTCCATTGAGGACTGAGCATCAGATAACCACTGGGAAATCCGTCCCTGCCTGGAATCTGGAGCTCAGAGCCAGGCTCATTCATCAAGAATCTCTGGCCTTGGGGTGGGGGAAGGTGTGGGCCTGGAGGCGGAAGGGAATGGGTCCCCAGGGAGTGGGGGTCACGGAGAGGTGATTGGTGGACACAAAGCACAGAGCTAGGTTTAAAAATAACCAGACCAGATTTCAGCAGAGTGTGTGCCAGTGTGAACCTGGGCGCCTTTGGAAATACGGCTGAGGATTTCTTATGCGTATTCCGTGTTCCTGTGTGAGCTGGGCCTTAGCTCTGGATTAAGACAAATACTGTGAGGAAACGAAGGGCATGTGGAAGAAGGAACCCCGGATAAGGAGTCGGGGCACGTTGGTGTTGTTTCTCCTCTCTGGGTCTCATTTTCCCTGTTTGCAAGTCAAGATGCTGATATGAATGACCCAAGTAGCCCTTTGAGAGATAACATTCTTTTTCTGACTCAGCACGTGGGTCTGGAGGAAGTGCTCATAGGGTCAGAGTCGGACTGTTTGGAGACTCGTTTGAAGCGGGCCTGGCCCTAAAGAATGGACCTGTAGGATCGGAGGGGGCAGGTTTCTTTGGATGTTTTGTCCTTTTCCCATCTCCACTTCTGCTCCCATACTCAGTCTCACTGAAGTGCAACCAGATGGTTCTCGGGACTCATTTCGGCCCACCTAGAACCGCCGCCTGGCATGTATTTGTCATACTCGCCCCCGGACTTAGCCCCCCACCCGGTCCCCTTCCTTTCTAACCCCACCCCATTCTGTCTTCCTTGTGGATTCAGAAGCTTCTGCCCTCACTGTGGGTTCAGAAGCTGCCCCACCCCCTTCCACTCCATAGACAGCTTCTATTTCTGCCTCTTTGACAAGTTGTGACATATTTGGGAGCAGCTGCTGCCTGGGTGGAGATGCCTTTGCTTTTCTTCTGGCTCTGTCTTCTCCTCCCCAATACCTCTCCCAACAGCCACCCCTTCCCAGAATGTGCTAGAAGACCCTCCCTGCATTCCCCTCTCTGGAACTCAGACATCCAGCTTTTCCTAGGTTTCCGCAGGAGTGGCCCAGGCTCTAGACTGATAGAAAGGGAGTCTTCTGGGATAGAAAAGTCAGGTGGCTGGGTGTCGGGGATAGGATCTCTTCTGCCAAGTCCCAAGCTGTGTGGTTTGAGGCAAGTCTCTTCCCTGCCCTGGGCTTCATTTTTCTATCTTTTAAGATGGGGGCCATGAATAATGTCTTCCCTGCCAACAGCAAGTTGTTTTGCCACCTGTTAACTGTGGAGACTTGGGAACTCTCCCCGTCGTATTGATCCCATTACTCTTGTCTTCTCTGAAGATTTTATTTCAATGTGACCCACAAACAGAAATCAGTCAATTGAAATAGATTCAGGAATGATAGGGAAGATAGAATTAGCAGGCAGGGCCATTAAAAGAGCTATTATAGATATGCTCAATATGTTTAAGGATTTAAAGAAAAACATGAACATAATGAAGAGAGAATTAGAAGATATAAAAAAGGATTATAGTTCCACTGGATAGGATTATATATTAGTCTGCTTTGTTGCCATGACAAAATAGACAGGAGGGCTTAAACAGCAGACATTTATTTTCTCACAGTTCTGAAGGCTGCAAGTCTGAGGTCAGGGTACCGACCAGCACAGTTGGGTTCTGGTGAGAGCTCTCTTCTTGGCTTGGAAATGGCTGCCTTCTTTCTGTGTGTTCACATGGCCTTTCTTCAGTGCATGTGTACACACACAGAGAGAGATGTCAAGCTCTTTTTATAAGAGCTCCTAATCTCATCAGACCAGGCTCTCACCCTCATGACCTAATTGCCTCCCCAAAGCCCCATCTCCAAATACCACCACACTGGGGGCAAGGACTTCAATATATGAATTTTGGTGGGAATACAAACATTCAGTCCATTGCATATCAATAACAGATTAGACACTGCAGAAAAAAGTTCACTGAATCTGAATACAAAGCAATAGAAATATCTAGAATGAAACACAGAGAAAATAACATGAACCACATTTCACTGACCTGTGGGAAAACATCAAGTGGACTAACATATATGTAATTCAAGTCCCAGAAAGGGGCAGAAAAATGTTGGAAGAAATAATGGCTATACATCTCCAAATTTGGGGCACCTGGGTAGCTCAGTTGGTTAAGCACCCAACTCTTGATCTCAGCCCAGGTCTTGATCTCATAGCTGTGAGTTCAAGCCCTGCATTGGGCTAGGCGTGGAGCCTACTTAAAAAGAGATTTCCAGGGGCGCCTGGGTGGCTCAGTTGGTTAAGCATCCGACTTTGGCTCAGGTCATGATCTCATGATTTGTGAGTTTGAGCCCCACATCGGGCTCTGTGCTGACAGCTCAGAGCCTGGAGCCTGCTTTGGATTCTGTCTCCTTCTCTCTCTGACCCTCCCCCTGTGTACTCTGTTTCTCTGTCTCTCAAAAAAAAAAAAGAGATTTCCAAATTTGATGAAAACTATAAACTCATAAATATAAATCATTTAATAACCCCCCCAAGAATAAAAACAAAAAACCACACCAAGGCATATCATAATCCAATTTCCAAAAACCAGTGGTAAAGAGAAAAATTTAAAAGCAGCCAGAGAAAAAGTGGCATGCTATATATAGGGGAACCAAGTTAAAAAAAAAAAAAGTACTGATTTATCATCAGATACTATGAAGACCAGAAGACAATAGAACAACCTCTTTAAAGTGCTAAAAGAAAAACTATAAACCAAGACTTCTATATCCAACAAAAATATCTTTCAAGAATGAAGGTGAAGTAAAGACTTTTTCAGACAGGGAATAGCTAGCAGAGTTTATCACCAGGAGATAGTCACTATAATAAATGTGAAAGGAAGTTCTTTAGGCAGAAGGAAAACAATACAAGATGGAAACTTGAATCCGCATAAAGGAATGAAGAGTATCAGAAGTGCTGGACATGTGGGTAATAGAAAAAGGATTCCAAATACCCCCCCCCCATTTAAAATTTTATTTAAAAGATAGTTGCCTATTTAAGGCAAAAATAGTAACAATGTGTTGTAGGGTATATAATATAAAAACAGAATTATGAGAACAACAGTACAGAGAATGGGAGGTGGGAAATATACTGTTATAAGGTTTCTGCATTATATGTTAAATAGCATAATATTATTTGAGAGTAGACGGAAAAGTTAAAGATGCATATTGTTAACACTAGAGGAGCTTCTAAAAACTAAAATGAAGCTAAGAAGCGAATACTAGAGATAAATTGGAATGTGAAAAAAATACTCGGTTAATCTAAAAGAAGACAGGAAAAGAGACAAAGAGGAACAAAGAGCAGATGGGACAAATTGAAAACAATTTGTGAAATGGTAGATTTACTCCCAACTGTATCACTGCATTAAATGTAAATAGTATGACTGAATAAACAGCAATATCCAACTATAGGCTGTCTGCAAGAAATTAACTTGACACATAAAGACACAGGTTGAGAGTAAAATGATGGAAACATACCTACCATGCAAACACTAATCATAGGAAATTTGAGGGATCCTGGCTGGCTGAGTTGGTGGAGCATGTGACTCTTGATCTTGGGATTGTGAGTTTGAGCCCCATGTTGGGTGTAGAGATTACTTAAAAAATAAAAAAATCTTAAAAAAAAAAAAAGAAATGTGGAGTGGCTATATTAGTATCAGAAAACAAATTTCAGAACAAGAAATATTACTAGGGATAAAGAGAGATACTAAATAATGATAAAGGGGTCAATTCATCAATAAGACATTAATTTTTGAATGTCTATGTACCTAATAATAGACCTTCAAAATAGATGAAGCAAAAATGACAAAACTTAAGGAGAAATAGATAAATACAAGATTGTAATGTTTTTATTAATTTTGAAGGAGAGAGAGAGACAGAACATGAGCAGGGGAAGAGCAGAGAGAGAGGGAGACACAGAATTCGAAGCAGGCTCCAGGCTCTGAGCTGTCAGCACAGAGCCTGATGAGCGGCTCGAACCCACAAACTGTAAGATCATGACCTGAGCCGAAGCCAGACGCTCAACTGACTGAGCCACCCAGGCGCCCCAATACATCCAAGATTTTAGTTAGAGATTTCAAAAATCCTCTCTTGGTAATTCACAGAATAAGTAGGTAAAATCAATGAAGAAACAGAAGACTACTCATTCCATCAGTTTGCCAGCTGATTGTAGGGTTTTTCACCCAACAATAGGTGGCACATGGGACACTGACCAAGGTAGATCATATGCTGAGCTACTAAAAAAAGTCTCAATAGATTTAAAAATACTTATTCCAGAAAGAGCATGTGCTCTGACCACAATGGAATCAAACTGGAAACCAATAACAGAGACCTCTAGAAAATCCCCAAATAATTGGCAATTAAACTTTTAAATGACCCACGGATCATTACTTATTGAGTCCTTTCTGCCAAGATCTGTGCTAAGTGCTAGATAACTGTAACTCATTTAACCCTCACAACAATCCCCATAAGATAATTACTATCATCAGCATTTTGCAGATGAGCATCCAGAGCCCAGAGAGGGTAGGCAGTTGGTAAACTGTAAAGCTAGGACCACAAACAGAGCTGTCTCATGCCAAAGCCCAACTCATGATTAGTATGTTAGTCAATAATCAACTAGTTAGAGTATTTGAGATGGGTGCACTAAAGAGAGCTGTGCTGGGGAGCCCTGTTGGGCCTGGGGGTGGGGTGGGGGGAGTGCATGGCTGAGCCATTGACAAGCTGCTTGCCTCCTCTCCAACTCCCCATCCCCAGTCTCACCCCCAGGCTTGGTGCTGAAGAACCTTCCCCATGGAAAGTTTCACATCGGATATTTCCTTGTGCTCTTCCCCAAGCAAATTCCTCTCTGCTTTGGGGCTCCTCTGTCCCAGCCAGCTCCCTCCATGGCAGGCTCACTGGCCTTTCGCAGGTGCTTCATCTAAACTCTTCACAAGTGCTCCTGGTCTTCCTCCTCCAGGGGTTCTACATCTACTGCCCCCAGCCTGGCTCTCCCATCCAGATCTCAGCAGGCCTGCTCTCTGCTCCAGGGCTTTCTGGAACCTTATCCCCGGGTCCTCAGTTCCAAGCAAGACCTGAGACACTATGCTCCTCAGGCAGCCTTCTCAGACCAGATCCACTATCATCAGTTACGTGGAATCCACGGCAACTGGACTGCTTGCTTTTTCTTGGTCTTTTACTTGAGAGACCCCTGAGCCAGACTACCTGGGTTTTAATTCTGGCATTGTCACTTTTTAGCTTGGTGATCTTATGTAAGTGGCTTGACCTTTCTGTGCCTCTACTTTTTAAATCTTTTAATAAGGATAAAAATAGGACCTGTCTCATAGAGTTGTTGTATAGATTAAATGAGTTCATATTTATAAAGTGCTTGGCACTTAGTATATACTCAATAAACTTTAGCTCCGTTATCACTATTGAACCTGCCTTCTGTCCATGTCTCCCCCATCAGACTGGGAGCTTCCTGGAAGCAGCAGTAGTGTTTTTTTTTTCTTTTGCTCTGTCATCCAGGGAGTTCTCTGTGGAGAGGGCTGCATCTTCCCTAATGAGTGGGGGGCTCCTTGAGGACACAAGAATATGTCTCTCCATCGGACAGGGACTGTGTCTTTGTCCTCAGGCTCTGAATTTCCTTCTTTGCTTGCCCCTCGGTACTCAGGACAGAGATGTGAATATGGCAGACCCAGGAGAGCTCCCAGGTGGTGAGGATGTTGCAGGGAGGGGCCCTGTTGAGGGAGCCGTGGAGTCCTAGACAGAGATTCCTACCCAGGGGGGCCCCCAGAGAATGCTGAGCAGCTCCAGGATTGAGGTCACAGAGCAGCCTCCAAGGGCTACTTCTGTCCTCAGGAAGCGGCCGGCCAGAAGTTGTCCCAAGACCTTCTTTCTGTCCATGTCCACCACTGAGGTTATCAGGCCTTGGCACGATCTTAATTCTTTTCTCCTCATCGGAAGACCGGAGATGTGGATGGCATGGGGCAAAGGGCAGACAGATATGGCATCGAGTCCTAACTCTGCTGCTTGCTAATTGCGTGACCTTTTATTCATTTGATATCTTGGAAACTGTTTTCTCATAACAAAATGCTAATTAGAAAACCTGTTACTCTGGGCATGCCATATACTCAATAGATGTTGAATGAATGAATGAATGAATGAGTGAATGCATATTTGTTTCTTTTCTTTTGGAGGCGGGGAGTTAAGGAGGGGTGCAACCAGCCGTGCTCTGGGTAAGTCGAATTCTAGCATCTGCGGGCTGAACAGGTCATTGAGATGACATTTAGTTCACTCCCAGCCTTTAATCCATCCCAGGCACACACTTAAATAAGCTCCCAAAATGGAACCCTTGGTAATACATTCCCATGCTTTGGCCATGAGAAAATCCCTTCTAACATCACTTCACCCCCACCCTACCCCACCCTAATAGCACATTATAGGCATATCTTGTCTTTGACTCTTTCCTTTAGCTGGGATGAGGAATGTGGTGTAACTCATCGAGTGGAGAGTCAGGACATTTGTATTCTAGTCCTAGCTCTGCTGTCGATTCCTATGTGACCTTGCGAAATGGAAGCCAACATTTACTGCGTCTCTCCTCTGTGCTGGCCACAGTGCTAAATGGCCTACGTGCATTACCCCACTCATTTCTCCCAAGTATATGGAGTAGCGACAGAATCCCTGTTTTACAAAGGGGAAACTTCTCTGAGGCTCAGAGGAGTTAAGGAACCTGGATCAAACCACACCGTCTTTAAATAATTAGTTCCTGTCTCTCTCCGCAGTTTCTTTCTACTGTGCAATGCTGACGTCTCTGGGGGCCTCAGTTTCCTGATCTGTAAAACAAAGGGATGGATTCAGTGTTCTGGAAGGTCCCTTCCAGCTTTGGCATTTTGTTACCCTGCGCTCAAAGCCTCTGGAAGGGTCTTAGGAAGTTTGTGCTTAGCTTCCTGGCTTGGCTTCCCTGACCTTCCCGACCTTCTTTTTTTGTTTGCCTATCGCCAGGCCCTCCTCACCATCCTCTCCAGCGAGTCGGTGTGAGACAAGGAACCAAATGTTTCCCTGGAGTTGGGGCAGATCCATCTGTTGCATTCCCTGAATTGCGGGCTGTGGGAACACTGCGTTCTGCCCTCTGGCCCTGGTGCCTGGAGCGTTTTCCCTGGGCCATATTGCCTGTCTGCATTCCCCTCTCCGTGGGGGCTTGGGCCAGCCCAAGGCAGGACCCGGTTTGCTTTTCTGCAGCTGAAAGCAGATGGCTTCCGGGTGGTAGGGGTGGGGTTGGGTGGGCTTGGTTCCCAGGCCCAGGGACTTTTCCTCAGCAGGCTGTTTTCATTCCTCAAGTGCCGGCCTTGCACCCTCTCAGACCATTGATGGAGTTCCTGTAGCCAGACATTGGCTAACTCACATGTCCTCCCTCCACAGCGGAGACATAGCCCTGACTTCAGATTGCTAGCCACGGCTCCCCTTGGTCTATAGATGATTCATAGATGGGGAAGTTGAGGCCTTGGGACGCGGGTCAGAGGGCCAGACTGGGACAGGAACTCAGGCACCTGCTCTTCCCAGACTGGACTGGACTCCCCACCCCTGTCTTTCAATAAGGCTGCTTTCCCAACTCTGTGTCTGGCTTCCTAAGTCTCCAGTTGCCTGTTCTTCATATTTCTTGACTGTAACCAGATTATCAAAAGAGACTGTTTCCTTCGTTGGCTAGTGAGGCTCTCATACTTCCTGGTCCAGGGGCGAGGGGCAGTGTTTTCTTGGATTCCTGAACCCAGAGGCAGCTGCATTCTCCATCTAGTGCCACCTGGTAGGCGTTGGCTGGTCAGGGGAAGTAATCTGGGTCCAAAGTAGGATTGACTCAAGGGGACAACGTGACTATCCTTACTAGGTCATCATCAACAACTACATCACCATTTAGGACTTTCCTGTTTGTCAGGCACTGTGATAAATGCTTTATACACATGAACTCTTTGGTCCCTACAATAATGCTATGAAGTAGGTATTCCCTCAGTTTTCAGACCAGGAGTCTGAAATTTGTTAAGAATGGTTAAGAAATTCGTTAATAGTACTAATAGAAGGTGGAGGCAGGATTAGAACCTAGCCTGGCCAACTCCAAAGTTGGTGGATGGTCTCCTCCATTAATGTCTACTACCTCAGACTCAAGCCTTGGAAAACCTTGGTGAACAACCCTTCCTTACAGTGGGTATATAGTAGGTATTCAGCAAGTGCACACGTAGCTGTTCATTACCTACTTACTGATTAGCTGAGCTAAACAATGGAGCCCATGTCATCAAAGCAAGTCCCTTCTATGGCACAGAATGAGAGTTCAGGCCATTTTTCTTTCTCTGGGCTGACCTGAACATCATAGCCTCCATGTCATGCTCTGTGACCCGGGGTGAATTCCTGATCCTTTGGATGCTGGTGGTACCCACTGGGATGAGTCAAGATGTCATTCAGGGGGGAACGGAATTGTAAACGAATTGAGACAGGAGGCCGGACACCTTGACCTTCAAAAGGGCTGTTGCAGGAATGGTGAGCTGCATCAAGCCGTCTGGTGGTTTGCTTATTCTGAGGCAGACAGCCTTGCTCCTAGAGGCGTGAATTTAGGAACATCCCATCCACTCGTTGGCGGGCACGCCTGGCACCAGTGCCTATAGCCCTGGGAGTGGGTGTTGGCATGATCATGGCCTTGTTCCCTGCCACATGGAGCCAACGGAGACAAGCCTCCTGACTTGTGTTCTTTTGCTTTGCTCTTGCTGGCTGTCCTTGCCAAGGCTTGGTTCTTGGCTGGGGAGGTTGGTAGCCAAGAGCTTGACTTCTGACCTCTGACAACCTCAACCCTCCCCCTCCCCCACACCTGCTAACTCCAGTGAAGCCATAGATGCATAGATGATCAGAGCTGGGAGGGATCTTAGACCAACTGCCTCATTTTAAAGAGGAGAAACTGAGAAGTAGAGAGAAGGAAGTGACTTGCTTAAGGTGACAGATGGCAGAGTGGAGTAAACCATATTGGACTTCAGCAGCCTGCCTGCCTTGTCTTCGAGAGCCAGGAAATATTCATTTAATATACATGTAATGTCTTCTATGTATAATCACATTGCCTTCAGCTGAGTGATCACCTGGATGCACACACACACACGTGTACACACACATATACACACGCATTGTCCAGAGCCTCCGTCTGTACCTCCCCTGGCTCTGACAGGTCACTGTCCCCTTCTAACCACATCAAATTTCCTGGTCCAGATTTCTACCCCTTGTGATCTTGCCTCTTGAGGTGGCTAAGGGCTGATGTGACAGTGGAAGATGTCTAGATCCTTGATCTTTCCTCCTTCCCATACAAGGCAGGGAGCCAGGCAGAGGGCTTCATCACTTAGAGTTATGAGGCCCTAGGTCGGTTACTTATCCTCACTAAGCCTCAGTTTTCTCATTTGGAGAATGGGCATAATAATACATTTAGCTTAATGCCTGGCACCACATCAGCTAACAATGTGTTAGTTACTATTTATTATTATTAGTGGGACTATTATTATTCTTGAAAGCAGTGGTTCTCTGGGGGATTTCCCACCTAGCCGATAGGATGGGGCTTGGGTTCCATAACCTTTCCATGATGTATCCCCATCCCCCACCACACACATACATACACACACACACGCGCGTGCGCACATGCACACACATGCATGTGCACACACACACACATGCATACGCACACACAGCTAGCATTCTAGCAGTTTCAGTCCCTACCCTGGCCCCATCCATTGTCAGCCAAGCCCCTGGCATTTCACGGATCTCAGCTCTGCCTGTTGCAAGTTATAAATAACCCCTGGCCATCTGTTCTATGAAACCCCAATACCGAGACCACAAGCAGAAGCTTCCTAGATCCTTGTCTCCATCCTTCCCCATCTTCTTCTGTTTCTGGCAGGATTTTTATTTTCTCCAATTTAGAATTTAAAGCTCTTCCCAAGCCTCTGTGTGGACTCTCCATCATTGCAGATGTCGAGGAAATCTCTGGGGAACAGTTCTTTTGGAAGGAAATGCCCGTTTAAAGAAATTGCCCAGAAGCACTGTTCTCCCTCCGTTGGGGAGGGCTAGCGGCTGTAAGGCGGATGGAATGTGCCCAGAAAACCTGAGGGGACTATGAGGCAGGCACCACCCACAGCAAAGGGGCTCAGAAGCAGTGGCTCTCTGAGTCCCCAGAGCTAAGCAAACCCTTAACCTTGTTGGGGGGGATGAGGTGAGAATCCTTGGTCCCTTCCTTTCTTCTCATTCCTACTCACTAAAAACACATATAAGTCCTGTGTGCCCCTCTCAACCTGCAATAATTAGCTAGTTAAAATAATATATTAGCTAATTATAATAACTAGCTCATCTGGGTGGCTACATGCTATGGACTGAATGTTTATTTCCCCCACAAATTCAGATGTTGAAGCCCCAACTCCCAGGGAGATGGCATTTGGAGATGGAATCTTTGGGAAGCAATTAGGATTGGATGAGGTCATGAGGGTGGGGACCCCACAGTGGGATCCCCACTTAAAAGGGAAGTGCCCTTTTAAGAAGAGGCACCAGAAAGCTTACTCTCTCTCCAAGTGTATTCACTGAGGAAAGGCCATGTGAGCAGAGCAGGAAGTGGAAGGAAGCCAGGAAGAGGGCCCTCACCAGAACCTGACGGTGCTGACACCCTGGTCTTAGTCTTCCAGCCTCCAGAACAGTGTTTAAGCCACCCTACCTGTGGTATTTTATTATGGCAGCCCAAGCTGACTGATACACTATATAAACATATTGGTCAGGACATTCCCTCTTCTCAGGAAGAGCATTCCAACAGGGCCTTCATGGAGACAATGAAAATGACTGTGGTCTGCTTCTTAGGTGAAACCTAGTATAGGGGCAGCCATGTTTTTTCCATCACAAGTCAATTGACCAGAAATCCATATGTATGTGAAATACATAAAGTTCTAAATGCTGTATCAAATTTAACTAAATAGGGGCCCTGCGTGGCTCAGTTGGTTAAGTGTCTGACTCTTGATTTCAGCTCTGGTTGTGATCGCACAGTTTGTGTGGTTGAGCCCAGTATCGAGCTCTGCACTGTTAGCATTGATCCTGCTTGGGATTCTCTCCACCCCTCTCTCTCTGCCCCTCCCTGCTCTCTCTCTCCCTCAAAAATAAACATTAAAAAATCACTAAATAAGAAGTAACATTTGTAAGTTATAATGTGTGTAAAACAATAAAAATTCAACAAACACTCATGGTCCTGCTATCTATTTTAAGGAACAGAACATGGCAACATTGCCTTTGAATGCCTCCCTAATCTTATCCATTCCCTCCTTGATCTGAGTTAACCTTCATCATTAATTCTGTGCTCATGATTCTCTTGCTTCTCTTTACGGTTTTATCACATTTCTATTCCGAAATGACATACTGTTTGATTTCATATATTTTTGAATATTTTCTCAGTGGAAGCAAAGCACACACTCATCTTCTTGTGTGACTAGCTTCTTTCATCTGTGTTGCGCGTGTTGCCATTCATTGTTTTTTAATTCTAGTGCAGAATTCATTGTGTGAATTACTTCTCAATTCTATTGCTGATGAAAAGTATCCGTCATTCCAGTTTGGGAGTACTGGATGCTAGGCTGCCACGAATATTCTTCTACAGGGAAGACTTGCCCTAGGGTGTATACGTAGAAGTGGAATTGTTGCCTCACAGAGTATATACATCTTCATTAGATAACATAAATCCTGCTTTCCAAGGCGACTACATCAATTTACACTTCCACTAATAGTGAGATTGTCAAACTTAAAAATTTTGTTTGTTTATCTGGAGGGAACAAAATGGCATCTCCTGTGGTTAAAATTTGCATATCTCTGATGACTAATAAAGTTGAGCATTTTTTTCCATATATTTATTGGCCATTCATATTTCTTAATTTGTGAATTTCCTGTTCAAGTACTTTGCCCATTTTTCTATTAGATTCTTTATCATTTTCTTATTGATTGTAGGACTTCCTCATGTTTATATTTTTAAAGTTTATTTATTTTGAGAGGGGAGGGGCAGACAGAGAATCCCAAGCAGGCTCTGTGCTGTCAGCACAGAGCTGGACATGTGGCTTGAACTCACGAACCGTTAAGATCATGACCTGAACCGAAGTCAGAGGCTTCACTGACTGAACCACCCAGGTGCCCCCCTCATATTCTTGATAGTAGTCCTTTGTCAGAGAGAAGTATTACAGATATCTTCTCCCTCTCTGGTTTTCTTTTCACTCTCTTAAGATGTCTTTTCACTTACTTTCCTTCAGAGTTAGGGATTTTTGTTCCTGTTTAGGAAATCTTTGCCTATTGCAAGGTCATGAAGATACTTTTTTTCTGTTTTCTTCCAGACATTGTTTTGTTTGAACGTTCACATTTAGGTCTCTGTATCTGAACTGAGTTTTGTATATGGTGTGAGGCTGTTTGTTACCCTGTTGGCAAAAGCTGCTGGTGTCCCCATGAAGCAGGCCATCAAGGACCCTGATGGCACTGCCATGGGGCTGATACTGACAGCTCCCACCCTTCTTTATTCCTAGCCATCTCCAGACAGCTCAGCTAAGTCAACATCCCTAGCAATCTTTCTTTGTGGTTTTTCTCGATTTTTGCTCTATGGCATTGCTATAGATTCTTAATTGGATGACTGAGCCCTCCCAGGGCTAGTTTTGTTTGTGGATAGAAGTTGTTTTTTGTGGGAGAACAAAGCCTGCTGTTCCCTACTCCGCCATCTTGCCGATGTCACTCCAATGTTATTTTTGCTATTTATAAACTCTGAATCTGAAGTTATGTGTTTTTAGCACTGTAAAGATGTTATTCCATTGTCTTCTGGCTTTCATTGTTTCTGTTGAAAAGTTTGCTAATTGTATTATAGTTGTTCCTTTGCAACACTGTATCTTTTTAGCACACCTACTTTTAACATTTTCTCTTTGTTTTTGTTCTCTCCAGTTTTACTACGATGTAATTATGGTTTTTTTTTTTTTTTTTCTGGGGTGGGGTATGGACATTCTTGAATCTATGGCTTCATTTCTGTTGTTGTTTTTGCCCTTTTGTTGTTTTTCTTCATTTCTTTTTTCCCTCTGTGTGTGTGTGTGTGTGTGTATTCAAGTATAATTAACATATAGTGTTATATTGGTTTTATGTGTACAATACAGTGATTCAGCAATTCTGTGTATTAGTGCTCATCACGATAAGTATATTCTTAATCCCCTTCACCTATTTCAACGCCCCCCTCCCCACCTCCCCTATCAGTTTGGGATATTATAGGATTTAGAATGCTTATATTTGAAGGATCTCTTCAAATACTGCATCTGTCTTATCTTTCTTTTCTCCCGTCACACCAATTACACATATGTTGGGATTTTAACTGTATGCTATGTGTCTAACATATTTTCCACCTTTTTGGGAGAGTCATTTTAATTTTAATCTGAATTTTTCTATTGATTCATCTTCCAGTTCACCAATACTCTAATCTGCTGTTAGACCCATCAAATGAATTATTTGTTGTTCATTATGTTATTGTATTTTTCAGTCCTGGGCTCTCCATTTTGAGATTGTAGCCCTCTGCTGAAATATACCATCCTTTAATGTATTTTCTTGAATACGTTAATCATAGTTATTTTAAAGTCTGTGTCTGGTAAATAAAAAATCTGAATCACCTATGGGTCTGGATTTTCTTCTTCTTGGGGATAAGGGTCTTTCCATTTTTCCCTCTTGGCTTTCAATCTTTTGTGTTGACAATTTTTGATTGATTGTTAGATATCATTTCTGATAAATTGTAGAAGCTCTAGATTATGTTAACTTCCTCCAGATAAGGATTTAATTTTCTTCTGGCAGGCAGATAGATTATGATCAAATTAACTTGATTCAATTGAGACTTGTCTGTTTCCATGTGACCCTTACTTCTAGGATATAGTTCTTCCACTGGCTAAATTGAAAGCCTGAGGCCCTGAACTCTAATTTGTCTTTCCTGAACCATAGCATTGCCAAAATTTCTACTTGGTTTCTTGAAGCATTGCCTTACATGTGCACAATTTAGGCAAATTACTTGATGAAAAATTGTCTTTACAATGTTGGGATTAGCTGAGTACATTTCCCTTTTCTTTGGATCTTGGTCCTTCAAGTCTTGGCTGCCATGGCTTTGTGCCTTCAAACACTTTTATCTAGCTTTTAAAGTTCTCAGTGTGAGGGATAATTCGATGCCAATTATGTTTTTATAGGTAGAAGCAAAAGTCCTCCCTAGACTAAAAACTCAATGAAAGTGGGGACCGCATCTATCTTGTTTTTCACTGTATCTTAGTTTCTAGAGCAATGGCCAGAATAATAGAAGGTGCTTAATAAATGGGGCAGCCCAGGCCTTGGCTTCTACACGGGTCACATTAGTTATGTGATTTGCCTCCTGCATTGAAAATCAGTAGATTTGTGACCCTGTAATAGTTTCTAGTGTCCTTGCCTAGAAATGGGATGATTATAATAATAAAGTCTTTCTTTGATTTGATTATAGGAGTTAGTAGGTTAATAATTATAAAGCATTAGAACCACTTGACATGTAATGGGTTATGCACAACTGTTTGTTACATGAAATAATAATTCCCCTTTAATGTCTTTCAATAAAGTTTTAAATATTTCTTCATAAAAATCTTGCAATCTTTTGTTAGATATATTCCTAGTTACTTTATATTTTGATCTTATTTTGTATAGCTATGGTTTTAAAAGTTATATTCTCTGTTTTTGCTGGTTCATGGAAATAAAATTAAGTGAAATTGATTTCTGTGTATTGATATTTTTGGCCAGTAACCGTGCAAAATGCTTCCATTTATTCTAATTATCTGTGGATTCTTTAGGGTTTGTCACACAGATAATCTTATCATCTATGAAAAATAACAATTTTGACTCTTATCAATTCTTGTAACTTTTTTCCTCCCTTCCTTTTCTCCTTTCCCACCTTCTGTGCCTTGCTTAGAAGTTCCAGGTCAATGGAAATGACAGTGTATACTCTCTTCTTGTTCCTGAACTTGTAGGGACTCTTTCAAAGATTCACCATTATGTATAGTGTTTCCTGTGAGTTTTTAAAGGCTATCTTTTATCAATTTCCTTCTGCTTCTAGTTTGCTAAAGTTTTTTTATCAGGTACAGATATTTAATCAAATGGTTGGGGTTTTTTTTGTTTTTTTTGTTTTTTTTTTTTTTTTTTTTAGCAAGGGAGATGATCTATCTCCTTTAATCTGTTAATGTGGTGAATTACATTAATTGATTTTCTTAAAAAAAAATGAGAGAGCAGCTTTCATTCCTAGAACAAACCGTTGGTCAAGATGTAGTATATTTCCATATGTTGTTATATGTGATTTGCTAATATTTTGGTTTAGATTTTGCATGTATATTCATGGGAATAAATGGCCTATAAAATTATGTTCTTGTACCTTTTTTTGATCTGGTTTTGGTATCAAAGTTATGCTACGTTTGTAAAATGAGGTGGGGATTTTTCTCGTTTTTATACTTCTAGAAGAGTTTTTGTAAGACTGGAATTATTTATTTCTTGAATTTTTGTAGAACTACTGACTCGATTTCCTTATTGGGTAAAAGACTATTCAGATGTTTTTCCTTGAGTTAGTTTTGGTAAATTATATTTTCCTAGGAATTTTTCCATGTCATCTAAAGTTCCAAAATTTTGCACATAAAATTTTTCTTAATATCATCTTACTATCTTTTCAAAATCCTTGTAGCCCATGTAATTTTGTCCCCCTTTTCCTTCTTAATTTTTTGTGTATATTGTATCTTCCCTTTCCTACTTGATTATTCTTGCCATAGGATGATCAGTCTTGGCAGAGAATTTATCACTTTTATTGGGCTTTTCAAAAAAACCCTAACTTTGGGCATTACTGATTCTATTTTCTATTTTATTAATTCTGGTTCTTATCTTTATTTTCTTTTTTCCTCTTTCTTTGAGCTTAATCTATTATTCTTTATTAAATTTCTGAAATTGAATGGTTAACACATTAATTTGCAATCTTTTTATTTTCTGACATAAACATTTAAGATTATGATTTCCCTCTAAAGTACCACTTTAATTATATTTAACAAATTTGACATGTAGTGCTTTGTTTTTAAGCTTTTCTAACTATTTCTAATTTCCATTATAATTTACTCTTTAATCCATTAAATATTACATCTTTTTATGTGTCTTTCTTTCATGGATGATATTTTCACTAAGAATAATAATTCTAGGATGACAGGTTTTTTTTTTTTTGTATATTAAAAATATAAGTCTGCTGTCCTCTGGCTTTCACTATTGATGAAAAAAAGCAGTCTAATTGTCCTTTACTTGAAGGTTATATATCTTTTCTCTCTGACTGCTTTTAATATATTTTCATTCTTTTGAATTAAAAAAATTAAGACATTCTGAAAATTTCACTGTGCTGTGGTGTAGGTAGGTGTGGATTATTTTTTATTTATACTGTTTGTGATTAGGTCGTCTTCCCCAGTTAGTGGAGAGTTTTCAGTCTTCGGTTCCAAGAAAATTTCAGCCACTAACTCTTCAAATATTACTCTGCACCTTCTTTCTCTCGTGTCTTCCAGAATTCCAATTTAATTTTTCTGTCATACTTTTCATCTCTTTGTGTCTCTGAACTGCTGTTCCGAGTTATTTTAACTGTTATATTAACTGTTCCGAATAATTTTTTCAGATTTGTCTTCCAGTACGATAATTCTCACTTCAGCTTTGTCCTATTTGCGGTTAAACCTGCCCACTTCATTTTAGAAACTTTTTTTTTTTTTTACATTTATTTTACTTTTGAGAGACAGAGAGACAGAGCACAAGTGGGGAGGGGCAGAGAGAGAAGGAGACAGAATCCAAAGCAGGCTCCAGGCTCTGAGCTGTCAGCACAGAGCCCGCACGCAGGGCTCAAACTCACAAACCGTGAGATCATGACCTGAGCCGAAGTCGGACACCCAACCGACTGAGCCACCCAGGTGCCCCTAGAAACATTTTTTTAATTGGGAAAAGGCAACATGGTTTGGAAAAGTGTGAAAAAAATAAATGCACATCTTAGCAACTAATTATAAAACAAATTCCAAGTAATCACCCTACAAATAGAACATTGTCAATAGTCCAGAAGCCCCTTGTGTGTCCTTTCTTGCTCTCTAACCCCTTCTTCCACCAGAGGTACCACCACCCTGACTTCAATGTAGTTAAAGTCTTTGCTTCTCTTTATAGTTTTATCCGCTCTGTCCGTTTTTGTTTGTCTGTTTTCTTTTAACTTAATAATCTGTACATATTTGGAGGCTTCTTTCATTCAACATGCTGTTTGGAAGTTAATCCATGTTTGTACCTGTGGTTTACTTACTTTCACTGCTGTGAGGTAGTCTGTTGTATGAGTATATTATACATTTTCATTCTTTTTTTGTTGGATATTTCATTCTATCTTGTTGGGTTAGTTCTTCCCCCTTTTTGAGGAGGAACTAACTACTTTCAACAATGCTGGTCTAAATATCGTATATGCATTTGTGTATGTATATATTATTTTACATGTATATTGGAGCACATGTGCGTGAGTTTCTCCAGGTTATATACTAGGAGTGAAATTGTTGAGTCACGGACTATGTATACCTTCAATTTTGCTAGATAATTCAAAGCTGTTTTCTAAAATCGTTCTTCCACTAATTTTTAATTCCAGTTGTTTTATTTAATTCATTTTTAGAATTTTTTTCTGGTTCTTCTTCACATCTGCTTGATAATACACTGCCTTGCTCTTTACTCATATGTCAAATTCCTTCTTTTATATTTCTTTAAGTTTGCACCTTTACTTATCGCCTGTACATACTATTTCTGATAATTCCCCAGCAGAAGCTTTGCAGATTTGGTTCTGCTATCTCAGGGCTTCTCGACCTTGACACTGTTGACATTATGGGCGAGACACGAATCCATATTGTGGGAAGCTGTCCTGTGCATTGTAGGATGTTCAACAGCTTCCCTGGTCTCTACACACTAGATTCCAGTAGCCCACATTTTTCTCTTTCCAAGTATGGCAACCATTATGCCTGCAGGGCAAAATTGCCCTGGGCGGTGAGCCACTATGCTCTCTCTCTTTTTTTCCTTGTGGGACCTCACTTATGGTATCCTGTCTCTTTGTGTTGTGTGATTCGTTTTTACTAAGCTCAGGTTTTCTTAGAGCCATGCCTGTGGAGATTCTCCGATGCCTGGGGTCGAAGGTGTTTTTCTCCAGGACTGTTTTTCATTTACTAGGGGCTCTAGGCTTACAAGTTTATGCTGGGGGTGCAGGCTTCTGTTGGACTCCTCACCTTTGACCAGCCCTCCCATGCCTTGCGAGGTTTGTGAAAATGGAAGCTTTTGTAAATGCTGACGTCAGTGGGAGGCTTCTCTCTGGGCTCCTGCCTTCACAACTTTAGGCTTCCAAATTCACCTTTCGCTCTTTTCCAGTCAGACTGATGCATTTTAAAAGAGGGTTTTTGGGGTGCCTGGGTGGCTCAGTTGGTTAAGCGTCCGACTTCAGCTCAAGTTGTGGTCTTGTGGTTCTTGAGTTTGAGCCCCGCGTGGGGTTCTCTGCTGTCAGCACAGAGCCCACTTCAGATCCTCTGTCTCCCTCTATCTGCCCTTTGTGTGTGTGCTTTCTCTCTCCAAAAGGACTAAATATTAAAAAAAAAATTTTAAGAGGTATTTGTGTGTGTGTGTGTGTGTGTGTGTGTGTGTGTGTTCTGGCTTAAGGAAAATCCCCAAATCCATACAGCTTTTATTCCATCTTTAAAATTTCACAAATAAGTCTGAAAAATCTTTTGGCATCTTGCTCTTTCTGTCGCGGGACAACTTAGATCTTATCCATCAGCCTGCTGAGCCGCTCCTTTTTCAGAAATGTAGCTACCCTCCCCAAATTTTCTGATATCCTTGTTTTTTAACTGTCGTGGCTTGCCGAATCAAAGCAGCTAGTTTGATACAAGTTCAATGTCATTTCCTGCAAGAGTTAACTCATCCTCCTGGGGTTGAGATACTGAATAAGCGACGCTTGGCCTCATCTGAACCCTGCGGATAAATTTTTCACCCACAAAATTTCAGATTTCGACAAGGGAACCATTCTCCTGAACAATGACGTTGATGGGAAAGTGAGCATTCCCAGACTCCATTTTGTAACGGAAACCCAGCGTAATGCCCTTCGTCATGCTCTGTATGTGACGACATAGTGTGAACGGTAGCGGTTCTTTTCCATTTCCCCACCTTTTGTCAGCTCGGAGCCTCTTCATTTTCCTTCCGAAGAGACTGAGTTTTGCAGTGATGTGATTGAAGTCCCTTTGCAGGGGTCCTCTGGGGCCTCTCACAGTAACGGCACGTCCCTTGCAGAGTGATGTCGATGTTTTCTGGACCGTCAACAGTCTGATTGCTGAGAATGGCCTTCATTCTCACAGTAGATGCAGCAAAAGAGTACAGAGAAGTGTTTAAGATTGTTTTGGCCGGGAGTTTTACTTGTCTTTAGTGACAGGATCAGTCGGCAAGTTCCTCTGGTATACTTTAGAACCTGAAGCCCACCACTTTTAAAAATTAAGAATAGTGAAGCGAGCTGATCAAATGCACGGATCTTTAACAGCAACACAAGCGCAGTCCAAATCGAATTAACACAGTTTCTACAGAAACACACTCCCAAGGGCCGGAGCTAGATGTGGGTTTGAGAATATCGGTGAAGTCCCAGAGGACAGGTGTTTAACAAAGGGAGCAGTGGAGCGTCCTTCGGTCAGGCACGTGTCGACACAGGCTCCAGATATACATCACCAGTGACAGTTCTCAGTGTTTGTCCCAGTTGTTTTATGAAAAGAAAGAAATGGACCCAAACACTGCCCAAGTGAGACCACACAACAGGTGCGTTATCCAGTGTGATCTGAAATTCTAGGAAAAGTGGATCCACTTGGTGAGTGTAATTCAGTTTCGTCGTAAAAGTTCCGTGGAGACGAAGCCCCATTGGCAGGGCTGAGGCTCCATGATTTGGATCCATCCTCAAGTTTACAAAGAGCGGTCAAGAGCACTGACATCAGACTGCCGGGGTCAGAGTCCAAGGTCTCCCACTTAAAAGTTTGCTTCTTAACCTGTGTCTCCTTTTTGTTATTGTGCAATGAGAAGAAACTACTCCACAGATTTATTGTGAGGCCAAGGATAGTGCCTGGAACGTATAAACACTCAGCGGATGTTAACTTTAACAAGGTAAAAGATACAGAAACTTAAAGCGAAATTCCTACTTGTCAAAACCTGAGAATTTCTCCTAAAAGGTGATTTCATGCCCATGAGATAGCACTGCCTTTCTTTACCACCAGTGACTTCATTGTGCTCAGAGTAGTCAAGCAATAAGAAACAAGAGCAGATTCCAGTGGTCAGTCACTGTGTCTATGGGCCCAGCTTAAGTTCAACATGAACATTTCCTCCGTCCAATGCATCAGCAGTGTTTTACATTCAAGACGAAGAGTGTTTACAAGTCTTGTCACATCAGTAAGATGCGAGCCGCCTGAGGTCTGATGAGTTGGGTCCTTCAAAGCCTTTTAATTCCACGTGGTGGGAAAGCAGTTCAGTAAATCTTTCCGACACGTTTCCATGATGTCATCACCCAACAGCATCAACATAAACAGTGTCTCCACACCCTGCTTCATCTTCTTCCAAACTTCGAACGAAAGCCCAGGAAGAAAGAAAATTCACAATTTTGGTGACTTACTCCATGGTGTCAGGCAATGAATGTGACTTGCAAAGTGCGTGGTCCGTAGTCGTAAAATGATGGATGCTGTTCAAACTCCTTTCAATGGGACTAAACTGCTGAGACCCTTCTGCCCCCATCTTTGCTTTTCTTTGCAGGAGCCAGACCAGCAGTGAACTCTGTTTTTGCGTGTTTCTAGCCACTCTCTCTCTCTCTCTCTTTTTAAGTTTATTTATTTTGAGAGAGAGAGAGGGAGAGAGGGAGAGAGAGACGAGGGGCAGAGAGATAAGGAGAGAGAGAATCCCAAGCGGGCTCCGTGCTCAGTGCAGAGCCCCACGGGGAACTCGATCTCATGACCATGAGATCATGACCTGAGTCAGAATCAAGAGTCGGACGCTTAACCGACTGAGCCACCCAGGCGCCCCTAGCCACACTCTCTTTTTAACAACCTCTTCTTGGGAGGTTGAGGTCTAGTTTGGCCAAAAGTCTCTGGTGGACTGCCTTTCTGGGCCACAGGGCTACGAGTCTGTCCCCTGGTCTCATGGAGAGAGAGGCAGCCTGTTAAGTGTGAATCTTGCTTTAAGTTTCTGCACGTTTTACTTGTTTCCTTTAAGTTAGCATTTGTTGGGCACTTACTCTGTGCCAGGAACTATTCTAGGTGCTTTCCATGTGATTCATTCAACTGGGATGGCAACAGACAGCCTAAGCCACATTTGGCTCTTCTCAGTGGGGTAGGAGCAAAGTGAGAGTGAGAGGCCCAGGTCACGATCGTCATCTGCCCGCAGACACGCCTTTGTCCTGAACTCCCTGACCCAGTCAATGGGCTCCACTGTCCATATAACATCTGAGGCAGGGACCTAGAAGCACCTCCCTGCCTTCCCACATCCCATCTGCCCCTGACCCCCTCTCCGGTCCCCTCTCACCGGCTTATCCCTATTGTGGCACTTTTCACAGCTATCTAGAACCATCTGTCTCCCTGTCCATCATCCCCTCTTCGGACAGAGACTGTCTTCTGTCTCTGAATGCTCGGTGCCATAGCAGACCCTCAAAGATGTTCGCTGCATGAAAGAATAATGTTCTGTCATTTCTACATAAGAATTTCTTGAGTTAGTCCCTCTGCCCCCAACCCATTAACTGCCCCAGTTTAGGGTCCTGTTCCTTCCCACCAGAACTCTTAAAATAGCCTCATAAACGATGTTCCTTTTCTCCACTTTGGCTTACTCCCACCCACCCTCCTCATTGTCTCAAGGGTCATCTCTCCAAGGCACAACTTAGAGTGCAGTACTGCTCTGATCAGACGCCTCAGTGCTTCTTTGCTCTCGGATAAATTCAAGACCTCATCATACACGTCTGTTCTTCCTGAGCCCTCTGTTTAGCCATGCTACATGGTGGTGTATGTGTGCTGTGTGTATGTGTTTAGGTCCCAGTGCCTTTGCACGTGTGCCTTCTACCTAGGATAGATGCTACCCCCTTTTCTCTACCTGCCAATCTCCTGCCTCTCTTTGAGACCCAGCTCGTGAAGCCTTCTGGGACCCTATAGCCTCCAGCTTCATAGGATGAGACCTCTGGTTGAGCATTGGTTGATGATCTGTCATTGCTTACGTAGCTATGTCCTCACGCCTCCCTACCCGCTAGACCGAGTCCCTTAAAATCCTGAACGTGGTATCCCTAACTCCTTGGGAGGCTTTAAAAAATTCTGGAGGGCAACAGGAGCGGGAGTGTACATCTTCTGTGTACGGTGCAAAGTGTTTTCAGACCGAAGACCCTGGAGGAGCAGCCTGAGTCAACCCTGGGGCCAACGTGACGGCTAAAGATGGTCCAACCCCCAGAACACAGGCTTTTACTCCAACCTCCCTTCCTCAGCTCTTCATCCATGACCTCCTCCCTCCCTCTCTTCTTCTTTTCTTTTATTCATTTTCCTTCCCTGCCTTCTTCCAATTGCTACGTAGCCTCAGTCATATATTACCCAAAACAACGTTATGGCAATGGTAATGGAAGTAAGTGATGACACGATAGTGCACCCCCAATTCTGCTGCCACAACAAAGCCGGCTGTGTTCGTTTGTCTAGTTCCCTTTCCGTCTTTCTATGCGCCCATCATGTTGCAGGGTTGTAATCATGAGGCCGTTTTAATTTTGTAGTCTACTTTTTAACTTAATATCAGAGGCATTTTCCGTGCTCCTACATGGTCTTCGTAATTATCATTTCAATGGCTGCATGATATTCCATAGAATGGATGTGCCAAGTTTCACTTAACTGTTTCCTTTCTGCCAGACAATTCCGGGTTTTCCCTGTTGCAGAGAGGACTGTAATACGCAGGTTCTTTTACTTCTCTTTCTTGTTCCTCCCTGTTCACTTGCTCCTCTCTTTGCTCTCTCTTGTGTCTCCTTCTGCCTCCTTGACCACAGCTCTCTTTCCCAGAACAGTAATTTGCCCCCAAGTGGATATAGAAATCATCTTAGTGGTGTGGTTTATATATACAATTGGAATACCACTTGGCAATGAGAAAGAATGAAATCTTGCCATTTGCAACAACGTGGATGGAACTGGGGGGTATTATGCTAAGTGAAATATGTCGGTCAGAGAAAGACAGATACGTGTTTTTACTCATATGTGGAATCTGAGAAACTTAACGGAGGACCATGGGGGAAGGGAAGGGGAAAACAACAGTCAAACAGAGAAGGAGGCAAACCATAAAAGACTCTTAATTACAGAGAACAAACTGAGGGTTGATGGGGGAGGCGGGGGGAGGGGAAAATGGGTGATGGACATCGAAGAGGGCGCCTGTTTGGATGAACACTGGGTGTTGTCTGTAAGCGATGAATCATGGGAATCTACTCCCAAAGCCAAGAGCGCACTGTATATACACTGTATGTCAGCTAAATCAACAATAAGTTATATTAAAAAAAAAAGAAAAAAAGAAAAAAGAAATCATCTTAGTGGGACCCAGGATTTTGAAAAGAATTACAACAAATTGGTATGAAAATGCTCTTAAAGTCACTTTTGTTATTTGTGTATCCTGAAAACAGTGTAAATGATAAACTCTCTTGCCCACAAGGGGTGGGAACATAGGATCAGGCAGGACTATGACAGAAAGCTCAAGCCTATGACAGGGACACAATGTTTGTCATGGAAGAAAAAGAGAGACAACCTGAATGTCTATCAATAGGGAAATAGCTAAGTATACCTTTATGTGTCCATACTCAGAATATTATGTAGGGTTTAAAGAGATTGTTGTGGATCTATATGTACCGACTCAGATAAAATCTTTTTTTAAAAGTGAATTTAGTTGCAGAATATTTGTAGTTATAATTTATGTAAAAATTAACAGCAAAACCCAAACCCACAGGATAGTACGCTAGATTTTCTGAGGATATATTATGTCAATATATGGCCAGGCTGATAACAGTGGTCCCCCTTTGTTTAGGAAAAGGGGTCTGGATGTGGGGGACCGGTCAAAGGGAATTTGAGCCTGAACTGCAATGGTTTCATTTTTGTTTTTAATCAAGGAAAATGTATTCACATATTGCTTGTATAACAAAAAATTAATTAAACGAATGTTGCCACTGTTGTGTCTTTCTGTTTACGTTGTGCATTGACCAGCCCAGATTCCGGCGCTGGCCATGAAGGAATAAAACGTAATAAGAGACTGTTACTAAATATCAAATGTCCTTTTGGGAAGAGTGGATTTTTTGCAACCCCCCTTCCCCCCCACGGATATGTAGGTTGTTTCAGACAGTACCGGTGGGCCTGGGGTGGGGGGAAAAAAGGCCTGCTCTTCTAGGAGACAAGGATGCCCCTGATCCAGACCCTTGCCTCTCAGCCAGTCCTCCCCACCCCCATCCTGGCAGGTGGAAGCTGGGGGTTTTGAAGTTTAGTCTCTTGCATTGAATCCTGGATGGAGGACAACAGATGGGGCCACACAGCCCTGCTGCTCAGACCGAGGGGAACAGGTGGAGGCTCTGGGGCCAGAGTGTGAATGCTGGCGATTCATGAGTGGTGCAGGCAGGCGGAGTGCCCAGCTCAGCGCCGGTGACAGCTGGGCAGCACGTGGGTGGGAGAGGGAGTCGGGGCATGGGGGGGTGGGCTGCAGTGGGTGGGTTCGGCCATAGAGAGGAGGCATGAGAGGGCAGAGGATAAAGGAGGGAAAGAGGGAGAATGCCTCCCACCCACCCAACCCCCCGGCCCACCCCCAGGATTAAGGCAGTAGGGAGGTCAGAGGTTCCAGGCTGACCCGAAAGGCTTAGGAGGCAGGAGGGTAGGTGGACATAGAGAGGAGAGTGTTCCTTTTCTGCCCCTTCACCCTCCTCCCCCATCCCCAGCTGTCCTCTACCTAGTCCTAAACCCGAGGCATTTGGGCCAATTCCAGTGGCTGTGCCAGGCCCTTGGCTGGGTCAGGGCCCGGGCAGGGGAGGGAAGCAGCTGCCGCCCCTCCCCTTGCAGATAAGGGTAGGAGTACAAGGAGGTGACAGGACGGGACAGTCCGCGCCTTTTTGCCCAGAACTACCTGGTGCCGCACCCCTCACCCTGTTTCTCTTTAGTTAAGTGCAAGAGTAAGAACTATGAAAACAGTGCTAATTATTAGTAGCGCTTACAGAACCCTCGTGATATACACAGCGCTATTGATTTTATAATTTATCACTGAATTCTTCCAACAGCCCTTCCTGAAAGTATAGCTTCCATTTTACAGGTGAGAAAACGGAGTCTTCTTGGTTAAGTAATGTGCTCAAAGCCGGACACTAAGTATCGTTTGACTGCACAGACCAAACCCGGAACCTTCCAGGTGGATGGAATTAACAAAACGCTGGGCTGAGAGCCAGCAGTCCTCCATTTCCCAAAGGAGCAAGAGGTGGATGGGCCTAAATTAGCCTTTTTCATTGGCAAAATTGAGAGCAGCTAGATGAGGTTAGGGTGGAAAGTAAAGGAAGCTAGAAAACTCTTTTCTCCGGAGATTTGTCCAAATAGGAACGATCCCATCGCTTTGGGCTGGTTTAGGAGACTTGGCCTGGAAAAAAAGGGAACCAAGCACTTTGGTTTGGGCGTCAGGAGACAGGCGCCTCTGCATGCCCTCCGAGTGGGCAGATTTGCTGGCATTCCTAGGCCCCCAGCCCTCTTAGTGCTACAGCTTTCCAGATGAAGAAGACGAAGCCTGGGGACGGTGGGGGGGGGGGGCGGGGGCAGGGGGCGCTGTCCGTCTCCCACTGGTCTGGTGCACTCTGTTGGTGGAGCATCTAACCTGACACTTGGCGCAGTGCACCTGCGAGTCGCCCATTCCATGAGCCCAGATATGGCTCCTCCTCCCAGCCTCAGGAACCCAGCCCTGAGTGGGTTGGGGAAGGAGAGGGAGCTCCGGGGAGTGGGGGGCCGGCCCCAGCCAACTATTCACCCCACGCCCAGACTTCCGTCCGGCCAGCAGGGGGAGCCCGAGGCCCAGGCAACGGCCGTGACCGGGGAGGCTGCCACTGGTTCCGGATGCTCCCGCTTCGCCCACCCAGGCACCTCCCTGAGCCTCAGTTTCCTGGCCTGCGAAATGGGAAAATAATTACACTAAGTAATGCACAGCATTGCTGTGAGAGTTAAATGCGTTCTAAACAATAAGGCGTTGCTAGACTTCCTTCTTGTTCTCTTGTACGATGCTATTCTGAACATTCAGTATTCAATAAATACTTCCTGAGCTCTATTAAGCACTAGAACCCTATTTTCGGTCCTGGATGAAGCCTGTCCAACTTGTGGGCCACGGAAAGCGGTTAAAATAGAAAAGCCTGGCAACTGGATGGTTCGTCTGTGCCTCCCACGCACCTGACCAGCCAGATAGAGTGGGTGGCTCTTTCGGTACAGGTCAACACTTCAGCAAACTCCTGTTTGTTCCTCTGGCCTGGAACTTGGGCCTTTGGGCTGGGCCTGCAGAGGCGACAGGGAGCCCAGGCCACAGCCCACCTGGCCACCCTGACTTCAGGAAAACGCACTTAGTGCAAAGACCTTTCACGCCCAGGGCTCTCTGGTGACAGGGCCTTGGGTTCAGGGTAGAGGGGTGAAGCGGATTTGAATGGAATAATCTCCAATTGGCATTTAGAGTTCTGCTTAAGATCAGCATACGACTGGAGCTGAGAGAAGGGGCTGAAGCCAGAATCCGTGGCCAAGCCTGAGATTGTCTGTTCTTTTCCCAAGAATGTGGACCAGTTTGGATTCCGCAGTGCGATGGAGTCAGTGCCTAGTCTCCTGGCTCCTGTCCCTGCTGGGTGGGGCTTCCGTCAGACAATCGCTGTGGAAGCCTGTGTGTGGTGGGGTCTGCGACAGACTCCCAGGGGTCCCAGCGGAGGAGAGGGGCCTTCCCACCCGTGAGTTTTTCGCCCCGCTCCTTCTTTCCCAGAAGCCTCGGCTTCCGTTTAAGCCCTCACCCCAGGACAGGGTCCCCAGAGCACCTAATGAGGAGTTCAGTGTGACGAGGTGACTATTCACATTGACTATGTTGCTTTTCAAATTCCAGATGTTTCGTTCCCTCGGGTGGGCGGCCGACTCTCTGAGGGGGGCTCATTGTGATGTGTTCCAAAGAACCCTGGACTGGGAATCGGAGGCCTGAGCTCGTGTTTCAGTTCTAGGCTTTGGTGGCCCCAGGCCTCCCTCTGAGCCTCTGCGTTTTGACCCGTTAAAGGGGGTCATCATAGCTTCTGCACCGGGCAGGCTGCCAACACCTGGGGAAGACGTGACGAAGGCCCAGACACGTGGTTCTACCCCTTCCTCTGTCTGCGTCTACCCGAAACAAGTGAAAACGTATGTTCACGCAAAAACTCGTACACGAATTTCACAGCGGGATTATTTATAATAGTCTCAAAGTAGAAACGACCCATATGTCCGTCAACTGATGAATGGATAAACAAAATGTGGTGTAGACACGCGAGGGAATATTATTCGGTCCTCAAAAAGAACGAAGCGCTGACACCTGCACGGTATAGATGGACTTTGAAAACATTATGCTAAGTGAAAGAAGCCAGTCACACAGGACCACGTAGGGTCCGGTTTCACTTACACGAGGGGGCCAGAACAGCAAGATCCACAGACACAGCAAGTATATTAGTAACTGCCTGGGTCTGTGTAGGAGCGGGTAGGGGTAGGGAAGTGACTGCTAATGGGTGCAAGGTTTTTTTGGAGGGCGATGAAAATGTTCTAAGATTAAATTATGGTGACGGTTGCACAATTCCGTAATTATACTGAAAAAAAAAATCACTGAGTTGTACACTTCAAACGGGTGAACTTTATGGTATGTAAATTATATATCAACAGAGCTGTTAAGAAATTTTAACTGGGTGTCCTGAGTTTAATTTAGAAACTCTACTTCGGCCCTTTCTTTCCTCTTTCCCCCAATCTTCATGGCCTTGTTGTCCCTCTCAGAACATACAGAAGGTAGTGGGCATATTTCTCTTTCCTGCGGGGGCAAGGGCACTGTTTGATGCGTGGGAAGGAATAGGGAAGCATTAGGGAGTCCAGATGCCATCCTGCCCAACCTCTCACAGCAGCCACATGAACTCCCCTGCCTTGATTTCCCTTCCTGCCCGCTGTGGGGAGGGACAGTAGGGGATCCCTGCCCCTGCATCCCTGGGGGTGGTGTCTGGGGAGTCCAGGAAGACTGGACTGGGGAGGATGCATTGGCCAGGATGGGGTGGCCTGTGCGGGGAGCTCTAATGAGTCTGTTATGTGGCAGGGCCCACTTGGGGTCTTCTAAGTGCTGGTGGGGTGGCAGGTAGATTGCCCAGAGATACTTCTTTGGCTGCAGTCAAGGCCAGAGAAGCCAAGAAACCCACGGCTGGCGCCCTGTGGACTGGGGTCAGGGATGGAGCTGGGCCATGGGCTGCCAGACGAGGAGCTGCTGGTGCCTGGAGAAGGCTGATTCTTTAATTGGTGTGCTACACGGCAGGGCAAACTGCGGGCCACGTGTCTGGTGGGGGCGGGAGGGGGAGTGCAGGAGAGACAGGCTGGGGCAGAAGGCCTGCGGGTCTCCCCTCAAGACTCAGTGGGGGTGGGGCGAGAGGGGCTTGGAGCCGGCGGAGAGCTCGTACTTCCAGCTCTGCGTGCACCCAGAGCTCTGTGCCCAGCCAGCTGTCATCAACCCCTTAGGATACTTGACAAGTGGGGTCTGTTCTCAGCTTCTCTTCCCTCTGATTCATCTTTCCTTGCCCCTGCTTCGCTGTCTCAGGCTGTGAGCATGCTCAGATCTCCCCACCTAAAACCAACCTCTTTTTGACCCTACTCTCCTGCAGCTAACAGTCCGTCGTTTCGTCTCTTCTCTGCCAAGTTCTTTCAAAGCCTTGTCTGCATCCACACCCCACCCCCGCTTTCCCTACCTGCTCCAGCATTCACCCCAGAGATGGTGCTCCCAACCCCACTCCTCCCCCTTCTTGTCACCAAATCCTACCACTTCCCCCTCAGATCCTTCGCCACTGCTCTCCAGCCCTGAGCCGCTCAGCTCCCTTCTTCCTGAAATACCTGCTTGTTCCCTCCCCTGCCTGTTCTCCCTCCTGGTGCTGTAGGCACAGCCTACTTCTGTCCAGCTCCTCTCCTGCATCCTCCCTCTGAGTGATCTCAGCTCTCCCAGAGCTTTGGCCGCCACCTCAATTGAGATGACCCAGCTAGAGCTCTGACGGCCCCCTTGGCCATTTCCACAAGCCCGCTGGCCCTTGCTCCTGGATGTCCCCTTAGGTACATCCCACCCAGCCTGTCATCCTTCCCCCGGTCCCCGAAACCTGCCTCGCCTGCCTCACGTTCCACCTCAACAGCTGCCAACACTCCCCGGGAACCCAGGCTGGAAAGCTGAGTCGTTTCCTCTCCATTCTCCCCGGCTGCTCTGCGTGACTGGCCAAGGAGCCTGGGAGTCCCATGTGACATCTCTCTCGTCCATTTTCTCTGTTCCCCACTGCTTCTTCTTGTGTTTGGATTTTAATCTTCTTTGGCCGAGGCAGATCTTTCTGTTTTACCTCTCCTTCCTCCCATCCACGCTGCACAGGGTCACAGAATGGTCTTTCCAAAGCATCGTTCAGATCCTTCAGCCTCCTGCTCAAAAATGCTCAGAGGCCTCCCGTCACCAAGAGTAGACCATGATATATGTCTAGTGATTCACCACCTGAAAAGCACTTTCAAACAAATAGAATGGGTAATGTAATTATTCCTCTTTTACGGATAAAAGGTCGGAGGCTCAGAGAGGGTGGTGAGTGGTTGGGGTTCGCCCAGCACTGCAAGGTGGAGCTGTGACTGGGGCCGAGGCCTCCTGGATTTAACTGGGTGCACCGCCCACTCAAGTCTTCTCAGCCTCCTCTGGGAGGCTGCCAGCAGCATGGCCCCCAGCTGTCACCCTGCTGCCCAGCCCGAGGCCGGTGCCCTAGCCAAACCCCTGGTCTTGCCCAGAAACACCTCCTCCTTGCTACCAGAACTTCTCCACAAACACAGAGCATCCTGTCCCTTCTCCAAGGCCCTTCCCAGCCCCGGGCCGGCCCAGTGAGCTCTCTGCCTTCTCTCTGGCACCTGGAACATACGCCCTGGAACTCTAGCTAATTCTAAGCAGGCATGACACTGGCCCTGCCTTCCAGGACCCACGTTCTGAGCTCTTGGAGGGCGCCTTACAAGAGTTCCCTCTTCCTAGTAGGGCCCTAATAAATACCAGCTGGGCAAGCAAATGAATGAGGCTTCTGGAGAATCTCTTCTCCAGGGACCTCTTCCAGACCAATGGGTTCAGTGATTCCAATCACCTCCGATCCCCACACACACCTCCATGAGTAAAACACGCCACATCTGGGTCAGTCTCCGCTCTGCCAGGTGGCTCTCTCTGTGTGGGTTAGCAGCCTACCTCCCACCCCTGTGACTTAGGGAGGCCGTGAAAGCCAAGACTGCTTTCACCAAGCTCTGGGTTTAAAGGGCTAGTGCTTGAGGGGGTTTCCCGAGGACAGGCAGGGCCAGGGCCCAGAGGAGGGCTCACTTCTGGAAGTCTCCTCCTGGCACCAGGCTCTTCCCCATCTCAAGGGTGGGTTTGACCAAGTTTACCACCTCTCTGGGTCTCAGTTTCCTTATCTATACAATAAACAGGTTGGGCCGAAGTTCAGATTTTCAAGCTTTTTAAAGCCACAGAGCTAATAAGATCTTACAGTCAAAGAAAAGCTCATAACAAGGAACCCACACAGGGGATAAGTCAGAGCAGAGTTGCTCTAGCTGAAGCAGGGGGTGGCTCTGTGGGCCTCCCAGACCCGACCCTCCATCCCAGCCTTGGACGTCCTGAGGCTCCCCTGCTGAGTCCTGAAGGGTCCTCAGCTCACAGTACCACCCCACCCACCCCCACTGGTAGGCTCCCAGTGTGGAGCCCAATGCGGGGCTTGATCTCAAGACCCTAAGATCAAGACCTGAGCTGAGATCAAGGGTCTGATGCTTAACCCACTGAACCACCCAGGTGCCCCAGGATAAAAGAAGGAAGGAAGGAAGGAGGGAAGGAAGGAAGGAAAGAAGGGAGGGGGGAGGGAAGGAAGGAAGGAAGGAAGGAAGGAAGGAAGGAAGGAGCAATGAGGCCAAGGAAGGGAAGTGCTATCCTCCTTCAGGAACAGTTCTGTGCTGTCTGGAGGGGCTTGGACTGGCTAGCCCTGACCTATCCCAGGCCTCCCCTGCCCTCAAGCACATACACACGCAGGGGAATACTCAGCCCACGCCGAAGCTCCTTCCCCAACATCTCCCCCACAGGATCCTCTGACCTGGGAGAGGGGAGAAGGAGGCAGAGAGACCTAGATTCCAAATCTGAAGAGGGAGGGAACTGCTAGGAAATCACTGCAGGGGCTTGGAGGTGGGCTCCCGGGACAGGGGAAAGGCCAGGGGCTTTCCAACCATCCAGAAATCCTTCCCTTCCAACCTGCCTGCCCTCGCTCAGCCCTCCTCCCTGCTCTCCTTGGACACATACTGCCCAGAACAATGCTGAGAGACCACACGGGGACCGAAATAACCTCCTGCCTGCTGCAAGGGGCAAGAGGCAAATCTTAAAACCTTGTCTGCTCCCCCAGGCCTCTCTGGCCTCTCTGGGGGCCTAGCTGGCCTTGCTGCCCCCTCCCGGCTGGCAGCTTGAGGGAGGGGTGCTCAGGGATGGCTTCCCTCCTTGGCGAGGCCCCTCCCTGCCCAGTGTGGAGAACTCCAGGAAGGAGGGTATGCAAGGTTGCCCCTCAGGCGTGCTTCCACTTAAGCGCTCCCTCTTCCCCCTACACCCCTGCCCCCAGCACGGAGGCTTCAGGTGTGAGGGGCCTGGAGAAACCCGGGATGGGGTCTTGGAAGGAGAGAAGTAGGAACAAGAGGCAAAGGGGAGAGGGGTTGAGGGCTAGGCCCTGGGGTTATTTAGACTCACCGTGACAGAGCCACCTGCCAGATAAAAGTTTTTCATTGTGTACCTGTAAGGGCCCCCAAATCTGGCACTTGTAGGGTGTAGCATGACTGGCTGCACAGAGAGGATTCCAGAATTTTGCACTCCCCTACTCTTTCCCCTGCCGACACTACGGCCTGGTGCTGCCTTCTTGCCTTGCTGAGAAAATTACCTGTGTTAGCCTCTCCGTAAGTCAGCTCGTTCAGCCCTCACGACTCTGCTGTGAGGTGATGTGTCTACACCCATTTTATGGATGAGGAGGCCAAGACTCAGCTGTTCAAGGCAGGGGGAAGCATGGAGGGTCATGCGTCTGCAGAGCATGAGTGGACCCTGGTATGGGGAGGGTCATCTAGTCAGGGGGTCCTGTACATACCTCAAAAGCCAGAGCGTTTTGGGCTCGCTGTACATTCTGGATACCTTGTTCCACCTGTCCTGTCTACACCTTCCCACATTGTCTTCCTCCTACTATAGACCTGTGATGCCCCCCTTCCCCCACTACAAACCTCTCCTCCTCTCAGCCCTGGAATCTGCCCTAGACGGGGTAGCCAGGACTCAGAAGGTTTCTAGGTGGACAGGCCCAGCACCCGTGGCCTCCATTTTGACCGTCTTTCCCACCTTGGAATGAACTTACCAGCTGTCGGAGCAGGACAGGATGAAAAATGTCAATTGTCTAAGTTGACTGATGGGTAAACTGACGCCAAGAGAGGAGAAGTGGCCTGCCCGGACCACCCACGCAGTGTAAGGCCTGGAAACCAGCTTGCAGCTCTTCTGACTCTTAATCAAGTGCTCTCCTCACTGTACCCAATGGCTTTGCTGTCCGGGAGCACTGTGTTCACCACTGACACCCCCGCTGACGCCCCACTCCTCCCTGCCCAGGAGGCGCTGAGGAGATGGTTTTTCCAGAGCAGCTCCCTGGGATGGACCCTGACTGGGTCAGCTCTATTCTCAAATAGGCCCGGCTAATCCCCCAGGAGGCCTGGCCCTGGGAACAGGCAAAGGTTGAGGGAGGAAGGGAGGGAGGGAGGGAGGGAGGGAAGAAGGGAAAAGAGCTTGCGTTTATTTTACCCAGAACTGAGGAAAAAACAAATGATCTGCAGGTATTTTGCAAACGTGTCCACTACATGTCAAGCACCCACAGTAGGAGTTGGGGGTGGCTCAGGTGCCCTCCAGAGCTAAAGATGCCGGAAAGTTAGATAAGGTGACCCAATCACCCACCCCACTCCCTGCCTGGGTCTTCCCGGGTTTTTCTGTCAGCTGCATGAGTGAAAATCAGGGGCCTGAGTGAAAATCAAAAGAAAGCCTTGGTCCCCAAACAACCTGGGCCAAGGCAAGGGTTCAAGGCAGCGGGTGCACGCACAGGCTGGGGTGTTCATGGGCATGGGGAGGATGCGGAATGTCAGGCTGCCTGTTGGGAGGGTTGAGGAAGTCTGGGGCGGGTGTGTGGAGGGAAAGAGGGGAAAGGAGAGTGGGCACTTCCTAGTTTCTCTAGCTGGGCTCCAGGGCAGGACTGCAACTTTGCTGTCTGAGGCACAGATTCCTTGCTCCGCCCCCCCCCCCCCAAAGCAGAAATGGAAGTGATCTTGCCCCAAGCTGGGTTTCTTCCTGCTCCCCCGAGGAAGGTTCAACCCCTTCCTCCCTCCCTCACCTTCAGGTCCCAGCCCACCCCCCCACTGTGCCTCTGCACAGACCACCCTCCCCCCCCCATAGAAGCTGTGTGCTCACCCTCCTCAGGGCAGAACCTTTCTCTGGATATCCTGGGATCCTACAGGGGGCAGTGCCCTCAGGGGCCAGATTCTCTGATTCTCTTTTCTTGCCAGCCTCTCTTTGCCCTCCCAGGCCCTTTTCCAATATCCGTGAACAAGGATTTTTCTCAGGTCAGGATGTCTGCGAGGCACATGTTCTGGTTGAGGGTCTGCCCCCCAGGTGGTCCTTGGTGGGGACCAGTGAGCCACCTCAACTGTAACTGCACCAGGAGGCAGCCAAGGGAGGGATCAGGATGGGGCGAAGTGTGGAGGGCACTGTGTCAGGAGTCAGGGGCCTGGTTTCTTACTCTGGTCCTCTTAGGATTTTGCTGGGTGATCTTGTGGAAGTCCCCTCCTTCTTTATCTATCAGGGCATTTAATTTATCTATGAGGGGATTGGATAGGATACCTTATGGCTTAGGTACTTAGGTGCTGTGAAGAGGGAGAAGGAGGAAAGAAAAGGGGCACAGAAGGGGTGACACCGGCCAAGATAATCTTAGGAAAGTAGGTCACTCCTCTGAGCCCCAGTGCCCTCATTTGTAAAATGGACATTGCTAATAGACTAACAGGCCGTTCTGAAAGAAAGAGGAGGAAGAAATATAATGACTCAGATAAGAGCCTGCAAAGTGATGTGCTCTGGAAGGATGTTAGTTCCTGAGACTATGCAGGGGCTGGCTTCATGAGAGAGCAGGGTTTCAGGATTGAAGGGTGGGACAGTGTGTAGAGCTTCCAGCTGACTGTGGGGGGAGGTGGGGGTGGGGTGGGGGACATCCCGGAGCCCTGCAGGTGAGAGGTTGTGCGGTGTCGGGTGCAGGGGTGCCGCCGGAGGCCAGACCAGGGCTCCGGGCATCCCACATAGAGAAGGGAACCGGTGAACACACGGAGGCTGCACCTCTGTCCACTCCCGAGACTGGATTCACACACCAGACCCTGCGAAAATCTCACATTTTCCCAGCTTTTCTCACCCAGAATCACTTCCTTTGTTTAGAGGAGGGGGTGGGGGAGGAGACGGAGGGCGAGGAGGGAGGGGCCCGCGGGTGCCGCCGCCGCCCCCGCCCCCTCCCGGTGTGCGGAGCCCGGTTGTCACTCAGCTCCCGCGCCGGGGGCGACGGAGGCGGCGGCGCCCGAGTCGAGTCCCAGCCAGCTACCGTCCCCCTGGACCTCCCAGCTGGCCCCGGATCGCCCAGGCATCCCCGGAGCGAGCGGCTGCCGAAGGCGTCGAGCTGGGAGGGCGCAGAGACACGACCGTGCAGGTAGCTAGGAGCTCTGCCAGCTTTGGTGACCTTGGGTAAGTCTGTGCCTCGGTTCGCCGCTGTGGCTTCCCAATGGGGATGCAGGAGAGCGTTGAGAGGGGCGGCTAGACGTCCCTTGGGACTGGGGTGGGCGAGGGTCCGTGGCCCGGGAGGGTCCCTGGAGCGGAACCAGGGCACTGCTGGGAGGCGGGCGCCAGCAGCGGCTTGGGTGGGTGGCGCCGGGCACGTGTGTGCGCTAGCTGGGCAAAGGCGGGGCCCGCGCCCCGGTCTGCGGCTGGGCTCGGTCCCCCAGACCCACGCCTGCCAGCCCAGTCCCAGGTGCGACACCGGGGCGCTACCTCTTTAAAAGCGCCTGGGGCTGAGCCTCCGCCGCACCATGTGATTGCTGGAAAGGCCGGGCTGGGAGAGCTGCGGCGGGAGCCCCAGGACGATGAGCCGCCGCGCGGGTCCCGGAGCCCAGCCCTGCCCGGCGCGGCCCCGCGGCTCGGCGCGCCCCCAGGTGCCCGCAACTTTGGGCGCCGCCTCCGGGACCCCCTGGTGGCCAGCGGGCAGGATGGTGAGCTCCCTGCAGCCTGTTCTGTGGGCATGGGTGGGCAGAGCCAGGCAGAGGGACCCCTGTGGGGTGCGTGTGTGTGCGCCCCGGGAGCTGCCTCACACCTGATAAAGGAGCCAGTGGAGGAGTGAGCGCCGCTATTTTAAGTTGTCGAATGGACCCTCTGGGGAAGATAAGGGGAGGGGACAAAGATCAGGCAGAGAAAGGGCCAGGGTATCCCGCCAGCCTGGGCAGGCACTGGGTGTGCCAAGTGGGGCACAGCTCCAAACGGCAGCGGGAGTTTCAGAGCTGCCCGGGTTCCCCCTGCACCTGCCGGCAGGCCTCCCCACCCCAGGCTTCCGTGACCACAGGTGCCTGACTCGTGCCCCTTGGTGCCTGCCTGCTGATGTGCCTCGCCTGTGCCTGTCATGCCGCCCTCCATCTCGGCCTTCCAGGCCGCCTACATTGGCATCGAGGTGCTCATCGCCCTGGTCTCTGTGCCCGGGAACGTGCTGGTGATCTGGGCAGTGAAGGTGAACCAGGCGCTGCGGGATGCCACCTTCTGCTTCATCGTATCGCTGGCGGTGGCTGACGTGGCGGTGGGCGCTCTGGTCATCCCACTAGCCATCCTCATCAACATTGGCCCACGGACCTATTTCCACACCTGCCTCATGGTCGCCTGCCCTGTCCTCATCCTCACCCAGAGCTCCATCCTCGCCCTGCTGGCAATTGCCGTGGACCGCTACCTCCGCGTCAAGATCCCGCTCCGGTGAGTCCAGAGCAGCTGAAGGTACCCCCTGCGCCCCACGCTCGGTGGCTCGAGGGCCATCTAGAGAGGATAAAAGGTAGAGCGTAAGGCCCCACAAAAGCCCGATATTCCGCGGGCCGTTGTGCCCCAGCCCTCACTCTGCCTTCCTGTCCTCTGCTCTACTGAGGGAGGCCGAGCTGCAGTGGAAGTCGTGAGAGCCTGGGTTGCTGGAGGAATGTGAACCTGGCAGTGCCCACGACCCCAGAGCTGAAGCTGCGGCTGCTCTCCTGACGTGGCCAGGAATCCCAAGGCTGCCTGTGCAGCCTGGGGTGGGGGGTTTGGAGGGGCAGCCAAGACAGTCGCAGTGAGCTCAGGGTGGGAATAAACAGCTCCGCCCATTCCGGGGAGGTGGAAGGGGCAGAACAGATTGCTGGAGTGGGGTGAGGATGGACTGAGGGGGACGTACCAGGGGCAGAGGAGTGCTGCTTCTCGAGCCAGACCCGGGCAGGCTTCCCGAAAGAACGCAATCTTCGGCTCTCCTGTTCTCTGGCATCTGTGGCCAGCTCCGCCCTCCAGGGCTGTCCTTTGAACCCAAGCAGTCTGATTACTTCTGCCCAGCTCCCACTCATGGGATCCCCGTTGCAAGCAGGAGGAGGGAGAAATTCAGGCACTTGCTTTTACTCTGCCTGTTCTGTCCCTAACCCACGTGTGTCTTTGCCAGTCACAGCAGAGGTGCTTGTGCTGTGCCCAGGCAGCGCCGGGGTGGGTGGCCTGACAGTGGCAGCCCTCGTGCGGGTGTCCAGTCCACGACGGGGCCTGCCAGGCCATAATCTCGTCGCCAGGCAGTGCCTGGGCCACCGAGTGCCAGCGAATGCCTGGGCGCACTGCCAGGGCTGGCCCGGCCGGGATGCTCTTGTGAGGCGGGCTCGCCCCCTCTTTGAGTCTTGTCACCAATAGGTTCCCTTTCTACCAGGGAGCTCTGGCCATCTCTGGCACCTGCCATCCCCAGAGTCACTTCCATATCTGGGACATGGGGCCTCTGGCCTCACTTGGCAGCTTGCCCGGGGAAGGCCTCGGCGCCCACGCTTCTCCTGTTTGCCTTGCATTTGTGCACATTTACCTTTTCAAAGCTTTTCTTCATGCACCACCTTTTCCTATTCCCTCCGTGATCCCCTAAGGGAGGTGGAGTAGGAGCTGGGAAAGGAGAAACTTCAGAAAGACCCAGAGGGTCTCCCCAAGCTGGTGGGGAGCACAGCCTAGATTCCGCCGCCCACCTTCCTTCCTGATTCCCCCCCCCCCCCCACCATCCCAGACTCTGTGCCTTGCTTACGGCCCTCACACTTTCCCAGGGGAGGGGGGTGAAGATGGCTGCTCAGGGGACAGGGAGAGGCACAGGAGGTGGCCCTGGAGCCCCGCAGGCACAGCCGCAGAGGGGCCTTCATGCTGCCATTAGTCCCAGGTCGTGGCCGGGCTGTGCAGAGGAAGCTGGTCGCAGCCCATTAGAGTGGGCTGGGCCTCTGAGCGGGACCATTACAACAACGTATTGCCACATTAGAAAACTCACACAGATACGCAGATGTAGGAAGGCCTGCTCAAGAAATTCTGTCTGCTGAGCGGATGCCAAGGTGAACCAAAGGCCTGATCCTGCTGTGACAGAGGTCACAGGCCTGCCGAATGTGCCCTACTTGCCCTGTGGGGAGGGGGCTGGCTGTGCCAGTAGGGACTGCAGGCTCGTTCTTCCAGGAGGCAGCTGTGGTTGTTCCTTGCTCCAGCTTCCGGGAGCCAGGGGTCTTGAGGAGCCGCTGCCTTCCGAGGGCCGAGGCAGGCGTGTGCACAGAGGCTAAGAATACAGGCTGGGTTCGAATCCTTGCTATGCATTCCTAGCCGTGTGACCTCGGGAAGGTCGCTCGTTAACCTCGTGAGGCTTCAATTTCCTCATCTATAAAAGGGGATATTAATAATAGTACCTTCTTCCAAAAATGATTGGAAGAATATAATAAACCCCTATATATAAAACACTTAGTACTATGTAATGCACTCAGTATTATCTGCCAGCCATTCAGTGGTATGTTTATGTTTGTAGCTTTAGTATCATTATTCACGTATGGCTCAAAGTGGGTCTGAATGAGCAAAGCCCTCGCCCTCCCACCCCACTGCGCCCTGGTGCTTTCAGACAGCAACACACATGCCCCCACACGCGTGCACATGCGCACGCGCACAAACCCCGCGTTTCCAGGCAGGTTTCAAAACACCGTTAAGCTATATTTGTACATGAACTTGTACTTTTCTTCCTCGGTGGATTGTCACTGTGTCGAGGGCAGCGGTCTGAGCAGCAGCAATTGCATTTTGTCCATTTCTGCAAATTCTCCAGAATGCCCCGCCCAGTGTCTGGCACATGGAAGACACTCAGGAAATGTCGACTGAATTGGATGAGTTTTCAGAGCTCACAGGGTTGAGCCTCAGGCAGGCATTCCAGATGTCTACCCTCTAACCTTCTTGCGGGAGACTAGACCGCCCGTGCATTCTTTTTATTTATTTTTTATTATTTTTATTTTATTTTTTTTAATTTTTTTTTCAACGTTTTTTACTTATTTTTGGGACAGAGAGAGACAGAGCATGAACGGGGGAGGGGCAGAGAGAGAGGGAGACACAGAATCGGAAGCAGGCTCGGAGCCATCAGCCCAGAGCCTGACGCGGGGCTCGAACTCACAGACCGCGAGATCGTGACCTGGCTGAAGTCGGACGCTTAACCGACTGTGCCACCCAGGCGCCCCTATTTTTTATTTTTTTAATGTTTATTTATTTAATTTTGAGAGAGAGAGAGAGAGACAGACAGACAGAACACAAGTGGGGGAGGGGCAGAGAGAGAGAGGGAGACAGAATCCGAAGCGGGCTCCAGGCTCTGAGCTGTCAGCACAGAGCCCGAGGCAGGGCTCGAACTCATCATGACCTGAGCCTAAGTCAGACGCTTAACCAGCTGAGCCACCCAGGCACCCCATCTGCCCCCTGCATTCTGCTTCAGGGATCTGACCACGGCTGTCCCAGTAGCTCAGGCAGTTCCTTAAGAGCCGCAACCCCGCAGTAGCTTGGGAGGGCCCTGCCCCATGGAGAGGAGTCTCCTCCGTTAGAGAAAGGCTGCTGTGGTCTAGCTCCTAAAGCCAGGATCCTGGAGGCTGGGCTGACGTGATGGGCCACTCCAGGCCCTTGCCCGTCACTGCCAGGTCCCCCTGCAGGAGGAACAGCATGATGCTCCCTGGGCAGTTACAGTCAGCAGGCTGCTGGGCCTGGGGGACTGTCTGTCAGCCAGAGGCCCCCATGCATTTGACTTGCTGCCCTGACAAGCCAGTCGGAGGTAGATGCCTTGGATGCTGGGGAGTAATACTGAGCAAGCGTTGGTGAGACATCTGTGGGGTAGCCGGGTGACAGAGTGAGCTTGGGCCCCTCCCCAAGCAAAGCATGGTTCGGTCAGTCAACCACAAATTTTATTTCATTCCATTTGGCAGAAAGCCAAGAAAGAAAAGAAGGTTCACATCCCATAGTGTGGTCCAGTGACAAAAAAAAAAAAAAAAAAAAAAAAAAATTAAAAAGGAAGAAAGAAAAGAAAAAAAGATCTCAAATTGTTGATTCATCAATAACCTGTGGTCATTTACATGTGTTTTGCATCCTATTTGCATAGCACCTCCACAGGCCTGGTAATCCACACCCCATTACCCCCTGAGCTCGTACTTCTAGGGAATCTGCAGTCTTTATCCACCACTCCCTCACCCTGAGTTTGCTTGGTGGCCCTCGGTGGCCTACTCCAGGGGGCTGGTTATGGGGAGGAGTGCCAACAGGGGGCTCCCCGGCCAAAGCCCTCTCTGTGGGAAGGAGACCTGAGCAAGGGTTACCTGTGGCCAGGGCGGTGGATGCTTGGGAGTCAGAAAAACTTGAGTCTGAACCTTGCTCTGTTACTTCCTAGCCCTGCATCCTTGGATGAATTATTCAAACTCTCTGAGCTTCCCCTCCCCCCCCCCCCCTACCTCATGTGTTAAATGAAGGGACTAGATTTGAGGTCTCTGAGCTGCCTTTTAGCTCTAACTCTGTGGTTCTTCCTTATCACGACTCCTGAGAAGGTTGTGTTTTTTAGTTCCTAATGGGTAGGAGCTAGGCACAGTGCTATGTTTTTTTTTTTACATGCTTCATCTCATTTAATGCTCCTGGCTTCTCGCTAGGAGAGGGCATTGCTGTCCCCGCTCTGTAGACACTCCTGTAAACAGGTCTAAGGGGCAGGGAGGTTCAGTAAGTTGCCCTGACGAAAGTCTTGTCGCCAGCAGAGACAGGATTTGAATCTGGGCCTGTCTCACAGCCGTCTTTAAGCAGGGAGCCCCTGTGCCTCTTGAATCGGCCCCTGGAAACTATGGGGATTATGGAGGAGTTTCCTCAAGGCTGTCAGTGCAGTGATTTTGCTCCCCCGGTCTTTGCCAATGGCCCTCGTGCTGTGCCCGTGCTGGGCGCCTCCCTCTGAGTCCTCCTCACCTTCACTCCAGTGCCGCAGCTGAGCCCCAGGCAGCCCTGCCTCTGTCCACAGCTGGAGGCCTGCCCAACTGGGCTGCTGACCCGGGGAGGCACAGCGGGGAGTGTGGGAGGCCAGCATGCTGGGGCCGGGGAGGAATCTGGTAGATGAAGACATGTTTGCTGTTAGGCATAAAGTTAGCGGGCCTGGGTCTTTCCGGACACCCAGCGTGCCTCCTGTGCGCGTACCCCAGCAGGCGACCGTCTGTGTCCCCGGAGGCCCCGAACAGTTGTTCTCTATGGTGACACTGCTTTCACGGGGGGGGGGGGGGTAGGCCATCTCCAGCTCCCCTGCGGGGTGGGGTGGTCAGAGGCTGAGAGTGGCTGGGGAGAGGAGAGCTGGCAAGCCCTGAAGCCTGACTTTCTCACACTTGCTGAAGGGGAAAGAGAGGCCCGGGACCCCTGTGTGTTCAAGGTCGGTCAGTCATGAGCTCTTTTCCTCCCCTCCGATCCTGACTCTCGCCCCCAGCGTCTGCTGTAAAAGGCTGGGGCAGGAGGAGCCCTTGGCAATCGCCGCTCCTGCAGGAACAGAACAGAGAACGCAGCCTCCCCAGGGTCAGTCAGCAGATCAGTGGTGGGCTGAGAGGGGGAAAGTGAAGAGAGACGTCCCTCTGAGATTAAAAAGGACATTTCTTTGTTTGACCGAGGGCCAGCCTTCAGGTGGCTTATGCTGAAGAGCGTGCTGAGTGAGGGGGGCATAGACTTCAGTTGAGAGAAATCTGGATTCGTTTCCAGGGCGAAAGAAACTTCTCCCAGCTGGCATCAGAACGGCTTCCAGGAGGCCTCTGAGTGCTTTAGGAGTAAGCTTCCCAGGTGTTCGTGCTGCTTGGAAGCAGGGGAATGGCCACGACGTCCTCCCGAGAAGCCCTCTACCAAGGGCCATGGGTGGAACCTTAGAGGCCATGTCCTGACATTTGATACTTATCTCCAAGCATGAAAGCCATCTCTGTTTCCTGTTCAAATGTTGAGACATATAGGAGGGAGTAAAGATGGTAAAGTCACCAGTAATTCTACCACCTACACGTAACTAGTGTTAACATTTTGCTGTTCCAGAGAATTTTTCCATGTGTGTCTATATATATCTGTACCTCTAAATATAGATAGATTATAAATATAACTTTCACACAGTTGAGAGCATGGATGGTTTTATGTCCCATCCCATTTTGTTTACTTAATGCATTATGAGCATTTCCCCATGTCAATAAAAATGATTCTGTGAGAATTTTATGAGGGTAAAAACCGGATTGTCTTTTCGTCCATCTTTTTAGGTCTCGGCTGAAACAGCCCCTCCTCCGGGTGGACTTTTCTGACCTCCTCTCCACCTGGACCAGGCCAATTTCCTCTGTTAGGTGCCTTGCGTCTACTTCTTGCCCATCGCTCGCGGTCCAGCTGGTTTTTCTGGGCTTGGTAAACACCGAAATGGCACGTGTCCCCGTGCCTGGCACGGAGGAGGCAGGCTGGAAGCACTTTCTGAATAAATGAGTTTCATATTTTATTTATTCATGCTTATATTTTGGGCCATTTGGGTCCCAACTACAATGATACCCACAATTCACATTGTTGGCAGGGTCAGGGCCAAGCCTAGAACCCTAGGTGAGCACAGCTTCCAGCCGTCAGGGTTTTTTAATTTTTAATTTCTAAAATATTTCCCACCTCCCTTTACTCCACCTCTCCCCACTGCTCCTGCCCAATTTCATGGAAACTGCAGATCCCCAGACGTGCATCGGTTTTCCTCTGCCTGTTTGCCTTTCTGGGCTCAGCAGGGCAGGACCGGCTGGGCTCCGGGCCTAGTCCTCGTTGCCTAGTCTCTATTCCCTGAGGCCTGGACATCCTGTTTCCTTGCCCCTTGGTGAGGACAGCTGTCCCCGAGTGGGAGAGGCTTGGAGTGTGGCACTTGCTAGTTGGCTCCACTTGGCAGGGTAGGCACAGAGCAGAGAGGAAGGAGGACAGATGGTTCCTTGGGCTGCGTGAATTACCCCGTCAGCCTCAGTCTCCTTAACTCAAGCCCAGAGGAGGCTGCCAACTGCTGCAGGACGAGAAAAGGCTGGTGGGTAGCCATGGGACGGGAGAGGAGGAGGAAGCAGGTGGGTGAGTGGACCTCGGTGTTCATGGCCCCTTGGAAATACTGGCGTGGGGGTGGGCAGGGAGGTGGAGACAAGGGCCTTCCCTGACCGCAAAGACAAGGAGATGAGGCACCTTTTCCTGCACTGCTCTTCACCCTGGGAGTTTTATCCCCAGCGGGATTAGGGGTATAATGTTAGGGACATGGTGACTTTCATAGATCTATTTCAATTTTTTTTAATGTTGTATTTTATTCTTGAGAGAGAGAGAGAGAGTGTGTGTGTGTGTGTGTGTGTGTGTGTGAGAGAGAGCAGAGAGACAGAGTGTGAGCGGGAGAGGGGCAGAGAGAGAGGGAGACACAGAATCCGAAGCAGGCTCCAGGCCCTGAACCGTCAGCACAGAGCCCAATGCGGGGCTTGAACGCACGGACCGTGAGATCATGACCTGAGCCGAAGTCGGACGCTTAATTGACTGAGCCTCCCAGGTGCCCCCCATAGACCTATTTCACAAACTGACTTGGAGCACCTGCCATGTCCCAGGCACTTTGCAGGGCTACCTGTAGATACAAAGATGGGTGGGCTGGGCTGGTCTCTACCTCCATCTGGGGGCTCTTAGCCGCTGTTGAACTTGTGGATTCCTACAGACCAAGGTGGCTGAGGACAAACTCCCAACCTGCCTATGGTGGAAGTGGGGGTGTCAGGAGACTGGCACTTGGCACCTTAAAGTGCTTGGGTGGGGCCGCTGGACCCTTCTCTACATTCAGTCTCTGCAGCCCAGGTCATGTGGCAGAGGCCCTTGAGGGATATCTTCCTGCCGCCTGCCTCCAGAACTTCTCTGTCCTTTGAGAGAGTAGGACAACTGGTTCCTTTTTCTTGTTCTCATGCAGAGCCCTGATCTGCTCATTCGTTCATTCATTCATTCATTCATCCATTCAACGAATACTTATTGAGTGCCTCGTATGTGCCAGGTATTGTTATAGATATTCTGGATGCAGGATACGTTCATTAACAAAACAAAGATCCCCCTAGAGTCTGCATTCTAATGGGTTGGAGGACAGATGCTAAGTAATGAACACAGTGCCTAATATGCAGAGCGTTAGAAGGTAGAATGTGCCAATGGGGGAAGGAAAAGAGCAGTCTAAGTGGGATTGGGGATGCCAGGGTGGGGGTGGAGAGAGAGGGTTGCAGTTTTAAATGGGGCAAAACCTTAGAGGTGAGGGACTATGCTGTGCAGATATTGGGAGAACATTTCACACGGAGGAGATACTTGGAGCAAAGGTCCTAGGGAAGGAATGTACCTGACGTATTTGGGGACTGGCAAAGAGGTCTGTGCAGCAGGAGTGGAGTGATAAAGCTGGAGAGTGGTCAGAGATAGGGCTGGAAAGATGATAAGCTACTGGCTTAGAGGCTGCTGGAAGGACATGGGCTTTTATTCTGAGGGAAATGGGGAGCCACTGCAGGGTTTAGAGCAAAGAAGCAACATGGTTTGATTTAGGTTTTAAAGGTTCACTCTGCTGCTGTATTGAGACTGCACTGTAGGGGCGGGCAGGGGACTAGTTAGGAGCTAATCACATGAGAGCAGAGGTAGGTACCCTGAATCAGTGTGATGGAGAGATGACAGTGAGAAGTGGTTGATTCTGGATGTGCATGTTCAAAGTTTATTTTTTATTAAGGTAAAATGTTTATATAGTGAGGTGCATACGTCTTAAGCATACAGCTCAATACATTTTTGCATGTTGATATACCTATGTGACCACCACTGTGATCAGTATTTGGAACATTTTCAGCACCCCAGAAGGTTCCCTTGTGTCCCTCCCATGCCCTCTGAAAGGTCGCCACTATTCTGACCTTTATCCCCATGGACTGATTTTCCCTGTTCTTGAACTTTTATAAAGGGAAATCACATAGTGATTTGTGTCTGGCTTCTGAAGCTTAAAATTACGTCTGAGAGTCATCCCTATTATTGAGTGAAACAGTAGAATTTTTTTGTGGGTTGGCTGGTTTTTGTTTCTGTTTTTTTTTTTCTCATTGCTAGAATTCCACTGTATGAATGTACGGTGACTTGTTAAAATTCTGGATGTATTTTGAAGAAAGGGCCAATGAATTTGCTTATGGATTGGGTGTGGGATATGAGAGAAACAAGATTCCAGCATGACCCAAGCTTTAGTCCGAAGCCACTGGAAAGATGGAGTTGGCATTATCTAAGGCGGGAAAGGCTGTGGACGGTCCAGGTTTTGTGAGCAATAGAGTTCAGGTTTAGACACCTTGAGTCTGGACTGTTGAGCGGGTGGTTGGATGGATATGTAAGGATGGGGTTCAGGAGAAAGGTCTGGACTGGGGTCATAAATGTGAGAGCCATTGGCCACGTGGATGGTGTGTAAATCCCCAAGGGGCCGCTGTGAGGTCTCCAAGAGCGGACGAACAGATAAAGAAAAGACGGGAACTGAGGACCAAGCACTGAGAGGCTGGGGAGAAGAGAAGGCTCAGACGTAGGAGGAAAACTCAGAGCCCCCAGCGCCCTGGGTGTGGTGTCCCAGAAGCGAAGCTTAGAAAGTATGTCAAGGAGAAGTGAGGGATTGGCTGTTTCAGATGCTGCCAGTGGATCGAGTGATGTGAGGACTGAGAATTACTGTTGGATTTAGCAACAACAATGTCAGCGGAGGGGTGGGAGCAGAAAGCTTGACTGGAGAAAGCTCAAGAGAGAAGAGGAAGGAATTGAAGGCAGTTGGTGTAGATTTCTCTTTTGAAGAATTTTGTTACAAAAGGATCAAAGTAATGGGGCAGAAGCTTTCAGGCGAAGCGGGAACCAGGCATTTTGTTTTGTGTTGTTTTCTAAGATTGGAGGGGGACCTGGGCACACTCGTGTGCCCCTATCTCACGATCCAGGAGAGAGTGCAAAACCGGCGTTGGAGCCAAGGAGAGAATTTCTGGAGTGCAGGCTTCGTTTCGGCAGCCCGGGTGGGGACAGACACTGGTGGGCTGGCTTCGAGGCGCTTGGAGAGGGCCTATCAGGCAGGAAGGCAGGGCGTGTGGGCGCGGATGCTGCCAGGTGAAGTTCTCTTCTAGTGTTTCAGCTTTCTCGGTGAAGTGGGAAGCAAGGTCATCAGCTGAAAGGGAGGATGTGGGAGGAGGCAGCGGAGAGAGTAGCAAGCGGGAAATAATTCTCTGGAACTGGGGGAGGGAGTAGACTCGAGACTCTAGTCTAGACTAGACTCTCTATACTCGACTCTAGCGTAATTGGAGGCAGCATTCAGGGCCCACCCGAAGTTCATGGTGATGAATTTGAAGCGAGACTCTGGCGGCGTTCAGCAGCACTGGCTCAGGCATGGAGCGGAGGGAGAGTCCCTTCCCTCATTTAGAAGTGCCAGACTTTGGACCAGACGTTAGGTGTCTAATCGTGGTCAAGAAGTTGGCCCTGGTCCCTGGAGCTTAGGAACTGGTGTAGGGAGAGAGCTAGTCCACAGATAAACAAGCGGGTAGCTACAATGATAACTTCAGGGGAATTCAAGGAAGGAAGCCCTCTTTCTCCTCTCTGTGGCTGGCTCTGGCTTCTCCAAACCCTGAGTGTGTCCAAAGAGACCCACAGGTGTTCGAGGACTTAGGTGGGGGCCTTGTAGCCCTTGTGGTTCCTGGGCAAGGGTTTGGATTTTATTCTGAGTGCGCTATGAAGCCTCTGAGTGCTTTAAGCAGGGAATGACGTCATCTAAATTACATTTTTAAAAGGCCAGAATTAGCCAATGAAATATTAGGAAATCAAATCCGGTGATAGGTAAAAAGGATAATATATCATAACCAAATAGGATTTATTCCATGTGTGCGAGGGGGGTTTAACACCGAAAGAACTCAATCAGGGTTTAACACCGAAAGAAATCAATCAGAACTCATTGACGGAAAAAGGTCACCCTGCCTGCTGTGTGGAGGATGGGCCGGAGGGGGCAAGAGAAGAAGATAGGAGGTCATGGCTCTGGGGGGAGGGCGGGGGTGGGCAGGGAGTCCAGGAGGCAGTAGAGATGGAGAGAACTGGAAAGATTTAGGGTATGTGAGAGTTAGAACCCACTGGTAATGGATTAGGTGTGCAAAATGGGAGAAGGGGTCAAACATGAGTCCCAGATTTATGGTTGAAGCCATTGGGTAGATGGCGGTGCTGGGTCCGTAGAGAAGGAAGAAACCGGGGGTGGGGGTGGGGGTGGGGGCGAGATTCAGACCCTAGTAGATACTCAGGCGGAGGTGATATGATAACGGGTCCTCTGGTGGCCTTCTCTCTCACTCATTCCCCAGCTTCCTGTCCTTTCATGTGGCCCAGCAGGTGGGCCCCTTCTTGCCTCACACAGCCTTGTGGAAGGAGCCCCTTGAATACCCAGCAAGCTTCCTGGGTGCCTCCAGCTGCTCCCTCTTCTCACCTCACTTCTTGGGAGGCTATTGGCTTTCTTAGGCTGGAACCATAGCAATAAGGCTGTATGTCTTTGGGCCCCCTGAAGCTGCCAGAAGGAGACAGCAGACTTGGGGGTTCTTCCTTGCTGCCAGGCTCCATTCAGAATGAGACACAGTGGCTTCTGGGATCGCTAAGGCCCCCAAGTGTCTGTCTGTCCTCAGGCTCCCTTGGGTGCCACTGTCCCTGGAGTCTCTGTGCGCCTCCAGAGCCTCATGTCCCCCCCTCCCCACCCCCTGCATGGCTGGAACCCACCAGACCTAGCACCATGGATTGTGCTGGTCCCCTGCAGGGTGGTTGTACCTCCCCCTACCCCCCCACAACAGGCTCCTCTGACGGCCACTGTAGGGCACTGAGTGGTGCAGTTTCAGCTACGGCAGCAAAGAGCATGGTAGTCACTAAGCAGTTATCAAGTATCAGCTCTGGCACTGCCCCCCCCCCCCCCAACGATGGGCAGAGCGGGTGGGATGGGGGAGCCCCATCTGGGTCTTTCTTCCTGGCCTGCTTGGAGAAGCACGGTCTGTCCTTCCCCGAAGAAAGCGGCCACGGTGCAGCCTGATCTCGGAGGCCACTGGTTTCCGATTCTCCCCTCTCCACCCTGACTAAGGGCCCAGACTACCGCGTGGCAAGTGCTGGTTCTCAGTTCTTTTTTTTCTGTCCCGGCGGAACCAGGAGCTCTGATACGTACCCGCCCAGCTGGAACGGGATCTCACCAGGCAATGAACCTCTCTTGGGGGCACAAGAGGGGAAGGTCTGTTGGACAAAAGCCCCTCTACCCTACATATTTGTAATGATCCCCTTTTCGGAGAGGCTTCTCTCTTCCCCTGCTTTAACGGAGCTACATCAGTGGAACAAAGGGTAAAAGCAGTCTCCCCAGGCAGACGGTTCAGCACTTAGAGCTGTGCCATTTTGGAGTGCTTACTTAACCTTTCTGAGCTTCCATTTCCTCCTCTGCACAAGAGGCTGCTTAATACTTCCTTCTAAAGGTTGTTAGGAGGCCTAGTGATGAGATATGTTAAGAGACTGGCACACAGTAGGCACTCAGGAAGTGGGGGCTGTTACTATCGTCAAATAATCCTAACTCATTTTTCATTTACCGCTTGATGTCACGTGGCCCCTGGGGTCCCACCGGGCTCAGATCTGTGTCACATGGGTTGTGTGCCCTGTGAGGGCAGGGTGTAGATCTCTCCATCTGTCTTGCTCGTTGTATCCCAGTACCTAACACATGTCTGGCTGGCACCTAGTAGGTGGCCGAGTCAGTGTCTGTTGGGGGAAGGAATGCGAGAATGCTGTCACGGAGGAAGGAAGGCTTAGGGGGGCAGATGGAGTGGCCACCTGGGGAAGAAGTCGATTGGGTCTTTTGTATTCACTCACAGAGGTACTGGAGCATGAAGGGTTATTTCATTAAAACATTCCCAAGAGATCAGAGGGTGGGGGGCTGGGAGGCAGAGCGGTGAAAGGTCTCACCTGGGCTTACCAAGCAAGTTGGGGAGAGAATCCTGGTCTCTGGACCCCAGCTTGGCTCCCTCTGCTCTCCACGCTCCTGTTTCCGTGAGGGGAGGGGATGTGAGCAGCCCCTCCCAAGCCCTCCTTGTCCTTCTGAGGGGCCGGCGTCTGAGAGAGCTGAAGCAAGGGCTCCCCTGGGGGCCGCTGGCTCTGTAAACGCTCCCTGGGGAGGAAAACATTCAGCGTGTTTGGGGACTCAGCAGACACACCTGCCAAGGTGGCTCGTCCCCTGCAGAGTAAACACAACCCTCCCCAACCCCCACATCATGGGCCTCCTGGGGCTGCCTTGATGACAGTGGCCCCGAGAGGGCTGGGGAGAGACACAGACACCATTCAGAGTGGCTGTGTCCGGCCCCAGGGACTGACAGTCTGGGAGTGAGCCAGGGAGCCAGCTAGGGGTGTGAAGGAAGGCCTGACGCCTCTGCCACCACCACCTGTAATCACGACAGGAGGCCACTGTGGCTTCAGGCTCTCAGTGGGGTATGTGTATTCATATATGCACACCAGGGTTTGTGTGTGTGCGTGTGTGCGTGTGTGTGTGTGTGTGTGTGTGTGTGTAGGGGGTTGTAGCTTTTTATTTTTATCTTTACAAATAAAAAAAATATCCTGGGCTTCCAAACCTTTCATTCAACCCTGTTTGCTCCCCCCTGCCCCCCCCCCACCCCAGCTCACACTCTCTGAGGCCCAGACAAGAGTCCCAGCCAAGGCTCTTTCCTGTTTGTGCTCCCCAAGGCCCTCATGCCCCGCCCACCACCATGAATCCTCCCTGACAAAGGAACACAGTTTATGCGGTCCAGTTAACAAGCGTTTTCTGACGACACAGGTCCTGTCCTCAAGGGCACAGACCTATAGTCTGGTGGGTGAGACACGGTTTACCAGTGGCCACGCAGCAAGAAGCCTGAGTAGGCCTGGCCTGCACCCAGGCACACAGAGCCAAGGTCACTCCCCAAGCCTGGGATGCTCAGCCCCACCCCTCCCTGTACCTGTGCTTAAAACTCACTTTCCCTGGCTCCGGGCCAGTTACTTCTTAACCTGTGCGTCCTTGGAGTCTTAACATCTAAGACCATATCTTAGACACACACCCATACACCCCGGAAAGCTGTTTTCTTTTCTCCTCTTGTCTAATTCCTCCCCATTCTTTAATACTCAGCTCAGATGAGACCTCCTCCAGGAAGCCCTCCTTGCCCTACCTTCATGTGCCCACAGTTCTTCTTCAAGGGCTTTAAACACAGCTCTTGCCAAACTGCACGGAGGTAATCTCCGTCACTTGCCTGCGAGCACTTTGCGGGGGTGGGGGTCCAGGTCTATGCATCTCTGTCCCCATGGTGCCCAGAATGCTTTCTGCCCATTTTTTGTTCCCATGACTGGTCCAATGAATCAACGAATGAATGGTAACAGTAGCGAGTGATTCTTGAGCACCTAAAATGTGTGACGCCCTACGCTGAATACTTTGTACGGACTCCCTAATTTCCACATTGTCTGAGAAGCTGAGGCTCAGAGAGGCTGAACAACACACTGTCAGTCACATAGCTGCCAAATGTAACCAGAAGTGTTAAATGAACGGCTGAATGGATGAATGAAAAGATCCGTATTTGAGCCTTGCCTCCAACGCCGAAGCTGGGTGATTCGGGATAAATCACTTCCCTCTTTGGGTCTCAGTTTTCACATCCATAAAATGGGCCGAATCCCCATCCCTACCACCAAGAGTTGCCTGCGAGACACCGTTCTTGCAATGGGAGGGGAGAATGGCTCCATTGTTCAGGGGTATGTTGGCGCGGGGATGAATGGGGGGGAGGGAGGGTTACCCCACCCCACCCCACCCCACCCGCACCCCAAATCTGCTCTCTGGCCTGCAGTTCCAGGTGCTGCCCAAGGGCTGGCCTGACTGCCCGGCGCTGAGGTAGCAGAAGGAGCTGATGTCTCCTGCGGGGCTGGAGGTGCATGAGGGAAGCAGAGACCCAGGAGCCAGATGGAGAGCGGCCGCTAGGAGATGAGGAGGGTCAGGAAGTGGGTGCTGCCCGACGCTTGGCAGAGGAGCCAGGTCTGCCTTTGGAGCTGGTGTTGCAAGAGCAAGCCTCTCCCCTCTCGGGTGTCTACCACCTGCTGGAGCTGCCGACAGCTCCTGGCTCCTGCGAGATGGGCTGTGAGATGGGCCCCCGGGCGGTGGCTGGCTGCCGGCAGGCTGGAGGGTGTGCGCCACGAGAGACTCCCGGACCACACCAGGCGGGAGGCGCGCCTCGAGGTTGGCCGGGAAGGAACTAGCAGTGACTGGAGGTGCAGGCTGGCCCGGGCTTTAACTCCCCGGTGATGGGGCAGCCCCTGGCCCTCCAGGGGTCCGCAGAGATGTCTCCTCCCACTGCTGGAGTCAGTGAGGCGAGGAGGGGCCTAGAAAAGGCCTGTCAGAACGTGGCCTGGGTCTGAGCTCCGCCTGCAGGCGAGGCTTGAAGGAAAAATGTTCAAGGAAGACACCTGTGAGGAGAATCAAGGACAGGGGGCCTTCTCCTGAACCGGGGTGGGGGGGTGGGGAGAAGTGATTTCCCAGTCTGGCCAGTCCAGAGGGAGACCGGGGGCTGGGAACCAAGAGGCCGACGGGTCTGCCACTCGGACAAGCCACCCCACCTCGCCCCACCTTCACGGGTAGAAAGGACGCAGGCTTCTCGGGGGTGTTACCAGGATCCGCTGAGCGGTGTCCGTGCGGAGTCTGATGAAGGATAGGGGAGCCGAGGGGCACAGAGGCCCGAGTGCATCGGGAGTCAGGCTGGCCACACTGCCCTCCCAGCCTGGGCTCTGCTACTTACGTGTTCTGACCTTAGGCAAAGTCTCTGAGCCCTCAGGTGCTACGTATGAAAATGGAAGTAATAATATTTGGCTCACGCGACTCTTGAGAGGGTGATACGTGAAAACCTAACGGCTCCCTCCAGGGTCATGGGGCTTGTTCTTCCCCTTCCTGCTGTTTGGTGGGAGGGGGGAGGATGGATGGATAATGGTGTGTGTGTGTGCGCACGCGCGTCTTCTGTCTCTGGTGCGATTGGGGTGGACAGCTGACGCTCCCATCCACCAGTGTGGCTTGAGGGGTTCCTTTACATGCATGCCAAGGCCTGCCGTCGTTGGGGAGCTCAGCCTTGGGGAAGTGGCAGGCCTGGGAGGCGCAGAAAGCCCTGTGCACAGGTAGGGGTGTGTTCCATCACTGCCCTGGAGAGAGTGTTTGGGCACCTCCCTTCCTGCTCCAGGCTCTTCCATGAGTGCAGGGATGAGGGGGTCCCGAGGAAGGAGAGGCGGGCTGGTGGGAAGGGAGTGCTCGCCCGGGGAGCATCTCCTCGGTGTCGGGCGCAGCACTGAGCGCCTTCTTTGTCAGCATATTTGATTTTATGTAGTCCTGAAAGGCTGCGATCAGCATCATTTTACACATAAAGAAATAAGGAACCGGGGAGGTAGAGTCCCTTGAAAATTGTGACCCAGCTCCTAAGTAGCAACACTTGGATTGGAGCTTGGCGCCTGCCAGATACCAAAGTGGATGCCACTTGTGAAATACCCACTCCCCACTGCCACTGTGCTCAGGGATTTCCAGACCGGGAACCGCAGCCCCTGTCCTCAGAGAGCTTCTGGGCGGCAATGGACACGGGACACAAGATTTTGCAGACAGCGAGATGGATCGGCACAGCCTGAGCTAAGATGGCTGAGACTTCTGGGGCAGAAATGGCCAGTGGGTGCAGGCCTGGCCTGCCGCCTGGTTTCCTTTAGGCCCTGCCTGCTTTCTCTCAGGCCCCGGGGCCCGCACGTGCTCGTTTGCCCGGCCGCAGGGAAGCTAAATCTGGAGGCGTTGTCAGCATCAGGGCAGCGGAAATGATCCCACGAGGTCCACAGAGGTGAGAGTGGTGGAGACGGGCTAGAGAGGCCTCCCAGCAGGCCCTGGGCTGGGTCCTGGCGGCAGGGGGGTGCTGTGAGGGGCTCAGGAGGACCTCTCTGCCACCCACAGGGAGAGTGCATCCTGCAAAGAGCACTGGGCCCAAGTCAGAGGAACCTGGATTCAGTTTCAACTCAGACACTAGCCAGCCAAGCTGTGGCCTTGGGCACGCACTGAACCTTCCTGGGCCTCAGTTTTCCAATCTGTAAAATGGCAACAGTCTGTTCTTTTTTAACCTGGCAAGCTGTTTGCAACAAGTAGGATCCCTGGCTGGGAAGCGCTTTGCGATGGTGCTGGGCTGTGTCATTATCATGTTGCCAAGGTGGCGAGCGTCTTTATCCTTTCTTCTCCCATGCTGGCTCTTTTCTGTCTGCACGGTGGGGGGGGAAGCTATCCATTAAGAGGAACAGGTCACATGGGTGGCTTTGCGATGAACCTGGCGGGGACTTGTGTTCCTGTTTCCTGTAGGATACAAGACAATGCCTTTCCTTTTTTTCTGGGCTCCTCAGTCAGCCTCTCCCCAAACAAGGGTGCGGGGGGGGGCTACTCTTGTGCCAGATATTGTGCCGAGTGCCACTGGGTCCTGCCACCCACACATATTATAGTCTGAGAGGCTCAGACAAGAGACACCAAGGGATGAAAGGCTACGGTCCCTATCCTCCCTTCCCTCACAGCCTCACGGGAACACAGATGTGTGAAACACAAAACACCACCTTTGGAGGTGTTCCAAAGGTGTTCCAGTTCCGGTCAGCAGCGCTATGACCTTGGGCAAATCACTCCCGGGATGACTGAGAAAAGAGGGAAGGAGAGACTGTGTGCAAAACTCAATGCCAGACGGTGACAAGGGACACACCGGGAGCTGGGCCTGGCAGATCTCAGCTCCATTTTACAGATGCAGAAGCCAGGATTCTGTGAGGTGATACAATTTGCTGATGCGGCAAGTTTGAATCTGATTCAAAGGCAGGTCCTCTAATGCCTGTTAAGAGCCTGCTAGTGCTGGGTTAACCTGGAAATTCTTGCTCCCCGGCCAACCGATGTGGCTGTCAGGGATGTGAGTGCCAGCCGAGGAGGTCTGAGGAAGGGGAGGGGTACGTGGTCGGGCCTCTGCAAGATTTAAATGTTGGGGGCCCGGGGCGCCTGGGTGGCTCAGTCGGTTAAGCGGCCGACTTCGGCTCAGGTCATGATCTCGCGGTCCGTGAGTTCGAGCCCCGCGTCGGGCTCTGTGCCGACAGCTCGGAGCCTGGAGCCTGTTTCAGATTCTGTGTCTCCCTCTCTCTGACCCTCCCCCGTTCATGCTCTGTCTCTCTCTGTCTCAAAAATAAATAAACGTTAAAAAAAAATTTAAAAAAATGTTGGGGGCCCCCGAAGGTGGACCTTCTAAGTAGCCCAGATCGTCAGCATTGGTATCAGGAAAGCCACTTCGGTGCCCCCAGCCCCACCTCCCTCACCCCTGTGGCTGCAGTGCATGTCCTGCCTGATTCTTGCCTGGTTGAGTCCCCAAGGCCCATTACTGCCAGCCCTCTGCATCCTCTTTTTCCAGCTCTGAGCACGACGCTTTGAAGTTTTCGTGAATGGTAGATGGAAAAAAAAAAGGGCTTTGATTTAATAAGCTTCCTCCTCCCCCACACACATCGTAATGTGAGATTCCGCCATCCAGGGTCGTAGCAGATGTGAGTGATTTACAGGGTTTTGCAGAAGTGGGAGTGACTGAAAATGAGTTTATCGATCAGCCCTCAGAGAAGCTGCCTCGCCAGGCCCCTGCTCTGGGACGCTGCCAGCTGCTCTGGCTGCTCTGTGCAAAGGACAGGGGTGCAGGGCAGCTCCCTGCAGAGCAGAGAACAGGCTGGGCCCCACCTCCTCCCAGGGCTGGCAGTGAGGAGAAGGGCTGGCCTTGCAGCAGAAGGAAGTGTGGTTAGACTCTTGCTATAACTATCGAATTAAGCTGGCTAAATGTACTGGGCTGGGTGACAGAAGCAGGACCCAAGCATGAAATCCTGAGGATCCCATAGCAGGTGCCTGATCTGTGTGTGCTTGGTGCAGAGTCTTCTGTCTGCTGGGAGGGAGCAGGCTTCCTCTGACCCTCCCTCCGACTTTATCCACACTTCTTTTTTTTTTTATTTTTTTCAATGTTTATTTATTTATTTTGAGAAAAAGAGGGAGGGAGAGAGAAAGAGAGAGAGAGAGGCGGAAACAGAGAATCCCAAGCAGGCTCTGTGCTGCCAGTGCAGAGACCAAAGCGGGGCTCGAACTCATGAACCGTGAGACCATGACCTGAGCCCCCGGGCGCCCCTGACTTTATCCACATTAAAAGTGATTATTGACATGGTCGGATTAATATCTACTGTGTTTGTAATCGCTTTCTATTTCATTAGATTTGTTCCTTATTTCTTCCACCTGCCCCCTCTTTTTCAGCCTTCTCTGGTTTTAATTGAGCGTTTTATACGAATCCATTTTCCTTCCCTGAATATTGTTGGGTGCCTACCGTGTGCCAGGCATCGCGGCAGCTGCTAGGACACAACACTGAAGCAGACCTGGGTGCTGCTCTGGGGGTACTTGTGGTTTTATGCTCCAGAGGAGAACAAAGAGTTCAACTTATTGTCCCATGTGGGGAGGAGGGCGTCAGGCTCCAACTGTGACCCAGGAGAGCCAACATCCTACCTCCTGCCACGTGCTGTCCTGGAAAAGGGGATCTGTGCCCTCCCTGAGTCCACCCGGGGGAGTGTGGGTGCAGGTGTCCCCCCTTCCACTGCTTCTGGAGCCCCCCCCCCAGCTCATTTCTGTGGCTGGGGCAGAATAGAGGGGGGCCACCTGAGCCAATGCAGGGTGGGGGGCTGGCGGGGCTCAGGGCCAGCGGCTGTTGCCCTGTTCTCCCCCCGTGTGCTGCTGACAGGGAAGGACTGGAGTCTGGGCTGGGCCTGGCCGGGGACTTGGCCGTGTGGGGCTCGGTGAAAATGCACACGTGCAGTGAGATACACGGCAAACAAAGCATCGGGAGATGCCGACCAGCAACCGTGGGAAAGTGCTGGGGTTCTCACTGCTGTAATTTGGGCTCCAAACCCCACTGAGCTGGATGTCCGTGGGGAGAAAGGCCAGGACCTGGGGGGAACACACAGCTCCTTCCAGGTCCTAAGAGCAGTCCCGCTTTTGGATGGTGAGGCAGCAGAAGGGACTGGAGTTAGACCTGGGAAGGATTTCCTGATATAAAAGCAGAAGATCTGGAGTGGAGGCCTGATGGTGGGAGTGGACTCTGGAAAGATTTCCAAGGTGGAGAATTGTCCCTGCCCTCTCTGTCCTCCCACATCCTGCCATCTGTCACATCTTTTCTAGAGGAGAGGGCTGGAGGCTCTGAACGTTAGGAAGCCCCCTGGGAACAGTTGCCTCCCCAGGACGAGCATCCCCGTCTCCTAGGCTGGGGAGGGTCTGGCAGAGGCATTGCCTGTGACTCCAGGCTCGGCCGCGACGCAGAAGGCCTGTCTCCTGGGTCCCAGCTGGGCTACTGCCTTTGGGATGCTCTGGAGTCTGCATGGGATCTCCCTGGCGGGGGTTACGTTATGGTCCCTTGATGGACATAGGCTTTTAGGCAGATGCTGACTATCCCGTGGTTTCTAGGCCAGGAGATGCTCAGAAGGGAGGAAGGAGAAAGAACGCGGGCTCCTCCTGAGTCTGCCCTGCCGCTGTCTGCAGTCTCCACACCGGCCACTTCCCCCGAGAGAGCTTTACTGGGCCCAGCTAGGCAGTATGGCTCCTCCAGGGCCCTGTGTGGGGTTTCGTGCGGGGCTGAGCAAGCTCCCACCCTCCCCTGCCCCCTCCCCACCCCAGGCAGATCAGGGAACACAGACTAATTCTGTACCAAGGTTGAGTTAGGTGGGAGAGCTCCTGCAAAGAGAAACTGAAGCCATGTGGCCAGTCTTCCAAAATGAAGCAAGCAACTTTTTTTTTTTAGTTTGTTTTTTTTTAACGTTTATTTATTTTTGAGACAGAGAGAGACAGAGCATGAACGGGGGAGGGGCAGAGAGAGAGGGAGACACAGAATCGGAAGCAGGCTCCAGGCTCCAAGCTGTCAGCACAGAGCCCGACGCGGGGCTCGAACTCACGGACCGCGAGATCGTGACCTGAGTCGAAGTCGGACGCTTAACCGACTGAGCCACCCAGGTGCCCCAGCAACTTTCTAATCTGTGTCCCTGCAACCTGCTTTGTATCTCTTTAGGAGCTGACCGTATTTTCCAGTGGAGTCAGGGGTGTCCCCTGGGTGGTGAAGTGATAAGGTGAGGTGACAACGCTAGGCCCCAGCTGCCACTATTGACCCAGGGCCTAGACAAGTTAGCGCACCAGCCCCACGGTCACAGTGAGCCAGCAAAGGGCGTCTTCTCAGGAAGGCCACTGTGCCGAGGACAGAGCTGAGGCTCCAGTCGTTACTTGCTCAAGGCCACGGGCTGTTAACCGGTGGAGCCGCAGCTTGAACTCGTTCAACTCAGTCAACAGAGCGAACTCTGACTCTGCAGCACACTTCCTTCATTCACTTACTCCTTCACTCACCCCCCACACACGCCTCTTTCTCTTTCTGGCCTTTGTCACTGCCCATCGTCCTGTCTGTGGGGCACATAGCTAGAACACGAAAGCTGAGGGGAGGAACTCCCTTCTGGGAGACTGTGTGTGCCTCACCCCCACGGCCCTCGGGCCCCTCCTCCCCGCACTGGGAGAGGAGTTTGGGTCTCAGGCCACCCCCCCACCCCTCCAGCCCCGCTTTCTGTTAGCGCCAAGCTCAGCTCTCTATATAGGATGATCGAACGCATTCCAGAAGAGGGGGCACACCGTGCAGAGCTTGGGAGACATCTGGCTCAGTCCCACATCATCTCGATTGAGGACACAGATGCCCCAAAGGGGAGGGGTCTCACCCAGACCAGCTCACTCCCAGCAGAGCCTGGACGGGAACCCCTCTCTCCTGACCCACACCACAAGGAAGGACCCCAAGGGAGGACTCTGTCTCTTTGGGGGTCCTGAGGTTGCTGCCACGCGGACAGGCAGCATGGGCCCCTCTGTGCCCTCGAGCCCAGGGAGGTGCTCACGTTCCCATGTCCCTCCTGCCCTGCCCCGCTGACGTGCCAGACACACTGGAAGATTCTTGGCTGCCTCTGGTCAGTGGCCACTGTCTGAAGAGGCCAGAGAGGCCTGTGGAAATGATCCCATCAGGTCCCTCTCCCCAGAGGCAGGTCTTTCCACTTCACTGGAAAAGGAATTTGGCCCTTCACCACCACGGTCGTCACAGTAAAGGCCTCGCTGCACCAACCACTCACAGGCCATTAAATCCATATGCAGACAGGGTGGGTTTTTCCGTCCCACCCACCAAATGAGTCAGAAAGTCACCCTCGGCAGGTGGGGCCATTTGGCCTTGGTCTTTTTGCCATCCTGGCCTTACCTGACAGCAGGAGAGAATTAAGTCTCAGAGCAGGAAATGGCCAGGAATGCCGAGGTCTGGGTCCGGTTTCCCCGAGCTGCCTGATCAGGTCAGACCCCCTCCTTCTCCAGGGCCACCCCGTCACTGGGATGTGGGGCCACACCTGGCCTTGGGAGTCAGAGAGCTGCTTCCCATGGTGGGTGGGGAGGAGGTGACTGCGTCTCAAAATCACCCAGGGCATCGTCTGTTCGGGGACATTCCAACTCACCCTGGGCTGGGGGAAAGGACTGAGGATGGCAGGCAGATGTACTTGGAAAATGTGCCTCCTCCGAGTCAGAGAACCCTGCTCCCTACGCCCTACCCCCTGCAGCCGCCTTTGCAGCTCTGACAAATCCAGATCCCTCTCTGTAAGGATCAGGGAAGGCACACCCACAGAGAAGAGGTGCTTCGTGGGGTGGCACGCAGGCCTGGGGCAGGACTGGTGATGCCAGCTACACGTGCAGCCTGTGAGCCTGGGCTTCATGCCGGGAACCTCGGCCTCGTGTGTTTCGGCAGGGGCTGCTCTCTCGTCACCCTGGCCGCTCCCTTTGGGCAGGGGCTGTGCCTACCTGTCAGACAGAGAGTTCCTTTGGGGCAGGAGCTATGTTTTTTTCTGCTCGCTCCCAGATCCAAGGGAGAGGCTCTGAATCTCTAGCGGGGAGGGGTGGGGAGGCGGCTGGTTTCTGAATCACATACGCACACTTGATGGTCTGCCCACCAGGCTGTGGAGTGATCTGTCCTTAGCAAGTGACCAGGAGCTATTTCCAAGGCCCATTTACACTAATGACCTAATCAATTTATCCGCTCTTTTCTTTCAAGTTGCTCAGAGCATCCGCTCCTTCTCTCTGTAGCCTTTGGGCTGGTGCTGGAGGTATCAGACAGATTTCCCTCTTGGGGACTGGTGACACTCGTATCAGACACGGTAGCTGATGCCACAGGGTCTGAAGTGAGCAAAATTCAAGGCAGGGTTACTAGGACCCAGGCATCCTGGCCCCTCCCAATGACCCCTGATCCAGACTCCCCTGGGCAATGTAACTGTTAAATATTTGGCCCCTGGAGTGTGCCCAGCACCTTTGATTGTATCTGGTTTCCTGTTCTCCTTTGGGAGGAAGAATTTCTCTGCAGGAAGTAGTTTAATAGTCTGAAAGCCTTACTTCCCTGGTCTTGGGATCCAAGTTTCCAGTTGCAAGTGGCCAAGATTCTTGATAAGAAGGGAGGCAGGAAGGAGGGGAGCAGAACAATGTAGCCTCGCTCCTTCTCAGACACCGAGGAAGAGGGAAGGAGAGGTGGAGGGTTCAGTACCCGACTCTCCAACCCGTAGGGCTGCAGATACACGCTGACAGCTCCCCGCTCCCCTCCCCAGCCCTCGGGCCCAGTGCTCTGGCCACGTGACTGGGAAACAGGGACAGCCAGACCTGAGGACCTTCCCTGGCCTCAACAGTTGACAGGACACTTCATCACCCCTGTCTTCCAACAAGGCCACATTCAGCCCTTTCCAAAACGGCCATGTGGCTTCTCTCCCTCTTTCTTTCTCTCTCTCTCTTTTGAGTCAACACATACTTGTGAAGAGTCTGGTCAGTTCTCTCATCCCCCTGGCAGGGAGTTCTCTGTGATGACTGTGTTCAGTTCTTCCTGTTCTGGCTTCACTTCTGAGCCGCTGGGGTCTAACGGGGAACTCAGAGATCATTGAGGTGTTTACGGCGGAGGGCCTTGAATGCCAGGAATTGGTTCCTCAGGTGAGGAAACATCTGAGAGGCCAAACGGGATAGTGTGGTAACCCAGAGATTAGCAGCCACGGGAAGGTAGCCCTGGGCCGAGGGACAAAGGGAGGAGGTGGGTCCTGGGGCCCAGGGGCTGGTGGAAGCTGGGACCACGGTGGGCATGTCTGCTGGGAGGTAAGGCCGAGGAGCCGATGTAACGGCTGCATAAGACTCACAGAGAGGGGTAGAAAGATCCTGGCTTTCCTCTCCTCCCTCGGTGCTCCAGTGCTCACCCGCAGACCCCCACCGACTCAGGAGCTTGGGAAACGCAGCCTGCAGGGCTCAGCCCCTGGTGACACACAGCAGGGCAGAAGGAGGAGGGAGGCTGGGGACAGCCAGCTTCAGGCCCAGGTCTTGTGTGTGCAGTGACAAAGTGCCCTGAACACTTCCTCTGTTTGGCAAGTTCTCCATCCACCAAAGAGAGATCTTTCGGGTCTCCCCCCTTCTCTTTTCTCTGTCAGATTCTTCTTTCCTGCCCCCGTCTTGTGGTCTGTTCATCACCAGGTGACTTTCGGAGCTTTGGCCTGGTTTGAGGAGGGTTTTTGCTCACGTTCTCAGGGTCTACCGAAAAGTCAGTGCCTCGTCATGCGCAGGAAGATCCTCCCTCGGAGGCTCTGGGCAGGGAGAGGCCTCCCCTCTGTGCACAGCTAGGGCCTCTGACTGGAAGTAATCTTATCTGTGAAAAGGAGCCTATTCGTGAGGCACGGGACCCATGAGGAGGGGCACGCCCATGGCTCCCACTAGGATTTCGCTTGAGATGGAGACATCTTCTCTGGGCTGCGGGCTGGAAGACTGGGGAAGTTAGTTCTGGCCACAGTTCGCAGGGGCAGCGCTGGGCTTTGGGCCGCCGTGGAAGTGCTGGGGGCTGGCTGGTGACCTGATGGCCCTTTCTCATACCTCTCGTAAGAGGCCCTCGTCAGAGCGGCCTTACGTCCCAGGACCTAAGCAGGAGACCCGTAGTTACCCAATTCATCAGTGGGCTCCCACAGCTCCCAGGGCAGTGGGGAATGAACCAGGGAATGATTTTTTCTCATCCAGGGCTCTATGATTACTTCCAGGGCTCTGGCTATGCCTTTCTTATCTGACCTTCGCCAACTGAGCAGCTACCATTTAATCTTTATTTCTGGTGCCCTGAGATGTACTCCTGTGATAGGTCCTCAACCAATCGTAGATGATTGAATAAATCATTTTTTTATTTCTCACTGAATAAATTTTATTTATCATGGGATAAATCATAAGTGATTGAATAAATGGCCGTGTGGATTCGCTTACCCGTTTCTACACGTATCTATTCATTTGTTCAGCAAATAGTGATTGAACGCTGTTCGAGGTACCGGGGTTGCGGTGGTGAGCCTGCAAAGTAGGGCCCTGTCCTGAGCGGAGCTCACATTCTTCTGGAGAGAAACAGATGATAAATGCATATATGTGTATACATATGTGAAGACAGAATGAGAGAGAGAGAGACAGGAAGTGATAAGCTCTATCAGGAAAATTAGGGGCGCCTGGGTGGCCCTAATTTTCCTGATAGAGCTTATCACTTCCTGTGTTGGCTGAGTGTCTGACGGATTTTGGCTTGATTTTGGCCCGGGTCATCATCCCAGGGGGGGTGGGATCGAACCCTGCATTGAGCGTGGAGCCTGCTTGAGATTCTCTCTCTCTCTCTCTCTCTCTCTCTCTCTCTCTGCCCCTCTCCCCTACTCTTGCACTCTCTCTCTCTCACTCTCTCTAAAAGAAAAAAGAAAAAAAAGGAATTAAACAGGGCAAGAGGTACAGGGTGATGGGGGCTGTCTTGCAGGGCGGTCAGGGAAGCTTCTCTGAGGAAGTGACGTCTGTGCTGAGATCTGAATGAGGGGAGATGGACAGAAAGCATCTGCCCCCAGCTGGACAGAAGCGAGGGCCCAGTGATGCGGTGTGGACCTCATGGGCAAGAGGACTGGGGTTCAGAGTAAGGGGAGGGGCCCCCGGAGGAGCCAGGGGTCGGGGAGACTTAGGAAACGGTATCTCCCTCTGCCCAGTGGTCAGGATCACAACATGAGCATCAGCTTGATGATGCTTCCTCTCACCTGGACGGCCAGACTCAGCAGCAGGTCCCATTGGCTCGGTTCCCAAGTGCGTCTTAAAGCCGTCCATTGTCCCCTGCCCCTGTGCCGACCAGAGAACACCACCTAATCTCTTGCCTGGATGGCTAAAATAGCCTCCCTGTGGTTTTCTTGCTTTCCCGGCCACAACTCATTCTCCACATGGCGGTCCGAGGGAGCTTTTAAAAACAGACGTTGGATGACATTACTCTTCTACGTGCCATGGCTTCCCTGCACTTAGAATACACCCCAGAACCTTTACTGTGGCCCTCCCGGCCCTAGGTGTGTCCCTGACCACAGCTGTGACCGACCCGCCCTGGTCCCTGCCCTCACTGGCCTCCCTTGCTGCTCTCTGTGCCTTGACCTCCGGCCTCAGCACCTGCACCTGCCTTACCTTGTTTTGTTTTGTTTATAATTTTCAAAACCAACTTACTATAGCAGCATGAAGCCCTCCACACTTAAGGCCTATTACTAGTGTGTTTTCAAATTTTTGTAGTTTTCAAGTGGACCGGCCGTGCCTTCTGCCGGAAGGCTCTGCCCACCCCCCGCTGCCACCGCCCCCATCGTTGCCTGGTTGGCTCTTGGTGATCGTTCGGCGCTCAGTTCAGCGTGTCCTCCTCAGAGGGTCCCCTCTGCCCAGCGGCTACTCACTCCCTCGGGGAGTCCTGTTGACTTCACTGTCTGAGCTGATCTGTTTATTTGTTTTTTACGTCCATTTCCTGTCCCCTTGCTTCGAGAAAGTTACTTTCATGAGAGCCCGTTCTCTTCAATATTTCAATGTTTCTGAACCCTAAAGGTGCCCAGTGAGTATCTGTTTAGTGAATCAAAGGGAGGCACCTGCCCGCTGGGTTGCCCCGACACCTGCCGCTAAACATCTAGGCGGCTCATGAACAGACCAGTCTGGGGGCTATGAAGAGGTCAGACCCGGAGGGAGGAGGGAGGCTCCCAGGCAGGTCTAATGGCATCTTCAGAACGGCTCAATCCAAGCAGCTTGTCTGGAGCAGGCAAGGCTCACCATGGCTCCCTTCCACTCTGGGGTTCCACCCTCCAACCCCCCTCAACGCCAACTTATGGGAGTGCCAGAGTTGGGTCCAGCCTGAGCTTTGGACTTGGAACGATCTGAATCTTAGAAGTTCTGTCTCTGCCTCTGTCTGGCTGAGGGACCTTGGACGGGTCTCATCATCGGAGTCTCGGTTCCTGTAGTTGAAAAAAATGGAAATAATAACCATAACAATACCTAACTCATAGGACTGTCTTTAGTCAGTGCCTGGCCCACGAAAAATATCAGTAAGTGTTAGCTCCTATCGGCATTGTTCTTGTCATCTTTACTGATCAATTAGCTGTTATTTTTTCGATGCCCCCCCTCCCTTAGCTTCCGGAACCTCCCCTTCCCGTGTGGCACCCCTGCCAGAGTGTGCAGGGGTGTGGCAACGGCATCCTCTGCCCTGCTCTCTTGAGCGTGGGATTTGTAGACCTTCCCCCTATGTCCGCCTCTGAACCACGCTTGCCCTGGCAGCATCTGTGGTAGGAGATTCTTCCTCATTCAGCCGGGCCGGCGCTCAGGGATGGGAACTCCCCTGCCCCTCTTTCCCGAAGCTCTTCCTCTCCCCCTCGGAGCCTGCCACCCCTCTACTCCAGGTGCACGGTCTTTCCATGTTTTCACTGTCATCAGGAAGGTGCTGGCTCATAAGCGAATTCATACCCTGAGTTAGTGCTGTCTTGCCTTTTAAAAATCATACCCATAGAGGCCAATTCTTAACCCAAAGGGATCTATCTCACCAATGGTGGGATTTTCAGCACTGTGAGGGAGATACTGGAGGTGATGGGGCTGGTGCCTTCAATGACGTACGGAAGGTGCTGCCTTCCCTGTGTTTTGATGTCTCCAAAGTTTGCTCCCCCGCCGCCCCCCCCCCCCATGTCTATCTGAGACTGCACGCTCCTGAGGACAGCCGTCTGTCTGGCTAGTTCCCAACACAGCCGCGGGGGTGGTGTGGCCTCAGGCCCCAACTTGGGAGGGATAGCCCCAAGCATGGGAGAACATTCAACTTGCCCCACCCCATGTGCGCCCCAGGACTTGCAGCCTCTGTTTCTCTTTCCCACGTGTGGGGAGAGGTGAGTTTCTCCCTGGTCCTGGGACACAACCCTTCCTGTGAGAGCCCGCCCCACCTCAGCTAAGGTCCTGGGTCCAGCCCTTTCCCACCATGGAGAAAATAGCAAGAAAAACAGATGAGAACTGATACCCTAAGCTGCAGGTCTGCTGGGACCTGGCCCTGGAGGAGCCCCAGGAAAGCTTTAACCCCGGGGCTCCAGACAGTCAGGAAGGGTGAGGGGAGGAGGGGTGTGGGCGCCTCTCTAGTGAGAAGTTGCCTCCTCCCTCTCTCGCACCTGGGTTACTGTCCGTACCCACCTCCTCTCTCAGTGGATCATCATTGCCCGGGTGTGGGTCCTGGGTGCCCCCCGCTCCCACCCCCCCCCATCCCCCCAGTCCCCAGGCTAGATGACAACATGAGGTCACCTTGTCCATCCCCGCATCTCTGGGCAGACCCTCTTTGGACAGGGTCCAGATGTTCCCATTTTAAAGCTCGTAGGAAAGGGGCATTGCCACTCTGCCAGTCAGCCTGTATCTAAGTGACCTGTAGGGAGCCTGGTGCCCCGAAGGAGAACTGGTCTCAGAGTCACGAGACCCTGATAAGTTATCGGCCGTTTCGGGGCCTGGAGTTCCTAATCTGTGAAATGGTAATCCCATTACGTGCTGCATTCTCAGGGTGGTTGTGGGGATCACCTGAGACGTGAATGTACAGGGCTCTGTAAACGATAAATGGATATAAATCGGATGTGCGATGGGCCACGGTGGTGGGGTCAGGAGGGGGGTGCCTGGCCCCCAGCCTTCCACAGCCGCAGCCCCATTTGGTCCTGCTGAGGCCCACCCTGGAAACCCGCTTCCCCCAACCTCGCGGCAGCCATGGCAATGTCAGCCTTCTCTCCCGGCAGAACGGTCCGTGCTCCTTGGGTCTTGCCCCCTAGACTCATCCAGAGCTTCTTCCACCATGGGATGTGTGGGGAGCACTTCCAGATCATCAGTAATGAGCCCGGAGCCAGATATCTGAGAGCCATTAGGCTGTGTTTTGCTGAACATCTAGAGACACTGGAGGTTTTCCAAGTGGGAGCGTTTCTAGGGGCTTCGAGGGGTAGGAGCTCAGGCACAGGAGCATTGGTGGGGTGTTCACAGACTACTTCCCTTATGTTATTTTTTCTGTCCTTACCCTCTGAAGTGGGGTCCACTGTCTCATTTTACAGAGAAAGGGTTGATCTAGTAGGCTGCAAATTCCAGTCTCTGACTTTCAGTGTGTGCACCAGGCTGGCCATCCTGCTGGTGGTCCAAGAGGTGGGAATGGGCTTCAGTTGCAGCCAGATAGCAAGGATTATGTGTAAGAAAACTTAAGGAGGCACAAGCGAACTGGGTGCCTTCAAGGCGTCTTGGTGCTCCGGGGACACGAGGACCCTATGATCAGAGTAGGGGAGGGGGCACCACACTGAAGGTGTCAGAGTCAGCCAGGGTCCCCATTTCTCCCATTGGAACGATAAGGAGATTGGAAATGAGGTTCCTAAAGTCCCTTCTAGTTCTTGCTCTCTAGATGGGGTAAGGGGATCTGGTTTCTCCCTCCCCTTAAATCGTTCCCCTTCCCATCCCTATAAACCTTCACAGAGCAGTGGGCTTTGGTGCTTGGAGAGGTGTTCAGGGTGAGAGGGACCTTAAGTATCATCGCCGTGAAGAAGAAAGCCACGGATTCTGCAGGCACAGGACAGAAGCAAATGGAGTCCTAGGGAGGCCTCCCCTTCCACCCCTGTGGGTCTCAGGAGCTGTTTACACTCCATCCATCTCAGAGGCTTCATTGGAAAATAACAACTGGGCAAGTTGCTGCGCTGAGCCAGCTCCTCGGCACAGGGCCGGGCGGGCCCCAGCCCCTGGCACTCACTCCAGGGCGGTGTGTGGGCAGAAGACATGCTGGTTACTGGCTGGATTGGTTTAAAGGGAAGTGGGGAGCTCCCAGGACGCTGAAACTCTCTGCCCTCGGTGGGGGCGCCGTCACCGCCCATGGGCAGCCTCGTCCATTTTCCGTGTCATCCAGATGTTCTCATTTTCTCTGTGTGTCATGACACAGAAAAGGCTGGAAAGCTCTATCCCCTGACATAATCTGTTCATTTCCTTCAGAGGACACACGGCAACCTGTAATTGTCTTGTGTATTTATTTCCATGTTGTCTGTCTCTTTGCCCAAAATGTGAGCTGTGGAGAGGCCAGGGTCCTTTACCTAATACCAAGCACAGAGACTGGCACTTGGCACAGAAAACACCCCATCTGTGCAGCAAGTGCACCCATGCATGCATGCATTCATGTGCCCTGTTTGCAGCGAATGCTCAGTGACCATCAGTTATCTTTCCCGAGAATAATTCTCCATCAGCTTGGGGGACAGAGATGGTGCTTGAACTCAGGCCCTCAGGAGATACGCATGGACAGTGATTGGAAGGGGAAAGGGGAGGTAAGCATGGAAGGGGAGATGGGGGCACCGGTAGGGAGGTAAGGGGCAGGGCCAACAGGAGGGAGGTGGGGAAGGCTTTTTTCGACAGCTGAGTCAGCTGGCCCGAGGGGAAGAGTGGTTCTTCAACCCTCTGGCTGTTTTTGGTCAGTGTAGACGTGTGCGAGGAAGCACAGGAAAGTGCCACCACCTTCCATGTGGCCTTGGGCGGATCACGTGATTGCCTGGAATCTCAGTTTCCTCATCTGTCAGATAGGCACTCATTCGTCCGGTGCTTTCCTACCCCGCGAGGGCTGTCGTGAAACAGTGACGAGAGGTGACCGACGGGGACGTGCCGAGCACACGTGATTGATTTTTACTTTGGTGATTTTATTAAAACTCTTCCGGGAGGTCCTTTGTTGTTTTCTGTCCTGATTTTTAATCTTGATTTTTCGTTTGTTATGATTTTTATGCTAACCAGGCTTCCCACCCTCTGCAGGTGAGATGCACCAGTGCATTGTAAGCTCTGGCCCAAATCTTGGATCCTGGAGACTCGGACCTCTGGCCAAAGACCGGCACCTCCCCACTCACTGGGTCCTGGCTGGGGCGGGAGCCTCCTTTTGGGGCCCCATAGGGGCTGATGGAGCCTGGTGGGAGTGGGGGGGACTCACACTCTGCCCTCCCCTTCCCCAGGTACAAGACGGTGGTGACTCCCCGGAAGGCGGCGGTGGCCATCGCCGGCTGCTGGATCCTCTCCTTCGTGGTGGGCCTGACACCCCTGTTCGGCTGGAACAAGCTGGGGGAGGTGGAGCGGGCCTGGGCGGCCAACGGCAGCGAGGGCGAGCCCGTGATTGAGTGCGAGTTTGAGAAGGTCATCAGCATGGAGTACATGGTCTACTTCAACTTCTTCGTCTGGGTGCTGCCCCCCCTGCTGCTCATGGTCCTTATCTACCTGGAGGTCTTCTACCTGATCCGCAAACAGCTCAACAAGAAGGTGTCGGCCTCCTCTGGCGACCCACAGAAGTACTATGGGAAGGAGCTGAAGATCGCCAAGTCGCTGGCCCTCATCCTCTTCCTCTTCGCCCTCAGCTGGCTGCCCCTGCACATCCTTAACTGCATCACCCTCTTCTGCCCTTCCTGCCAGAAGCCCAGCATCCTCATCTACGTCGCCATCTTCCTCACGCATGGCAACTCAGCCATGAACCCCATCGTCTACGCCTTCCGCATCCAGAAGTTCCGGGTCACCTTCCTTAAGATTTGGAATGACCATTTCCGCTGTCGGCCCGCACCCCCTGTTGATGAGGACCCCCCGGAAGAGGGGCCCCACGACTAGACTCCACCTACTGCGTCTGCCTGCCCCCATCAGGGGCATCTCAGCCCAGTCCCACCTCCCCACCGGTCCCACTCCCTGAGCCTTTCTGGCGGGGCTGTGGGGTGTGGATGCCCTGCACCTTGGGTTCTGGAGGAGGTTTGGCGGGGGGGCCGTTCATGGGGAAGGAGCCAGGTGACCTGAGGGGAGGAGGAAAGTGGCTTGAAACTCCCCACCTGTGTGACCATCCCACAGGCAGCCCGGTGCTTCAGGCTGGACTGACCTGGGGAGACTGAGGCTGCAAAGGGGCCACGTGGGCTGGAGGGCAAGCTTGGGCTCCCATGGCAGTTAGGGGAGCCTGCTTATCTCTGGTGGTGGTCATGCAACCCTGGGACCAAGCCTAAGGAAAGGAGAGGATCCCCTCCAACGTGGATGGAGAGAAAGAAACTGGGCTTCATGGCCCTGCTTTCTCTCCTGTTCTGTAGGAGAAGGTGGCAGAGCCACGGAGGGGCGGGAATCAAGGAGCCTCCGTCCCAGCCTCCCGGGACCCTGAGCTCCCAGCTTTGCTGGGCATCAGGGTACCTGCCCTCCTTGCCCTGGGGAGCCCAGGTTTATATCTGGGAGAAGCAGAAACGGCGGATCCAGAAATCATCCCCAACCTTTGCTTTATTCTCCACCAACCCCCGGAGGTAGAGGCTCCCGGGGTAGAGGAGCCTGGGTATAGAGTTGATGTGCAGGCCTCATGCAGCCACCAGGTGGCAGCACTGAGCCATTGTTCTTGCCCTGAGTGTCCCAAGGTGGAGCCTAGACCGTACCCGTCATCTGGGCCAACCAGCTCCACTAGCCCCTGGTGATGGCCTGGACTCCCCTAAGTGACATCCGTCTCTGCTCTTTCTGGGCCAGATGGAGAGGAGAGCCCCAGACGTGTCAACATGAGGGCGCATTCTGCCTGCCTGGGGAGGAGGGGACCAAGGGAAAGTGCTGAGGTTGGGCACTCCTGGGATGCCATGGACCAGGCTGGAACAGGCCAGGGGAGACCACAGTCCTGAGAGTAAGGGAGGGGAGGTCTTTCTGGCACTTAGATACCCTCAGTATCCCTGGCATCTAGCACAGTTTTCAGGGGCTTGGGGCTCTGTTGCACAGTCTAGGCTTTAGAGCATCTGGGGAAGGGTCCGCCCTCTGCCAAACTCGGGCGCCCCGTGTATGGAGGGAGGGGGGCAGGGTTCTGAGCGTGGACAGCAACTCCAGGCCTTGAGTCCAGGCCCTTCCCTTTCTCAGAGGTAGGATGTTCCCTGGCTCCCAAGGAGGGCCACCTGACTAATAAAAGACTGTGAACCTTGATGGAGAGCACACCCCTGGCTACCCACCCCACCGCCCAACCATCTGAGGGCAATAGACAACCTCAGCACAGAGGAGCAATGGGGGGGGGGGGAGGTGGGGATGGGGAGGAAGCAGGGAGAGGGGAGATACGGAGGCGTTCAGAGCAAGGAGGGTTCCAGAGAAGAGGGTGTCTGTTCGCGTAGTTAGGCTGTAGGCATAGCAAACCCTGACTGTGAAAGCGAGATCCTAAAAAAAGCTCATGGTCTGGAACTCCCCACCCTCCCATGACATCCTGAGTCCCCTCCCACTGGAACCTTCCTCAGGATGTCATTCGTGGAGACCCCCTCACGGTGACACATCAACCCCCCCTCACTGGGACACAGCGCCTCCCCCATCACAACGATGCTTGTGGTCACAGAGGCCCCCGCACTTTAACACCACACGCCTTTATTTGAGTGCTTCTCGCCCAGACTGCAGCTCTCTGCAGGGGCACTCCAATCTCTGCACTTTCCAGGCCCCCTCGCATGCCCGGGGAGACTGGCCTGGGGCCCGCCAGGCCTACTTCTGGCTCCTGGGCTCCAGCCTCTCGGGGAGGAGGCTAGGCAGGTACCAGGGAGCAAAGCCATCCGCTGTCACAGAAATGGGGGTCTGGGGCATCCGTGGAGCTTGATGCTGAGCCTGGTGGCCCCAACCCCCCTAGGTCTGCAGCACCTGGCGGAGGACACGTGTCATGAGCCCTGCTGTTAGGCAGGGCTGGGCTCCACCTGCCCTCTGAAGAGGAGAGACAGGGCACAGGGACATAGGCCCTCTCTTTCCTTCCCAGGCCTCCTGCCCCAGGGGCCCCATGTCCAGCTCTGAGCTCTGCCTCTGCGGCTCCGGGAAACTTCCCTGCATTCCAGAGCCTCAGAACCCCCTGGGGAGGGAAGGTGAGGCATAGGTCATCGCCCCCACATTGCTGCCAAGGAAGTGCCCTGGTCTAAGGGCACGCAGAGCCAAGGCTAGACCCCTGTCTCGGGTGCACATTGCCTGACGCTGCAGATTTGTACCCAGAGCTGACCACCACCTTCCCCTCTCACCCCCACCCCCTGCCTGACCCCAGAGACAGCGGGTCCAGACATTTACCATTCTCATCACAGCCTCCTGTTGCTCTTCAGTGCGTGGCTGAGGCCGGAAGAGATGCCGCAGTTAGAGTGGGGGAGGGGGACAGCTGCAGGGGCCCCGAGTTGGGGGCAGCGGGACAAGAGGGGCTCAGGGCTACACCCCTTCACCCCAGTCAATGGATCAGTCTGAGTGGCAGACTCTATTACCTCCTTTCCCTACACCGGGCCAACCTCCCACTTGGAAAATCCTTCTGACAGCCAGACCTCTCCATCTTTACCACCCTCTGTCTTGCCTTGATTTCCAGCACCCAGCCTCATCTAGCCCAGCAGGAGAGGCGGTGGCTTCTCCTCTTCTCCTGTCCTTGGGAGGACCCTCCTCATAACCTTACCTTTGACCTCCAGCTGGCAGGCCACAGATGCCTCCCCTAGCACACTGATGGCCTTGCAGGTGTAGAGCCCGGAGATCAAAGGGGCTGGGCTTCCGGATCTCCAGGGTGCAGACACCTTGCTCAGAGAGGGTGTGGTATTTGGGGTCACCCTGGATGTCCATTTTGGTTTTCATCCAGATTATCTTGGGCTAGGGGAGCATCGAGAGCAGAGGAGGGCTGGGATGGGCTTTGAAGGAGCTGCCTGCATGGATTTAAGCCACTGCCCGCCCGCTCCCACCCCCACCAGGACATAGCAGGGCTTCACCCCTTCACCTTGGGCAGTGCTCGGACCCTGCAGAAGAGCTGAGTGCTGTAGCCCGGGGTGGAGGTGTGGTCAGCCAGGGGCAGGGTAAACGAAGGGGCTTCTGAGAAGTCTTGCTCGACAAACCCTTTAGGCTTGGCAACGATATCTGGGTTCGGGAGAGAAAGGGGGGCAAATTCGAGGTTATAGGAGTAGACCTCTTAGAACTAACCCCATCCATTTTCCTAAAATAATCACGATAGCTTACACTTAGGTGGCTCATTTAATCTGCATCGTGTCCCTCTGCAAGCGTGAGTGTGTTATCCCCATTTGACAGATGGGAAACTGAGGCCTTCATGGATGCGTGTCTTGCCTGATATCACTTGGTGAGTCTGGGGTTTAAAGGGTAGAAAATTACACGAGGACCATGGCTCTCTGATCAGAGAGCTGCTGGTCTGGAGAAGGATCTTAGCATCACAAGGGCAGGCGACAAGCCATTTCATGGCTGCCGTGGGATGAAGGAGCTCTGTGGCAGGATCCCAGGCTCCTGTGATCTTGGAAGCCAGGGGTGGCCAACGTGTGGGAACGTAGAGACCGAATGTCTCAAAGCGGCAGAGGAAAGCTGGGACCGTGGCTGGGCGGGTCAGCGAGGGGACCGAGAGGGGAATGAGCAGGAAGACTGGATAGAGGAGAAGCTCTTGGCTGAGGCTGGGGACCTACAACCCAGAGATACCATATTTCATTTCTGTTGGTCTTGGGAGACCTGACTGGCTTTCCTTTTTTAAACAAAAATTTCTTCCTAATTCTGTGTAGCTCGGGCCGGAGTTGAAAAGAGTGTGCCTTCCCAAGCCCACACAGACTCTGCATGGGGGTGGGGGGAGCTGGAGGTCACAGGGCGACAGGGAGAAAGGGCTTGGCATCTCACATTTGACTCAAGCAGGCCGGGTGCCTGTGTGGAGACAGTAAATACCCCCCTCTTTCTTATCCGTCTCTGTGGTGTTGTATCAGGGTTGCGAGGCTTGTGTTTTAGCAAACTCACTGGACAATACCCGCCCACGCGCACTGCCCTTCAGAGCAGTTCTCTTGGGACACTGCACATTAGCCCCAGTGACTGCTACGATGCCGGCAGCCACCAGCAACGGCAGAATAAGTGCACAGCCTCCCCAGGGGCGCATCTCGTCTGTTCCGATGTGTTTGTTAAAATCAATCAACTGCATGCATTTCTTTACAGCCGCTCGTGGGAATGCGTGAGTGTGTGCGGAGCTGTGGCAGGGGTGAGGAGAGGGAAGCCAACGTCCCGGCTCGCGGCCCCCACCAGAAGCCCGCAGGGAGGGACGCTGACACGCCAGGAAAGGCCGAGCCCGGCAGTCAGTCCTGGCTTGGTGTCTGCTCCCAGGCCCAGACCCACCTGCCTTCCGGATCCGGGCTGGCTCCTTGGTGACGGCGGCCAAGGTGCTGAGTCCACACAGTTTCTCCGAGAAGACCCGAAAGGAGTAGGCGTTTCCCACGATGAGGTCAGAGACGGTGCAGGTGGTCGGGTGGTAGCGCTCCAGCACCGTGAACCATTGCTGCGGGAACCCCAGCCCTGTCGTCCTCCCCTCTGACCCCTGCCCTTGCCCACCTGGCTCACCCTGCGGTCCCTTCCTCCGAGGGGCTCATTCCATGCCCTTTCCCTGGGGGCTGAACCATCCAGCTTTGGGAGAAGGGGTCCCTGGGTCACTCAGATGATCTCTCTGGGGTCCTCAGAGAATTCTGGATTTTTACCACTCCAGGGGTGGCCTGAGGACCTGCAAACTCACAGTCACCTGGGAACTCCTTGGAAGTGCAGGATCTCAGTCCCCACCCCAGAGCCACTGAGTTAAAATCTGCATTTTAGCGAGATTCCCAGGTGATTCATAGGCGTAATTACATTTCCAGAAGCACTGCTCTAGACCTTGCAGGGCCTCAGAGAGCCACACACACACACACACACACACACTCCTTGCAGTCTTCAGGAGGAAACTGAGGCCCAAGGAGGACAGGGATCTTGCTAAAAGCCACATGAGGAGTCAGGTTAGCGGCAGTTAGACTAGGACTTGGTCCCTGGACTCTTGGAGGGCTGGGCCTTCCTGGCCACCTTGGCCACTTCCCCCACCCCACTCGGCTCCAACAGGCCTCACCCCTGTCATTTTGTCTGCCTTCTGCACCACGTAGCCCAGGAGCTCTGTGTTGCCTGGGTCCTGGGGTGGTGTCCATTCAAGGGCAATGTCGTAGCCCCAGACGTCCAGGAGCCGGATGCTGCTGGGGGGCCCAGGTTTCTCTGCGGGACCAGAGTGTGAAGAGGGAGTGAGGGGGAAGGCTGGGCTTGCCACAACCCCCTCCCCCCCCCCCCCCCAGCCAGGATCTGGCTCCTGTCACAGTCTCTGGTCTGATCCCTTCAGCTGTCAGCTCTGGGGTAGGAGGTGGGGTATCTGGACCCCCAGCAAGTCAACCCTGCCTCCCCTGACCCCGTACCAACCACCAGGATGTCGATGGCTGCCCTGGCCTCCGAATCTTCGAGATGCACAGTGAGCTCGTAGCGGCCTGAGTCGGAGCTCTGGGCCGAGGACGGAGTCCTGGTCCCCAGTGCACACGTGCACTCGCTGGCTGTCCAGGGCGTGGCCACTGTGGGTCCAAGAGGCCTGAGGCTTGGGACTCCCCCGGAAGGGAGGAGCTTTCGGGGCGGGTGCAGGAGGCTCCAGCACCCCCATACCCACTCAAGTCCAGGGATCCCTGGAGCCGTGCCCAGGGGAACCGGCTTCATCAGCCCTTCCCAGGAACGGCACCAGAAGTTGGAGACACACGTGCTGCTCACAGCCTCGTTCTCCAGGTGTCCAGCCAGCCCTGGGACCACCCGCCCTGTCCACAGGCTGGAGAGTCGCAAGAGTCCCGTGTACGACAGAGGGAGGGTGAAGCTATCGTGGTGGGTCTTAGGCCAACCTTCATGGGGATCCTGACATCCCCTGGGCTTCTCTGACACATCTCAGATGGGGGCCCTGATTTCCATCCAGGTCGTTATCCTGGGCAGGAGCCACACCTACCTGGAAGGGGATTTGCAGACTGACGGTCTCTCCCACCTGGCGGATGCAGGTCTGACGACGATGGCAGGGGACGCGGATCTTGGGGGCCTCTGCGTCAAAGCGAGAGTTTAGGCTTAGCCCAGCAATAGGGTTGCTGGTTGGAGGCTACTGTGGCGGGGGTAGGAGACAGCTGGTGAGGGTCACTGGCTGGGCAGGAGGGCTCCGAGGGGTGTTCTGGGGCTGCCTCCTCGGCGGGCAAGGCAAAGCTCACTGCTGGAGATCCATGGGCCCATATTCCCTAAGGTGCTTGGGGAATTGAGAACCAGGAGGTTCCAGGAGGGCAGGGCCTCCATGGTGTGAAACAGTAGGCATCCCGGGCACTCCCTTGGTGCCCTGACCTTGTCAGGCTGGGATTTGCCCTGCAGCCCAGGCATTCCTGGGCTCCAGATGGGTCCTGGCGGGCTCCTTGGCTCCCCCTAGTGGGGAATCAGGTGTGGCACCTGTTGGCCTTCATTCCCAGGAAAGGCGTCAATGCCATCTTCCTCCGAATCCAGCACCTTCCTTCCATTCCACACCAGCCATGGGCCTCCAGAGAAGCCCCTCTGAAATCGATTTGCTCACTTCTCTGTTTCGAGGCCACATGGGAGGATTAGGAGCTTTCCCTTCTTAAATGAGGCCGGAGCAGACATACCCCCTTCTTTCTCCGTCACCCCTCTCACTGCCTTTCAGTCTTACAATTGGGAAATCCTTCCTGAAATCTTATTTCAGTCCCATGCCAGGACAGGGAGTCACCTTCCTGACCATCACCTAATCAGGTGCAACCGCTAAAGCCACTGGGCATTCCAAGGGAGCCTGCAGCGGCCCCTGCTGTTGTACCCCCTGGGCGGGGCAGCAGTGGTGGTGGCCGGGGCCCCTCAGCAGGAAACAGGTGGCAGCAGTTGGTGGGTGGCACACAGGCTGGAGGGGGAGGAGATGGTGGGAAGGAACACTGTGTCTCTGTGGATTAGCTGTGCAGGCACTTGGCTCTGGGAGCCTAAGGAGCAGAATGCTCCAGGGGCAGCTGCAGGGGGCCAGGAATGCTTGGCAGCTCCAGGTGGCTAAGAAGGGACAGCTGAGCAGCTGAGGATTCTGGACAAGGTCCCCACCCTGCCCTGCCCAGGAGGAGGGCCTGGCTGGTCCCTCTTTGTTCACAGCCTCCCCTCCCTCTTCTCTCCAGGAAATCCCCTCCTCGCCTGCCAGAGGAATGTTAATGGAGTCGTGGGTGCTGAGTGTGGCTGGCTCCTTCAGTGCCGTCCGTGCCTTGGAGCAGAGGGCCCAGGACCCTGCACCCTCTCCGAGTCTGAGCTCCATGGGGCAGGTCCAGGACCCTCCCAGCCAGGAGGGCTTCCTGGCACCTCCAGGCTAGAGTCAACGTGTCCAGACTGTGGCTGCTAGGGCAGGGCCATGTCTCACACTCAGAGGATGGGAAGGTCCCAGAGAAGACTCCCTGATGCTTGGCGGCACGTGAACGGTCTTGTGTGGGAGTCAGGCTCTGGGATTGCCGCTATTGGGCTGGGTGACCTCGAGGGAGTCCCTGGGCTCCTTGGGACCTGCTTGGCTTAGATGGACCAGCCGTGACAGTCTAGGATTCTGATCTCACTAGCCCCGTGGCCCCACATCTCTTGGGCCTTGAAGTCGAGAAGTATTTCCTTGAATCCAAACTTGACCCCTCCTGTGGCTATGAAGCTCACTCCTTTTTGGAGGGCTTGTCCAGAACTGTGGGGAACACTGTCCCCCTGTGGGTGTGGGGGAACAAGAAGGAAGGCCACCTGCTGGCCCGTGTCTCTCTTCACCCTGGGCCCTGGGCTGTCCCCAGAGACCTCGGATCAGACCAAATGACTCACTGCCATTAACAGACTGAAACCTGAGCAGCTCTGGGAGGGGAGCAAGGGTAGGCTTGAGGCTAATGCACCCTGCAAATAGAAATCTTAGCAAGGGGACAGCAGCTGGCCTCCTAGGTCCCCAGTACACCGCTGCCCTCTGGGGATGGAGAAAACTTCCCAGGCCTTCTGCAGGCTCTTGTCTTCCTCCCACTTCCTCCCACTTCAGGACACGGTGGGATAAGAGGCAAGCGAAGACTTCTCTCGGTTACAAAACCTTTGGGAAGATCTGGAACCCAGGCCATAGGACAAGAACAGAAAATGGGCAGAAAGTGAGCTTGCGTGGCCGCTGGAGGGGCTCAGATTAGATAGGAGGAAGAACAGGATGGCTCCTAGCATTGGGACCCTGAGGCAGGTGACTTGGGGAACTTGAGCTTTCAGTTCGGGGGGGTCAGGGAGCCCTTCCCCCCCAACGCTTGGGGGCTGGGCCACTCGGGGAAATAGCGTCTTTGACCTCCAGAGGCTTGCTGCTGAGGAACCTGGAACTTTCTTAAGGCAAGCTGGTGATAGCACGTGGCTTGTGCTCGTGAGGGTGGGATGGGGGGGGGGAGAGGACGGTCCTGTTTCCTTGGCCTGATGGCCTCAGTTTTCCTACCCATTGGATGAGGTGCCTGGGAAGGGCTCGGGGAGCAGGAGATGAAAGGGTGGGCCTTACCGATCATCTTCTGGATGTGGACAGGCTGCTCTAGCACAGCTGGTGGGCCGGCCCCCGCAGAGCTCACTGCAGCCACACGCAGGAAGAACTGGTCTCCCGGAGCCAGGTTCTGCACGGTCGGTCGGCTGGGTCACCATCATGGGCCGGGCATTCATGGGCACCCCCTCAGAGGCTGTGGAAAATGGGGAGCAGGCAAGGCCCCTGCTTTATGGCCATGGTCATCCTTCTCAGAGGGGCTTTCCTTTTCCCTGGTGATCTGGGGAAGCTGACCTCCCTCTCTGAGCCTCATTTCTTCCTTGCTCCCCTTCCCTGACTTGTCAAATGGCATCAAACACCCCTGGTGTTCGAGCCCTGGAATGGTGGCCAGAAAAGCCCAGAGAGGGTTGGACACACTTGCCACGTCATGCAGCAATGTAGGGGCAAAGGCAGAAGCCAGGCTGAACTTGGCCACCGTGGAGGTGAACGGCACAGAGGCAGCAGGAATTGGGCCATTGCCCTGGTCCCCGTTTCTCCTCACGGTCTCCTGCTCTCAACTGTCCCCTACTCCCAGCTTCTCTGGTCCCCACCTCCTGCTCGCCCTCCCCCAGCAGGGCCCTCTGCGACTCAGCATCTCCTTCCCTTCTCAGCAGAGCAGCAACCAAGGGACCCCTACCCTTCTATCTGATACTTGCTCAGAGGCTCTCTGGAGCTGGACGACAGGGGGTCTCCCGAGGTCATTTGGACAACCCCCCTGCCTCAGAGGTACATGGAGTGAGCACGAAGTGGTAGGTGAGTGGGTTGAGGGGACCACTTGCACTTCATCCTTCTGTATCTAGCCCCCCCACCCCACCCCAGACTGGCCCAGATGCAGGGTCTGGGGGCTTGTCCCTCCTACCCCCCAGCCCACCACCCCTGGGTGTACGCAGGGCTTAGCCCAGAGCTCACCTCCCTCTCGGCAGAGCTCTAGCACATAGCCCTGGAGCCCCAGCCGCCCTAGCCTCTCTGGGGGCTCCCAGCTCACGGTCACTGAGCTGTCGCTCACATCCTCCACGGCCAGCAGCAGCGGGGCACCGGGGATGTCTGGGAGAGAAGTAGGGAGAGATGAAGAGGCCTGTGGTGGAGAGCTCTCCCCGCTCCCCTCCATTCCCTGCCATTCCCTCCCCGCTTCCCTCCTCCACCTGCCCCCTCTCTTGTCACCTTCATCTGGAGGTGCAGGTTTAGTGGCTGCGGGGGTGTGGGGGCCGGTGCCTGAGGGCAGGCTCCTATGGTGCGGGAGCCTGCTCTTCCCCAGCAGGCTCCGATGCTGCCATTTCTCCAGAAGGCTCTGCGCTGGGTGCCTTGGCAGGCTCAGAGGCGGTTTCCTCCGGACCACAGGCGGGGGCCTCCGAGGTGGCTTTTTCTGTCATTGCTGCGCCGGCTGAGGGGTCAGGCTGGAGTGTGCAGGGGTCAGCAGGGGTAGGTCTAGACCTCCAGGATGCCTGGGACACCTAGGCCCAGGCTTATATAGTCAGGGGCTGCCCCACCCCCGGCCAATGATGATTCCCAGCTGTGGGGTCAGGTCAGGTGGGAGGACTGGTGGGGTGGGGAGACGCCTAGGCCAGGAATAGCTCTGGGGGAGGAACTGCAGGGTCCCTTGAGGCGCGCACTACCTCGTCCATCGCTCTGATCGGACCTCGGCGGCCAGGGTGCTGGTGCCCGGGTGGCAGGAGGGCACAGATGGGTGAGATGGGACGTTGCCTCTGGAGGTTGTGCCAGGGGTCAGGGCAGTGGGAACAAGAGCTCCCATCTGGAGAAGGAACCCAGATCGGGCATTGTGTTTGGCCTCTGTGGAGCCACTTGTACCCAGGGCTTCTCAACCTGGGTGCTGGGACCCAGACAGCCTGAAACAGCACTCCCTGGGGAGCCCTGCCAGCTTTGCCCTGGTATTCCACACTCGCCTTGGCCTCACGTTCCCTGGGCCTTCTCACTTGTGCTGTGTGAGGCTGAGGGTTCTAGAGAGGGAAGGAACTGAGATGCCCAAGGTGGGGCTAGTTGGAGGAAAGTCTTCCAGAAATGGGACCCTGGGAAGGGGGTCGAAGGCTTCTGGCCACTGCTTCTGCTGGAGAGGCTGGAGAGGACACCGTCTCCGCGATCTCTGCTCGGGGCCTCAGTTTCCCCATGTAGTACAGAGAGCCCTGTGACAGTCCCCTAGCCCTTGGGAACGAGACAAAGTCACGAGGCAGAGCTGGAAGAGACCCTGGAGGAGGACAGCACTCTGAAACTTCTAGACTCTTGGCAGCAGGGCATGGGCACGGGCATTTGCAGTGGGGGCGATGAGGCAGCTGCAACCAAACGTCTAGTCATTGATTCGTCCAACCAATAAAACATTAAGATTGGTAAACATTTATTTAATAAGCCTGAAAATACCACGTGCCTGGGAGAAGGGAAGCAACAGGAACCGTCATGGCTCGTGGGAGCGGAGATCGAAGAAATCCCTTCGGAAAAAGCGAGACAGTATCTAGTAAAAGTAGACAATGGGCTTATCTGTGACCTGTAGTGACACCCCTGTAGTGACACCTTCACGCACGTACCCCCAGAGACACGCACGAAAACATTCACAGCAATCTTATTTGTAATAGCCCGCGCCTGGTGAAAACGGCTGTCCCTCAATAGCGGAATGCATCGCTATGACATCATCACACAGCATCACGGGCGTAGGGGTGCGCCTGTAATCAATCCAAAATATGGAAGGAAATGAACAAACTTCAGCTGCGTGGACGATCTCACAGACATAATGGGGAACGAAAGGAGGAAGGCTCGCAGAACGGGGAGATCCCGTCCGTGTTCAGTTCAAAGGCAGGAAACCCCAGGCTCTCTTTCTCGAGGGGCTTCCGTAGGTGGTGAGGCCGCAGAGGAAAACAGGGGCAGTCAGAACAGGGGCTGCCTCGAGGCAGAGGGCTGGGGAGGTATGTGATGGTGGAGTTTCAGGAGCACTACTGAGGTCTTACTTCCTGTCCTGGGTGGTGGGTACGCAGGTTTTCACTAGTTACTAATTCTTTACATTAAACAAATACATTTTATGCACCTTTTAAAAATATTTTGTTTAATGTTCATTTATTTTTGAGAGAGAGAGAGAGGCAGAATGTGAGCAGGGGAAGGGCAGAGAGAGAGGGAGGCACAGAATCCGAAGCAGGCTCCAGGCTCTGAGCTGCCAGCACAGAGCCCGATGCGGGGCTTGAACTCAGAGACTGTGAGATCATGACCTGAGCCGAAGTCAGACGCTTAACTGACTGAGCCACCCAGGCACCCCTTATGCACTCTTTAGCATGTACGATATATCCCATAATTTAAAAATAAATACACGTGTCATTTATTTAGGGCCCTCAGCCATATGCGTGCTCTCCCCCTAGCCGGGGCTGGCCACACAGGAGTGGGGCCGCCTTTCACGGCTGGCTGTCTTCTTTGGGGAGTGGCAGCGGAGGGTCTGGAGAGCCTCGGTGTCCAGCCCTGCCTGGGTGCCTGTGTCCTCTACCAGGTGACTCAGTGTCCTGCCAGGCAGGGGGTGGGCCCTGGAGACCCGATCCCCATCCCTGGCCTCTGACTCTGCAGCTATAAGTGAATGTGACTAACTCTGCAGGCCCCTGAGTCAGCCCTTCGGAGCCTGTCCCGGACTGGGGGAATGGTGGCTCTAGGAAGGAGGAGGGGGGTTGGCTGCCCTGGAGGGTTTTCAAAGACCCTTGTGTGAGGGGGTGGGCGAGGGGCAGGGATTGAGGGTGCCTGGCCCCCCTCTCCAGCGATGAAATGCCAGGTAACCCCCTCCCCCCATTAACTCCGGCCAAGTTCTCATTTTCTTTGCCTTTAGCAGGGCTGTGACCTTGGGATCAGTTGCATTGGCCCAGCTCCAGCTCGTTCAGATTTGAAGGTGGCCAGTAGGTACTTCCTTCCCTATACCTCTAACCCGTGTCACAAACCACTAGGCCAAGTCACAAATAATTCCCTCCAAACAGGAGGGAATCCACACATAATTCTCTTTGACTTTGGAGTGTACATCTGGACTCTTGGGTAGAAGGCATGCCTGGGGCCCTGGGAGTGCTGATGAGGGCATTTCTACCTCATAAAGCCTGGAAGACTGGCTTGTCTTCTGAGGCCATCACATCTCATCTATATTCCTATCCCATCTGCCTGCCACCTGCTGTCCCTGGTCAGCCTGAGCAGAGGAACCTTGGTCTCTGCTTGGGTTGAGGGCCAAGTGTGTCCTAAGAGGGGAAGACAATATTTGAACGGCCATCAGCCCTCTTGGGTTAAGTCCACAGCAGATAGATCTGCAGAGGCTGGCCTTCTTTGGGGACCCTCTGAAGCCCAGTGGAGGCCAGGGTAGCCTCACCTCCTACAAGCTCAGGGCCCCCAAGCCTGAAAGAAACGAATCCAGCCAGAAGAGATAGGGGAGGGGAGCCCAGGGAGGGTCCCACCGGGCCACAAAGAGAGACTGAAGCTGTACCAACACACCATTAAACTCTGGTGATTTATTGAGCAGCCGCTGTGCAATTAGGAAAGGGAAGTAGGAGGGGAGACATAACATTCCTGGGTGCAGGTTTCAAGTTGGGCTTCGCTGAGGGTGTAATTACTGTGGCCGCTCCTTTGAGAGTGACGTTTGGCTCCTCGGTGGTAGAGTTGGCCAAAATGGGGTCCTTTGGCAAGGAGGCTTGGGGGTAAGGGAGTTGAAGAAGTCCCCGTGTGTGGGGCTGGGGTCATTGAGCATTTTCATAAAGCAGCAGGTGTGTGCTGTCCCCGTGGCTTACACTGTGCTGGCCCCCATGCCTTACCTGCCTGTGGCCCTGCCTCTACCTGCTTGTCCACTAGAGCTGAGCTCAGATGGCTTCACTGTGGCTCTCTGCGTGGGGTCCAAGGGAGGGAGACTGAGGCTTAGTCGGGGACTCAGAAGGGTGGGCGATCCGGCTCCCGGCCGGCTGGAGCCAAGGGGAGGGGCAGCCCTGCCCCACCGTGTGCAGGACAAGGGCTAAGCCGCAGCGAGCGCATCCTTGATGGCAGTGGTGAGAGGGAAGGGCAGACCCCGGCCACAGAAGGACCCCCGGAAGTCATCCAGATCCACAGCCCACACCATGGCACCAGCCAGCTGCCTGCTCCTCAGGTACTGAACCTGGAAAGGAAGACCAGAGTGGGCGGAGCTGGGTTCCCTGGGCTAGAGTGTGTATGAAGGGAACGTGCCGCCTAGGCCCCTCCCCAGGGAAGAAAACAGCAGGTGCCTCAGACCTGACTGTCCCCCCCCCCCCCCACCTCAATAACCCAGCTCCACCCTCAGTGCAGGTGACCTGACTCTGGCCGCTTGGAGAAGGGGTTCCCTCTCCCTCTTCATCCCGGGGCACGGCCTTGAGAACCTACCTTGTTTTTGATGCTCTCCTGGTCATCGTACCCCACCCACTGGTTGCCCTTGGTGGCATAGGGGACCTTCTGGACAGAGAGTCTATGGACCGCGGCTCCCTTGAGGAAGTCACAGATCTGAGCAGAAAACGGGGCAGGGGTGGCATGGGGAGCTGTGTGAGACTTCTTCGCAGGTCACCGAGGAGATGCCATTCTCCAAATCTCTTTCAGCCTCTTGCTTCATCCTGCTGACTACATCTGTCCCCAGCACTGCCCCCTCCCCAGCTCAGATTGCAGTCTTCATGCAAATTTATGTAAAGCAGATGCAAATGCCCTGTGGTTCTGTGGGTGCTGTAGCCTGAGGGCATTAAAGGGACTCTGGTTTGCTTCTGGTATTTTTTTAAATATACTTTATTGTCAAATTGGCGACGACACAGTGAGTACAGTGTGCTCTCGGTTTGGGGAGTAGATTCCCGTGATTCATCGCTTACATGCAACACCCAGTGCTCGTCCCAACAACTGCCCTCCTCGATGCCCATCACCCACTTTCCCCTCTGCTCCCCCCTCCGATCCACCCTCAGTTTGTTCTCTGTATTTGAGTCTCTTATGGTTTGCCTCCCTCCCTCTCTGTTTGTAACTACTTTTTTTCCCCCTTCCTTTCCCCCATGGGATGCAAACTGGTGGAGCCGCTCTGGAAAACAGTGTGGAGGTTCCTCAAAAAATTAAAAATAGATCTACCCTATGACCCAGCAATAGCACTGCTAGGAATTTATCCAAAGGATACAGAAGTGCTGATTCATAAGGGCACATGTACCCCAATGTTTATAGCAGCACTTTCAACACTAGTCAAATGATGGAAAGAGCCTGAATGTCCATCCACTGACGAATGGATAAAGAAGATGTGGTTTATAGATACGATGGGATACTGCTTGGCGATGAGAAAGAATGAAATCCGGCCATTTGCAGCAACGTGGATGGAACCGGAGGGTGTTATGCTGGGTGAAGTAAGTCAGTCAGAGAAAGACAGGTATCGTATGTTTTCATTCAGATGTGGAACTTGCTTCTGGTATATCTTAAACGGGGATGTGGGAAATGATGGGTTGACACTAAGGACTGGCTCGAGGCTGTACAGAGGGGCAGAGGCTGGGGCAAAACAAAGAACCCGGCTTTTAGCCACCGCTCTCTTCCGGGCTGGGAGGAAAACTCCGACTCGGTGGCCAGAGGAGTATCTGGGAGGTTAGCGGTGCAGACCCACTGTGCCTTCAGGAGACGTAGTACCAAGAGGCCTGACTCCCCCCTTCCTCCTCCTCAGGGTGCAGTGTTCGCTGAAACGTGTTTTTATTCCCAAAGGAGCGAATGGGGGGGTGAGGTGGGAAGCTCACCTTCCCCAGGGCCTCTGGGAGTGTGGGGATCTTACCTTCTCCCTCGTGCATACCTCATAGTAGGCCAGGATCCCTTCCTCCTTGGTGAACTGGCCTGGTAATCCGGGCCCGGAGATTGGGGCTCCCACACCCGTCTTGGAGGAGGCCAGAGTGAAACTCCTCCCGAAGGCAGGGATGCCCATCACCAGCTTATTGGCTGGGGCCCCCAGCCTCAACATGTAGCCCACGGCGTAGTCCTGGCAGGGGGGAGGAGGGGAGGGCATGAGCAGTTAGGGGAACTGGCCGTGCAGGACAGGAAAGATCATACAATTTTTGGTGCCACCCTGACGGGCCGAGCTCCAGGTCTGCCTTGCATCTGGGATTCCCTTCCTTCCGGGAACTGATAATACCAGTCTAAAATGCATTTTGTAGGGACGCCTGGGTGGCTCGGTCTGCTGGGCACCTGACTCTTGGTTTCGGTTCAGTTCATGATCTCACGGTTCCCGGGAGGGAGCCCCCGGTCAGCACTGCGCTGATGTCGCGGAGCCTGCTTGGGATTCTCTCTCCCTCTCTCTGCCTCTCCCCTGCTCATTCTCTCTCTCTCTCTCTCTCTCTCTCTCTCTCTCTCTCACACACACACACACACACAATACATAAACATTGAAAAATGCATTCTGTAGTTTCATTCTCAAAAAAATTGTCTTAGGTATAGGAAGGGATTATTACTATTTGGCAGCCAATCAGATGATCGGCTCAGGTCACACAGCAAGTGAAAGGCTGTTCTAGATTAGACTCCTGCCTCCTCCGTTCCGGAGCCGTGGAGAACTCACAGACTTCGCGCCTTAGTTTCCTCATCTGCAGAGTGGGCCCCATAACGCCTCCCTTGCAGGAATTCCTGAGGTGCACAGGCTTGGTGTGTGAGCCCTGGCAGGTGACAGGTGTCTGTGGTCCCTTCCTGGCTGGCCACCCTCCTTCCAGGCACTCACGACATTGTTGAATCTGTCAGCACTTTTATCCTCCGGGCCTCGGAACAGGGGGCTATGATGTCCTGTGGTCTGACGCCAGGCTCCGTGAAAGTCATAGCTCATAACGCTGATGAAGTCCAGGTGTCTGGGGAAGAGAGGTCAGAGGGCGAGGCAGGAAATTAGAAAGGCATCCATCAGCCCAGTGCGTCATGAACAAGGGGAGGCAGGAGACAGACCGTTAACCCAAAGCCCCGTAGGGAACCTGTGATCCACTGTCCAGGCCGTGTGACCACTTCCCCTGGGCCGCGCCCCCGGGGGTGGGCTCAGAGCCCCACAAGTGCATTTAAGGCAAGAATGGAACTCTTCTGTTATGCCCCCGGCACACATTTGGGAACTGGCTCTATCCTGCCTCCTGCCCTCCACGTCTGCCACGTTTATCTTAGTGAGAGCAGATTAAAAGCGGCATCGAGGGGCGCCTGGGTGGCTCAGTCGGTTAAAGCCTCCGACTTCAGCTCAGGCCATGATCTCGCAGTCCGTGAGTTCGAGCCCCGCGTCGGGCTCTGGGCTGATGGCTCAGAGCCTGGAGCCTGCTTCCGATTCTGTGTCTCCCTCTCTCTCTGCCCCTCCCCCGTTCACGCTCTGTCTCTCTCTGTCTCAAAAATAAATAAAACGTTAAAAAAAAATTTTTTTAAAGCGGCATCGACAGACAGCCTAGTGGGGACAGAGCTGGACCAAAGGACGCACTGGGGTGGGGAGGGAGGGTTACACGCACATGGGTGAGAGGGACCACAGGTAGGTTGTGTGAATATGAGCCTCAGGTGTTCGGGGCAAATGGTTGAGAACCGCCTAGTTCCTACCTCCTAAACGATCAACGTAAACACTGTATCTACACCTCCCCAAATTCTACAGATTCTGAAAAGTCACAGTAAAGAACCTTCGTTCTTTATCCCCAGGTTTCTTAAGCTCCATGTCTTTGTTCCACTGCGACATCAGCCCCGCTGGGCAGTGAGCTGCTCATTCTCACATGCATCAGGGGGCAGGGGGAGGAGGAGGGATGCACAGAGTGGGGGTCGCCTGTGTGTGTGCAAGCACACGGAGGCGGTGCAGAAAGGCACAGTTTTCTTGCCGCAGTCTGGCATCTCCAGTGACCAGCACTCTGTGGAGAAAAGCCTGGTGTGGAGGAAACGTCCCTCGGTGGCTGGCCGGTTGGCATATCATTTCCTACTTCCTTTTCCACAAATACCTTCATAGAAACTCTCCCAACTGGTTAGCACAATCCCCCCAGGGACTACTATGCCCCCATTTGACAGATGGGAAGACCGAGGCGCAGAGAGGGGAAGTGACTTGCTCAAGAGCACACATCAAATGTGTGGAGGAACGGGGACTAGAAATCCAGTCTTCTGACTTTATGAGGAGCGCTGGGGTGGCGCGGGGGACTCACGGGGATATCTGGGCGATGTCATAGCCGTTGTCAATGGCAACCTTCCCTGCAGACACGGCTGCACTGAGCAGGAGCTGTCCTGCTCCCCTCTGGGCTTCCCTTGCAAACTCAGCCTTCATTTCCTGGTTGGGAGAGATGCAGGGGAGTGAAAGGGGCCCCGGCTGTGTGAGAGGGAGCCTGGTGAGAGAGACAGAGGTCCCTGAGCATGTCATTGGCTTTCCCCATCTGCTGGGCTCCCCAACCTGACAGGGCTTCGGTGGAAATGATAAAGCAACCAATTCACCTTGGGCTCCCCCATCCTTCTCCTAAAAAAACCTGTTTGGACCAATCACATCCCCACACCCCACACACACCCATCGACACTCAGTCGCTCCCTGTCCTAGAGGGACCATGAGGACAGACAGTGATCCTAGTTGGCCCACAGGTCAGGTTGGAAGAAATTTGCTTTGCGGTCTGTTTTGTTCAAGCCAGTACGTGAGATGACAAGATTGAAGTGGTCTTTAAATGTACATTTAGTGGTCTTTAAAATTAAAATTATATCGGTACTGTGGACAATTTATTTAAAAAAATTTTTTTGGTTAATGTTTATTCACTTTTTGAGAGACAGAGACAGAGTGTGAGCAGGGCATGGGGCAGAGAGAGAGGGAGACACAGAATCGGAAGCAGGCTCTGGGCTCCGAGCTGTCAGCACAGAGCCCGATGTGGGCCTTGAACCCATGAACTGTGAGATCATGACCCGAGCCGAAGTCGGACGCTTAACCGACTGAGACACCCAGGTGCCCCTTGTGGACAATTTATTTAGGTGATCACTCTGTCCCTGGGGTAGTGGAGATGCTTGGGCTGCTGTCAGATGTGGCCAAGTGTCCCCAGTGCGGGGCATGCTGGGTAACGGGCATCTGGGACCAAACAGTGGATGATGATGCTGCCCCACTAAGTGGGTGCCTGGCCTCCTGCCTCGGAGGACCCCAGCCCACCTCCCATCGTGTTAATAAGACGTCTTCCTTGCTGTGTAAGATCTTGGGGCACAGGCCAGTTCGTCTTTCCCATCCCAGGACCCCGTGGCCAGGAGGTGTCAGGCCCTCTCTGCCTGCCCTCAGGAGGCCAGCAGCTAAAGACCGCTCCCGCCCACCCCCCCCACCCCCCGCCCCCTGGTGCCGGCTCAGGTCCCCAACGTCCCCACCCCTCTCCCCGACCCCACCAGTACCTTGACCAGGGTGGTGAAGTAGGGCTTGTCTCTCCGCCCAGGGTGGAGCCAGGCCAGGTCCAGCCCATCAAAGCCATGGGTTCGCAGAAATGGCGGCACCGACTTGATGAAAGTCCGACGACTCTGGGTCGTGGAGGCTATTTTGGAAAATCTAGGACCCAAATCACCCCAGTAGAGGGCTCAGTACCGACGTGCTGGGAGCCTTGGCCGTCGGGAGGGATTTCTGAGGCACGTGCAGCCGCGGGCCTGGGCCCCACAAGCTCTAGAAGGGCATGGCTGGGACGGGACCCCGCTCCAGGCATCTCAGAGACAGCTTCTGTAGTGTCATTTTTGAAAAAATTGTCATACGAGCCAAGCCACTTTGGAAAGGTCATAACCCGCACCTCAGTTTCCTCCTCCGTGAAGTGGGGATCCTGACCCTCTTTCACAGCACTGCCGCGGGGATTTCCTGTGACCGTGGCTGGATGGGTTGCCCGACATGTAGCGATCACTCTTTATGTGGCAGCCAGTAGGGCCATGTCTCCCCTCCTTTTTAAGCCCTGCTCCAACCCTACCCACCCCAGGGAGTCCTCCCAGGCTGTCAGCACTCCGTGTGACCCTCTGCGGGGCCCTCTCCCTCTCTGGGCTCTGGTTTCTTGGCTATACATGGGGTGGGCGCCTGACAATCATTTAGGCCTAACTGGTCTGGAGCCCCCGTGACCCCGTAGAGTGGGTGGGGAGACCTACGCCTCCTCACCCCCATTCCATCAGCCTTTGGGGGATGGGTCTTACCTTTGAGAACCAAAGCTCCATCCGCCCACAGACAGAAGGGTCTTCAGGTTGGGGTTCCTGTGGGGAGCAGGGAGACGGGGGGGCCGGCGTGGAGTGAGGCTGTCACGACACTGGCTGGCCCCTGTTTGGGAGGCTGTCACAGGCTTCTAGCTTAGGTGGGATGCCTTTCCGACCCTGAGAATCAGGATTCTAAGAGGCATAGACCTTGCGGCGGTCACTCCGAGGTACACTGCCCATTTTTGTTCCCCTGAGTGGGGAAGCCGGGATATGGCAAAATAGAGTCATGAGTATTTTCCGAGCTTCCTGGAGAAGCACCCCCAGTGGGGGAGAGGGCTCCCCTCAGCCCGCCTTCCAGAGCCTGCCTCTGTCGTCGCCAGATATGGCCCAACACGTGCCCTCATCGCCTGCTCCCACGGAAGCCCAGGCCCTCCCACTCCCCACCCCGGGCCCCGGGGCCCTCATCCATCCTCCCAAGCAGAGGCACCCTGCCCTGGGACCAGCCAGCCCTGCCCTACATCTCCCTCCTTTCCTGGCAGCCTGTGGCCCGACCTGTCCTTGAGCGTGTTCAGCGTGTCATAGAGCGTGACATCATTCCACTCCCAGGTGTCGATCTCATCGTTGCTGATGTTGGCAAAGCTGTAGATGACGTGGGTGCAGAGGAAGGGGTCGATGGCATCTGGGAAGCAGCTCCCATCACCCTCCCGGTACTGGGACCAGCTGGTGTAGTAGCAGACCAGTTTGTACGCAGAACCTGAAGACGGAGCCCGGGGTGGCGCCCGAGCCAGGACTGAGCCAGGGGGCCTCTGGCTGAGCCCCGCGCCAAGCACCGATGGGGCATTGGGCGCTGGGGCCGAGATGTGAGCAAACTTAGAATTCTAAATGCAAGGGGCTGGTTCGGTTCCCTCTGCCTCTGATGAAAATGAGGCTGATTCTGAAAATGCTTTGAACAGATTAAATGCCGTGGATGAATATCCTGTAGACTTAGGACACGGCGCTGCGTGCACTGAGGGTAGGGGCTGGCGAATAAAGGTAAAATGGGGCTCGGTGCAAGTAAAGAAGGCTTCCTGGAGGCAGTGGCTTTGAAGGAGAGGAGGGACCCAGCCCAAGACGGCCGGTTCAGAAGACCCTGGCCCTCAGGGTGGAGCCTCGCAGATCCTGCAGCGTCGTTGATCGGGGCCGCTCTGGCCCGTTTCTTCTCTGCCTTCCTGCGGGAGTGTCCCTAACTTGTCACCCACCCAGAATGGAGGTCCCCAGGCCCCCTCAGCCTGTCCCCCAAACTGGGGCACAATCGCAATGGGCCAGGAAGTTCTTCTCCTCGTTCTAAGTCCTCCTGCTGCAGAGTAGGCCTTTTCTGCCCTCTTGGTTATGGAGGAAGAACCGTGGGCGCCACTCCCCCGTGCTGCTTACCGGGCCCATGGGTGGTGCTCACCAGGCCGTGAGTCCAGGCCTTCATCGGACCCGAGCCTTTGAAGGGTTTTTATTTTGAAAATTTTCCAATACACAGAAAAATACAGAAGAAGAGTGTAATAAACATCCATATGCTTATCACCTTGGTTTAACAAATGCTAATATTCCCGAGCCATTTGAATCACAGAAGACACTGGGAAGGGCTCCCCTCTGCCAAGACTTCATCCACATCACCCTCATCAGACCCCTGTCTCCCGTGACTTGAAAGAGGGGTTACTTACAGCTCTGGAGCAGCACCAGGACCGCAAAGCCTGAAGGGAAATCCAGAGTCAGACCCCCTGTGAGTACATCCTGCCCTTCCTTTCTGCTCACCGCCCCCCTTCCAGGCAATCTAGGGGTTAACACCATTTGCCCTGGTGCCTCCTCCTCCTCTTCTTCCTCCTCCTCCTCCTCCTTCCCCCCCCCCCCCCCCCCCAGCAGGTAGGAGGCCAGCCTCTCTGTGCAGTGGCTCTGTGGGCTATCTCTGGCTCTCAGCCTGAAAACGCACAAGCAGAACAGCCTTGACCAGCCCAGAGACCTGTCTGAGCCGCCCTCAGAACCATCCTGGCTGCAGCAGAGAGGGGCACGGTGTGGCCAATTCCGGTGCCCTCAGCTCCTGATGTCCAGCTGCTTAGATAGGGCGTCTTCCCCACACCTCGCACTTCCTTTTTATATCTGTCCCACTCCACTCCCACGAGCTCCAAAACGTCTCATTTATGGGAACTGACCCGTGTGGAGGAAGAGGAACTACTGTGGCTGGGACTCGCAGGGGAGGAGCTCTGTGGGCTGCCAGAGGAAGATTGAGAAACCTTGGAGAGTTTTGAAAACTCGGGCCAGGTCTTCAGGAGGCATGTGCCACCCACTGGGGTGATGGTCTGGTGACTCCTGGGTCAGTGACCCAGCCTTATTCCCAGAGACCTGCCTCCCTTGCCTCCTGCCCACCCCACCCCACCCCACCCCCACCTTTCTGCCTGCAGTCTCCCAGCTTTCCTAGCAGCCTCTGCACCTTTGCATCGCCAGCCCTCCATCCAGGGCCCTGGCCGGGTGGAAACTGGGCACAGTGAGTTCTGTAACCCGCAGCACCCCAAACAAGGCTGTAATTTCTTTTCTCCCCAGGTCAGCAGTATCCTGCCTGACCTGCTCCCCACGCAGGCTTTCTGTCTCCAAGCCTGTTTCCCACAGCCTGGCCTGTGAGTCAGGTGAGGCTCAGACAGCCTTTTAGCGATTGATGGGCTAATTTTTTTTTTTAACTTTTATTTTAGAAGAGAGAGAGAGAGAACTCCCAAGCTGGGGAGGGGGCAGAAGGAGAGGCAGAGGAGAATCGCAGCAGGGAGCCCAACAACATGCTGATTATTTTCTAATGGAAAGCTGCAGAGGAGTGGGAAATTCCCTGGACTGCTCTCAGGCCTACTGCTGTTTTGCTTTCCTTTTTGAAATTCCAGTTATAGGATTTGTTGCCAACCTGGGGCTGCAGTGAATTGCCACAGAGTTAATTCCCACAGTTCTGGATTTCCCCCCAGGAGCAGATCATTCCAGAAGATCGATAACCTCCATGATCTCTCTCAGTGATGCTCCTGAAACCCACACCTAATGATGTCACGCCCCCCCCCCCCCAAGTCCTCCTGTGACTCCTTATTACTCTCAGGGTAAGAACAAAAAACTTCCTTTAAAAATGTTTTTTAATGTTTATTTATTTTCAGAAAGAGAGCACAAGCAGGGGCAGAGAGACAAAGACACAGAATCCAAAGCAGACTCCAGACTCTGAGCTGTCAGCACAGAGCCTGACACGGGGCTTGAACTCACGAACCGTGAGATCATGACCTGAGCCGAAGTCCGATGCTTAACTGACTGAATCACCCAGGCGCCCCCGGAACAAAACTTCCTAAGGAGGCTCTGCATGGTTTGCCCCCTTTGTGGGGATACTTTTTTTGGCCAAAGATCCAGGGCAAGCCCATTCTTTGCAGGCTGTAACTTAATTAATAGGCAGTGAGTGAAATGTCCCAAATTCCAAGAGCCAGAGCAGCTCAGAGGGCTTCTTAACAAAGCCCTATTATTTTTACCACAAAATTAGGTGATAATCTGACGTTAGCCACCCTGGTTTCACAGCCTTCTCTTGGTGAGTGAGGTCTCTCCTTCTTTCCTCCCTTCCTCTCCTCTGTAAAACTGGGACAAGTCCCCTTTATTGTATGAGGAGTGGACAGAAAGGAGTTTGTCCAGGGTCACTCTGTGCATACTAAAAGGGTCACTGCTTTTCCTTTTAAGGCGACTGCCTCCTTTTGGACCCTGGATGGCAGACAGTGGTAACGCCAGTCAGTGATAGCTTTTCCTCCTTCATTTGGGCACTGAGAAGCGAACTTCTTCTAAACTTTAGCAGAACTGTTACAAAGTAGCATGCAAGAAAAAGTTTCATTACAGCGGGCAGGAGGTTAAGAAGACCCTTCCCATTTTCACTCTTCCTTTGTTAAAAGTTATCTCATAGGCTCAGATTTGCCTAAGCCTTGTTGTCCTCTGTCCCTCTCCAGACCAGTTTATTAATTCTACACGTTCTGCATGAAAGCGGCAGTGTCACAACAAATGGCAAAGATACTCCTGGGCCTGCCTCATCAGTGTGGCTAAGTGTTCCCTAGCTCAGCGCCTCCCAGCCTCCTCTCACCTCTTGCCCCCTGCATCCCCACCTCCACCCGTCTTTCATATCCTTATATTTGCTCTACTGTCTCCCACCACAGGGCTTTTGCACATGCCATCCACTAGCCTATCAATAACTGAAGGACCTGAGGTTTTATGCTGCTTGCCAGCTAATGAGATAGACAGCCACAGTTTCATGGATTCTGGCAGAAGACATGAGAATCCTAGGTCAGAAGCAAAGGACTTATTATTCATTGCGGGGCAAGAAGCATGGATTTCATATTTGTGTCCTTTCCTGTGATGAGAAAACAGCTATTTTGAATTGCAGCCTCAGCATTTTATAGTATGACAACTCTGCTCACCCTCAGAATCTGAACATTTAGATAAGGACCCGAACTTGGGATTCCTGCTACAAGTTCCTGCTTTTCTTTTCTTTTCCTTAAAAAAAAAAAAATTTTAATGTTTATTTATTTTTCACAGAGAGAGAGAGAGAGAGAGACAGAGCATGAGTGGGGGAGGGGCAGAGAGAGAGGGAGACACAGAATCGGAAGCAGGCTCCAGGCTCTGAGCTGTCAGCCCAGAGCCTGACACGAGGCTCGAACTCACAGACCGTGAGATCATCACCTGAGCTGAAGTCGGTCGCTCAACCGACTGAGCCACCCAGGTGCCCCTTTGCTTTTCTTGATACACCTTTTAAAATAATCACTTAGAGCTGAGCTGGTGAAAAGTTACTGACCTCTGCCCCAAGCAGCTTATAAGTAATTGGTGCTTTTTCTTTGTCTCTTGCCCGCTGGTGACCTGGGACAGAGGACCGTCCTTCTCTCTAATTACCATTTATCCTCATTTCTGAGATTTGTAAGTGAGAAATCTTGTGGCTTTACTACTCTTGTGTGACTGCACTGAAACTGTGTGGAGGTTTCCCAAAAAAACAAAAACAGAACGACCCTACCAGCAATATAGCACTGCCAGGAATTTACCCAAGGGATACAGGGGTGCTGATGCATAGCCCCAATGTTTATAGTGGCGCTTTCAACAATAGCCAAATTATGGAAAGAGCCCAAATGTCCATCAACTGACGAATGGATAAAGAAGATGTGGTTTATAGACACAGTGGAATACTCCTTGGCGATGAGAAAGAATGAAATCTGGCCATTTGACGCAACATGGATGGAACTGGAAGGTATTACGCTAAGTGAAATAAGTCAGTCAGAGAAGGACAGATACCCTATGTTTTCACTCATATGTGGACCTTGAGAAACTTAACAGAAGACCCATGGGGGAAGGGAAGGGAAAAAATAGTTACAAACAGAGAATGAGGGAGGCGAACCATAAGAGACTCTTAAATACAGAGAACAAACTGAGGGTTGATAGGGGCTTGGGGGGGGGAGGACAAAGTGGGTGATGGGCACGGAGGAGGGCACCTGCTGGGATGGGCACTGGGGTGTTGTATGGAACCACAGGAATCTGCCCTAAAAACCAAGAGTGCACTTTACACGCTGTATGTTAGCCATTTTGACAATAAGTTCTATTTAAAAAAAATAAAAAATAAATATTTACTGAGTTAAAAAAAAAAAAGGGGGGCCCCAGGGCATTCACTTCCCCAAAGTGGGAGCTTTGATGCTGAGAGAGGTACCTAATGACCGCGTGTGGATGGCTTGTGCCTCTCCATCCAGCATGTCATAATCTGCATATCCTTTTCATTTTTTATTTTATTTTTTAAAATTAATTTATTTTTTTGTGAGAGAGAGAGAGAGAGTGCCTGCGCATGCACACGTGTGAGCTGGGGAGGGGCAGAGACAGAGGGAGAGAACCCCAAGCAGGCTCTACACCCAGTGCAGAGCCCGATGCGGGGCTGATCTGGAGCCATGAGATCATGACCTGAGAGGACATCAAGAGTCGGACGCTTAACTGATTGAGACACCCAGGTGCCCCAATCTGCATACTCTTAATATAACACACCAGCTGTGGGGCCCCCAACACACTTCCCTTGGCCCCAGGTTCCAGGGGTGATGTTGGAACAGCCCAGGTGGATCCTGTGTGTGCAATATCTTGCGTCACGGCGGAGGAACCGAGCTTGAGGGACCCAAATATTTTACAGTGAGCGGTAAGCCTGACTCTCCTTGGACCTTGGGGGAGACAGTATCTTTATTATACTGGACAGTACACAAAGCTGCCTTTTGCTCCAGGGGAAAACACTGTTTCTGTCTTCCAAGGCTGTTTGCTATACAAACATAATCAAAAAGGTAGCCTGGAACAAAGACGGCCTGTTCCTCTGTTCAGAGGCTGTGCAAAGGTGCCGTGGGGACTTGTCTCCCCACACTGCCCTTCTGTGGCCAGTTTACTCCTACTCGTCCTTCACACTGAGGCTCAGCAAGCACCTTCAGAAAAGGCAGACGCCCCGGGGAGGGATACCGCCCAAATGGAGCTGTCAGAGTACTTTGTATCCCTTTTCCTAGTACCTGACTCGGTTGCAAGTTTACATCTTGCGTGTGGATGTGGATGCCTTATTAAGGTCTGCCTCCCTCACTAGGCGACAGGTACAGTAGAGGCAAGGACTGGGCCAGTTATTTTTAAATTTTATGTTTTTCAAGTTCAAGTTCAATGAACATACAGTGTTATGTTGACAACTCTATACATTACTTAGTGCTCATCACAGTAAATGTATTCTTCATCCTCCTTACCTGTTTCGCTCATCCCCCTGGCCCACTTCTCTCCGGTAACCATCAGTTTGTTCTCTATATTTAAGAGTCTGTTCTTTGTTTCTCTCTTTTTTTCTTTGTTTGTTTGTTTGTTTTGTAAATTCCACCTATGAGCGAAGTTGTATGGTGTTTGTCTTTCTCTGACTTATTTCATTTAGCATTATACCCTCTAGATAGATCCATGTTGTTGCAAATGGCAAGATTTCTTTCTTCTTTATGGCTGAGTAATATTCCATTGTATATGTAAGTATAAACTTTATCCATTCATCTTTGAATGGACACTTGGGTAGCTTCCATATCTTGACTATTGTAAATAGTGCCGCAGTAAACATAGGGGTACATGTATCTTTTCAAATGAGTGATTTTGTTTTCTTTCAGTAAATACACATTCCTAGGAATTATTAGGTCATATGGCAATTCTGTTTTGAATTTTTTGAGGAACCTCCATACTGTTCTCCACTGTGGCTGTACCGGTTTGCATTCCTGCCAACGGTGCGGTCCTTTTTCTCTACATCCTCGCCAACACTTGCTGTTTCTTGTGTTTTTGACTTTAATCCATTCTGAGAGGGGTGAGGTGACATCTCACTGTGGTTCTGATTTGCATTTCCGTGATGATGAGTGATGTTGAACATCTTTTCATGTCTGTGTTCGCCTTCTGGCGGCTGTCTTCTTTGGAGAAATGTCTGTTTATGTCTTCTGCCCATTATTAATTGGGTTACTTGGGTGTTTTTTGTTTTTTTTTTTTTGGTGTTGAATTGTAGAAGTTCTCTATATATTTGAGTACTAGCCAAGATTGGGTCCATTTTATTCACCGTTGTATCTGTCCCCAGTGCTTGGGGACACATAGTAGATGCTTAGTAAATTTTTTTTTTAAACGTTTATTTATTTTTGAGACAGAGAGAGACAGAGCATGAACGGGGGAGGGGCAGAGAGAGAGGGAGACACAGAATCGGAAGCAGGCTCCAGGCTCTGAGCCATCAGCCCAGAGCCCGACACGGGGCTCGAACTCATGGACCGCGAGATCGTGACCTGAGCTGAAGTCGGACGCTTAACCGACTGAGCCACCCAGGCGCCCCAGTAGATGCTTAGTAAAGAACTCACCGAATGACTGGATAAATGAATGAATGAGTGATCTCAAGATGGCACATAACTCCAAACTCTTCTATTTTGAGTTTGGAACCTACTGTTTGTGAAATTTCATCTCACGCAATCATTCTTGTCACTCTGAATAAGACTCTATGCTACACTGGTTATCCATTTACTCATTCAACCAAGGCTTATTGAGCACTTTCGTTGCACCGTCGGAGGTGGCAGGGACAGAAAGATGAGTAAAAACAAAGTCAGTCCCCATCCTCTTGAAGTATACAGTCTGGCCAAGAAGACAGACATGAAACAGAGAGTCACATAAAGAAGTAATTTATTACAATTGGGAGAAGTTTACCAAAACAGTTCTGAAGGTCGGGAGACTTTATACTGGGGCGGCGGTGGTGGTCTGGGTGTCAGGGAAAGCTTCCGTAGGAAGTGATGTGTAAACTGAGGTAGGAGGGAAGGCTAGGTGCCGGCCTGCCTAAAGAGCATGTGAGGCAGAAGAAGCAGAAAGAGCCGGTGTAGGAAGAGGCCGCCATGTTCCAGGAACTAGAAGAACTCAAGAGCGTTTGAGGCAGGGAAGGGAGTGAGGGAGGCACAGGCGAGGCTGGGTCAGGATCCTGAATGTGGACAGAACTACCTCTCTGAGGACAAGTTCCTGGACCCCTAGGGTGGCCTCTTGTGTGTAGCCGTTTTGAGGATCCTTTCCTTTTGCGTAGGGTGTCAGGGAAGGGAAGGGTGTTTTTTTTGGCGGACGAATTTTTCCTCCAGATAGGAACTTCGGCCAGGTGGGAGTTCAAATTCGTTTCCAAAACCTCAGCTCCAGCTCTGTGTTGCTGTTGGCACATAGCACACGCCACCAGAGACTCAGAAACATTTAGACAAGAAAACAATTACTTGGGGAAATGGAAAAGGAGTCAGACTTCAGAAAGAGAGACTGGCCTGTCAAATACAAAGCGCAAGTATTTAAAGGGAAAAACAGATGACCAAGGCTACCATATTCATGGTGGAAATCAGCTGCTTCTTACACGTTCATCATGTTTACAACCTTTCTTCACTTAGCCTCATCAAAATCAGGGATAAAATTGTTTTGGTCAGAGCATCCATACTTTTGAGAACGAGTCAAAGCTAATTATTTTGGAGGCCTGAACCAGTCAGGATAAGTTGTTTTTGGTTTACCTTCCCATGAACAATGTCCACACCCCACCAACTGCACCCCCAGTGGTAGGTACTCAGTCATGAATGGAGCAGGGTCGGTCTTTGCTTCTACAGTTTTTCTTTCCTCGTGGGCAAGTTCTTGCTGTTGAGAAAATTTAAATTCGATTAACTCAATGTCTTCAAATTAATATTTTTATTTACTTAAAAAAATTTTTTTTAATGTTTATTTTATTTTTTAAAACAGAGAGAGACAGAGCATGAACGGGAGGGGCAGAGAGAGAGGGAGACACAGAATCGGAAGCAGGCTCCAGGCTCTGAGCCATCAGCCCAGAGCCTGACGCGGGGCTCGAACTCACGGACCGTGAGATCGTGACCCGAGCTGAAGTCGGAGGTTTAGCCGACTGAGCCACCCAGGCGCCCCTTCAAATTAATGTTTTATTTTACTTGATGAAAATTTACTTCCATAGGTATACCAAGCAGCATTGATTAATGCATAAACGCTTTCTTTTTGAATGGCTAACAAAACTTGAGCTGTGTGATACTGATGCTTTATGGTGAACTTCTGTTTGGAGGCTTTGTAAAGCTCCTCGGGTTATAAGTGACTCTTATGTGTCAGAAGGATCTTTACTATCTTTATTAGCATGATTTTCTCTAAAATTCCCGTATGTGTTAATATTTCTGGACTGCCAGGAAGTGAATATTTTTACTACCTGTAAGGCTGGAATTTCTTGAGTCATAAGGGCTGTCCCAGAGAAGTTTTCCTGGGAGGACTTTATAGGTGTCATTCCCCCATGTAAATCGTAGTCTTTGTTCCTTATGGGTTTGTCACACCTAATTAAGTGGGATTTTTGGCATGGTCAATATCCAAGAAAAAGGACAGATTCTTATTGAACCTATGTAAATAACCTACATGGTCGTATCAATTCCCTCTAGAATTCCCTGATGTCGGTTAATGTAAGTATTAACCATAATGAAGCCAATTCATTTAGTCCTAGGTAACTAATATTTGTTTTTGCTGCTCTTGGGTTAGGTAGACTACATCTGCAAAGTTTTATGCTTTTAAATTGTTTGCATATGCGACCACTCAGCTCTGCTGTTGTAGTGATAACCCAATGAGCAGTTCTTTGTTGACATTTTTCTATTATTTCTTCCAGAAGACTCGTTCCCAATCTTGAGCTTGTAGCAGCGGCCTTTATTAGATGCAGGGAAAAAGGAAATATCATCTGTAATTATAAGATTAATTATCATCTGTACAAATGAGATTAAATGGTTCTAGTTAATCAACAAGAATGGAGGAACTTGGGAGTCTTTTATTAAGGTATAATATGCAATCAGTTTGTGAGACCGAGGGCATTAGCAAATCCCTAGCGCCTTTATTTTATGCCATAAAGTAAGAATGTTACCAATTGACGAGGATAATTAAACCTAGGGACAAAATTTAAAGTCAATGAATGTGTTGACAATTATCGTGTCAGTCTCTGTACACGAGTATCAGAATGTTCCTTTTCAAAGTGAAATGTGAACCTGATCGTTTTCACTAGAATCATGGAAATGTTTAAACCAATGCATTTTACTTATAAATACTTAGTAAAACTGAATGTTTCTTTTTGATGAGCAGGAATAAATAGGACGACTCTGACAATTGTGTCGGGCTAATCAACCATGTGGAGAATGGCAAACAGAACTCATTACTTTTCATATATCCCATTTCATAAAGTGAAAAAATAAGTCCATGCGTTAATGATGGCCGTCTCGAAAACCTATCAATGGTTTGGTGTGAAAGATGTCTTCACAGTTTTACTCTTCTGCATGAGGGGCCCGAATTTGGGCAAGGTCAAATTTGAAAGAGTTATGAATTTAAGTACGAGATATGAACTTAATTATTGGACGGCAGAAACTAGTTATAAACAATGCTTTGACAATATATTTTTAATTTTTTTTAAGTTGCTTTATTCCGACAGAGAGACAGAGAGAGTGAGTGGGGGGAGGGGCAGAGAGAGAAAGAGAGAGAGAACCCCAGGCAGGCTCTGTGCTCTCAGCACAGAGCATGACGTGGGGCTCAAACTCACGAACTGTGAGATCATGACCTGAGCCCAAACCAAGAGTCGGAGGCTTAACCGAATGAGCCACCCAGGTGCCCCAGCAATATTTTTAAAAAAAAACACACAGAAATAGGTAGTAATTATTTAGGAAAATTAATGTTTTCCAAAAGAAGGACTTTATGTTAAAATGTAAAAAAAATATGCCAAAACAACAAAGAATTAACAGAATCTGTTTATAAAAAGGGACTTGCATTTTTTTGGGAGTAGGTTATGTTAGAAAAACGGGCAGCAGATCTCAATGCTGGGTGTGTTCTTTGCATAGATCATTAATGTAACAATTTATAGTAAAGAATACAATACTCATGAATAATTTAATTAACATCAAGCCAACCCATTTAAACAATTAACACGTCATTTCTCCTTTCAAACTCATTATTTATAGCTACTTTATACATAAGAAAATGGATTTTACTTTCCCCTTGGACCATCCAAGCTTGTTGCATAACCTCAAATTTGTCTCTTACTATTTTCTTTTATGTTTTGCACACAGACATTTTTAGTTTATGATAAAAGTTTTCTTTTTTTTCTCCTGATTAAAAAATATATCTGTTATCTTGCATGTACATATTATTATAACTGATCTTTTTTTTAATCTTTCTTTTAAAACTCTGTATGTACATTAACATAACCCAAAGGCATTTATACAAGCTTTCAACCTGTTACTGCTGGCTATGCTATGCTGTATTAAATAACAGCAGGGGTATTTTAAAATGATGCTGTTCGAGTATCCAAAAATTGCTTATTATTAACTCAAATTAATATTAGTTTAAGGTCTTATGGTTAACTAAGGCTCTGGAAGTTATAATCTGACACATTCACACGTGTGTCCTTTTAGCATTCTACAGAATAATCTTTTTCTATAAAGATACTACCCTTTATTATTAACTTACCTGAACTCTGTATTTTGCAATTTTGTAATCTTAGATAAATTGATGTTAGTTTATGACCAGGAAAAATGGTAGAGAAAAGTTAGGCAATTCAAAATAATTGCACTTTCTACAGGCAAATAAACCCACATTGTACAGACTAGAATATTGCATTCACATTGATTTTATGATGGTGGTAGAATCAGGGAGAAGGCATAGAGCTGCTTATAAACCCAAATTATTTTTTATTTATTTATTTGTTTGTTTATTTATTTATTTATTTCCAATATATGAAATTTATTGTCAAATTGGTTTCCATACAACACCCAGTGCTCATCCCAAAAGGTGCCCTCCTCAATACCCATCCCCCACCCTCCCCTCCCTCCCACCCCCCATCAACCCTCAGTTTGTTCTCAGTTTTTAACAGTCTCTTATGCTTTGGCTCTCTCCCACTCTAACCTCTTTTTTTTTTTTTTTTTTTCCTTCCCCTCCCCCATGGGTTCCTGTTAAGTTTCTCAGGATCCACATAAGAGTGAAACCATATGGTATCTGTCTTTCTCTGTATGGCTTATTTCACTTAGCATCACACTCTCCAGTTCCATCCACGTTGCTACAAAAGGCCATATTTCATTCTTTCTCATGGCCACGTAGTACTCCATTGTGTATATAAACCACAATTTCTTTATCCATTCATCAGTTGATGGACATTTAGGCTCTTTCCATAATTTGGCTATTGTTGAGAGTGCTGCTATAAACATTGGGGTACAAGTGCCCCTATGCATCAGTACTAAACCCAAATTATTAAACCAGTTTAATTTTTCCAAAGAATCGTCTTGATTATAATATTATACAAATTATTCTGCTTACACAATTATAGATGAGATATTAAAACTTTTAAGATGTTTTAACAGTCATGCTTTTGCTTATTTTATACCCTAGTAACCAAGATCACTAATTAAGCCATGTTTTCCCCCCTTTTTATAATTACATAGTTTAGCAACAAATTATAAATTTTGCAAGAAATTAGAAATCTTTGGATTCTTCACATTTATGTGAGTGCTTGATAGGGTAATATTTCTTTTAGGAAAAAGAAGTTTGCAATAGGTGCTTAGTCCATTAGATTTGAAAAGATCTTAACCATAATCTGACCTATTAACTTCCTCCAGGAGTGAATAAACTGTATCAGTTCGCTTGCTCAAAATGTTTTCCTTTATGTAAAATAGATCATTTTACCAACTCCTGTACAGGTTGGAGGAGCTAAGAGAATCTAAGATAGAAACAGGCACTACCAGGGTCTTTTAAGAAACTTGATCAATTAAGTCCTATAATCAAGCAACCATCAGGTCATTCGGAGGACGTGTTCTTGAAAGTCCGAGTAATTTGGGGATTTCCTTTTGAATTTAGCAGCACACGTTCTCTCTCTTATAATGCCCATATCCCTCACAATAATAACCTCCTTTTAACCTCATATATAAGTTTCCGAAGAGAGGTTAATTTTGAATCATTCATTACTTAGGGACATTCAAGAGAACTTTTTGTTTCCTTTCATCTTTGGTATAGGGTGTTCACCTTTGTCACTATCAACAGCTATTGGGACCATAATGAGTACACGATACAAACCAGAACTTTGGGAGGCATCTGGGTGGCTCCGTTGGTTAAGCATCTGACTTCAGCTCAGATCGTGATCTCACGGTTCGTGAGCTCGATCGGGCCCTGCATCAGGCTCTCTGCTGTAGTGCAGAGCCTGCTTCGGATCCGCTGTCCCCCTCTCTCTCTCTGACTCTCCCCTCCTCACGTTCTCGCTCTCAAAAATAAACATTAAAAAAAAAAAAAAAAAAAAAAGCCAGAACTCCGGGATAAGGAAGAGCTTCTGAAATTAGAACAGAACTTCTACCGGTACCAACACGAAACATGCGAACACAGAACCCGATCAAGAGTTACAGAAACGCACACACAACCCTTTTTCAACCTCTGTATTCTCAAATGCCGGAAACCATCAGAATCCTCAACCACATTCCTCCCAGAATCCTCAAACACATTCCCCTCACCAAAGCAAAAGCGTACCAGGGGAATCCGATTCCAGAATGCCCGTGGGTTGCCCCGGGACAGAAACCGCTCCGTGGCCAGGCTGATTGCACGGTGGTCGGCACTGTTCCTGCCACCAGTGTGGGCACAGCCGGCTGTAGCTCCCTCAGAACCAGAAACGAACTTGGCCGAGAACCCGATGCAGCTCCGTCAGCTCACAGGAGAGTCCCCGGAAGAGCCAGGGGAGGGTGAGGGCTCCACGGCCCTGGGTCTGGACGAGGTGTGCGTGACCTTGACGCCATCGGTGGGAATCCTAGGAGTAAGCTGTCAGGGGAGAACCAGAGACCAGTGCTTTTAGGAAAGGGAAGAAAACAATCACTTGTGAAAAGTGTGAGGGGCTGCTTTTCTGACAGCCAGCAGGTCAAATACAAAACACGAGTATTTAAAGGGAAAAATCAAAAATGACCAAGATGACCGTGTTTACAGCGGTCTATTCGTGGTGGAAAATAGCAGCTTTCTCACATGGCTGTCATATTCAGAACATGCCCTCAGATTTCGGCACAGCAAAACTCAGGGATCAAGTGTTGTTTTTGTTAGAGAGTCCACATCTCTGGGAGGTATTCAAGGCTTATTGTTTGGGGAAACAGAGCCAGTTACGACAGCCCTGTCGGTTTTTTTCCTTTTTTTTTTTTTCTTCCCTTGACTGTGGCATATGAAGTGCTTAGTCACTGGAAACAGGGAAGGAGGGGGGGGGACTTGGCTGGCTCAGTCGGTGGTGCCACTCTTGAGGTAGTGGGTTCGAGCCCCGTGTTGGGAGTAGACATTACTTTAAAAAATAAGATCTTAAAAACAAACAAACAAACAAACAAACAAACAAGGCACAGCTTCACCTTTTGTTCCTGCAGTGTTCACATACGTTTGGTACATTAACTAAAGTCAGAGGATCATGAAAACTGGTCTCTCTAGAGAAGCCACATGAAGATAATGGACACGTGATCGTACCAGTCCCTTCAGCTGACCTGTCATCAGTTTCTTGGTAAGTAGACAGGGTGGGGAATGATCCGGACACCATTTCTGCCTGGATGGGTGGGACAGCCATGTGGGGGGCCTTCTCTGTAAGGGAGCCAGGGACCCCTGCGGGTCTGCGTCCTCTGGGCAGCAGACTAGGAGGAGAAAGCTGGGTGAGGCACCACTCAAGAACTCGGGGCCGGGATTCCTCGCCCATCCCGGAGCCCCTAGATCAGAGACATGTGTGTTTATTTTTTTTTTTTATAAAACCTCTGCCCTTGCCCGTCTTGTTAAAGAAGGGATGACCACTCTGGCTCATCCGGGAAGCTCCCTGCCGGTGGTCAGGCTTACTCACGCCCACCTCTCTTACCTCCACGGACCCCTCAAATGAGTGACTTCCTCTCCCTCCCCAGCGCTCTGCTCTCAACTCTCCACTTCACTTTTCCCTCCTGCTTCCAGACTCACCTCCTCCTGGAACCTTCCTCTTTCACCAAGCTCACTTCTAAGGGTTCTTTCCTCTGGCTCTGGCTTTACAACCATTGCATTGTGGGGATTTGGGAACACCTGCCTGTGTGGAGATGTGCTTGGTTCCTGTGTGTTCCAGCTTTCCTTCTAAACTGAGCACTCTCTTTTCCATCTGCCACACATGGATCTCCCCGAGGATAGGATCTCTTTCCTCCTTTCCTCTTCGGATCTGGTGCCTCCTGGGAGCAGAGTCTGTGTCTCTTTCCACTGAACTTCTCCACCGCCATATTTGTGCAGGGGTCCGCCTCTCCACAGATCTCGTCAGCCCAAGGACAAAGGTCTCTGGTAAATGTCTTTGGATGATGATGATGGTGATTTCAAGCCACCGTGTCGAGGAATGTTTTGAAAACAGTGTTTTTAGTGACCCTTTACTGGGCCTCCCTTCCTGTCCGGCTAACAATCATACACTCCCATCCACTAGGACAGTCTTCCCCTTCTCCTCTCCATTCAAAGTACGAGTTAATGTGGGGCGCTTGGGTGGCTCAGTCGGCTGAGCATCCGACTTTGGCTCAGGTCATGAGCTCACGGTTCATGAGTTCGGACCCCACATCAGACTTTGCGCTGACATCGTGGAGCCTGCTTTGAATGCTGTGTCTCCCTCTCTCTCTGCCCCTGCCCCGCTTGCACTCTCTCTCTCTCAAAAATAAAAAAAAAAATTAAAAAAAAAAAGTACAAGTTAATGGAATGCACACACACACACACACACACACCCTCTCACTTCCAGAAGCTCTAAACCTCAGCTACTAGTGTGTGGCTCTGACCTGTCTAAACAGCCCTTGTCACCATAAGCGATGGTCCCCTCTCTGGGGTTGTTTCTAATGCCAGGAGAAAAGCAACGCTGGTAAGGTACCAAGCCAGGGCCCCAGTGAGCTGAACCCTGCACTACACTGTGGCGGGTGCAGAAAGAAACCTCTCATTCCCATTCAGCTCTGCCACCTGCTGACCTTGGGAACATTATTCCACCCCTGCGAGCCTCAGTATCTCCCCAGGATTGTCGTAAGTGTTAAAAGAGACTTCGTATGTAAGGCTTTGGCACACTAAGCAGAGGTACGGCAAGTGTTAGTTCCCTTCCTCCTCCACCCCCAACCTCAACTTCTGGCTCTTCCGTGAGCTTTCCATCTTCTGCACTTGAGACGCTCCCGTGGCCCCTCCATTATGCACTGAACTTGAGGAACACTTGGGCAGAGCTACATGGATCTCTTTCACCATAGCCAGGAGATGATTCAGAGAACAGTGAGAACTTCCTTTAAGGGCCTTCAACACTAAAAGAAGCAGCTGGAGGTTTCTGCAGACCCTCTGTCTTAGGAATTTTAAGCCCGGGCCCTTTGGCTTGAGATGACATAAGGTCCCTTCTGGAGCCTGGGAAATGCATGCATGAGGTTTGGAAGAGAACAGCTTTACATGGTAAGAAGATTGTGGTCAACAGAATAATGGCTCCCCAAAGACACCCCTGTCCCACTCCCCCAGCACCTGGGAACGTATCACCTTACATGGCAAAGGGGGCTTGGAGGATGTGTCTAAATTAAGGAGAGCTGAGAGAGGGGAGATTATTTTGGATTACCCACGGGGCCCAAGGTAATCACAAGAGTCCTTCAGACACAGAAGAGGGATGTGGTGATGGAAGGCAAGGAATGCAGGAAGCTTCTAGAAGGTGAAAAAAAGGAAAGAAAATGGATTCTGCCCTGGGGCCAGAAGGAACGAGCCGGGCTGACTCCTTGACTTTAGCCTCGTAAGCTTATTTTGGATTTCTGACTGTCAGATAACAGATACGTGTTGTGTTCGGCCACGAAGGTTTGTGGGATTTGTTTCAGCAGCCCCAGGAAAAGAGTACAGAGGTGGTTTTCTCTGTCGAACAAGAAAGCCAAGAGTAGGTGACTTTGTTTCCAGGTCTCCCAGCTGCCCGCCCCAGGGCCCGGCCTGAGGTTTTGTTTCAACAGACGTGGCCCGAAGCACAAAGTGCCCTTTTTCCTGCTAAGGGGGCCCCTCCGGGAGGTGATGTGAACATGGTGTGCACCTGGTGCCCCTGACACGTTGAAAGGAAGTGCCAGCTTCCTTAATAAGAACAAACTCTAGGCAGGACCACGTGGGTTAGCCCCGGGAATAGAATTGCCACGTGGGCAGGGGCAACTGGGCTGCATGATCCCTCCTCTGTCCCCAGGAATCACCTGCATGCACCTTCCCCTTGAAAGGTTGTCACAAGGGGGCCTTGGAGACACTGGTCATCCCTTCACACTCTGGCCTAGGAGGTGGCACACTGTCCGTCTGCAGAACTGAACCTGAACCAGGTGTTCAGACAGCCTTCAGGGGAGGCTCCAGGGTACCAAGGGGACGTGCACACTGAGTGACCGGTGCCATCTTCTCTCCTTGTTCCACGTGGAGAGGCCATCTTTCATCCCCTGTTTGGGGATGCACCGTGGCTCGCAAGCTGGGGCCCAGGAGAACCAGGCCTGAGAGATGAACCCTTTCTGGTCTGCCTAAGGCCAGTCTTCTGAGCTCTGGTTTCCAATAAATACTTGTCCTTTCCCTGGTGGCTGCAACTGATCACTTTTCCTCATCAGGAAGCCTGTGCTCCCCACCTATGGACATGACCTGGCTCCCCAGTCAGGCCGCAGGAGAACTGAGAGAAAGCACCCATCACTCAACAGCATGTTAATTATCTACCTACACTTTCGGTTAAAGCACTAAATTGCTCACCGGGCCCCAAGAGTCTTTTGGTTGAAAATTTCATGCCATTTATCCATCCTGAGAGGGAAGGGGGGCTTTCTATGAGTGCCAAAGGCTCAACACATTGTATGCCAGTCATCCCCTGCCAAATCCTGGGAGGAAGGTACTAGTCTATTCCTACTTTACAGCTGAGCAAACTGAGTCTCGGAGAGGATACTTTCCCCAAAGTCACACAGACTTTAATGTGGTGGGTCAAGGGCTTGAACTTGGAACCTATGGCCTTTCACCTCTTGAGTGTGCGGGTCGTTTAAGAAAGGCCACCCTGGTTGTGGGGAGAGCAGGTGGAGAGGGGGTAGAGGGACCATATTGTAAGAAAACTCATGATACATAGTCAGACAATGGAACGGAACAGTTGAAACGGGGACTGCCCTAGATAACCGGTAAGATCTTGCCAAGAAAGGAAGTCAGGAGCTAACTATAGAGCATGGCCATGACTGTCAGAACTCGGCTGGTCTCCGGACTCCGTCACTTCTCCCTGTTGGTGATTTTCCATTCTCCCACTGTTCCCCTGCAGGACTAGCTTTTAAACCCTGAAACCGAAAGAGACAGCCAGGAAGCTAGCAGCCAAGGAGTCTTTGTCCAGTTCTGCAGCTAATTTTGGAGGAGAAAGAAACCCTACAATATGGTGTTTGTGTGGGTAGTTTCGAGAAATGTAAAAATAAAGGGAGCGGGCACTGAATCCTGGGTAGCCGAGAAGCAGGAAGACAGGAGCTTGCAGGAGATGGCCTGGGATGGAGACTCTACCTACCTTTTCTTTCTGGAATAGTTACTGAGCCCCCATGAGGTGCCAGGTCCAGGGCTAAGCTGGGTGGGGTGTGGAGTGGGGTTTAGTTTGGATGGTCGGAGAGTCGTCTCGGGGGAGGTGGCCTTAAGCTGGAATCTGAGGGATGAGAGGGGAGTTGGCCATGTCCAGAAGCAGGGAGAATGATCTAGATAGAGAACACCATATGCAAGGTCCCAGGGGTGAGAGAAAAAAAAAAAGAGAGAGAAAATGGTGATGAGAGAGAAGGGTCTGGTCAGGGACCCTTGTAAACCATGAAGGGGTTTGGCCCTCAGTGTTGTCAGATGCCATTGAATGTTTAAGCAGGGGGTACACCACAGGATTTGTGTTTTGAAAAGTCACTCTTGCTGTCTGCCGAGACCAGCTTTGGAGGGGGACCGGAATGGAAGAAGTGAGAGCGTGAACAGCCATCAGAGAGGTCCAGGCAAGACGCGTGGCCACCTGGACTAGGCTGGTGGGGGGGGGGGGGGGGGGACATGGGGAGAAGAGGGCCGACTCTAGACATTTACTGGAGGGGAAAATCAACCTTACTGAGGAGGTGAATGTAAGAGCTGAGGGAAAAGGAAGAAGCAGGAATCACCTTGGGGTTCCACCTCAGCACATGGAGAGGTGCTGGGTAATTTTCTAAAGTGAGGCACCCTTGAGGTGCAGACAGGTTTTATAATAAGGGATTCTATTTCGGGCAAAGATGAGCTGTTTACACCTCATCGGAGTGGAGAGAGCAAGTAGGCCGGTGGATGTACGCTTCTGGAGCTCAGAGGGGAGGTCTGGGCTGGAGATACGCAAGTGTGGGAACCATTAGCATAACCATGCTATTTAAAGCCCTGGAAATGGAAGAGATGATCTAAGGAGAGAAGGGCAGAAAGCCCTGGGCAAGCCCTGAGGCATTCAGATGGGTAGAGGTCCCGCAGAGGTGGAATAGACCCAGAAGATGTAGGGGGCAACCACCCCATTCACCCAGTTAGCAAACCCACAGGTGGTGGCCTGGGGCATGTGCAGCAGAGGCTGGGGACGCCAAGGCATTAGGACAAGGCCCTTGCCCTCAAGGGGCTCACAGTTTATGCAGGAGCAGCCTTAAGAGCCAATATTTACATTACAGTGTGGTATAGTATTTATAGAGATGGGCCCAGAAGAAGGCACTGGAAGATCCGTCTGTAGTCTCAGGTGCCAGAAACAGGTATGGCTGAGTCTATGGAAGGGGCCGTGGACCTCAGGAAGATGGAGAGAAACGATGCAGGGACTGAGAATTCTTTGGGATCCGGCGTCCTTCCTTGAGACTCCCTAAATCCCCTGGACCCACCGGCCTCTTCCTTCCAGAGCCCCCACAGGCCATGAGCGACGCTAGGGAGCCCTGCTCCTTCCTCATTTCCACCCCACCTCCAGCCCTCTAGGTCCCCTCCTCTGTCCTGACCGGCTCGCTCCCTTAGGAGGAGAACTGTGTTCTGAAACAGGATTAGCTGGACAGCAGAATGGCTGTAGCCTGGAGCCTTGCCCCCCATTATAGCGGGATATCGTCCCAAAAACTGCTACAAAGAAGCAGCAGGAAATGAATCCTGCTGTTGAGAAATCATGCATGTTGACCAGCTTGTATTTCACACTGCTTGAGGAAAAGAGAAATCTGTCTCACTGAGCTTTTCAGAGAGAAACGAGGTCAGTAACCACCCCCCGCCCCCCGTCACTGCAGGCCAGAGCCCTCCACCAACAAACCCCCACTCCTGGCAGCTGCTGAATGCCACGGACTGGGCGCCTCTTGGGTACTTGGCTGCCTGGCTCACGGTGCCCGCGTGGCTCACTCTCCTGTGGTTATGTTGAGTCCACAAACCCGCATAGCCTGGCTCCAACCTCTTCCTCCATCCTTACCTCGCGCTGCCTCCTTCATGTGCCCCGTACCCGGTCCAGTCTGGACAAGCCCTGGGGATCCTGGCTCTCAACACTTGCCTGGTTAATACTCTGCCTTGGAGACTGAGGAGGCTCTGAACCTGCCTTCAGGCTCAGTCTCTGTGTTGGTGCCTCTATTTGTTAAAGCTCTCACTGCTCCGTCGTTCAGAGAGGATTTCTTCTTCCTTTGAACATGTTTAGTATGTTCCTATTTCATTGTTTATGGCTCATTTAATCTTTAATTATAATGCTTTGTGGGCATGCTTTATCTCCCCTCATGGACTCTGTAAACTACAGAAGATCAAGCCTCGTGTCTGGGGTCAAGTCTCATTTATCTCCATCCACAGCTTCAGCAAAGAGCTTGGACATGCTTGTGGAGTGGATGAGGTCTGGTTAAAGTTGCAGAGGGGATGTGTGCTGATGTGGGAAATACAGTCTAGGGCTTGATGTAATTGGCTCCCTGGGAAAACGCACCTCTGCTAAGAGAATCTATGAAGGGATAGAGAGTAGTTTGTCCATCCATCCACCCATCCATCCACCCATCCATCCATTCAACAAATACTTATTAAGCATCTATGCCAGAAGTAATGTTAGATACTGGAGATCTAGTCCTAAGTCTGGATCAGTTCTTGCTCAGGCAGAGATTCTGTCCTAGCCCAGGGACATAGATAATAAACAAAGAAAACATCACGTAGTGGTAAGCGTCACTGATAAAAATAAGTCAGAGTGATGTGCTCTCGTGTGACAGTCAAGTGGTTGGGGAGGGGGTCTCTGAAGAAGCGACGCTAAGGAGAGACCTGAAGTGGGGTTGAGGTGGCAGGGGGAGGTGTGGGCATGAGCTGTCCCAGAGAGGGGAACAGATGGGACAAAGCTTTGAGGTCGGGGAAGGTGGGGACCGAGATGGGATGAGTTTAATGGGTACAAGGAACAGAAGGAAAGCAAGAGTGGCCGGATCCTGGGGAACAGGAGGTGATGGACACAAGTGACCCACAGTTCAGTAGGGAGATGGTGGTGACACAGTCATATGTGCTGACAGAGTGCATACATACAGCATGAGCTTCTGGCCAAGGTATGGATTTGGTCCTCACTCTAAATATTACCGATGTGTGAACTTGGGCAACTTTTCTGAGTCTTAGCTTCTTCCTTTGTAAAATATCTAATTTGTGGAATTTTTGTGAAGCAGATGGTATAATGGAAATAAGCACCCACGCTGTTGACTACAAATGGTAACCTGAAATCCAGGTAGTAACCTAAACACCAGGCATTGCAGGATGAGGGACGACCGGGAGCCCAGAGCTAAGCAGGGACAAGTTAGCCCTTGTCCCGCGGAGGCTTCCTGGCTCTGTCCTCCTTCTCTTCCTCTCCACCACCCGACCTCTCTCCATCTTTTTCTTACCTGATTACATTTCTTTTTATTCTCACCACAGTTTCTTACTCTCAACTTTCCTTCACATTATTTCAAATCCCGTCAGCTCGACTGCCCCAAATTTAGAATCAAGACGTATTTTTAAATACCGATTGTTGAGTATGGTTTTGTCTTCCTTTAGAAATCAGGTGTGTTGGTATGGAGGTTCCTCAAAAAATTAAAAATAGAACTACCTTATGGCCCAGAAATTGCACTGCTAGGTATTTATCCACGGGATACAGGTGTGCTGTTTCAAAGGGACACATGCACCCCCATGTTTATAGCAACACTATCCACAATAGCCAAAGTATGGAAAGAGCCCAAATGTCCATCGATGGATGAACGGGTAAAGAAGATGTGGTATATATATATATACAATGGAGTATTACTCGGCAATCAAAAAGAATGAAATCTTGCCATTTGCAGCTATGTGGCTGGAACTAGAGGGTATTATGCTAAGCGAAATTAGTCAGAGAAAGACAAATATCATATGACTTCATTCATAAGAGAACTTTAAGATACCAAACAGATGAACATAAGGGAAGGGAAGCAAAAATGATATAAAAACAGGGAGGGGGACAAAACACAAGAGACTCTTAAATATGGAGAACAAACAGAGGGTTACTGGAGGGGGTGTGGGAGGGGGGATGGGCCCAATGGGTCAGGGGCATTAAGGAATCTACTCCTGAAATCATTATTGCACTATACACTAACTTGGATGTAAATTAAAAAAAAAAAAAAAGTCAGGTGTGTTGAATGCTGTTACGTCCCTGTTAATGGAAAACTAGCAGCAGCCTCCGCACCTAAATTAAGTAATTTTCTGTGATCCTATGGCCCTCGGATGATTATTTTTTTCCACTGAGATCACTGTCTCTTAATAGAAAATGGCTCCTACCACTGGATTAAAGGATTAGAAAGAGATTGTCTCAAGGCATTCGGGGACTGGTGCGCCAGGAGAAGGTCTCTCCACTGGCTGAAGAGTGGAGATCTGGACGCCCTCCACAGGCCAGTAACCCCTGAGTCACTCCAGGGATGCTCTGGAACATAGCCTGGACATCATGTTCAGCCACTGGCTGGCTTCAGATCTGTGGCTTCCCTGCAAATGTGGAACAGGGCAGAAGGGAGGGCAAGGGCAGCCTGGCTGGGGTCTGCAGGGGAGATGTGCAAAGACAGGATCTGGCATAAAGGGTAATGTGAGATGTCCTTTTCCCATTCTTGCGGCTGCCTGTAAACAAAGGTCAGGAAAGGACAGGTTTCGTGGGTGTGAGTGTGTGTGTGTGTGTGTGTGTGTGTGTGTGTGCGTGCGTCAGGTGGAAGAGGGAGCCACAGAGAGAGACCCCCACATGCTGTTCAAGGCTTGTACTGAAAGGGGCCTTGTGGTTGGGAGAATAAGGTGAGGGGCCAATACGTAAGCCAAATGGAGGCTCTAGCTCTCCCTTGTTTTTCTACTTTCTGGGAAGGGACAATCCAGTAGCTGGTGGTGGCTCGCTGTGGCTGGTAGGTCATCTAGTCCAACTGCCCACTGTTCGGTGGGACACTGAGGACCCAAGCTAAGTGACTTGCCCAAGTCCTCTCTCACACAGAGAGGCAGAGATAAAGGCCTAGTGTACTTTCCTCCATACCAAGTCATCTTTGAGTCTGGGTGATGGCGGTAGGAACATGGTAGAGGGACAGTCTCTCTGTACTCTGACTTTAGGGATCCCAGATGTCTAGCTTCAAGTCCTGCCCTGGCTCATGTTCCAGAGTCTGAGCCCCTTATGCTCAAGGTCTGCCTTTCAGTGGGGCAGGGCTGAGGGGAGCCCTGGGTTGTGCACTGGAAGGTGGCCCAAGACTTATCCATGGACACAGAGAAGCCACGTGGGACAAACAGAGAGTTAACTTTAAAAATGAATAAGGTAGAGATTTTCATCCTCACAGAGGCCGAAATAAGGTCACATGAACTATCACTACAGCTCAAGGATCTCAAATTACACTTGATCTTGCCCAAAAGGCCGAGAAGTGATCAAGGATCTCAAATTAGATGCCAGGAAGGTGCTTAGGGAAAACAAGACCCCCCAGCCCGTGGGGCTGGTCTGATTTGGAGGGGTCTGGCTCCTTGGTGCCTTAGAGGCTCTGCTCCAGAAGGTCAAGGGCAAGTTGTAGTGATGGCAGAAGTTATAGGCACTGGGTCCTCCTGCCATTTTCCTTTGATGCCTCCCGTTCTCAGGTGGCCCCTTCAGTGTCCCTTCTTGGAATGAAGGGCCCAAGGGGGTGGGAGGACTGGGAGGGTGTCCTTAGCTAAGCCTGGCCTCCTGGTTGCCTGGTCTCATCAGTTTATCACTGGCCTGGGCAACAGCTGGAATGGCAAGGGCACACTGAGGAGGGAGCGGGTGGTGCCGGGGCCAGATCTCACATGCCATATGGTAGGGGCCGAGGGGCAGGGGCTTGGCAGGAATGTCTGTTCCCTTCTCCCCACTCCCATGCTAAATAGAATGGTAACGCCCAAAAGGAATTCAACAGTGGGCCTTTGGAAGCCATCTTTCTCTCCCTGCGACAAGTTTTTAAACACATTTTTTTTTTTTTTTTTGCCCAAATCGCTAAATTAATGAAGAAGAATCTGGCTGTTTTCTCTTTGCACCAAGCTCTGAACACGACAGCAGACAGTGGGATGAGCATAAGGAGTGCTCCACGGTGGTAATTCCGCACTGGACCAGGGCCTGGCCTTGGAGCAGGTGCGTGACCTGGCAAGGGGGTGCCCGGGCGGCCTCTAGCTGCTCCCCGTCAAGGGCCACTTGGGAGGGACAGATGGAGGGAGAGACAACCAGCAACCTCCCTGACTTTATCTCAGATTAGGGCTTTTTAACCAGGGGACTGCAGGCCCCTCGACCCTTAGTGAGTTCAGCTCTCGGCCTGCTCAAGACAAAATCAGAAATGCGACGGTTCTGCGACCACTATAGGACATCGAATCAGCACTTACAAATGAGCCTCAAGAAAGCATGGAGCTGAGATGGCTTTCCTGGTGACAGCTACCATTCAAGGAACAGAGAAGTCCTGGGACACAACTCATCCAGAGAGTGGAAAGAGGGAAGCTCCCCAACTCGTTTAATGAGGCCAGCAAAACATTGATACCCTAAGTCGGTTTATTATTAACCTGGCCGGTAGCGGTGATGGCAAGGGCATCCTAGCGTGTGAGAAAGAAAACACGAAGGCCCATCTTGCTATTAATATATAAACACAAAAATGTGAAACACAGTATTGGCCAGATCTGGAGATGCACGGGAAAGATAACCCATCAGGGCCATGTTGGATTACTCCTAGGAATGCAAGATGAATGTAACAGGGGGAAAACTGATGAATGTAATTTGCTTTATGAACAGAATAAAAGCAAAAATCTATTGAAAATAAAATCTTCCTGAAAAAATTCACAGCCCTTCTTATGGAAACTCTCAGGAAACCAAGAGTAGAAGCAAACTTCCTTAGTCTCATAGAAGACGTTTGTGAAAAACCTACGATAAATCGCATACTTTTCGGTGAGATGTTGCAAACATCCCCTTTCAGGCCAGGAACAAGGTAAGATGCCCATTATCACTGCTTTTATTCACCACTGTATTGGAGGCCTCAGCTAGCACAGTCAACTAGAAAAATAAACAAAGGCATAAGGCTTGGAATGGAAGAAACAAAACTTATTCGTGTAGATAATACGATTGTCTATATAGAACACTCTGCAGAATGATCATTAAAGTTAGTAAGAGGGTTTGAAAAGTTTCCTGGACACAGCATCAGTTTCCAAATGTCAGTGATGTTATTATAGGCTAGCAACAATTAGCCAGAAAATTTAATTTAATTTATTTTTTAAAGTTTATTTATTTTGAGAGAGACAGAGACAGTACAAGTGGAGGAGGGGCAGAGAGAGAATCCTAAGCAGGCTCTGCACTGTCAGCATAGAGCCTGAGGTGGGGTTGGAACCGATGAATCGTGAGATTTCTTTCTTTCTTTTTTTTAAGTTTACTTATTTATTTGGGGGGGGGGCACAAGGGGGGCAGGGACAGGTGGAGAGAGAGAATCCCAAGCAGGCTCTGTGCTGTCAGTGTAGAGCCTGATGTGGGATTTGATCCCACGAATCAGAGGATCATGACCTGAGCTGAAAAATCAAGATTCAGATTCAGACACTTAACCAACGACTAAGCCACCCAGGTGCCCTGTTTTGTTTTGTTTTGTTTTTTAAATTTAAGTAATCTCTGCAACCAGAGTGGGGCTTGAACTCACAACCCTATGATCAAGAGTCACATGCTTTGCTGTCTGAGCCAGCCAGACGCCCCTAGAAGAAGACTTCTTAAACAAAATGCAGGAAGCACAAACCATAAGGGATAGGACTGGCAAAGGTAACTACATTAAACAATACTCAAAAAATGAAAAGCCACACCTCAAACTGGGAGAAGATATGGTCAAACCTACATCAAAGATCTGTGTTCAGAATATGTAAAGAACTGTTACATTTCAATAAGAAAGCGACAACACAATAGAAACATGGGCAAGCGACACAACAGATTATTCACAAAAGAACAAACACAAATAGCTTGTAGACGTAAGAAGATGCTGAAATGTAAGTAATTAAGGCAATGCGAGTTTAAACTCGAGTGAGATGCCATTTTTACACCTCACAGATCAGCATAAAGTAGGGCGTAGGAATGGTGAGGAAGGGGTTCACTAGGTGCAATGGTAGGGAGTAGCTGTATGTCCACTTTGGGAAAACCTCTGCCCACACCTAGGAAAGTTGAACTCGCATGTGTCCCAAATTGTACACATGGGTACCAATAGACAGGCTCAAAAGTGTTTGTAGCAATGTGGTCCACGTTAGCCCCAAACTGGAAACAACACCCGCGTGTCCTGATAGCAGAAAGAAGAGATTGTGGCATGGCATGTGGTAGAAAATTATGCAGCAGTGAATAGGGTGAGCTCTGGCTAAGTGAAGATAAGAAGTGAGCCAGAGAAAGCACCACACAGTACGTTTCTATTTCTATAAGGTTCAAAATAGTCTAGAATAAACAACTTCTAGTCTAGGAATAGACGCACAGTTGATAAAGCTATAAGAAGACGAGGGAATGAATAATCGAAATCGAGATAGAAGGGTGTAGGATTAGGGAGAAGCGCATCAGTAGTTTTGAAGGTACTGGTAATGTTCTGTTTCCTTACCTGGGTGACAGACTCATGGGAGATACCGAGCATACATATTTGAAACACTCTTTGGTCTATATGCTAGATTTCAAAATTAAACCACAATAAAAACAATAGAGTTTCACTGCTCACGTAGGGTGTGGTACATTTGGAAGTGGATACCTGTGGAGGTGTACCAGGAGAGCTTGGTCCCAGTTGGGAGAAGGGATGGGGCTTAACTGTTTGCCTGGGTTCCGGCAGGTGTGTTAGACATGGTGGTGAACGCTATGAACGTCCTCAGAGAGAAGGTCGGAGGGACCTGTCCTTCTTGGGGCTGAGAGTGGTCATCGCTGTTAGGGAGAGCGGCCAGACATTCGTGGGTTAAGCCACCAAGACATGAGTGACACAAAAATCCTTTTCAAACGCTATTACTCAAAGCTGATCCCCCCAACAACTCAAGCAGCATTTGCACCTGACTCGAAAGGCCGGCTCTGTACAGGGGTGCGTCCCCTAGTCTACAAGTGGATTGTGTGGGGCTGGTGGGGCGGTCTGATAGGTCAAGGGAGAAAGTTTAGTTTAAAAGTAGTATTTGCTTTGGGGCTGGGGCTCAAACCTCACAGGGGTGATGACAGACTATGGGAGGTTTCTCATGAGAAGCCAGCATGGCTGAGCAAGGTGGTCTGGGGACCCGGCCACCAAACTGGGGTGGGATGAAAGGAAATGAGACCAAGGGATGAGGCTGGGGCCTAATGCAGGGCTTTGACTCTATGCTGATGATGGAGACTTGACTCTCTGTTCGCCAGAAGCTGTTGGCAGCTCTTAAGTAAGGGAAGTGTTAGGATTTGATCCAAAATTTCGAAACGTTGAGCTGGGGGCTAGATGGAGGTTGGCCTGGACAAGGGAGGGGCAGGAGGCAGGGTGACAAGTGGCACTGGCCTGAGCCGACACAGGGACCCTGGGTTTGGAGAAGATCAGAGAGAAGCCCTGCTTAAAACTGTCCTCAACATGAAGGTAGCACCAATGTCACAGTGACGATGTAGGGGGACTTGGGCTGTTTGGGGACCCATAAATTCTGCTACAAGGAGACTCTCTGCTAGATTCTTGACTTACCCAGCCCGCAGAAGGTAAAGAAAGGACAGAGATGGGAAGAGGGAGGGAAGAGTGAGTGCTGATCATGATGCCGAGGCTTAACTCCACCCAACAGATGAGGTGATGAGGTTCTGTTTCTTGGCCTCAAGTCACACCGCTAGCAGGTGACAGAGCCAGAAGCCAGCTCTGCACCCCCCAAAAGGAAACCGCCACCCTGGACGCCATTCTGAGCAGTTAGGAGGCTCTTGTCAGGCCTGGATGTGGCGCGTCCCCTTCGAGTTGAGACCTCAAAGGAAGGGCATGTGTGGTGAGCAGACCTGTGCTCGGGGCCGAAGAAGAACAGATTTGTAAAGGCCCAAGGACAGGCGGGGCGTAGAAGCGGGGAGGTCATTTTTATGGGGATCTGGTACCGGCTGTACTAGGGTGAAGGGCCAGGTCACCTCCTCTCTCCTACATGTCCCCATCTCCTGCTGCCTGCTTGAGTCCCACCCCAAAACCCAGCTTGGGCGAGTGCATGGCAAGATGGACCATTAGGTTACGTGCAGATTTCCTTCCAATGGAACGACCAGGCTTCACCCCAAAGCTGCGGGGACCATTTGCATTGCTCGGTTATCCGGGATACCGTGTGTGCAACGTGGCCCATTTAGGACTCAGTTCTGGACTCGCAACTGGGTTAGTTAGCCTTCTGTTTAAATACCTGTAAAATGAGGATAATAATTGTCCCTCCTTTGTCTGGCATATAGGAGCAGTAGGTGATAGAAGGCCTAAAACAGGATTTATCTCAAAGGGAGCCCTGAATACCTACCTGGGGTTTGGATTCTTATTTTATTTATTTATTTATTTATTTATTTTTTTAATTTTTTGTTTTTATTTTTGAGACAGAGAGAGACAGAGCATGAACGGGGGAGGGTCAGAGAGAGAGGGAGACACAGAATCTGAAACAGGCTCCAGGCTCTGAGCTGTCAGCACAGAGCCCGACGCGGGGCTCGAACCCACAGACCGCGAGATCATGACCTGAGCCGAAGTCGGACGCTTAACCGACCAAGCCACCCAGGCGCCCCTGGATTCTTATTTTAATGCTGGGTGGCCATTGCAGAGCCCTAAGGCAAGGAAAAGCTCTTTTCTGCTGCCATCTAGTGTGAATCTTGGGAATAACACCCGAGTGGAGGCCAGCAGGAAACGCTCTCCAGCCAGGTCACCAGTGCCTTGAGAGCTGCCCACTGGAATGTGGGCACCCCGAAGGGCCTGCCTTCCCGCCTGGCTCAGACCTATGCATGCCTCAGGCCACCCTTGCCTCTTGGCTTCCCCACCTTCCCAGTTTTGAACTGACAGTGTGCTTAGAGAGGTTCTGTAAGTCACCACACCCGGGGACCGTGGGGAGCAAACCATAGATTTATTTTGCGAGTAAAAGGTCCAGAAGGACCATAGGAAAAGGAACTCAAGGCTGAGAGCAGAAAGCTTGGATACAGAAAAGCCACAGGGAGGTCTCTAGGATTGGAGCCCCCAGGGAGAGCTGCAGAGGCAGACTGTGGAGTGACCCCAGCGCCTGGCCCGGTGGCTGGGGCTGCAGGGGCCCTGGGCACTCAACCCCAAGCGCAGCATTTGCAGGAGGAGCTGAACACCAGGCTCGCTGGGCAGCTTTGCTGGAATAGCCGCCCCCCTGCACAGCTATAGTAGCTGGACCGGTCCCCAGGGTTGGGGTAGAGCCCGTCAGCTTTGCCCCGGCAGAAGGTGTCTTGTTCGAGGCTGGGGACACGCTCAGGTTCAGAAGGCTGGTCTGGTGCGGGGACTTCAGGTCCTGGCGGGCCTAAAGGAAGACCTGGGGAGACAGCGAACATTCAGCCAGGCCTCCCCCAAGAGATCCCAAACCTACAGGCCAAGCACACGGGCAACCACCACAGGCAGGCCGTGGCTCAATACCTCACCACTGCCCCCACCCAAAGGCAGAGCACAGCCAGGTGCCCCACAGCCACACTTAGGCTGCAGCGCAGCTCAACAGAAAACACGGGGGTGCCAGTGGCCATCTATCATCTGCAAAGACCAGCCACACACTGGCGAGGGCCTCCGGGGGTCTTGCGCTGCAGGTGAGCGCAGGCTCTCTCTTCGAAAAGAGAGGAGCAAAGCTGCAGCTCCCTGGCTGAGGGCCGCCAGAGGCAAGCCCTGGACAGGCGTTGCTGCCGTCAGAAAGGGGAAGAAGGGCCTGAAAAGAGAATGGCTTCCAAAGTTTCCTTGGCCCCTGGGGGTGCATGAAATTTGGGAAATCACAGGATTGGAATAAGCGTATTTCCCCAGAAGGAGCCAGGACCTGTAGTTCAGGGAGGGGGTGTTCCTACTCTACCCGCGAGTTCCGCCTCTGGTCCCTGGCCCCTTACTCACTCAGCTCCAGCTGCAGTGCCTTGATGAGGGGATATGGGCCCTGGTTACAGAAGAAGCCAGCGAAGTCGTCCATGTCCAGCGCCCACACCATGGCGCCACCCAGTCCCTTCTGCTTCAGGTAGCTGGCCTGTGCACAAGGAGCAAGGCGCAGGTGGAGGGACCCGGGGGAACCCGGCCCGGCCTGTCCCAGAACCCGCTTCCTCATCTAGATAGGGCTCTTTTTCCAGCACCCCCAGGTCGTGAGTGGTCAAGGCTTCTGGACACAGCCCGGGGCGGGAAGCCTAAGCGACTGAGTCCTGATCCCTCTGGAATCCGCCCGTCTCAACAGGAGCATGGCCTGGGTGAGGGTGAGGGAGGGGGTTTGGGGAGTGGATGGGCGTGTGAAATTCCCTAGGTTGCAAGCTTTGACAACTCCGTCTTTTCTGTGCTGGGCTGCTGTATTTGGGGGCACGGCCTGCGGGCTGTGATGAGTCCAGTTCCCCTAGGGATGACAAAGCTTCCCCAGAGATCTGAACAATTTCCTGTCTTTAAGTCTTTGTCCTCCCCGAGGGCCTTCTTTCCTCCACCAGATCCCTGAGGTTTCCCCAGTGAATGGCTGTGTGTTCCCGCAAGTGGGTTTCCCCGTCCCCTAAGCCTAACACGCCATGCGGGGAGTTGGAGAGTAGGGCTGGTCTGGAGCCCTTGCTGGCCCCAGTCTCCCATTCTGGCTACTTCCCCTCCAGCGGTGAGGGCCGACAGCTTGTTTTCGGAGTCCAGCCTGGCCTCTCCTCCCCACATGTCTTTGCTTCTCAGTTTCCTCGCCCTTCTGTTTTCAGACCTTCTCGAAGACCCTTCCACCGTGATCCCTTCTCCCATCTCCCTGCCGCCAGGATCACACTCCCTTCGCAATTCTCCCAGAGCGCTTTGTCTACACCTCTAGAGGGACCGGCCACTGTCTGCCCTGCATCACAGCTGACGTGAGATGTCCGGATAGACAAACCAGAGCAGGTGCCTCTGCAGGAGTTCGTGATCTCATGGGGGAGAGAGGCATGGAAACACACAAATACGCTTGTTTTGAGTCGCTGATACTGGGCAGGAGTGGGGAGTCATATAAGTAAATCAAAAGGTCTGTAATCTGAGCATGCACAAATGTTGTCATTGAGCTGAATAAAATGATATATCTCACTGTATGTATTTCTCCTCTTCATATGTCTGTAGAATTTGTATTTTATTAAATGCAAACATATATATATATATGTAATAAAATAAAAATTCTTTCAAGAGTGGTACTTAACATAGGGCAATTTTTTTGTGATCATGCCTTTTCTTAATCAATAGTTGGTAAAAATACAAAATGCTATCACACGAAGACTTGTGAAATGTTTCAGAGGAGATTCCTCTTTGGAGAGGGTCTGGATGCTATCATTCAATGTTATTGACCTGGACCCATCCAGGACCACCCCCCTCCCAGCAGGGCTGGGCCTCACCTTGGTTTTGAAGCTCTCCACATCATCAAAGCCCACCCACTGGTTGCCCTTGAAGGCATAGGGCACCTTCTGGTCCATGATTCTGGGCTTAGTGGCCCCCTTCCAGGAGCAGACCTGTTAGGAGCAGAGGGCAGAGCTGGGGCAGAGGCAGGGGGCACCACAGACATCTGTGCCTCTTTGCCCAGAGGAGACTAGAGATTGGAAAATTCCTATCTGAGGAAGTCTGGAGAACATAGGAGGTTCTAGATTGAGTGACCTAGAACCCTGGATTCAATGAGACACTGGGGTTTAAGGATAATCCAAGATGGCATAAAGCGGTTGGGCTTCACTTGGCCAAGAGGCTGCTCTTGGCATCCTCACTCAGAAACTATGGGAGTAGGAGCACCCCCCACCCCAGCCCATACTCGGGGCCCCGTGGGGTTTTCCCACCTCATAGTAAGCCAGCAGCCCTCCCTCTTTGGTGAAGGGGCCAGGGGTTCCAGGCCCCGTGGCTGGGGCCCCCACTCCAGTGTTTGATGGGGAGGCCATGGTGAAGGATCGTCCATAGGCAGGCATGCCAAGGATCAGTTTGTTGGCAGGGGTCCCCTTCTGCACCCAGAGTTGCACGGCAAAGTCCTGGTGATGGAGAAGGAGGGGCAGGGTTAATTTACTTTGCCTTCGGCCTGGTTCTGGTCATCTAAGGCTGCGGGCTTCCGATGGGCTTTAGTGTTCCAACACCGTCCTGTCTTCTTTAGGTCTTGTCTTAGACCCTCGACCCCAGACAACCATTGGAGTCAGACAACCATTCACGGGGCAAATATTTATTGATGGCCCATTGTGGCCAGGCTCTATGCTTGGGATACCTCAGTGAGCAAAGCGCCCGAGATCCCTTCCTTACTCAACAACTTAACCTTGCTGAGCCTCGGGCTTCCTGTGTGTAAAATGGAAATGGCAAGAACTAATGGATAGAAATGGCAAGAACTAAAAGATGTAATGCATGTGGAAGGCCCAGCATAGTGCAGTAAAGGAAAGCTGAGATCATGCTCATCATACGCATTATTGTTGTTCTAGGTCTCACCCAGAGTACGAGAGCAGGGAATGGGGTCCGTTTTATTTATCTCTGTATCCCTCGTGCCTCGAACAATGCCTGACCCTTAGATGCTCAAATAGAAAGAACAAATGAGTACACGGCTGCCTCATTTGCCTCTGAACGGGACCGACCCCATCGTGTATTACTTCACGTAACACCCCCAGCCTGTGACATGAGGAGGTACCCAACATACGTATGTGAAATAAATGAATAATGAAGATTCTTCCCTTAAGCCAGGATTACAGGCTCACTTCCCCCAGGAAGCCACTCTGTTCAAGTACAAGTCCTCCTGTTACTCTGCACCCTCTTAGCACTTAAGTCAGGAACATTTTTCACTACGTGTGTTCGTATTTATTTCTTTTTGTTGGTCTACATGATTTATCTCTGATCAGATGGGAGCTTATTCAAAGGCAGAGGTCAAGGCCCCCTGCTCAGCTCTATGGCACCTTGTGTAAGTTCAGAAAAGTCCCCCTCTGGCCGGAGGCAGTCCCGGGCACACAGTATAGAGAGTAGAAGGTCTCCTTGTAAGAAGAGAAAGGCCTCCCTCCCCCTGCGTGGATCCAGAGCATACAGCTGGGGGAACAGGGTGCTGGTGGGATTTCGGGGCCCTCACCTGTCAGCTGAATGTCTTTGGGTGTCGAGCTGCCGAGCTGGGCTGGCTTCCCCCAGGACCCATACAGTTTTCCTGATGGGGGTGGAGGGGTCTGGGCTCTGTGTGAATTATGGATTCCTGACTCAAGCACTCAGAGATGGCTCCCTTATTTGCGAAAGAGCCACAGAAGCTTAGATTGTTCTACCCTAGCCGATGCACCAAGACGTGGGCTCCCCCAAATTAAAAAGCACTTTAATTTAGGGCTGTTTTGGTTTGTTTTAAAAGAAGAAATAATATGGTTGTTCTTAACTTTCAAAGTGTCGAGTGGGCTTATAAAAACCCTCCAGGCTGCTTGGCGAGGGCAAGTTGGGCAGAAAACCACCACTCACCCCAGTCTGAAACCCAACCTGCCCTTTCCACGTGCTGGGGTAGGGGGTGGAGGCGGCTCGTCACTGAAGGTGAATCAGTGACAAGGAGTGAATGGTCACCCATTGTTTTGAAGGAAATGGGGTAGAGGAGGTGAAGGAAGCAAGAGGTCATTTTTGCCGGACATTCAAGCTCAAAGACGGCTTCCCAAGTAGCCACTGCATTATTTGATGTCATTCAGTTGGTTTGCTGTGTCGAACATCAGCCAGGAGGCTACAGAGAAGTAAGGCTTCCCCTCAGCATTGGCACAGGACAGGAAATAAACAAGCAAAGAAAGGAAAAGTCCGGGCTCCTCTGTGCCCTGCTTGGTTATCCTGCCTTTCTTTTCCACTAGGGCCTCGAGGCTCAAAAGAGGCCACCTGACAGGACCTGCGGATGGGGGGTCCCGCCTCACCTCTGCAGCCACTCACCACGTTGAGTTCGGCCGCTGCCCCGCTCTCTCCCTGCCTCTTGTAGAGGGGGCTGTTATGTCCTGTGGTCTTCTCATAAGAGCCATGGAAGTCGTAGGCCATAAGGCTGATGAAATCCAGGCTCCTGCAGGAGGCATGGAGAGAGGGGTGACGGGCTAGTGAGCAGTCCCTCCCTGCTCCCGCCTGTCCTCAGTGTGTGGCCTGGGAAGGGCCCTCGAGGTAAGAGGCAGCGGTGCAGGCTCCCGCCTGGTCCTGGGAGAGGGGATTAGACAGCACTCCCTAGTTCCCCCCTCGTACTCTTACCGTTTGGGAGGGAAATCTAGCTCAGTGTTGTTAAAACTTTCGTGTGCACGTGAATCACCCGGGAAAGCCATTAAAGCGCGGGCTCTAATTTTAGGAGGCCTGGGGTAGGGCCGGAGATTCCGCATTTCTAACGCTCAACACCTTGGGGTGCAGAGAGCCAGACGACTTGTCCTCTTGGTTTCACTCTTGCGCTCCCAGGGTGCTTGATGTTAAGACCGAGTTCCCAAGGAAAAGGGCAAGGATTCCAAAAGAGAGACTCCAGGACACTGGAGTAAGCAGACAGCGTGAGCAAATCCTTCCTGGATCTGCTGGTGGAGGGGTAGGGCTTTCCCCAGACGGTACCTTGCAGGTGACCATCTGCTCTAGTCCTGAGGCGACTCAGCCCGACCTCGGTCTCTCCCACCTCAGAGAACACACGTTCCATGCCATCGGCCTGAGACTCACTGAGCAATTTTGTCCACCTCGTATCCAGCCTCTATGTTCTTTCTCCCGGCCGGGACGGCTGCGCTCAGAAGGAGGCGTTCCTTCCCTGACGTCTGGGCTTCCCGCTGGAAGGCAGCGGCCAGGTCCTGCAGAGGTGGCTCACAGTGAATACAAAGGCAGGGGCCAGGCTGGCCCCTGTGGGCCCCAAGCAGATGTTCACTCTCAGGAGTCTGAAAACTGACCGTAGGGCTCGTCTGGGCTCTGCACATACCCGAAGCAACAGACCTTGGGGACAGAACAGCACCGGCCTGTCCGGTGAGGCCACCAATCTGGGTCCCCCCGCCCCAGGCCAACTGGGTGACCTCCAACCATACCTGCACCAGGGCTGTGAAGCGCTGCTTGTCCGAAGGAGGGCTCCCCCGGCTCCCTGGGTACTCCCAGTCAAGGTCAAGGCCATCAAAATCATATTTGCGCAGAAACTTAACGGCTGAGTTGACGAAGGTCTGACGGTTGTTGGCTGTAGCCACCATATCTGTGAATCTGCGAGGTGATGAAGGGCAGTATGGGCCTGTCTTGCTGACAGGAGGCCACTCTCTCTCTCACAGGCAGACGAGAAACTACGCAGGATATTTGTGGCTGGCTGTTCAGGCCAGGAGGATGCTGGGAGGGCTGCTTCAGATGCTGCTGGGATATTTGCTGTTGACTTACCAGCCAGGCCTAAGGAAAGGGACCGTCTAGAAGGGTGTCCGGCCCCCAGGGCTCAGTGACTTGCCAGGAGCTCTGCCTCCCCAAACTCCCTCCACACGCCTACTGCCTTGTCCCTGCTCAGGGAATTGTGGTCCCCTGAATCAGAGCCGGCTGTCACCCGAGGGTAGAGGTTTAGAAAGGAGGGAACAGTTTCTAATATGAGCACAAAGGGAAGTAGAAGGAGCTGAGTAACCTGGAAACCTGCTGCTTTCGTTCTCTGGTGGGTCAATGTGGTCATTTTCTTCAAACTCACACTTGTAAAATGCTTTGTGCCATCACTATGACTAGTCTGGAGCCCCTTAAAATCCCAAGCTGCCCCAGGAACCCCCTCCCCACATCTCCTGATTCCCAAGATCCCTATAAGTGTCTCGAGGTATTTATAGAGGGATCCTACTTTAATTGGTTTTCTATTCATTTACTGATTTAATTAATAGCAGCGCTTAAGTGGGGTCCATGTGCCTGGGAACCCCAGGCTAAGAATCCCCTCATTCCAATAAAAGATTGGGGAAGGTGGGTCATAAATTGTATCAGGTTTTCAAAAGGGCTCATGATCCAAAAAGTTTTAGAAAGAGTAGTTTAGAACTTTGGGAACCATATATTGTGGACTTTCTAGGAAAAGTCTAGTTTCATATGTCCCATTCCATCATCTGCCGAATTCCTCAAAAACGTCCTAGTCCTCAAAAATGCCCACAGTTTGGCATCCGAGCTCGTTCTCACAGACTGCCTTTGACACCCAGGAGTGGAACAAAAATTCTCAAACAAGATATCCTGTCTCAGAGCTCAGGAAATGTCGTCACTGTATGTTGTCTGAGGTTAGTTGGGACTCTCCCTGTACCCATTTCATGGAGAAAGACACTGAGGCCTGGAAAGAGGCCAGGATCTCTCCTGTGCTCCCGGCAAGACCGGATGTGTAACAGTCAGAGCTAAGCCCCCTCCACAGCCCTCCCGATGAGGCACCACGAGCCCAGGAGGAAGGTCAGCCCCCAGAGTCCAGGCCGCCCTCCTGATCCCCCACCCTGACTATATTCCACCTGGCCTGATTCCCAGAACCCACTGGCCGGGTTCTCTCTTGCCAGTGAGTCAGGTCACCACCCAGTGGCTCTGCCATACAGGTGCCGTGGCCAACTCACTTCTGAGTGCCAAAGTTCCAGCCCCCGATGGAAAGCAGTGTCTTCAGCTTGGGATTCCTGGGAAAGATAAGACAAATGCCAGAATTTGCAGGTTTTAATGCCCAGCCAGTTCCCCAGGCTCACCTCACTGACTGGGAAAGCAAGGGGTTATGGGTGCCCTGATGGGCACTGATGGGGTGGGGGGGAAGGTGTAAGTCCCTATGCATAGATCCTGGGTGAGGGGAGCTCTAGATTGGGAAAGAAACAGCATGCTCTTGTCTTCAGGGGCCTCCTATCTGGCTGGGGAGACATACACATGAAGAACTCAGGAAGAGAGATCAGGGCGTATCCGCAGAGAGGCTTTGTCAAGAGGGTGATAACACGGGAGCTGAAAAAACGCGTAGATTGTAGGAGGAAGAAGGGCATACATTCCCAGCAGAGAAAACAGTTTCCCAAGCCAGATCCCACCTAGACCTAAATGGAAGGGCCCTTAAGGAGTCCCTATCTACCCCTACTCCTCCCGTATAAGCACAGGAAAGCCCAGAGAGGTGATGTGACTTGCCCAAAGCCACACAGCAGGTCTGTAGCAAGATTGCAGTGCTGGGGAAGGTTTTTGGCTCTGGAAAGAGGTTCCTGCCTCCACCAACCCCCATCCCCGTCCAGTGCAACTCACATCTTCTTCAGGCCGTTGAACTCCTGGTAGAAAACCTCATCATCCCACTCTATGGAGCTGAGCTGGTGATTGGTCATGCCCGCAAAGGCGTAGATGAGGTGGGTGCACAGATTGGGGTTCACATCCTTGGGCAAGAAGCGAGCAGCTCCCTGTCTGTACTGGGCCCAGTTGGTGAAGTAGCAGACCAGCTTTGCAGCAGAGCCTGGCCATTCGGGACCAAGAAAAGAAATGGTGGTCAGAAGGGTCTGCTGAGGACTGACCCCCTCTACCTAATGCCAGAGGGTGTTAAACATGACACTTGATCGGCTGACAGCGGAGAGGCAGGACTTTCAACATGTTGCTTGGAATACTTCAGAATGTTCATTAAAATGCAAATACAGGGGCGCCTGGCTGGCTCAGTCGGTTAAGCGTCCGACTTCAGCTCAGGTCGTGATCTCGCAGTTTGTGAGTTCGAGCCCCGCATCGGGCTCTCTGCTGACAGCTCAGAGCCTGGAGCCTGCTTCAGATTCTGTGTCTCCCTCTCTCTTTGCTCCTCTCCTGCTCATGCTCTGTCTCTCTCTGTCTCACAAATAAATAAAAACATTAAAAAGATTTTTTTTTAAATTAAATGCAAATACTTAAGAGGCCCCAGTTATAAGCCTGAGTTTGTGGTTTAGTCTTGCTTTAAATATTTTACATTTTCTTGTTATCTCTTTTTTTTTTAAATTTTTTAAAAATGTTTATTTATTTTTGAGACAGAGAGAGAGACAGAGCAGGAACGGGGGAGGGTCAGAGAGAGGGAGACACAGAATCTGAAACAGGCTCCAAGCTCTGAGCTGTCAGCACAGAGCCTGACGCGGGGCTCGAACTCACGGACCGTGAGATCATGACCTGAGCCGAAGTCAGACGCCCAACCGACTGAGCCACCCAGGCGCCCCTCTTGTTATCTCTTATAGAGAATCTATGTTTATGAATATTGCTGATAAGGTCCTAATAAAGAGCTTGTTTTAGCTAGGAAAAGGCAGCTTGTTTCTGGAGTCCTCAGAAAATTTAGAGACTTTCGTTGGGTGGGTGGGTGGGGATGTCTGTTCCCAGGGGGTTGATCTAGCGGCAAGGGCCTCCACTGAGGTCGGTGCTATGTTAGGTTGACAAGATAACCAGAAAGCAAGAATGCTGGTTTTTACTCCTGTATCTGCCAGAAATGTACTTTGGGCCAATTGCCCCTTCAGCCCTGGCCCAGGGTCCCCATCTGAAAATGATTGTGTGGGCTCTGAAGGCTCTTCTAGAACTTGTCATCTGTGAGGGTATGGTTTGCACAAGCCAACATTTTATGCCAAGGACTTGGCAGAATGGGGAGTTTGTACTGGAGGACATCTATGGCCAGTATCTAGACTCTAGGACTTCTTTTTGTCCCAACAGGGTCTCTCCACAGTCCCCTCCAGCCTCCATTTGGCCACTGAGAGATCAGGGGAGGGGAAGAAGGTGCAAAATGGCCACAGGAGGCTGTGTGGGAGCCCAGCACATGAAGGACTATCTGGGACCCCCCTGGGCAGATCGGTGGCTCCCGAAGGGGAAGCTGGAGTTCTTGGGTCATCACTGGCTCTAGCCAGAGGCCACTTAGGAGTAGAACTTGCCAGAACTTGCCAGTGGGGGCTGAGAGTACAGCCTGTAGTGATACAGGAGGAGGGTTGGTGAACTCCCCAAAGCAAAGGGTTAACCCAGGGAACACATCGTAGGACCATCTAGGAAGAAGCCCAGAGTCTCTTCTTCCATCATATCCTGTCGTATCATATCAAATATCCTGCGGTGCCCGGGTGCCTCATTCGGTTGGGCCACTGACTTGATTTTGGCTCGGGTCATGATCTCATGGTTTGTGAGGTCGAGCCTCACATTTGGCTCTGTGCTGACAACAGAGAGCCTACTTGGGATTCTCTCTCTCCCTCTTTCTCTGCCCCTCCCCTGCTTGTGCTCTCTCTCTCTCTCTCTCTCTCAAATAAATTAAAAAAATAAAACGTTAAAAAAAACGTTATGCATGGATTTTTGTACTATAGGGGCAATGAAGTACGGTGGTTAAGAACAGGGTCTCTGGAATTTTCATGCCTGGCTTGAAATCCCAACTCTGCTGCTCTGTAGCCAGGCAATTCAGCTTCCTCCTCCATACCATGACAACGACCATCATTCCTACCTCAAAGGACTATTGTCCTTCCCCCAGGGAAGGGGCCGAGGGAATCCACGGCTACCCTCAAGAAAGGCACCCCTTATGGGGGCGCCTGGGTGTCTTAGTCGGTTAGGAGTCCAGCTTTTGATTTCGGCTCCGGTCACGATCTCACAGTTCGTGGGTTCGAGCCCCGCGTCAGGCTCTGTGCCGACAGCAAGGAGCCGGCGTGGGATTCTCCGTCTCCCTCTCTCTCTGCCTCTCTCTCTCTCTCTTTCAAAAATAAAATCAACATTTAAACGACAAAGGAAAGGCAACACTTACCCCATTGGATCATCAGTAGAACTATCAAACCTGTAACAGCACAGGAGAGAAGGCAGAGGTTACGAAGTTATTTGCATTTTTCTGGGCCTTGTATGCCTATTGAAACACAGTGGGTAGAGGTGGTCAGAGGGGGGTAGACCCAGGATGGCTTCCCGCAAATCAACCTTCCTCTGTCCAAAAGGGACCCAGGAGGGCACTGTGTCCATCCCTTCACCCCCAGGCCAGACGGCAGGGGCCCCTCCCTGGCCTAGACTAGTCCTAGAGCTGATGGAAGTTTCCGTGAGTTGAGGTTGTCCCTCCCTAGAGCACCAGTGGAGGACGGTGTGTATTGAGAAAGATCTAGGAAAACCACTAACTTGTGAGGTTTTCAGAGAGAAAGTTTCCCTTTTCGAGCAGGCAGGAAACCTGGGGCCGTCCTGGGGCTGGAAAGAGCCAATTTGGAAGGGTTAGGCCAGAGATCCCATCTCTCAGGGAGGCCTCTGTGCCTCTGCTCACAGCCAGTATTTACCACATTCTGTGGCTTTCCCGCCACGCCTCGCAGGAGGTTAGCTGAGTTCCCAACATGCTTGGAGACCTAGGCTCGGCAGGACTCCTTTAAAAAGATTTATTTCACCTTTCTGATGACCTTGAATTTTCCCATTCACCTAATAAAGCCTTGTAAGGGCTTGCAAGGGCAAGAGAACTTGCAAGGGCACCCAAGGTCGTGGCCCCCAGGCTGCCTGCTTTCTTGCAAGACAACCAGCACGGGGCTGGGGAAGCTGCTGGCAGGGGGCATCTCTTGCATGAGGACCAAAAGCAGAAGCCTAAGAACGTGGGAAAGACAAAACCACCCACCGCAGTGGTGTTCACCGACTCTGGGCTTCCAGGACCCGGAGGGGGCAAGGGGGCACAGGAAAAGTCCATTTCAGCCTGTTGAGAAAAGCCTTTCCTTGCAACACAAAGGCTCTTGAATTGAAAGAGCCAAAGGGGGCCCACAAGAATAGAGGCAGAGGAAGGAATAGGATGGCTCTCTGAGGTTCTCCTGATGCTTCGGTACCCTCCCAAACAGCGCCACGAGGCAGAAGCCACCTCCCTGCCTTACAGCCCCCAGGGACCCGCCCACTGTCCCTGCCGGCCTACTCACCTGCCCGGGCCATGGACCGTGCCATGGCGCTGGCTCGGCACCAGTCTCCAGCCTGTGCAACCGACTCTCTAGACCCTGCTCTCCTTTTATCAGGCTGCCCCGTTCCATCCTAGCCCGGAGTGGTGAAATCAGGGGGTGGTAGAGGCGGGCGAGAGGGGTTGAGGTGGGGCGCGCAGGGCTAGGTCACACAGCGTGGGTTGGGCAAACCTGACACAATGGCCTTTAGCAATTCTTGGTTTTCTGGAACAATGGCGGTGGGTAAACCGGGCCCTTAACATGACCAAACCGGCAGGCAAAGAGAGGGAAGCAGGAAGTGTTTCTAAGCCTCCTGCTGGACAAGGAGGGTTCTGATTTCCTTGGAGTCAGTTGGTGAAGACCTATGAGTGATCTATAATTTACTGGGCTCTGGAGGAAGAGGGATGACTCACAAGTCAGGGGAGCTGGGCTCCAGACCAGCCTGCTCGCTTGTTTCTTCACCGCCCCCTCTAGAATCCACGTGCCCTCTCTGTAAGACGATGGGGTTGCAAATGTAATATATATTTCATAAAAGTCAAATTTCATCACTATCCACATGACGCATATGGACACAATGGATGTATTTTATATCCATCGATTGAGAAAAGTACATAACGGCAAATAGCAAGGATGAGCTTAGTAGTAGTTTTAAATGCCTTTGGTTTTTTGCCTTTTTTTTTTTTTTTTAACTAAGCTCCACGCCCAACCTGGGGCTTGAACACATGACCTGGAGATCATGAGTCATACGCTCCACCAACTGAGTCAGACGGGTGCCCCTTAAATGCCCTGTTTCTTACAAGTCATAGGGAGCTGTATTAGTTTCCTACGGCTGTTGTAACATATTCCCACAAACTGGGGGGCTTAAAATGACAGAAACTCATTCTCTCTCAGTTCTGGAGGCCAGAAGTCTGAAATCAAGGTGTTGGCAAGGCCATCTGTCCTCTGAAGTTTCTAAGGAGGAATCTTTCCTTGTGCCTTCCAGCCTCCGAAGGCTCCTGGTATTCTTTGGCTTGTGGTGACATTAAGTCAATCTCTGTCTCATGGTCTTTCCCCTGTGTCTCAGTGTTTTCTGTTGCCTCTTAATAAGACAATTTTTACTGGATTTAGGGCCCACCTTAATCCAGGATGATCTCATCTTGAGATTCTTACCTCAGTTACATCTGCAAAGACCCTTATGCCAAATAAGGTCACATTCTGAGATTCTGGGTGGAGATATCTTGTGGGGGGGCGGGGTGGGGAGGAGTACCATACAACCCACTCTGGGACCTAACCATGTTCACGTTACTTATTCTGTCTGCAGACAAAGTCTGGTGTGTGCATGAACTCCAGGGTCCCAGGCAAAACTTGGCAGCTTTTAGATGATCTGATCTTTGGTCCTTGACCATGGATCTTTGGTCCATCGAGTGGCCTGGATGGCTGAGTGCGAACATTCTGGGGCAACAGGCTCTGAGGTCAGTTTGCCTGGATTTGAATCCCAGCTCTGCCATTTACTATCTGTGCAACGTCGAGCAAGTTCCTTAACTTCTCTGAGTTCCAGTTTCTTCATCTGTAAAACGAAATGCCCAGAGAATTGTTGTAAAGGTGCTACATGTTGGTAGTTATTATTCCTGGTTCTGCCCAGTCTCTGTGTGTGTCAGAGATCTGAGGGTGGGACCCCCATGCCCAGTGCCCCCGGGCCCTGTGTCCTTGCTTTCTCTGTGGCAGCCCCGACCCCTTGTTTTGGTCATTTCTGTTCCCTTCATATGGGGGTCCTGCAAAGGAGTCTGCTCAGGGTCACCTGAGATCTACAGAGGTGCCTCAGCTCCGGGGATGTGAACGAGAAGGGGAGGGGGAATGTGGGAGTAAAGATTGCTTCACCAGAGAGGCCGGTTGCCTCCTTCACTTGCCTGCCACCCCCATACACGTACACATGTCAGCTTTGAGATTTTCTGACTCAGCTTCCTGTCCCCAAGAGGACCCTGCACTGCAGAGGCCCAGGGTTCTGAGTTGCTCCAAATACTGACCTGTCCCAACTCATCTGGGGTCTCTAGGACACCCAATAGCCCAACATTAACATCACTACCTTGATTAATGCAGCTGATTCTCCTCTCCTTCCCCCTCCCCTTCCTCCTCCTCCTCCTCCTCCTCCTCCTCCTCCTTCTCTTTCTTTTTCTTTTCTTCTCCTCCTTCTCCTTTTGATTATTATTATATTGTTTTCTTTTAATTTTTGTCCCAGACCATTTCTCCAAAGGAAAATAAGTAGAAACCTAACATATGAAATAAGATCCTCTAATTTGCTCTGCTAAAAAATCTTGTGATGGTCAGGAGCTCTGACTTGTCTTTTCGATGCTAAAATCAACACCTCGTCAACATCAGCTCCCATGGGCACCCCTGTGGGGGAGAGATTTCAGTCGGGTACCCTGGCAAGCGCACATATATGCCCTATTTCCTAAAAACCAACCATAAACACCATAAACTTTGAAATGCTAAAGGTGTTGCCATTAAAATAAGTAATAAAAAAAAAAGCATGAAGGGTACCACCATGTTGCTCGGCATTGTCTTAAAAATTTTGGCTTTTATACTAAGAAAAGGGGAAAAATACATGTGTGTGTGTGTGTGTGTGTGTGTGTGTATGATTATGATATAACTGCCAATAGTTGTAGATATGTTTGGATATCTACAAAAGCCTTCAGTTTTCTAGACTCTAAAAAAAAAAATAGACCAGGAATAAAATAGAATTTGCTGGATTTAAGGTGAATATACAAAAATTAATAGCTTTTCTCTACGTTAGCAGAAACCAATTAGAAATAGAAGCAGGGGCAAATGAATCCACAGGAGTGTCAAAAACTATAAAATACTTAGGACTAAATTGAATCACAATAAATTAGATAGTAAAATCTACAAAACTTAGTGCAGGACATAAACAAGATCCGAACATGTTCCCACATACGGAAGCAATATCATAAAACATGTCAGTTCTCCTCGAGTTCAAACAAAAAGATAGCAATGACCAGGGGCATACTATTCAAAACTTACTATAAACTCGTTGAGATCAAAGCATGGAACAGGCATCAGGACAGACAGACAGAGGTAGATTTGAGCATACGTGGAAAACACGTTCAACAAAAGCAATGTTTCAACTGAGTAGGAAAAGGATGTTTCATCAATGTCAATGACTTAATTGTCTACCGAAATGGGAAAAAAATCAAGGTTGTACCACTTGCACCGTATATAGTAGCAAAGACAAGGGGCAGGATGAAGGGGTGCCCTGGGAGTAAAGGGGGGGTGGTGGCCAGAACCCAGCCCGAGTGGGGGAGAAGATGGGGGAGGTGGTGCTTGAGGAGAGCTTTGAGAACTAGTAGTTTTGCAGACAGAGGGAGAACGGCAGGATGGTTCTGGCCAGATATTCACTCACGGATCGTCTCAGACAAAACCTCCCATCAGACTGCAGGGACAGCGAGATGGTTAAAAACCCTGCATGCATCCCATCAGTTGAGAACCACTGATTGAGGACAGCAGGGTGGGGTGATCTCTGCTAAGGGGGTCTGGGTGGGAGGGCACTGGACATGCCGGCAGGAGAGGAGAGGGGTGCGTTGCTTTACTATCTTGGACTTCAACAATTATGTCTCAGGCCAGGTAGGGCACATTCGAGTCTGACCTGATAGGCAGATCAAAACTGCAAAATATCAAGGAATACAAAGCTGCTGCCTGGAGGTGGGGGCCTGGGGAGGAGAAGGCAGGCCCATGTCCTGTGAAGCTAAGGTTGAACCTTTCGCGGGCACCGACCCAGAACACCCGCGCCCCAATTTCTAACTCAAGTACGAAAGTCTCAGCCCCCCAGTGCAGGTGGCCCATGTCTAGAGCTGAAAGGTCCTGGTATCTTCTAATTGATAGCACACCAGCCCTCTGCTCCTTGACCCCCTCCCTCCTGGGGCAGCCTTCCCGGCCCCTCAAATCTTACAGGGATCCATCTGAGTCAGGCTTTGCCTCCTCCCCAGCCATGCTGGTCCACACCATCTCCTGTGATCTGGGAACAATTCCTTCCATCCAGAACAGGAAAGCACTCCCTGCTTGGGTGTGCTCAAGACAGAGCTGGGTGTGCCTCAGTGGATCTCCCAACCAATGACCTGAGGGGCTTTATACCCTTCGTTCCATGCCCATTGGTTTCTCCCACCCTCTCCCAGTGCCCCCCACCCAAAAACACAAATTCAAGTAAGACTGGTGCGACTGATATACAATGAAACTTCAAGATAAAGCCCCAGCCCAGCCCACCCCAGAGCAGACTCCTATACAGACGTTTTAGAGCCTCCTCCGGTTCACATCCATCCCGGTTGTCCGAGTTGGGGTTAGTGACAACCTCGCCAAGTCTCAGTTTCCTCATCTGCAGAATGGAGATAACACTACCTACCTTACTTGCGATGTGGATCGAGTAGATGGTGTGTGAAAGGGCTTAAAAGTGACAGAGCACCAACCAGGTCTTATGAGGAGACCACGATCACAGTGGCTGGCGTGACGCCCCTCTTCCCTTGCTGCACACAGGCACCACATCCCTGGAGCTGCCTGGGCCTCTCCCCACACGCCTCTCCATGCCTCCCAGGGCTGAGCCTGTGCTGAGCCTTCAGATGCGTCCGTTAACTGCTCCTTCCCACATTCCAGCCAGTTCTTCCCCATCACGGTAAAAGGCATCACCGTCCACCCTGTTCCTGCAGTCACATGACGCTTTCCCCCACCCTCACGTGACCAGATGCTACAAGAAGTCCTCCCTTCTCTTCCACCTCCTCCGCCACCAGCAACCACCATTAGCTCTCGCCCCATCCACTGAGGGAGCCTCATAACTGCCCTTCCTTCGTCCTTCTCTTGCCCCCTGCTCGTCATTCTCCCCACAGCAGCCCGGCCGGTCTTTGAGAAACTTAGATCAGATCCTCCTGCTAAGACCCCTCTGAACTCAGAATAAGAGAAGGGACCGTGTCTGTTTGCCTGCTACTATGCACCGACAGCCCCAGGGGCTGGTACATACAACAGGAGGCCTCAGTTAATATCTGTTGAGTGAGCTGATTCTTGGACGTTGTTCCTCAGTATCCTTCAATACTCAATCAATGTCAAGTGCTCAGGAAGTAGCTGCTTGATGTGAGACATGCAAACCTCCCCTAAATATACAAATATACTTGTATGATCTAAATAGACAAATCAAATCTCCCTAATATATTAGCAGAAGCCATTCTCTCCCAAGAGTAGGTGGGGAAGGAGAAGCCAGAGAATTTGCAAACCTGGCCAAAGCCGGATACAAGAGGAGGCAGAGCCGAGTTGGAGACTCCTGGGCTCTTCCCTTTCCTATCCAGGCACCTTCGGATGAGCCTGAGTCTCAGGCGACGGTAGAGCTCATGATGGCTGGCTGATGTTCCTTGAGTCATGCTGACACTCAGGTCTGGGAGTCAGGGCATCCTTTGGGGACAAAAGGCACACAGAGTCCACTCTGGCCATGAAGACTGTGGCCTTGTCCGTCCAAGCGTCAGCTTGTTTCCAGATCCTGGTGGACCATAACCCAAGGGGAAGTTGCTTCTCTTACCAGTAACAGGTTTGAGCCTGAGGCGGTGGGGAGGCCATGGGTACCAGAACTGAGAGGGAAGGATGCGGTCCGGGCAGAGTGGGTCAGGATGGGAAACACAGCGTACTCAGCCCCCAAGGCTCTCCCCCCACCTGTCGGGTTCAGACGCCTGACATTCCACACAGACTCCTTTCCTCCTCTTTCCTTTTCTCTTTCTTTCTCTCTCTCCCTCTCTTCTTCCGTCCCTTATATATTTCTACACATAATTATTGATGTACGACAATGTCCATTACGCTCCTCGCAACATTCAAGAATGTAACATAAACCTAAAACAGGCTTAGGTGTTCCCTCTTGAGCCTGGAATTTTATATCCCATTAAAAAGGAATAAAGTGGGGCGGGGGGGGGGGATCCTGGGTGGCTCCGTCGGTTGGGCATCCAACTCCTGATTTCAGTTCAGGTCATGATCTCACAGTTTGTGAGTTCAAGCCCCGCATCAGGCTCTTTGCTGATGGTGCAGAGCTCTCTTGCCCTCTCTCTCTCTCTCTCAAAATAAATAAATAAACATTAAAAAAAAAAAAAGAATACAGGGAATGGTTGTCTTGCTCAGTTGGTGGTATATGTGACTCTTGACTCTTGAGCCCTATGCTGGGTGTAGAGATTACTTAAAAATAAAATCTTCCACAAAAGAAATAAAGGGCGGGGGGGGGGGGTCGCCTGGGTGGCTCAGTCAGTTAAGCATTTGACTCTTGATTTTGGCTCAGGTCATGATCTCATGTTTGTGAATTCGAGCCCCGAATCAGACATTGCCGGGCTGACATTGCAGAGCCCGCTTGAGATTCTCTCTCTCTCACCCTCTCTCTGCCCCTCCCCTGCTCCCCGTCTCTCTCAAAATAAATAAACTTTAAAAAAGAAATAAGAAAGAAAGAAAGAAAGAAAGAAAGAAAGAAAGAAAGAAAGACCTTCCTTAATATCTTGTTTAAGGGGAAAAGCAAGGTGTACCCATAGCACCTGACAGATTGAACTAAGGTATTTATCTCCACTCTTCTGAAGCTCCCCCAAAATAGCAGTTAAAGGAATAAAATGACATAAGACGGAGCAAATGGGAGAGGGGACCAAAATAGATGAGAGAGGTCAACAAATGTTCGACCATGTGTTCAAATGTTCACCTTTGATGATGAACACAGAGTGAACAAGTGGACCTAACTCAGCAGACCTGGAGAAGCCGAGACCTCAGACTGCAGGTGACGAGCCCACAGGAAGCAGGGGACTCATGCCAAGGCACCCTGGAAAGCCGCAGGAGTTGGCAGAATGTCATGAAGTGGGGCGAGGCTGACAATTATAGGTCTGGGTGAACTGTTAGACCCCCAGATCCACTTTTTCCAGTGGCCTTGCCTGTCCAAATGGGTTCTGCCCAGCGTCTCGGGAGCCAGCCAGAAAATGCAGGGAAGGACCAGAGCGACTGTAGACTTGGGAGCACCTTGCTCAGCACAGAGGGGAGTGAGGATGGGGGTGTGGACGCCAGACTGAAGACAGAGACGGATGACCGGAGAATTACGTGACAGTCTGCATGTGGGGTGTTCAGACCCCAGCCCTTCGCTCCACTACAGCCCCGAGCCGGGCATTGAAAAGTTATTCTCAGGGAAGACTGCCAAGGGAAAGTGACTGAAGCTCTGACCACCAACACTCCAACGCCGTGTGGGGGCCCCCCAGAGGAATACCCGTGTCCTGGTCCCATCACCCCAAGATGGGGCCTCAGATGAGAAACCTCCCAAGCCCCAGAGCTTCCGATGGTGATGATTCACGATCGCATGCGCAAGAAAAGCCAGGATCACCAGATGCTTGATGAAAGAGTCCCCACGTGAAGGATGGACCAAAACAAACAGAAAAAAAAAGGAACTTCAAGAAACCAGAGCAGGTGTCAGACAGGGCTTCGGATTTTCTTTTTTTTTTTTTTTTTAATTTGTTTTTTTAACGTTTATTTATTTTTGAGACAGAGAGAGACAGAGCATGAACGGGGGAGGGTCAGAGAGAGGGAGACACAGAATCGGAAACAGGCTCCAGGCTCTGAGCCATCAGCCCAGAGCCTGACACGGGGCTCGAACTCACGGACCGCGAGATGGTGACCTGAGCCGAAGTCGGACGCTTAATCGACTGAGCCACCCAGGCGCCCCAGGGCTTTGGATTTTCAACCTCGGGCAATTACGTTCTGACTATTCACAATGAGCAAACATCGCTTTCATTATTTACAAAAAAAAAAAAAAAAATGGTTGATGAGTCTGTTGGCTGTATACCTTCTAGCTCGCAACTACTGTGCCAGGCGTTGGGCACCGGGATCCATTCACAGCCGCTGTCTCTGTGGAGCTAATAGCCTGCAGGGTTAGCACTGCTCTGGGCTGAGGTCATTCCTCAACGCAAATCCCTCGGGGAGGCGCAGCCTTCTGCGTAACTCACGCTTCGGCCCCTTGGAGGGAGCACTTTTGGTCCCAACCACAGGCTTTGAAGCTTTTCTTATCTTCCCCCAAACCTGAAGCTGAGACTCCTTATCACTCAAGGTTTTAAACGCGTGCAGCGGTGGTGGCCTTTAGCTCGGGACCTTGGACAGGGACTCCCCCTGAGATGGGTTCCACTCAGCCTCTAGGGAGCCAGGCAGACAGGATTGGCCAAAACACACACACACACACACACACACACACACACACACACACAACCCCCGCTCCTTGTGGGAACATCGCAGCCCTAGAAGGGTTCCCTCAGCTCCCACTCAGAGGTTGTGCACAGGCTTCTATTTCAGGCACTTCCATCCACACTCCCCGCCTGCTGAGTGACTCCGAGGACGTGCTTCCTCTCCTGTGGGCCCCCCAAGGCCATCATGGGGTGCTTTGTCACATGCCCTGGGCTGGGCCCGGGCAGGGCCCGGCGGGACACGTCATACATCGTGCCCTCGTACACTCGTGTATGATTCTCACTCTCAATTCTGGGCCTTTGAGTTTTTCCTTTTTAAAAAAAAAAACTAGCGTTCCCAAGCTTTGTGTATTTCACTCATCTTTTGAAGGAAAACACTCTCATATGTTTACTCATTGATTCTACAAGTTTAATAAGCTGGGAGGAGCCCTTAAATAGTGATTGTGATGAATTGCTGGAGGCTGAGGGCGGGCTAGCTTGAGAATGAAAAGCCGCTGGGGGTCCAGTCTGAGGAGCGGTGTCAGGCGTTATAGATCTTCCCTCCGGAAGCCCCACTTCCTCCTCACGTTACAGTTTAGAGAAAGATCTCTTCAGGGGCGCCCGGGTGGTTCAGTCGGTTAAGTGTCCGAGTCTTGACTTCGGCTCAGGTCACGATCTCACGGTTCGTGGGATCGAGGCCCAAGTCGAGTTTGGGATTCTCTCTCTCTCTCTCTCTCTCTTCCTCTCTCTCCGCCCCACCCCCACTTGCATGACCTCGCGGTTTGTGAGATCAAGCCCTGCATCGGGCTCTGCGCTGACACTGGGGAGCCTGTTCGGGACTCCCTCTCTCCCTCCCTCCCTGCCCCTCCCCCTGCTTCTGCACTCCCTCTCTCTCTCTCTCAAAATAAATAAACTTTAAAAAAAGTGTTAAAGAAATTCTTCAGAGAGAAGGAACATGACACAGGTCACAAACTCAGATCTGTATAACAAAGAGCACCAGAGAAGGAATAAATAAAGATACAATAAAATCTTTCCTGTTTCCTATTCTTAATGGATCTGATAGATAAGTCTTCAAAGTAATAATAGCAACAACGTGTTGGGGGATTATAGCATATGGATAAGTGAAATGAATGACAGTAATGTTATGAGGGACAGAGGGAGGAATCGGGAATATTCTGTTGTAAGGTTAGCTGCACACTCGTGAAATGGTATAGAAGCTGGAGTAGGGGGCGCCTGGGTGGCTCAGTCGGTTAAGCGTCCGACTTCAGCTCAGGTCACGATCTCACCGTCCGTGAGTTCGAGCCCCACGTCGGGCTCTGGGCCGACGGCTCAGAGCCTGGAGCCTGCTTCCGATTCTGTGTCTCCCTCTCTCTCTGCCCCTCCCCCGTTCATGCTCTGTCTCTCTCTGTCTCAAAATAAATAAACGTTAAAAAAAAAAATTAAAAAAAAAAAAGAAGCTGGAGTAATGTTAGTTGTAAACGTATATTGCAAATACTAGGACAACCACTAAGAACGGTTTAAAAGAAGTACACGGTATGCCGATATGCTGAAAAAAAAAAGAGGAAGTGCAATCTTGTGAAATGTTGAATTAAAACTAGAGAAGGCAGGAGCACCTGAGTGGCTCAGGAGGTTGAGGGCCTGAGTTCCACTCAGGTCATGATCTCGTGGTTTGTGAGTTTGAGCCCTGTTGACAGTGCAGGTCCTGCCTGGGATTCTCTCTCTCCCTCTGTCTCTGCCCTCCCCCCATTCTCTTTCTCTCAAAATAAATAAATAAACTTAAAAAAAAAAATAAATATAAAGACACAGATTAAAAGTAAAAGGACGGAGGGGCACCCGGGTGGCTCAGTAGTTTGAGCGTCCAACTCTTGGATTTCGGCTCAGGCCGTGATCCCCGGATCATGTGATCGAGCCCCATGTTAACTCCACACCGAGCACGGAGACTGCTTCAGATTCTTTCTCTCTCAGGCTGCCATTCTGAATGCTTCGTTCCTTTCTCTGATCTTGTTAGTTTCCACTCGGAGTATCCTCTTTCTTGAAGAGAAGGTCCTTCATGATGAGAGATTTTGAGATGCTTCTGTCTCCTCTGCGTAGTTGGTAAGTTTTGGGTGGTGAAGACATGGCTGACAGGTGTCAAACCTTTTCCTAGGACTTTGCCAGGGAAATCAAAGACTCCCTGTAGGGAATTTGTGCCATCTCAAAGCTACATGCTCAGATTTAGCAAAAGAGAGAGGAGCAGCGTCAAAGAAGGGCAAGCAGGTGTGCTGACGCCGAGGACAGCCCAACGTACAGAAAGGAAGCAGGAGACTGAGCCGCATAGCCTTAGTGGAATTTTCCAGTGCTGCACTTGGGGTGGCGGGGCATTCTGGTTGAGTCTCCTCTTGTTTTATCAGGTGTTCATTTCTGTACTCCACTCCGTAACAGCCCAAATTGTCGGCGATCCATCACTACGTGGAGATGTTTCTTCCTTCCGTCCATTTTCAGTGCTCTTTGCATGCTTCCTCTGTCTGTGCTCAGCAAAGTTGTCAACGCCATTTGTTTTCAAGACATAGCTGATCTAGCATCTGAGGTATCAGGGAGGAAGCCCCACCCATTCCCTAGTCTCAGCCAAATAATTACTGACATGCTCTTCAACCTTTTGCGGCAGGCTCTTTTTCTCACCCGGGGGATGTTTGTGAGTCTCCTTCTCAACCACCTTGTTGGTCACCTCGTTAGTCTTCTGCGTATGTCCCTCCTCTACTCACTGTACTGCTTTGAATATCATTGGTTCGATAGAGGAATTGAAAGGCACCAGCAGTTGTCAAGCACAGAAAGGAACTGGCCTCACCACTTTGGATTTGGGTTGCCCTTGGCTTTCCTCACAGCAACGTCGTCCTGGTATATTCTCAGTGGATGCCTCTTCCCCATCCTTGTTCCTCTGTCCATTATGGGCGGCAATGAAGCAAAGACCCCTGGCACGGCATGCCTTTTCCAGTGGTGCCTCTTCTCCTTGGTGGTTTTCTTAAGCAACAGACTTTTCCACAAGACGGTCTACCTATAGTCTGCCCTGAGTAGCTCGATCTCTGCAGAGAAATTCCCTTCACCGCCATCGCTCTCCTGCCAAACTGAAGGCTGCTGCCGGCCACTGAGTCACCTGCCATCCAAAGGGGATGGGTGGGATCGGAAGGAGGGTGTAGGATCTCTTTTCCTTGTCCCTTCCTCCACCTGGGAAGGCAGGACCCACTCTGCCAAGGGCCCGCTGCATATTCCCTTCTCTCTGAGGAATTGGGATCTTTGTCACTGGTGCACATAAGGCAGAATCTTCCCGACCCCAGGATGTGGATTTTTGACACCGGTGATTCTGAATGGACCACAGGGTTTTCTGCAGCTCTTTTCTAGCACTTGTCGGCCCCCGTGCCTGGAGCGATTTGAATACTTTTTTCTTTTTTCTCCCTGTGCTATTTATCCTTGCAAGTCCCCTTCCTGCCTTCCACCATCCTTGGATGAATGTATTTTGTAATTTTAGCTGTTGTATTGTGTGGATCTGTTATTTTTTGTTGTTTTTCTGCGAGGCACATATATTGGATGTGGGAGGTGAAGGAATATCTCATTTGCTCCTGGTCACTCCCTTTATAGCCATCACTGTCTTGTTTCTTGTAAGTCAGGTTAGATTTTAGTCTCTCTTGCTCCACTGCAAAACGCAAACTCGAAGAGATGGGACAGGAGGAAAGACCTCACAGCCAGGTCTGCGGGTTTTGAGGAGTGATTTTCCTTCTTCCCCTTGATGGGGAAAAAAAGCCTTTTTTCACCAGTACATTTAAAGTTATCCAGCTGTAGGGAGGTACCAGTTTTGGGCAAGTGCCACTGCAACACCAAATGCTCAGAGAACCTGAACTTTTAACTCGAGATCTGAAGAGTACTGCTGGCTACTGCTGGGTCTGTCTGGCATTTCAAAGAAATATTCGTTGCTGCAAATAGGACCTGAAGGGGTAAACTTATTTTTTTAATGTTTATTTGAGAGAGAGAGAGAGAGAAGAGAGAGAGAGAGAATGAGCAGGGGAGGGCGAGAGAGAGAGGGAGCCACAGAATCTGAAGCAAGCTCCAGGCTCTGAGCTGTCAGCACAGAGGCCAACACAGGGCTTGAACCCAGGAACCATGAGATCATGACCTGAGCTGAAGTTGGATACTTAACCAACTTAGCCACCCAGGAGCCCCTGAAGGGGTAAACTTATTAAACCCATTAAGGCTGTGGGGAAAAAAAAAAGAGTCTCTCTCTCTCTCTCTCTCTCTCTCTCTCTCTCTCTCAAAATAAATACATAAACTTTAAAAAAGAAAAAGTAAAAGGATGGAGAAAGATATCCTATGCCGATACTAATCAAAATGAATCTGAAGCAGATGTTAACTTCAGACAAAGCAGACTTCAGGACAAGAAAACAAGAACAAGAAAAATGATCAGAGATAAAGAGGGACATTACATAAACATAAAAGTGTTAATTCTCCAAGAATACATGGTAATTCTTAATGTGTGTATACAATAGGACATCAAAATATTGAGGAAAAAGCTGAGAACTTCAAGGAGAAACAGACAAATCTATTATATTTGGAGACTTCAACACCCATCCAAGAACTAACAGATCCAGTGGGTATAAGTTCAGTTAGAATATAATTGAACTGAGCAACACTATTAATCAGCTGGATCTAATTGACATTTATAGAACACTTCACCCAACAAGAGCATAATCCACATTCCCCACAAGCTTACATGGAACAGTCACCAAGATGGAACACATTCTGGGCCATAAAACATATCTTAACCTATTTAAAAGAATAATAGTCATGCAAAGTATGCTGTTAGGTCACAATGGACTTAAACTAGAAATCAGTAGCAGAAAGATGGCTGGAAAATCATAAGATATATGAAGGTTAAACAACACACTTCTAAGTAATACAAGGGTCAAAAAAGTCTCAAGAGAAATGAAAAAATACTTCAAGCCAGATGAAAGTGAAAATACAACACCAAGATTTGTGTGATGCTTTGTTCTGGATATTTCCTTTGGATCTCTCATTCAGTTTACTAATTCTCTCTTTAACTGCATCTAGTCTGCTGTAAAATTCTTTTTGAGTTCTTATGTTCAGTTTAAATTCTTTTTTCAGTTTTATAATTTATATTTGGATCTTTTTCAAGTCGGTTATGTCACATTATTTAGTTTCCAGTTCTCTGCAAATATTCATCTATTTTCTATCTCCTTGAACATAGTAAGCACAGTTATTTTAAAGTATGTGTCCGATAACTCCAACATCCCTTTTGGGTCTGTGTCTATTTCTTAGTTGTTTCTACTGGTTTTCATTCATGTAGTTTTGCCTTCTCCTTTGCCCAGTTAAATTTTATACCTATTTATCTTATTTACTTTTCCTTTGTGTTGAAGTATAATGTATGTACACTACAATGTATACATCTTACATGTACAGTTAAATGAATTATTATAATGTGCACACCTGTATAACCTATATTTCTATTATGGTGGAGAACAACTTTATCACTCCAGAAAGTTCTCTTGTGCCTTTCCCAGTCAATCTGTAACCCCTCACACCAAAACCACTGATTTTATTCTATGGTCATAGATTTAGTTTTGTCTGTGTTAGAATGCCATATAAATAGAATCACAAAGTATATACCCTTTAGCATCTGGCATATTTCAGTCAGCATAACGTTTTGAGACTCATCCATAGTATTGTGTTTATCAATATTTGTTTCCTTCAATTGCTGAGAAGTATTTCATTGTATAATTATACTACAGTTTGTGTATACATTCCTCCTGTTAATTGACTTTGGGTTGTTTCTATTTTGGGGTTGTTATGAATGTAAATCTTCTATGAATATTCATGTATAAGTCTCTTTGTGGACATATGTTTTTATTTTCTTTGGTGCGTTCATCAGTTCGGGCTGCTATAACAAAATACCGTAGACTGGCTGGCTAAGACAATTAGCATTTACTTCTCACAATTCTGGAGCCTGGAAGTCCAAGCTCAGGATGCCAGCATGGTTGGGTTTTTGGTGACAGCACTTTTCCTGGTTTACATCTGACCATCTTCTCATGGTACCCTAACATGGAAGAGAGACTGATGTCTCTCTTGTCTCCTTTTATAAAGATACTAATCCTATTCATGAGGGCTCCACTCTCCTTCCCAAAGGCTTCATTAATTACTCCCCAAAGTCTCCATCATATTGGAGGTGAGGTTTTCATGAATTGGGGGGGGAGAGAAGACACACACATTCAGTCCGTAACATCTGGATAAATATATAGGTGTGGAATTACAGGATCATTGAGTAGATGTGTTTTTAACTTTATAAGAACCTCCAAGCAGCTTTGCAAAGTAGTTGTACCATTTGACACATCCAAAAGCAATGTGTGAGAGTTCCAGTTATGCCAAATACTTGCCAACATGTGTTGTTGCTGGTTTCAGAAATTTTAAATATTCTGGTGGGCGTGTAGTGACAGCTCACTGTGGTTTTTATTTTTTCCTGCTGACTAATGATGTTGAGCCCTCTTTCCTGTGTTTACTGTCCATTTGTATGTCTTCTTATGTAAAGTGTCTGAGTCTGTCATCCATATTTTTCTTGAGTTGTTTGGTTTTGTTACTGTGTTATGCAAGTTTTTTAAATATATTCTGGACAGAAGTGCATGTTCAGATACATGTATTGTGACTGTTTTCTACCAATCTTTGGTTTTGTCTATTTCTTTTCTCAGTTGAGTCTTTTGATGAACAGCAGTCTTTAATTTTGAGTAAATCATATTCTAAGACTTCATAAAAGAAGTATTTCTTTTATGGTTAGCTTTTTTTTTTTTTTTAATTCTGTGTAGGACATCACTTGACCATATGTGTGTGGGTCTATTTCAGAACTCTGTTCTGCTCCACTGGATGACTTCTTTTGACCTGTCTTCAAATTCATATGCTCCCATACCTATTTTTTTTTTTAATTTTTTTAAACGTTTATTTATTTTTGAGACAGAGAGAGACAGAGCATGAACGGGGGAGGGTCAGAGAGAGGGAGACACAGAATCCGAAACAGGCTCCAGGCTCTGAGCTGTCAGCACAGAGCCCGACGCGGGGCTCGAACCCACAGACCGCGAGATCATGACCTGAGCCGAAGTCGGCCGCTCAACCGACTGAGCCACCCAGGCACCCCGCTCCCATACCTATTGATGTCTCCTTTGCTAGATGAAAATTTTAACTTTGCTACTTCCAGTTTTTGTCAAAGTGAATTGTATTCTAAAATCCCAGTTCATAATGATGAAATCTTTATTATACAGTATATAATTGTAAGAATTATCTTTATCTCATTTTTTTCTGGACTTTTGCATCATGTGAATCACAATTATTTAGTTTGTGTAGTTTTATTTGGTTCTACTGATTTAATTGTTCTTTGCCTTTTGTTTTAGAACTTCATTTTTTGAGTTCTTCATTTTGATTCACTTCTTAGCTGGCAGGGATATTTCCTAATGTAGTATTTTTTAAAAAGATTTTATGGAAGAGCCCTCCCACTACGCCCTCGCCCCCAAAGGAACCCACTAACATCTGTAGCAATTAACAATTTATTGCCTTTCAGCTCTAAATCCACCCTTCATATAAGCCTGGAACAGTTCTCCCTTGCCTGTTGGTACATGTTAAACTTTGTCGGTAGAGAGCGCTAGAGGAACAAGGTAGTGGGGAGAGGAAATTTCTGTTCAGGGTTCCAGGACCCCGGGGGGGAACCCTGGGGACGTTCATACCCAGCTAGTTTCGGCATCACTCCTTGCTGGCATCTTCGTGGCTAGTTCTGTGGGTGCCCCACCTGTTTTCCAAGATTCTGCTGCACCTTCACAAGGGTGATTCCCAAAGGAGAGGTGACTGGGCCAGTTTCCGGTAAAGTGCAACACTCAGTGCTCTCCCAGGAGCAGCTTCCCAAAGGTTTCTGAGTGAGCCCTAGATGGCTTTGCCATGAGTTCATCAGCATCCCCCAAAAGCAACTTCCTGGGGAAATTACTTGGGCACCCAACAGAAGGCTTCCAGCCAACAGCCCCAACCTGCCATTCTCTGCTCATCAATCTTGGCTCTCTGAGTATGGACCAGCTTTGTCCAGAAACAACCCAGACAATTTCTCTGCCACCCAGGGAGCTGTAACCATGCTTCCTCCAACAAGAGCTGAACCCCAGCCTTGGGTGCTCCCTCCCTTTCCAAGTGTGTTTCTTCTTTGTGTGTTCTCTGTCAGTCCTAGGAGATTCTTTAATCTTCCCTTCTATTCCCACTATGTAGTTAATTCCCTACACAAAATAGTTGATATTTCTTCTATCAAACCTTCCCTGTTCAAATTACTGTATGATTCCTCTCTCCTAGAGCAGAGGTTAGGGAAAACTGTGGGTCATTTTTTGTCTTCTCTACTCTGAATAGAAAGAAGCAATGGAATCCTAATGCTATTAACATCTCTGAATATTGCACTGGTTTCTAGAATCTTCACAGAGCAGGAATCCTGCAGAATTATGGCTTGCTGGAAAGGTGCTATGTAGGGCGAGGTCATTGTACACGCCATAACAAGGCAGTCAGACCAGTTGGAGAAAGTGTTGTCAGTGTTCCATAAAAACTGTCCTTCCTGACTTCTGCTCCTAGGTCACTGAGCCTATTGTTCTCTTATAATCTGTTGGTTGGAATCATAGTCCTGTTTCCCTCTTTGAGGTCCTTCACACCTGCCCTTAGCCATCCTCCCTGCTATTGCCCTGCCCAGGCCCTGATCACCTAGCCTAGGCTGATGGCTTCCTCTGGGGATGTGATGTCCCATCACCCCATTCGTTCCTGAGGGCCCAGCTTAAGCTTCACCTCCTGGGAAGCTTCCCCACCAGCTTCACCCATTGTTTCTCCCTGTTCTTTCCTCTCCAATGATCTGTGCTGGTCTTAAAGATATTTTCCTAAATCTGCTTTGCCATGTAACTGATCATCCCTACCAACCTGAGCTGCCTTGATGAAACCTAGTTCAGATTAGCCCAGGAAATGCACTTATTTGTGTGGAAATGGCGCCCTCTGTTGGTAAATGTATGTAATGACAGAAATTTTTTCATCCGCTGCTGATCTTCATTGACTGCCCAAAGCAGAGAGAACCAGTGATAGCCAGGAAAAATTTAGCCGCCCCTCTCCACTCATCCCATTGCCTTAGCAGGTGAAATTCAATCCACTGACCAACCCACCAGATTTCTATCCCTTACTATGACACTAGAAGGTTTCTGATGCTCTGGTCTCCTGGGTAACAATGTCTAACATTTTTTTGAACACTTGCTGTACATCAGGTATGGGACTAACTTCTTTATCTATATTATATCATTGTATCTTCAGAGCAATTTTATGAGGTAAACACTTGGGTCAGGTTCCCTAAAAGCAGATTTCAGCACATGTGGTCTACTGAAGAAGAACTTTCAGGAGAAAGAAAAAGAAGCAGGATAGGGCAGGGGATGGAGCTAAGTGAGGCTGTGGTCTCAGCTGTGGACCAGCATCAGCCTGATCCTGCAGGGGAGCTCCAGAGCAGGGATTGTACCAGAGATAATCCTACCTTAAGGTAAGGGGGTTGGCCTTTCCTGCCCCTGAGTCAGCCAGTCACTGACTGCAGGCCCCCAGGCAAGGCAGCTTCCATGCAGCCAAGGGAACTCTCTGGAAAGGAAGACCTGTGAACTGTTAGCACCAGTCTTCACACAACTGCGGGTCAACTAGCCCAGGAAAGAGGATCTGGCTGGGCACAAAGTGTCAGCAACAGTGTTTTTATTTCTACTATGCAAATGTGGAATCGGTAATCTTTCACATCGGTAAGTGCTTTGCAGAATTTAGCGTGTTTTCATCAATTCAATTTCATCTCATTCAATGTTGCAGTAACCTTGAGAGGTAGTGATTATAATGCCCCTTATAGGAACCAGGGAAGTGACAAGGTAGGAGAGTTCCTCCAGATCACCCAGCCAGATAACTGTCTTCTCTGTTTGTGAATAGCATCTTCTCAGATATAGAGCCAGCCGTTGTGGCTCCTACTTCAGATTCTCCTCGGTGATGTGAAGGTTCTAGTGGTCTACAGTACGATCGTAAAGCCCTTTTAACTCAGACTAAGTTCTAATGAAGCTGCCAACCACCCCTTCTGAGATTGGGTAAAAGAAAACATACTTCCTTCCCCAAACGGGGCCATGTCTTGCCTACGTGAGATTGTTCTGGGCTCACAAAACTCCTACAACACTCCCCAATGGAAAGAGCATTGTTCACCTGTTTTAGCAGGCTTCCTTGGCAAAGTTTCCTTAGAGGCGTCCCAAGTGGCCACAGTCTGTCAGAGGAGACTGGGGTGGGGTTGGGGGGCTACCTGAATGCAGCCTTCACCTACCCCAAGAGGTTGGCCGTGTAGCAAGTCCAATGGCAGAAAGATGGAGTTTCCTGGATCTCAGGGGGAATATTGCCTCCACGACCCTCTCAGGGGCCTGGACTTTGGCCTCAAGGTGCCTCTGGATCCATCAAAGACCCCTGGGCTGCCTCGAATAAATGAGCGTGAAGAGTTGCATTAGATAAGCTTCCCCCTCCACCTCGTCCCATGCCATCATGGTTCCAAGGAATGCTTCACACCCAAGACCTTACAGCAGTACAGCTGGAATACACATGGGCGCCCCAGAAACATCATATTGTGGTAGAAGAATGCGGGTTTAAGATCTCATTGACTCAGGTCCAAACTCCCACTCCATCACTTACTAGGTATCTCAGTCAGGGTGAGGTACAAATGAAGGTAACAGAAAACCTACACCAACATGGCCTTAACACGGTGGTTTATGTTTCTCCCGCGTAAAAGCCTAGAGGTAGTCTTCTTCCAGATCACTGTTCTGCTGTTCTTAGTGGGTGGCCCTTGTCCTCACGGTTCAAGGTGGCACCTAGCTGCCAAACAGCAAAATAGAAGTAGGAACCAAGAGGAAGGGGCAGAGGGCACAAAACAAACCGCTTTAAGGAAGGTTCCTAGAAACTGCCACAAGACTTTTACTTCTCACTGGTCAGAACTCAGTCACATGACCATGCCTAGCCACACAGGAGGCTGGGAAATGTAGTCTCCTTTCTAGGCAGCTCTAACTGCCTAGACAAGTAGTAGACAATTATTGGGGAACTACTAATAGCTTCTACCACGGAAGGTATGTGACCTTGGACAAGTCTCACGACCTCTCTGGGCACGGAGATAATGCTACCTTACCTTATACAAGCTGTTGTTAGTAACTGAAACCTCACGTGCAAACCATCCAGCCCAGAGCCCGGAGCATGCTGCGCACCACCTCCCTTTTTTCTCCTCTCTGATTCCAGGGTTCTGGAATGTGCGGTTTCCGGAATTCCTCTCAAATGTGGCCAGGGCTCCTGTAACCAGTTTCTGAGTGTTATCCCCAACCTGACTCCCAGGGTCAGCCCAAAAATTTCCCAGGGCTTCTGCGGTTGGGCCTCAGAGTACTAGAATAAGCCAATAGTGACTTGCCTCATCCCCACGCCTACCCCCCCGGAATCTGTGAAAAGAGATTCTCCCCACCCACCTTTCTTAATCAGCTAGCGATTTTGCACAAGAGAACACCGGTCGGTCGCAGCTCCTTCACTGGAGCCTCAGATTCGTGTCCTGGTGCTGGTGGCTGAAGCCCGGGAGAGTCAGGATTATTCAAGGAAAGATCTCAGAGGTGCAAAAGCCTGTACAAAGTCTGGGGCAGCTCCCCTGACGAGGTCTCGCTGTGCACAAGAAGGGACCCGCTCCTCACACACATCAGACCCTTCTATCAAAAGACTCCCAAAGGCTGAGAGCGTGACCCTTAACCAGATGCTCCCCCGACCCCCAAGTTTAGAGCATAACCCAAAGCAAGTGACCATAAGTAAAAGCATTTCTTCCAGCCTCCTCTCGCTTCTTTGAAATGCACTCGAGGTGTACATTTTGCTGGGTTCCTTCAGAATATATTTCCCTAAATTTTTTCCGGTTAAATTAACTCTCCGGCAAGATATACCATGTTTTTCCTTCAGATTCATCTGGCCTTGGCCCAGTGTACATATTTCTTGGAGTCGCTGCATTATCCCCTTCCTTTCCTGCACAGCCTCATGCCATACAACCATGGCATCTTGGTCTTTGAACAACATGGGTTTTGCATTGCACCCGTCCGCCTCTATACAGATTTCTTTTGACAAATACACTCTAGAGCTGTAAATGTAGCTTCTCTTCCTTATGACTTGCGTAATAATATTTTCTTTTTTCTAGCTTTCTTGTAAGAATCTGGTATGTAACACATATAGGATACAGAATAATGGCTAGTCGAGTGTTTATGTTTTCGGTAAGACTTTTGGCCAACAGTAGGCTCTTAGTAATTAAGTTTTGGGGAGTCAAACGTTACCCTCGAAGTTTTGACTGTGTGGAGGGTTGGCGCCTAATCGTCCCCCCTATGCTGTCCAGTCAACTGTGTTATCCTCGTTGCCAGATTTGGAAACTGAGATTCTGAGAGGTTACGCAGATTGCCCAAGGTAACACAGAGAGTAACAGGTTGAACTGGGATTCAGATCCCAGTCTATCTGGTTCCAAATCCTGGTCCTGTAATTATCATGCTACAGTAAACAGGGGTAACCCATGGCCCATACTGGAACTTGTTGCTAAGGGATCTTGGCCACATAGCAGAATGGGTAAGTAGGGTGTGCCGTGAAGGGAGTCTTCTCGCAGGTGAGGAGATCGAGCTTGGGGGACTGTGGGGTCATCGACCCCAGTGGTTACCACCAAATCAACCAAGCAAGAAGTCCGGAGGCTGGAGAGGTGCTGTGACTAATAACATGGGATCAGCTTGGGGCTCACCCATACACTCTTCATATCACCCTGGCCTCAAGGGCAGAGAGCCAGGACCAGGTAGAAGTGAGAAAGCCCTGGATCCCTAGGCAGAAACTCTGAAAAGGAAAAGCTTCTTTGGGAGCTGCAGTCAGTCATGAGGAATTTATTTCAGCCTGAAATCCGGGGGTGTCCAGGAGGAGGGACACCAAAGTGGTCCCGGCCCAAGAAAAGCAGAAAGAACGTGGACGCTGTCTCAACCTGTAGGTTCTCTAGAAGGCAGAAGAGGGGCCCCTCGCTACAAGGACTAGTAAGTGGCCCTTGTAATCCTGGAGAGGCTGGGTGTCGAGGAGAGGACGACACAGGAGACTCCTGACATGGAGGGAACGATCCAGGCCTGGCTCCCCGCCAGAGACACCATCCTGGCCTCAGCCTCAGGAGTCCCCCAACCTTCACCTTTGGGGCCATTTCACCTTCGCGTGTAAATTCAGTGTGGCTCCCTGCCTGAGGATGCGATCTCTTGGTAGGTCCATCTGGCCTGCTTTTCCCATGATTGAGAGCTCCCCCCTTAGGAGGGCCATGGCAGGCTCCTTCTCCTGGACCCCTGGTTCCTACCACAGGACCCTCTACCTTCTAGGCACTGATTCCACAGTGATGGGTGCCCGCCTTGTCCCACTGCCCCTGTCTGACCACGTACCTGTTGAACATCAGTAATTCCTTTGGCCTAGATGCTCACGAGTGGGCCTAGGATGTAGAAATGGCTCCTCAGCCTCCTTCAAAGAAGCTTTCCGTGTCACACAGCCACCTCGGGCGTGTTCACACCACTGAGTACGAGGAGCTGCTGTTCAGGCAGGTCACGTGGAGCCCGATGGTGTCAGCGGTGTGGCGTTGGCCACTGTGCAGCCAGGGAGAACATGGCAAGGGGGAGGCCTTGGCCAATGGAGACGAGAAGACACTGAAGACTCACCAGCAGGGGGAGCCGGGCCTCCGTGTTGGTCTACGCCGCCGGCTGGGAGCTGGGCACGTCTCCGCAGGTGTTGCTCCTGGAAGGCGTGTCAGGCCAGGAAAACGCACCCGGTCCCAGGGGCCTAAAATAGCTGACGGTGTTTATTTAAAGCCAGTCACCCTATCTCACCAGCTGACTCCCCTGGGTGTGTGCGTAGATAGAAGTACTTGAGTGCACAGAGCGTGCGACAAGCCGAATGCGGGGGCAGTGGCTCCGTGTGGCCCTGGGTTTGTCCTGAGTGGAGGGAAGGGGCTTCTCCCGTCAGCCCATGTCCCGGGTTCCAAGCAGTGGCCAGGCAGCCTGTTTCCTGGGCTTGGAGAGGGGGTCCCTGGTGCTGGGCAAGGGTCTGGAACACCTTGCCTCTGTGTTCAGTCCAGAAAGGAGTCACTCTGTAGGTCCTACGATGGGAAGGACCCGCTCAGGTGTCCTCTAGAGAAAGCCCCTGGAGGCAGCCCGGCGGGTGACCCCTGTGGCACACACACACACACACACACCCCTTCGCTCCCGCTCCCCAGTCAGTGTAAATGGGCCCAGGATGGAAGAAGTCTCTCTTCCTTCTCTTGCCAGAGGAAAGGGACTAAAGGTTGCAAAAGAGCTCTCAGGTTCTTGGACAAGAAGGCAAAACAAAATAAAACAAAACAAAACAAAACACAAAACGAAAAGCTCAGCGAGATCACGGTCTTGCCCCGAGGCCAGAAATTGCTCAAGTCAAATCAGCCAGCCTGGGCTCTGTCAGCGGTGAGCCCTGGGAATGGACCCGGCCTGCCCTGCGTGGGCCTGACGGGGACAGGTTCAGAAGCATGGCCTGGGCACCAGGGCTCTGGCCTGAGGGGGAAATGCTGTCCGCTCCACAGGAAATGCAGGAGAGAACAGCTTGCAGGATGCAATTCTCCCAAAGACGAGTCAGACTGTTTCGAGAAAGGCCTGAGGCCCCACGGGGGCAGAGAAGGCGAACTCGGCCTGCCAAGTAGACAAAGTGTTCAGGGCCTTTCCACCGCCCAGTCAGCGGCCGGCTCTCTTCTTGCTTTCCCGACTCCTCAGAGTGCCCCCTTTTAAACACTTCCTGAAAGGCCACTGTGTGACCATCCTTCCCAAGTTGGGGACACAAAGAGCTTACAGAACAGGGCTGGCGCTGGACAATCACCACAGAGTGACAGGCCCTGAGGAAACCCCTTGATGGGAAAGGTACCAGGGAGGGCCAGCTACAAGGACACCTGAAGGAAGCAGAGAAGTTGTCGAGGCCGGTGACAGGAACGAGGCCCAACTGCGATTCCTGTCCTGGAGGGACTTAGGACCAGTGGGTCAGGCAGGCACAGCTGGTGGCGCTGGCGACCAGGCACACCTACCTTTATTCTGTGAGGTAGATCAGAAAGTGGAGCTCAGATAAGTTAACTAACTTACCTCAGGACACACAGCAAGGAGCTCTGACTGCACGTCCCAAGCCTTGACTGGTTCTTTCGATAGCTTCTGCCCCTGCCACCGCCCCAACCGCCCGAGGCAGAACCTGGGTGGGAACAACAGGGCCTGACTTAGCTTGACAGGCCTAGAACTCGTTTTCCTTTGATTTTTCAGGTACCAGGGTCGGTTAACTTCTGGGGGGCCTGGCTTACAGCACCAAACACACAGGAGGTGGAGGGGCCAATCATATGCCCTCCCCGGAGAGGTCATTACCCAAGAACGCAGGCTTCCGAGGCTGGGACTTGGATGATGCTACTGGGCGTGACCTCGGCCACGTGACTTCTCCTTGTGGGACCCGGCTTCCCGACCTCTCAGTTGGGGCCCCAACTCAGTTGAGGCTGTGCAGAGGATTAGACTTGAGCTGTGTTAGGTGACTGACACCTTGCCCGGCGTGCAGACGGGACTCCGTAAATGGTAACTGTTTTGTTATCATAGTGATGTGGATTTTAGAAGTGTCAAATTCAGGGGCCTCATTCATGTAACTATGGCGCAGCGAGGGTGTAGGATGACGAGACCTCATAAATGGATGGCTGTTATAGCCCAGGGGCGGCAAAGACCAACTTCACAAAGAGGCCGAGGCGGGAGGCTTCCCACAGACGCTGGAAACAGGTCCTCGCGCGCCTCTGCCCTCCTGGGTCCTCCCTCAAATCCCGCTGGTCCCCCTTTCCAGCTCGAGTGCACAGAGCTTTTCCAAGGGTCCACTCTGGGCACTCCGGGTATGGGAGCTGGGCAACGCAGAGTGGTCTGCTCCCCGACACTCCCCGGAGTGCTTCTTGCCTGGAGAGTGCTCCTTCCCGGAGTGCTCCTTCCCGGAAGATCTGAGGGCCCCTGAGGAGTCTGGAGATTTGGGGTAGCTGGGTAGGAAAAAGGCTGTGGGTAGCTTGGTTGAGCACGAAAAGAAAAAGGTCTTTTCTTGTCCTCTGATGGCCCCCTCCCGACGGTGATCCCTACCCCACATTCTGTACACAAACCCCTGAGGGAGACAGGCAGTCCCCAAACAGGTCTTCCTGGGGAGCCCCGATTCAGACACACCCTCTAAGAAAGCACACTCAGGCCGGGTCTCCATCCTGCTGTGGTTAGGAGCCCGGGGGGGCCGTGGAAGCATGCATCAGCCTGGAGCACACGGGCCAGTCATGTGCAGCTTACAAAATCCCCGCAATGCTACCACCTTAATCCCTGCTCACAGCAGGCCTGCGGGGGAAGCAGAGCAGGTGCTTGGTTTGGGGTTTTGTTTGTTCGTTTGTGTTGGGCATTTCAGAAACTTTTATTAGTAGTCCCTAAACCTCAAGAATCAGGGGGTTTTTTGAAAAGTGCTCGATGCGTAATGATTCAGCTCTTGAGCATTTCGTTAAAATCCTGCCACGTTCTAGATCGTGTTCAACCATCTCAATTTGCTAAGGCTGGGAGTTTTACTGCCTCCTTCGTGTTCTCAGGTGCGGGGAAGGGGAGGTCGTACCGTGGTATAGACCCTGCAACCTGAAGATTTGCCCCACACCAGCCTCGACACAGAGGCCACCACCGTCGTTCAACCCGAAGTCAGTGCGGATGTAGGAATTGGGATTCAAGCTTAGAGTCAAAGTGGATGATCTTATGCAGATATCGTAGCCTCACACGCTTGAACAAATATCTCTCACCGTGCTGCGGCGGGCCTCCCGCGATGCTGGTGACGCAGACAGGCAGCGAAGACATGCGGCGAAAGGCACAGGATCTAGAGCCAGACTGCCTGGCCCAAATCCTGGGGAAGATAGTGCCATGGGCCCGTTACCCAACCTCTTTGTGTCTCAGCTGCATCATCTGTAAAATGGGAGAGCAGATTTTTTTTTTTTTTTTTTGATTAAAAATGTTTTATGGGGACGCCAGGGTGGCTCACTCGGTTGAGTGTTGGACTTCGGCTCAGGTCATGATCTCGTGGTTTGTGAGTTGGAGCCCCGCATCAGGCTCACCGCTGTCAGCGCGGAGCTCACTTCTGATCCTCTGTCCCCCTCTCTCTCCGCCCCTCCCCTGCTTGTGCTCTCTCTCAAAAATAAATAAGAATAAATTTTATTGAGGTGCAATTGACATACAGCGTATTAGTTTCAGGTGTACAACTGTAATGATTTTGATATTTGTCTATATCCCAAAATGATCACCACGATAAGAGTAGTTAACATCGTCACCGTATGTAGTTGCAATAAAATTATTGTTCTTAGAACAAAAGCTCTTAAATCCACTCTCCTAGCGGCTTTCAAATATACAATGCAGTAGCATTCACGGCAGCCCCATACTGTACATCACATCCCCATAACTTATCTCTTTTATAACTGGAAGTACCTTTTGGCTCCCTTCGCCCATTTTGCCCACTCCCCCCGGCCCCCGTCCTCCTCTCTGGCGACCACCAGTCTGTTCTCTGTATTCACAGGCTTGGTGTTTTGTTGTTGTTCCACGTATAAGGGAGATCACACGGTAGCAGGTGTTTTATTCCCATTTTCCAGATGAGGAGACTGAGGCCCAAGAGGGAAAGGACGATATCTCTCACCCGGAAGTCATGTGAAGAGCAGGACTCTGCTGTCTCCCAAGGTCCCTGCAGCTCCTGATGAATTGGGTGGCTCAGGAGGGCGGCCTGGCTGACACTGGGCTCCACTTGGCTGCCTGGTGAGACATGCCAGGTCCTGGTGCTCCAGAGGAGAGGCGGGTGCCCAGTGCCCTCCCCGATCCGGGCCCCGACCTCTGGGACAGGGCTCAGCCTCACAAAGAACTGCCAAGAACGTGGGCTCCCCCTCAGCCTGGAGCAGAAGGGGTTAGTAAGCCCTTGGGGGGCGGGGGGCTTCACTCTGCGAATCCCTGTGAGTCTGGGTTTTCTCTGTTTTGCTGTCCTCCTGCTTTTTGCTTTTTTTTTCCCCCCAGAGTTGACAAGAGAGGGAGAAACTGATGTAAATTTCTGAGCTGGGGATGTGGAAGGGGAACTAGGCTGGACTCCACGGCACCTCAGCATCGATTCTGCCCTATTTTATTTTATTTTTTATTTTTCTATTTTTTTCAACGTTTATTTATTTTGGGACAGAGAGAGACAGAGCATGAACGGGGGAGGGGCAGAGAGAGAGGGAGACACAGAATCGGAAACAGGCTCCAGGCTCCGAGCCATCAGCCCAGAGCCCGACCTGGGGCTCGAACTCACGGACCGCGAGATCGTGACCTGGCTGAAGTCGGACGCTTAACCGACTGCACCACCCAGGCGCCCCGATTCTGCCCTATCTTAGCAGGTCTGCTCTAGCTGGGGCTTTGAAGATCGCCATGGTTAAAACCCACGTTGGTTGCCCCATCTCTCTGTCTCTAGCTGTCTGTCTGTCTGTCTGTCTCTGTCCTTGTTTCCTGTGCCTTCTTTGTCTTTCTCTCCATATATACACATATGTGGGTATACATGTATATATTTATATACATATACTTGTATATACTGTATCTACATATACACATGTGTATCTCTAGATACGCATATACATATACATATATATTATCTTTCTCTGCCTCTGTTTCCTCTCTCCTCATTAATCTAACATAAAGGTCATAGAGCTTCCCATGGATGGGACGAGGGTCATCGTATCCACTCATTACCTCTGACCAGGATGGTCCCTGAACCACTGGAGGGGGGGGGTTAGGTTTTCAAACCCACTTCTCCTTTTCACCCTTGTCACGGGGGAGTCACACAGTCTCCATATCTCCCCCTTTGGCCAAACTCACATCCTTTACTCGGTAGTTCAGACACTGGCCTTGGAGTCTTAGGGGGAACATGGTAAGATAGGTCAGATCCCGGCCCTGCCCTCTGGGTGATGAAAGGTGGTGCTTGATGGGACTGAGCCTTGCCAGGGGAGGGGAGGAAGCAGCAGAGGCAGTTCAGGGAGTGTGGCAAGACGCTGCCATGGCCCTGCGTGAGACTCGAGCCAAGCACCGTGTCGGAGTCTATTTATAGGCACCACACGCAGAGATACACATGCACAGGAGAGTACTGTTTGTTTCCTGGAAACACGTACTGGTTCTCATGGTCTTACCAGATATGGCGAGCAGAGTCATCCCGAAGCAGGGAAAACCACGTCCTCCTGCCCCGGGCATCCACTGCCACCCCCCCCCCCCCCCCAACCATCTTTGGAAAACAGATCTGACCGAATCTCTGCCCCTGGGAACCCTGCGGTGATTTCCCCTGGTTCTCAGGAGGAGCTCTTTCTTGGGCAGGCCTGAGGCCTGGCAAAGTGCCACGGCTCCACTCCAGCCTCCCGGGCCTCTCTACACTCTTCCCAAACCAAAGCACCTTTCGTGCCCTTCTCTGGGTGTGCCAGACCACTTTCTACCTCTGTGCCTCGGCACACACAGGGCCCTCAGCCAGGAATGCTTTTCCGTCCCCGATTCTTCTGGTCCCCTCTTCTGCCCCTACTCCAGCCCCGGCCCCACACCTTCCCCTCTGAGGTGTCTTACCCCCCGTATGGCAGCCCGGTCCTCTGAGGGCTTAGGACTCTGCACACGCATCTCTTATAACTCTAGTTATTTCCACGCCTATCTGTCTCCTCCTCCAAACCATGCATTCTCCAAGGTCAAGCACTGTCTCTTACTCATCTTTGCATCCCCGACATCGAGTCCGCTGCCCGACGCAGGGTGGAGGTGCAGCAGAGAGTTGCAGGGGGACGAGTGGATAAGACGGTCACAGCGGAGCTGCTAAGGGCTCAGGGTTTGCTTTCGGGGGAAGATGGGGCTTAAAGACCAGCAACAGCACTTGAGGGTTTTCAAGGTACTGAGCCTCTCTGTCAGTTTCCTGGTCTGTAAAGTGCATATAACAATCAAACCTCACTTCAACGATCATTGCAAAATCTGAATGATTGGCACACGAAGGATTTCACGTGGCACCCGGTATGTGCGAACGTAGAATTTTTCTTACAACCCTCGTTTTGTCTGTCAGCAAATCCGGTAGGCCCTTCCCTTAAAATATCCAGCCACTTCTTATCTTCTGATTGCTAACAGCCCATCCCAAGCTAGCATCATATCTCACAGACGTGATGGCCTCCTCCTTGGTCTTGCTTCCACTCTTGTCCCACATCATCTGTTTTCAACACGGCTGCCAGAGGAGATCCCTTAAATATGTAAGTCACATCTGGTCACTCCTCTGCCAAAATTCTCCTTTGGTCTTCCTGCCTCACTGGGAGTGAAAACCCAAGTCCTTGATAGGGCCTGTGGGGCCCTCTGTGATTAGTCAATGCGATCTCTGATTCCATCTCCTTGCCTTCCCTCTTTTGCTGCTAGCTCCAGTCACACTGGCCAACGTGCTGTAACTCAACCCTGCCACACACAGCTCGGCCCCAGTGCCTTTGAACTTGTCATTTCGTCGACCTGGAATTCTACTCCTGCGACTCCCTTGCTTACTTGGAGCCTTCACTCAAATCACCTTCCCCGTGCAGCCCTGGTTGGGGTGGGGTGGGGGGAGGGGAGGGGGGACATTGTCACCCCATTCCCTTGAACCTCTCAATCATATACTTGCTACCAACACCTTCTAACTCCCTTCTCTCTTTGTTAGCCTTTATCATGACCAGAAATCTAGATTTCATTTATCATCTTGTTCAGGGTCTGTCTCCCTCAACGGAATGTAAGCTCGAAGAGAGCAGGGACTCTGCCTGTTTTGCTCTCTGCTGTGTGCTCAGCCCCTAGAGCGGGATCTGGCACAAAGTCAGTATTCAGAAAGTGCTCTCTGGAATAAACAGATCATCCCAGGAAGTTTTGCTAGAGGGGAAGTTTCCCCCCTCTGTCGCCAGAGCTTGAGGCCCCCAGACTGCCCCGGTGAGGGCTGGTATTGCTGTAAAATACTGGGACAGCGGCATCGGGGCTGGGCCGGGGCCCCTCCTCACTGCCCCTGGGCGGCAGAACTGACTCAGGAGGCAGAACCCCAAACGAGGTTTCTGTCCTCAAACTGGATTTTCCCCTTCTTCCAGCCCAACCCAGCTGCATCTGGTAGAGGCTCTGGCCGGGAACTCCAAACTCATCCTTTTCCCTGGAGAGGCTGGGCATTGGGCCTGGGCTCCAGGAAGAGGAAATGGCATGTGAAGATCCCCCACAGCTCGAAACCTAGGGGGCACTGCCATAGCCATCCCTGTCCAGTTTTCCTGGGGTTCCCACAGGGCCTTCGTAGGGGAAAAACCAGGGCCATCTTTCTTAGTTAGACTCGGTTTCCTAAGAAAGCACCACACTCATGGCTTCACATGTCTGGGCCCAACCCCAACCCCAGGCCTGCTAAATGAGAGTCCCGGAGGTGACACTCCCCCCAGCCCCCCACTCCCGCATCTGCCTTATATAGCTCCCCCTGGAGGTTCAAGCGAGACATGAAAGTGACCTCCTGGAGCCGAGATGGTGACCTTCTCACATTCCAGCCACCCTATCTCGCATCTCACCCCCTCCCCTGCTTCATTTTCCTCCTCAGCACTTCTCACAATGCAATCTGATACAGTATGTGTGTATTTCCTTACTTATCCTGTGTAGTATCTGACCTTCCCCCGCCCACCCCCACCCCTCATGCTAGGAATGGTTGTTTTGTCTGTTTTAGTCACTGTTGTATCTCCAGTGCCTACCACAATGCCCAACACACAGTAAGTGCTTTAGCAAATAGTTGTTGAATGAACAAAGGCTTCCTTGATGAGATCTCGCGGTGAAGGAGGGGGAGCGCAGGGAGGGAGACAGCGATCCTTTGAAGATCAGTAAGATTGTCCCTGCCCTCCCGGGATTCTCCGAGGCCCCAGGCAGAGCAAGACCCAACAATCTCACATGAGCTCGGGTTGAGTCAGCTTCCACCTGCTACCTGAATATTGAGCCACCCTGCACAGAGTAGGGATAATGGAGCCGGGGACGAGCTGCACGCTTTTCGCCTCCCAAGACTCCCTCCCTTTTGCCTTTACCACTCCCGCCCCTCCTTAGGCCCTCTTCCAGCCAGCAGACCTCCCTGGGCTACTCTCCCCCTCCCCCTGGCTCTAAGGAGCACAGCGGCCAGCGCTCGACGGTCGGCGGCCAGCGGGGCTGCAGTATCGTCACTGGGCCCCTCCCAGGATCCTTCCTGCCTCCCTGAATAGACTTCGGGTTTGCCAACAGCACAGACCCTATCTTATTCACCTTCGTTGGCCAGAACCTACAACCCAGAAGGTTCCCAGTAAGTCATGTGTCTGTGGCTCTGGGGGGAAAAAAAAAGCCCATGGAACACAGTCATGTCCGGGGCTTTGTGTATGCTAGGGCCCAGCGGGCACCCACCAGAGGGGTTTCCTCCATCGACAGCAGCTCTGTCTATCATACAGGGGGTTACCTGTGAAGCAGGGGAGTCACAGCGACGTGCCTTGATGTTGGGGCTAAGGCACCTGCCTATTTCCTCTGACCACTACCTCTGGCAATAATGGCTGGCATTTATTGAGTGTTGACCGTGGGCTAAGTGCTGTTCTAAGCATTCCATAAGGATTATCTCATTTAATTCTCATACCATTTTGGGGCAGTGACTATTATTATACACATCACACACCAGTCAGGGCCTGAGCCATGGTGGGGATGGAGGGTATGGAGTGGTTGGTGGGGTTGGGGGAAGCCCCAGCACGGATGCCGAGGGGGCAAAGGAAGAGATGGGGGGAGAGGAGGGGACTCCACCAGCAGGGAAACCCCCGGTTCACACGAAGTCCCATGAGTTTTTCCGAGCAGAGAGACCTAGCCCCATGTCTATCATGCCTCCGATCCTGATGCCACAGGGTCTCTGGCGCGTCCTTTGAGATTCCCCAGTCTCTACAAGCTCAACCTTCAAACACGGAACCCGGGAAGCAAGGATCTAGGCTTGTGAATATCCACATGATACGCTGGCCATTCTTGGTCCGTTCCACCACTCGGCTTCTCACTTGAATTAGAAGCAAAATAATAATGCGATCTCCCTTCCCTGTCCCTGTTCCCCACAGCCTCCCACAGAGGTCTCCCCTAGAGGGCAGGGCCAGGTCAATTTCACTCTGGGAGACCTCTCCACCCTCCCTGCCAACCCCAAGACTAGGAACCTCTCTTGGGCCTCTGGCCTTTGCTCTGCTCCCAGACCTCTGCCTCTGTCCTGAGACCACTCTGTCCAGGCTCCCAACTGTGAGTGACACATCACATACAGGGGCACTGGGTGCTCCTGGCTACAAAAGAAGGTGGGAAGGTGAGGGATTGTGACAGGGTGTGAGAAAATCAGAGAGCAGGAGAAATCGGAGATGGCAGCAAGGCCATGCCCTCCCTCCCAGCCTGGAGGCCGGGTCATTAGACAGGGTCTGTAAATAACATCTGAGTGGCCTGTGGTGCGATGTCTGAACCATGACGTTCTACTCCCCAAATAGACCTTGACTGTGTGCTCCAGGCATTCCGTGGGCCCTGGGGGGAGGCACTGGAACCTGTTCCTCCCCCTCAGGGTACTCTAGAGGGCATGGGGGCATGGGGACCCCCAGCTCCTGGGTTTACGGCAGGGTTCTGCCGAAGGTAGGGTAAGAGCGACCTCTGCAACATGCCTGTGTCCCTGGAGCACTCAAAGTCCTGTTTTCAACAGTTCATAAGAGTGACCAATACTGTTGTGTTTTCCCCCTGAAAAGGACCGGATCCAGATGCTCTGGGGTCACTACAGTGGTCCCAAAGGAAGTCCCTGTGTAAGCCCTACAGATATTCATTCACTCCTGCCCCTGGGTTCTGGGCCTCCCAGGAAGGCTCTGAGAGAGTTCAGTGGGCAGACCCGGAGTGCTCACTGCTGGGGGTGGCTGAGAAGAGGCAGGGTGGAGGAAGACGCGGCCAGGGCCACGTACAAGTGCAGCCGAATGTTCTGTTCCCATTACAGTATCTCCCCCACCATCCTCCACACCTCCTGCCTTCCTGCCCTTCTCGCTCCAATAATCCCTCCTCCTCCCTCTGCAGGGCAGAATCTGCCATCTGCCGCCTCCCCCGATGCCCAGGGCCCTGCCGGGGTAATCTAAACGACTTGGGTAACCAAGATAAGAGTCTTGCTGCAATTAAACATTGACAGGCCTGAGCGTGGTGCTCGGTTGCAGAGAAACTCCCGGGTCAGTCCACAGGGAGGCAGAGAGACCACAGCAGCTGGGCCATTAAAAATGGATGGAAACCAGCCCCTTGCGAAGGGGCTGTGTCTCTTAAAGTGGCAGTTCTCCAGCTGGCCGAGACGGAGGGACCAGGAAGACCCAGAGAGGCCAGCAGGACCCAGATCCAAGGCTCGCTACTCCTACCCTTCCCGTTCTATTAGTTGGGTGGAAAGAGCATTGGCTCTGACATCAGGCATCCTTGTTTGGGTCTTAGTTTGACCCCATAGCATGGCTTTCAGCACCCTGAATCTTACTTTGTTCATCTGTAAAATGGGCCTACTTCTTATCTAAAGGTCTTTATAAGGATGGACTGCAGTAGCGTATATGAGTTATCCGGCACAGTGTCTGGCCAACAGAAATGATTACTGAAGGTGAGCCCCCTCTCTCCTTTCTCCGGGAAGGGGCTGACTTTCTCCCCAGGCTGAAGTGTCCTCAGGGAGCCGCTCTCGGAGTGGGTGGGACCTTCCAGAGACCCTGGTCTCATTACACGTGTGCTTGTCTATCTCCCCCGCCGAACAGGAAGAACCTTGAAAAACAGCTATCTCGACCACTGCTGATTTCCCAGTAATGTCTGGCATAGACTAGTTGCTTGAAGAATGTTAAATTGAATGCAACTGAAAAAAAATTGAAAAAAAAAAAAAAAAAGCCTTTAAAAGGACTCAAATCAGGCCAACAAACGGAAGGTTTGTTGACAAAATGTCCAAAGACGGAAGGAACAGAGATCCTATGGCACAGGGAAGGTCATCACAGGCTGCCCAAGTTCACGGATGGTCTGACACCCCTACTTCATAATGGAGGGGACTGAGGCCCCGCAAGTCAGCCGCGGAGCCCAACATTTCACTGGGCTCCCGACTCCTGGCTCTGGGCTGGAGAGCTGGGGCTGGGACCAGGAGGCACTCAGCCCTAGCCTGTGAATAGGGCAGGACTCTCTTCCCTGCCCCGGTGCCTGGAGGGGTGATATGACTGACCTCACAGAGTCACACAGAGTCAGCTGAGCGTGATCCTGGAGCCAGGTAGCTCTCTCTGGATGTCCAGGCCAGCACTGTGCCCTCTGCGCCCCCTCCCCGGGGCACCCAGAGTTTCCTGTTTGCAGGATAAAAAGGTCCTCAGCTCGTTTTCAGTCTTGGTTCTAGAAATTGCACCCAGTACTTCTGAACTCTGGGAGGTCAGGCGTTAGGAGGGAGTCTTTGAAGAAGGTAGAGGATGAGCCCTTTCCCTACACGCTGCCCCAAATCACCCACTGAATCAATCTGTTATTAAGTCGCCCTGTCACTGTGGGACCTTGAACTCTACCCCCATGGAGCCACCTGGTAGCAGTGGGGTGGCCCAGGGGCCAAGCCGGATGGGCCCCTCCTCAGTCCTGAGTGGCCTGCCAGAGCAGGGGTCAGGAGTGGGAGATCCAGGCCCAGCCAGCCTTTCTGAGGAGTCCAGCCTATTCTGTGGGATCATCGTGAAGATTAAATCATGTATCATGAAGGTTAAATGCGAAAGTTCTGGCTGATAAACACTATCAGTATAAAACATATTTGGCTGGTAAGGGACTGAATGAGTCAGGTCAGAGACACTTGGCCAGGCAGGTTTCCCACACTGAAGAAATTCTCAGACCTTCCACCTTCCAGGCCCCCAGACCAGCTGTTATCACCCCCTTGGTGGTGGACCCTCCTGTGGCCTTCACTGTCCACAGGGGACGGGCCTTCTCCTCTTGCTAGACCTGGAGTTCAGAGGCCAGAAGAAATACCTGTATATATGCTGGCCTGATTTCAGTGGCATCAGAATCAGGGAGAGAGCCTCATTTCATAATAGCAGAGAAATAGATTAGAAGGCCTCTTGAGTGAGGTCCTATAATGACACTATCTATTGAGCCCGAAGTGTTATTGAGACCTGTGGCCTCATTAGTCACAAACAATCGTGTGTGATATGTGTAATTCCCGCCTTACAGATGAGGAAACGGAGGCGCAGAGACTATTAGGGAACTTGTTCAAGCTAAGAATTGAACCCGGGCAGTTTGACTCAGCAGCCCAAAGCCCTGGTTCCTCCTTACACGATGCTATCTCCATTTGACTACTCTGGGGAGCCTGCTGCCTGAGGGGGAGCTCTTGTTACAATGATCAGGCCCGAGGAAACTTCTCTGGACCTCTGGAGGGAGATTCAAATCTCTCTCCCATCCAGTTCCGGGTCTGCTTGATAAGCTAGGCATAGAGATATGTTGTGTCTTCTAGAACCTTCTGCTCCCCGGGGCGGTTAGGGTGTTTATTGGAATAGGGCTTCCCGCCTCAAGGGCTCATCTGCCCCAGCAACACGGGCAGCGCATTGATACAGCAGTGACAGCTTTCAGACAGGGAGCCACCGGGTGCTGGGCTGCTTGCCCTTTGCCACACCTCCGAAGAGACCAGCTGGGCAGGACAGCCACTGAGAGCTGAAAACCTGAGACCCTTGTCCTTCTCTAAAAGGAGAGATTTCCGCAGCCCCTCTCCTGAGGGCCCGGCTCTGCTTGGTTTTCTGGGCTCCTCGGGCAGGCAGCTGCCCTCTCGAAAGCCCCGTGAATCCCAGATTCGCTCGATTCATGACGAAGATACACAAAACCCTTCTATAGCCAGAGCGGGATTTGTCCATCAAGTCCTAAGCGGTAGAAATAAAGTTTTGCCCCAAGGAGCTGTCTGGCTGTGTGTCCTCTCCAAACTACACACTTTGATTCCCTACACTTATTGTTGCCCTGTGCTGCGGGGCAACAAAGAGGCACCAGCCGGCCGTGGATCAATAAGGAACAAGCTTTTATTCTCATGACACTAGGAGCGGGCAGGAGCAGTTAAGGCAGGCGCACAAACCACAGAAAACACTTGAGGATACGTGCCGTACCCCAAAAGAAACAGGTGTACCTCTCTGTGGCACAGCCTGAGTAAATGGGCCCTGAGTGAGATGCACTCAGCCACCCAAGGAGGGAAGACTATTTGGGTTTGAGGAAAGGACGACCCTTGTAGAGTCGGCAGTTCAGGTCGTAGTGACCTGGGCTCGGTGGGGCTGGCAGGTGGAAATAACGCGTGAGCTGGCACCGTTCATAACGCGCCTTCGCAGCCACATCTCATCTCGATCCTGATGGCCACTCTGTAAGCAGGCTTCACCACCCTCAGAGGAGGAAACTGAGGCTCAGAGAGGTTGCTGAGTGGCAGTGAATGCAGGGCTGCTGACTCACATCCTTTCCCCCTACGTGGAAAGCCGGCCCTCCCGGAGGGTGAACGCCTGTCTTCTGCAGAAGCAGCTTCCTCCCAGCCTCGGGCAAGGCCCTTCGCAGACCAAAGTCATGGTGCTAAGAAGTGAGTGTGTAGAGGGCCACACTGATGAGGGCTGGTGTCCAGACAGCACAGAGGCAGCTGTGGGCAGCCGGGAGCTGATCGCCCAGGGAGGGTGAGGACAGGTCTGGCCCAGTGGCCGGCAGGGCACCCCAGGGAGACGGGTGGGGCTCCAGCTAGCCCAGGGGAAGGGGCTAGCCAGACAGAAGCCGGGCTGTGCCAAGGTCTTCAGTCACCAGAGGTGAGGGCACGATACAGCCCGCCTCATTTTAAACCGATCGGCAGGAAGACAGCTGTTTTCTGTTTCCCTAGCCAGCACCTCCTGTGCCTCTTGAACAGGTGGCCTGGCCTTGTGTGCGTCCGGGAGGGCTTGGGTTAGTGCTGCAGCTGGGAGGAAGCAAAACTTGTGGCCCGAGCACTTCCCTTTTATTCTTTTATATTTGCTCTCTTCCCGAAGAGGAGGGGAGCACGGAGGCTGGAGGCTTTCAGAGGCTTCTCCCAGCCTTGGGAACCTAGAGCAACACCGCTCAGCACGACCGCTGGGGGTGATCCTGGGCTTTGGGAAGGGCAGGGGTCCCTGAGGCCCAAGGGTGCCTTCCCTCCTCTGCCCTCCTCTCTTCCCCACCCCCTCCCTCCCAGGGGACAGAAGTCCGCCTCCCCAAATTCTGTTGGGGCCACCTGCCTTGGCCTCCGTCCCTAGGATTTGCTGATAGACGAAAAGGAAACTAGCTTTTACTGAGCCCCTACTAGGCGCCCTGCCCCGGACACTGGGGAAATGAGGCAGACAGATTTCCCGCCCTATGGAGCTGTCCACCAGGGAAGCCAGAATTAAACAGCCGTGAATCCTGAGGTCTGAAGGGAAAGCCATCGATGGAGCCGTGCACAAAATGCCCACAGCTGTGAAAAGAGACAGACTCAGGTCCAGGAGAACGGGAACAGGAGGGAGAAGTCACCAAGTAGAGAATGGGTAGCTGGGGACCTTGAGTTTATTTACTCCTTTTGAGAGAGAGAGAGCATGTGCACCATGAGTGGTGGAGGGGCAGAGAAAGAGACAGAGAGAGACAGAGAGACAGAGAGAATCCCAAGCAGGTTCTGCACTATCAACACAGAGCCCAGTGTGGGGCTCGAACTCACACCGTGAAATCATGACCTGGGCCGAAATCGGACGCTCGGCGACTGAGCCACCCAGCGTCTTTTGACACATGTTTATTCCCCTGCCTCTCACGAGAAGAGAAGCCAGCCAGAAAGTATACTCCCCATTTCAGGGGCAAGGAAACCGAGGCACAGCTGGGACATGAACACCTGTGGTGTTTCCACACTCACTGCTCCTTCATCAAGGTCAGGCTGGGCCCCGGGTGGAGGAAGGGGTGGCTGAGGTGATGAGGCGCTAGGGGAACAAGAGAGCCTAGGGGTGGGGGGGACCCCGAACACCTGGCAGTTCTGGCTAACCTTCCCCATGGCGTCCTAGAGAGGGCTTGTTCAGTCACCGCTGCTGCTACGAAAGGTGGTAACAGCTACGACTTGTTGCTTCTACGTGTCGGTTGCACATATATTGTGCAAGAGATGAATAGTTTATAAGCACAATCACTTTGAATCCTCCGAAGAACCAGTAAGATAGACACCCGTATTCTTTAAAAAAAATTTTTTTTTAAATGATTACTTATTTTTGAGAGAGAGAGAGAGAGACAGAGCACAAGCAGGGGAGGGGGAGACAGAGAGGGAGACACAGAATCCGAAGCAGGCTCCAGGCTCTGAGCTGTCAGCACAGAGCCCCACGCGGGGCTTGAACCCACGAACCGGGAGATCATGACCTGAGCCAAAGTCGGACGCTCAGCCGACTGAGCCGCCCAGGCGCCCCGACACCCGTATTTTAAAAAAAATTTTTTTTCTTAACATTTATTTATTTTTGAGAGACAGAGAGAGGCAGAGTATGAGCAGGGGAGGGGCAGAGAGAAGGGGAGACACAGAATCCGAAGCGGGCTCCAGGCTCTGAGCTGTCAGCACAGAGCCGGACGCGGGGCCAGAACTCACAAATCGGGAGATCATGACCTGAGCCGAAGTCGGATGCTTCACCGACTGAGCCACCCAGGCGCCCCTCGACACCCGTATTCTTATTTTTCAGACAAGGAGATTGAGGTTCAGAGAGGTTCGGCAGAGCTAAGACTTAAAAGTCCACCTTCACAACCACTGTGCAGGACACTTTTATCCAGCCCCAGGATGCTGGCCCTTGAAGGAAGCAAGGCCTCTGTTCTGCACTGTCTTCAATTCCCAGCCTCAAAGCCGTTTTCGACTAACCACCCTGAGCCTGGGCATCGAGGATGGTGTCCACAGTCAAGGCAAACTGGCCGAATCCTGGGCAGATCCCCCACAAAGGAGGGCCGCTATCTCTGCCCCTGCCCCCCGGTTCTCTCTCTCTACGCCTGCAGCTTGGGCACTTCTCCACCAGCAATCCTCCACAGGGGAAGTAAAGAGCGGAAGTGGGCCTTAGACAGGGCCGGGAGGGCGGGTAGGTGAGCACTGTGGGCGGGAAGGGACAGTCTGGGAAGCCCTGGGGACTTTCCCCTGGGCGGAGTTCCTCCCCCAGAAGGGCCAGCCAAGTTACCCAACCGCAGCTCAGCCTCTGCCTGAGTTTCTGGCTCTCTCCTCTGTGTCCAACTTCTCTCACACCCTCTCTGCTTCCCAGCCCCTCCCCTCCTTCTTGGGACCCTTACTCCTCACTGCCCTCACCCTCTCCCTCACAAATTCGGGTGACACAGGCAGGTCTCTAAGAGCCACGCGCCAGCAGGCTTCACCTGAGCACAGCCGGAGGGACGCAGACAGGAGCACCTCCACCCCCCACCCCTGCCCGAGAAACCTGGTGGAAATGCCAGGCCCGAGTTTCTCTCCTTGTGGTTTCCAGGCCTCTGCCTAGCACTAGGCATCCCGAAAACTTCCTTTTTAAGGCTTATCCTCCGTCAGCCCGTAGGCCAGACCTCTTTTTATTTGACTTGGCTCTGGCGAGGGTGGGAGGGAGGTGGCTTGGTAAAAAGGGAAACCAGTCCCTTACAGCAGCGCCCCTCCTGAGGCTTTTGGCAGGGGGGTGTCTCGGGGAGCACAAGGGGTGTGAGCCGTGTTGTTCGTTTAAGGGAAAAAAGAGATGCGATGGTCTCCCAACACACGGCAAAGCTCCTCTTCTGTCTCCAGAGTAAGAATAGGCACCATCATCGTAAGTGAAATACACATCCTAAGTGAAATACACTTGGAGACAAAACAATCAGCAAACGCACTTGCTCGGCCCAGGACCCGCGCCACCCCGGGGACAGAAAGTACCCACGCTCCCACATTTACACCGACACCCAAGGACCGATGCTCGATGATGCTCCGGGTTGGCCGCCCCGCAGGGGTTAAAGGGGTTAACCTGCCCCCACTCCTCCTCCCCCCGCCCCCCGCCCCTGTCAGTCTGCTCAGCGTCACTTGTTTTCGTGCCGAGGCGCCCGCTCCTCCCAGCCGCCCGCTGACGTGGCCGCTGGTTCGTCACAGCCCCTGTCGACTGGAAGCTCTGCCCTTATATGGGTGTAGACTCCGGAGGGGCCGGGCGACAGCTGCCCCCATCCCCAGCCAGGCGCTCTGCTTCCGAGCAGCTCCCAGGCTGGGGCAAAGGTGAGCCAATTTGGGGAGAGGACGTGGCATTTCTATTTGCTTCGAGAGCTAGAGCCAGAGCCGGAGCAGGAGCACCCAGGCGGGCAGTCTTGTCACCCAGACGTTAGCTCCCTGCATCGTCCCTCTTTGGGCTTCTCCAGATGAAAGGGGCACAGCTAGGTTGAAATGCAGAGGAGGAATTGGCCTTTAATGGATGCACTCAGTTCCTGAATTCCCCGTGTCCCTGAAGTCCAAAGCTGTGATGTGGAGGCCAGTGTGTGTAGTGGGAAGGACCTCCTTGCCTCCGCTGGCTGACCTTCAGCCTCCTGATGCCTCCAGGCTCAGTTTCCTTGCTCATAAAGTATAGAGGATACTTGCCTTATGGATCAGATGAGCCTTCCACTTGGTGCAAAACAGCTTTGTAAACTGTGAAGCCTTGTGCAAAATGACGGTCACTTTGTGCCCTGGAAGAACTTGTTCAGATGCCCCTTCTGAAGAAGGCAGGAGCAGAGGGAGGTCCACATGCTGACTCAACCTCTAGAACCTGCCTCTCTGGGGCCTCACCCAGCTGCTCTGGGAAGGCCCTTTGACCCTGTTGAAAAGTCTAAGTTTTGTAAACAGAGTCACCTGGTGTTTTCCCTGGATCCCGAGGCTGTGAACGGCTGTTTGGGGTCTCTGGTTAGTAAGCAAGTGGTGAGTGAGCTTGCTTGAGATGACCCTTCCGGTTAAACCGGGGAGGGAAACCAGAATTGCCAAAAGCCAGCAGGCCAGCCGTCCTTGTGTGAATGCCTCGCACGGTACTGGTTGGGCCTGTCTGACCTCCAAATGCAGCTCAGGTGCAGGATTCCCAGGCTCAACACGCTGTTTCCTGCTGGACACCGGCCGCCTGCTAGCAACTCCGCTCCAGCCCCTTCCGTTAATTTCAGACTATGTTTGCGCAATGCTCATCGGCCCACACTTCTCTGTCCACTGGCTGCTTGGCATACGGTGCCTTCCGTGGGCACGCTTCCTCCTCCTTGGCAACTTGAAGTTCCCTGAGGGCAGGGGCCATTTCTCCCCAAGCCAGACCGAAGAGCCCCCACTCTCCAGCCCTGAGAATGGGCACCAAGTCTCCTTCCTTTGATCGCTGGCTCTAAGACAAAAAGGACAAAAGGTGTTCAGATCCGGGGGTCAAGTGGTTGATTTATGAGCCATATGTAAATGGCAGTGAGTCATGGTGAGAACCAGACAGGGCGAATGAATCTCTATAGGGCTTACTCTCCCTCTCTTCCTCCCCAGCCCCTGACTTCAGTGATCCCCATGGAACAGCCTCACTGCCAAGTAGATTGCATGGCGTGCAGGGAGGAACCCTCCTTTGGAGGTGGTTGTCCTCTTTAAGTCAAGGCACTGGGGGGGCAACACCCACAGCCATGCTCCCGATGGGTGAACTGCGTTAGCCGAGGTCAGCTGCACTTTAGGTGCTGGCTAAGAGTTGTTCAGAGATGCATTCCAAGATGTATGGGAGATCCAATGCTTTTCCTCACACTTTTCCAGATTCCTCCAGGAGTGGGGCTGGACAGCAGGGAAGATTTTCCTTCTCATTACTGTCTCTGGCTTTGAGCTCCTGTTTTTCTCCAGGCGGACCAGATTGGGAATCGTCTTGCTGATCCCTGGGTGTTATCACTATTGTGAGCTGTGGATTTCAGTCCTTTTCCTTGGTGATTCCTCCTGTTTCTTTCGCAGAGTAAGTCAGCGTTTTCTACCCCCCACCCACACTTCTGAGCCTCCTTATGGATTCAGTGAAATAGTGAAAAGCCTTTGTGTATTTCAGTTCTTAAGCAGAGTCCTTCCTCCTAAGCCGGGCCAGGCTGGACAGGGGTGGTGGCCTTCCTGGACTTCTACGTATTTTTACATAAGGATGCTTATTTACTATAGATTCTTCTTTGAATTCAGAACATGGGGGGCAGGGAGTTGTTATCTGGCTAGGAGCTTACCCATTCCCACTGAGATCATCATCCTGCTCAAATCTGGGGGCTCCCCCTTCTCAAAACCCTCTTAGTCCTATCTCATAGCATTCCTCTCTCCACTCACCTCAGGAGCTTCTGCCAGGGGACCCGCCTCCCTGCCTGCAACTCCAGCGCTGGAGGGAGGCAGCAAAAACCACCTGCAGCCATTTGTATGACTCAGAGGACTCAACCCCTGACCCCAAGGGAGTTGTTTGAGCCAAGAAGGAGGGAGGGTAGGAAACTGTCAGCTGAGCACAGAAGGAAAGATGGGAAGGATGTTGCTTGCTATTTTCCCAGCCATTTATCCCTGACTCTGATTACTCCCACTGTCATCATGGGCTCTCATTAAAGCCCAATTGAGGATGGTACTAACTGCCAACTGAGAATAACTTCAGATCCCTTGGCTCCAATATTCCAGCATAGGGATTCACACCATAAATTTCTTCTTGAGTTCAGTGTGCGCATGCACACGTGTGTGTGTGTGTGTGTGTGTGTGTGTGTGTGTGTGTGTGTTGGGGGGCATTAATTTAACAGGCTAACTTGAATGCTTTCTTACGTTTCACAATGGAAACTATATAATGCATGTATTCCTTTTTTGCCTTGGTTTCCTGGAATCTCAAAGATAATTAAGGGGTCAATAAAGGAACGAATTCAAACACATGAGCAAATACCTAACGTTATCTCTCTCCCTCATACTACCAATTGGTTTCTGATCTTTAACATAATATAAATATATACATATAATTGTCTTCTTTTATATGTGGTTCAATATTTTAAGCTGTCTCAAATTCTTCTTGGAAAGAAGCAAAATATAAATTATAAGTGATAATAGTTAATATGTACTGGCCACTATTATGTGCCAGGCACTAATCTAAGTACTGTAAACTCATTTAATGCAACAGCTCTATGAAGTAAGAACCACTGTTAGCCTCATATTATAGATAAAGAAATTAAATAAGAAGAAGGAGAAGGAGAAGGAGGAGGAGGAGGAGGAGAAGAAAAAGAAGAAGAAGAAGAAGAAGAAGAAGAAGAAGAAGAAGAAGAAGAAGAAATAACTAAGCACAGAGAGGTTTAATAACTTGCTTAAGATTGCACAGCTAGAATTTGAGTCCGGGAAGTGTAGATCCAAGGTACATGCTCTAACCACCACACTTGAATAAATAAATTACAAGCTAGTTCAGAAGTTTAATTGTGAACATCAGGGTCAGTCATCAGAACAAGGCTGATCTACTAAGCAGCTGAGACCACCCATTCTTAATCTGCAGAGAGACTCCTCCCCACCAATTTATTCTTAGTGCTGGGGGTGGATACAGTAAGATTTAGAATCCTTTCCCATCCTTCCCCAGGCCCACCTCTGCCTTTTAGTGCCTCTTCTGACACGTCCATCACTCTATCTGTGCTTACGTTTTCCTTCACTAATATGGGAAGAATAACGTTTTCTCTCTTTCTACATCACTTGCATGGAGATATGAATTCAACCAGATTCACTGAGTCCCTACTATGTGTTGAGGACCAAGGTGTGTGCCAGGCGCTGAAGTACAAAGGTAGAAGCCAGACCCCGCCTTCAAGGGGCCCCAGTGGCACAGGGCTACGCAATGAACCGCAACACCAGCATATGAGCTATGGAGTCATAGACAGAGAAGGAAGTGACTAATTGCAATGGAGAGTTGGAGGTTGTGGTGAATCCAGGAAAGCTTCACAAAGGAGGTAACATAGAAACCAGGCCTTGAAGGAGTGAGTAGCCTTTTTGATGGGCAAGGAAGTGGACAAAGACAATTCTAGGCTGAGCGCATAATATGAACAAAGACACAGTGGTTTCCAAGGACAAGTGTATGTTTAAGAAACAGAGAATCAGGTTAGTGGAGCTTAGAGACTGACCCAGATTATAAAGGCCTTGAAGGCCCAACAATGAATTTGAACTTCCTGTAAAGAGCCTTCAAAGGTTTCCAAGCAGGAGAGAGAGAAGATAAACCTGTGGTTAGAAGGAGCTCTTACAACAGAGGATAGACTGAGGAAAGGGTGTGAAGGGGCGTACTCCAAGCAAGAGAGACCGCATAGGAAATCGTTGTGATTGTCTAGGCGAGATCCGATGGCAGGGAGCGTTAGTGGTGCTGAGTAGAAGATATTTCAAAAGGATGATTGGCAGGGCTTGGCCCCTAACTGGATGTAGGGCATCAGCTCAGGAAGGAGGCCTCCTGGATATCTGTCATCGAATCAGGAGATCTGCAGTGTGGCTGGTGATCACATAATCTCCCGGGCCCCCAGGAGTCATCAATGCCGAGCATAGATCACAGATTAGGGAAGAGAGAGGGTGGCTCTCCGGGCCACACTCTCTTGTTACAGATATGCAAACTAAGGCTCAGGGCCCCGACTCCCAGTCTGGCCATCAGCCCTCTTCCCCTGAACCATATGGATCAAACGCTCAGCCTCCCCTGGATCTGAGCCACAGTGCGCTTCACAAACACCTTGGGCCTGGAGCCAGGGGGCTGGAGGAGGGAAGCTCTCCTTCAGATTCTTCCGTGTGTCCCTCTTTCCCGAGTCTGTCTTTCTCCACACTTGAGGCCCCACCCCAGGGAGGGTGGGGGGCTGTCTCTGGCTGTCCCAGCTGTGATGCCAGCTTCCTGCCTGCCCCAGACACTCGGCAGCCCCGGGAGGCCCAGCCCCATTATGGTTCTGCCCAAACAACATCTGCGAAAGCTCTAGCAGTCTCGGGGCCTCTCCTCTTGTTTGCTGTCTGGAGATGAAGGAGGTTGATCTCGGGCCCCCAGGAGTGAGGATGAGGAGGGTTTACAACGTGTCTGCCCTCTAAGTTTGGGAAAGAGGCAATAAATTCAGCTTCAGATCTGCTGCTGCCTCCAAGTCCGTGTGTTCCCCTGATGAGTTTCCGGCACTTTCAGTCACACCTTCTAGTACCATTGGAGAAGACCCAGAGGGTGGAGGTGTGGGAGGTCACATTCTTGGGCGGGGGGGGGGGGAGGCTCCAGGATAATAGACTTTTAACAGATAGTTTCCATCCTTTTGCTCTGGTGATACACCTAGGGAGTCACAGAAGCAAACACACACCGCTGGGGACCTTTCCAGGCAAATACTGGTCTGGCCATCTGTCCGCAGCTCCCCTTTACCCCCACCCCCACCCCCACCCCCAGCTCCTCCCTCACCTCTTCTTTGCTCTCTCGCTCTCATACACCCTCAGCCATCCTGCCTTGCCTTGCCTTTCCCCTACCATAGGCCAGGCTGGCAAAGGAGGGAAGGAAACCAGAGCATCCCTTTGCCCGTGGATGTTAGTGGGTCAGTAGGGCGCAGCAGCTGGGAAGCAACCCTCAAGGGGATAGCCGTCTTTGGGGGAGCAGATTCCCTCCCTCCACGGGGCCTGGCATAACCATCAGCATCAGTTGTGAGTCTGATGAATTAATCACGCTTTCCAGCTCTCTCCCGGAGGGAGGAGAGTGAGAGCGAGTCTGCAGGAGCCAGCATGATGCAGAATGATGGAGGGGTGGGGAAGAGGTGAGTTTGGGGAGCGCAAAGCGGGTCCTAGGGGCCCGGGTCCAAGAACTTGAGGCTTCACCCAGAGGTCACCCTGCAGTCTCCCAGTTGACTCCACCCCCACCCCACGCCAGAGCAGAAGTGGCAGTTCCCTGCCCTGCCCAGCACTCTGGGTCTCCGGCCTCCTGGCTGAGCCTGGCTCTCCTGGGACCCTCGGTTCGCTTTTCTCCCAAGGCCCTGTCAGGATTACATTTTCACTCCTTCTCCTTGCACCGGTCGCTGTCCGGAAGGCAGACACTGTCATCTACACCCCGCTACGTACGTGCTCTCCCTCTCCGACAATCTGCCTCCCGCAGCCTCCCCTCCAGACCCCTTCATCAGGCCCTCTTCCGTCCAGCAGGTTCCCCCATAGCCTCAACCCCTCTGAGCACTTTCCCTACCTCCTGACCTTAACCGAAGCCAGCTATACCTCGAAGGCCCCCTCGGGGGAGTTTATCTCTGCGTCATACCCCACACCCCTCAGGCTCATGCAGTGGGGCAGAGTCCTCCCCACTCGGGGCCACTGCTCCCCATGCCCTTCTCTGAGGTCTGCTCTGTCCCCCTGGAACATCAACTTTGCCTTCCTGCTCACGCCTCATTGACCTAAGATCTTGCCCCTGTAAGCCTCCCAGCTTTTCTCTTTACCCCAAACCCCTGCTATGCAACCCCCCCCCCCCCCACCTCTCCAGGAAGCTTCAGCATCTGCTTGAGCAGCTGAACTCACTCTGGGCCTGGTCTCTCACTCTCCAAACTCCATGTTGGCTAGTGACCGTGTCCTGCTGTCAGCCTCCAACACTCCCCTGAATCTCCAGAGCCTAGCGCCCAGGGGGTACCTGACGAATACTCCCTGAGTGAGCGAATAAGTGAATGTCTGAATGAAGGAAGCGTGTGTCACAAGACGGGAGTCTGGAAAGTGGAAAGAGCACAGACTGCGTGGGACATTCAGGTTCTGGTCCATGAACTTACTTCAAGACTTTGGGCATCTTTCCCCATCTTGTGGCCTCCTTTTCTTCATCTGAAGGATGAAATATTTTGTGTAGATGATTTTTTGAAAACCCTGCTTCTGACAATAACAGGAACTACAGTTTCCTGAGTATCTGGGATATGTAGGCACGGGGCTAAGCACCCAATAACTCCGTGAAGAACTATGTCCCCATTTTAAAGATGAGAAAGTTGGGGATAAGAGAGATCAAATATTTGCCTTGTCATAAGATAGTGGGTGGCAGATACGGGATTAGAGTGCAGGCTGGTCAACAAAAGCGAGTATGTCTAAGGGCGCCTGGCTGGCTCAGTTGGTGGAGTATGCCACTCTTGATTTCAGGGTCGTGAGTTCAAGCCCCATGTGGAGCATAGAGCTTACTTAAAAACAAAAGCAAAAACAAAACAAAACGAAAAAACCAAGGACGTCCCAATGAGTTTCATATCTTGAGATCAAAGAAGTCTCATGTTCAGAAGGGACCACTGTTTGTGCCTCTAAACAAGGCCTCTGGTTATTGAAGTCTCTCTGAGGTGGCAGGGGGCGGCCTTCAGAAAGCTGGCTGGGGATAAAGGCCTGGCTTTCAGCCTTTGCAAGGGGCCTGCTCCCCACCCATTCAGCTCAGCCAACAATTGTGAAGCAGGTGCTGGGGAGGCTGGTTGGGGAGGGGGTCATTGCCGGGGATACACAGGGATAAAGCAGCTCTTGGTGTCTGAGCAGATACATCGGATAAGTGTGGGCTTGTGCTCTGCGACAGGGCCACAAGCCGCTGCATCATTGCCACTGAGTTCTCGTGACCAGATGCCCGGACCCCACATCGAACCACTGAATCGGAATCTGAGGGAGAGGCTGCTTCATCTGAATTTTTACCAAGTTCCCTGGGTGATTTGAATGACGGTCCTAGGAAGTCTCATGGTCTAGGGACTTGAATGCCTGATGAGAGGTTTTTAATTAATTCTGTAGGGATTGGGAAACCATCGAAGGTTTTTAAAGCCCCCAAATGACATGATATTATTCAAGGAAAATTAGTTTGGCAAGCAGTCTTCAGCAAGGGTTGAAGTGAGGGGAGCCTGGAAGGCAGGCAAATACCAGCACTAAGCTACGGCAATGGTTTGGGGGGGACAGAAGGACTGGGGGAGGGAGGGCAATGCCCACAGCAAGGGGTGAAAACAGGAAAGACATTGCTGATGGAGACTTTCTAAGCCTTGACAACTGATTCTCAGGGGTAGGGGTAAAGAGGTCTGCTGACTAGGGGGAAATAGTAATGCCATTGAGAGAAAAAAAGAAGGGGGGGAGGCTGAAAAGAGAGAAGTTTCTTGATTTGTTACATGTTGAGATTAAAATACCAGAAAAATATTTCAAAGATGCCTGGTTCTCAACCGGAAAAAACAGTTGTTGGGAGTTCCGTCGTAAAGTTGGGGTTAGAGATGACGGTTTGGGATTTCTTCTGTATCAGGAGACGGTATAATTTTTTTTTTAATTTTTTTTAAAATTTTTTTTTACATTTTATTTATTTTTGAGACAGAGAGAGACAGAGCATGAATGGGGGAGGGGCAGAGAGAGAGGGAGACACAGAATCGGAAGCAGGCTCCAGGCTCCGAGCCATCAGCCCAGAGCCCGATGCGGGGCTCGAACTCACGGACCGCGAGATCGTGACCTGAGCTGAAGTCGGCCGCTTAACCGACTGAGCCACCCAGGCGCCCCAATTTTTAAAATTGTATCTCCTCGATAAACGGTCACCACCGTGTGGCCTCTGCAGGGACGAGGCACAGAGCGGTAGGGGCCCTGGGAACCCGGGGGACACGCTCCCTATCTTAGATGCCAAGTCGGTGCTGAGCAGGAACGTGGGACCAGTGTTCACATATTCAGGTTTTTAAAGAGAAATCATAATTCGAGGGTTTTAAAAAACAGGACGCTTCCGACCAGTTAAATGTTGACAACTAATTTTTTTTAACTTTTTTAAACATTTTTACTTATTTCTGAGAGACAGAGAGAGACGGAGCACGAGGGAGGGAGGGGCAGAGAGAGAGGGAGAGGGAGACACAGAATCCGAAGCAGGCTCCAGGCTCCGAGCTGTCAGCACAGAGCCCGACGCGGGGCTCGAACCCACGGACCGCGAGATCACGACCTGAGCTGAAGTCGGACGCTTAACCGCCTGAGCCCCCCAGGTGCCCCAACACCTAATTTTTAAAATACTTAAACGCTATGCAGGCCAGACAATATATCTGTGGTCAGCTCCACCTCAGGGGCTTCCAGATTGTGGCTTTTAAGCTATACAGTTGGCATTTGGGAGAGAGAGTTGAGCAAATGGGGAAGAAACCAGGGACTGTGCTGTGGGGAACATGAGCCTCCCCAGCTCCCCAGCTCACCTGTGGGTGTGCTCAGGGCTTAGAGGGGCCCTGGGTGTTTTTGCCACTGCAAGTCCGGTGGGCTCCCAGCTTCGTGGCAGCAAATGGAACCCGCACCTGCCATGGCTATTTCTGTTCATCACCTGGAAGTCATGAAGCAGCCGCTGAGGTTCTGATACTTTCCAGATGCCGCTTGGGGAAGGAGCCTGCGGCCTTCACCCCACCACCTCCGGTGGCCAGCTCCGCCCTCCCTGTAAAGATGTCCCGCACCTCAGAGCGTCTGAGTCCTGACCGGAGCAGGCATCTTGTTAGCACGTCCTAGATGCTTACCTTCCTATCAGGAAGTTACTCGGTTGCCTAATTTAGGTGGGTGCCTTTTGTACAATTAAATCTTTTTGCTTGGAGCTTCAGAACAAGTGGAGGAAGGGTTACTTTTTTAGGGTTCCGACTCTTCTCCATCCCTCCAGGGGTTCTCAGAAACTGTCCTCAGGGACTTGGAAATTGTCCAGGCCTGGAGATTAGGAAGCCCTTCGCATGCTTATATCTTACCAAGACCTCCTTCAGTCCAGGTGGGTAGTTTTCCACTTAACCCTCAACCCCGATCACCTTTGCATTATCTATTTCCGTTCCTGTTCTCGGTTCACTTTGGGCTGGGTGAAGGGGTTTAAAGGCAGACCATTTGAAAAGGGCTGACACCCTCGCTTTCATGCAGGCTTTGTTAACAGGTTTGAAGGACAATGTCATTTTCTTCTGTCTTTGTCGCCCGCTTCTCATTGTAAAGAATAACCCCCAGACTGGCCGGCCTCGAGCTGCTCTTGAGAGACAACTTTGTGAGAAGATGGCAGGGGACCCTAAAAGACGTCTGGACATTACCCAGCGACATTGCAGACGGTTGTGAATATGTTTGGCAGTGTTCGCGCCCTGATTAGGAAGTGAGGAAGAGGCGTCTCGTCCTCCCTGGGTGGTGTTTCTTATCGGCTCTGGGCAGCAGAGCGAGGCTGTCACCAGTGAAGCCTGAAAAGAGGAGAGAGCAAATTAGCATCTGTACCAGCCACGCTCAGATCGACCCCGCCAAATATACTCTCCCCGCCAAAACACACACTCCACCAAAACATCCACACTTCTCGAAGTGACGTTCCTCAATATATATATTATCATAAGGGCATTTTAACATCTACGAACACATCTGTATTCCCTCCTACCCTCAAGCATCAGAGCACACGACACACTGAAGTATATACTCATTCAAATAGTTATGCTGCCCTCCCTATCCACACTAACACGCGCACACACACACACACACACACACACCTCTACCTATAAGAACTACACGCTGCACGGGGTGGGAGTGAGCTGATGTCATCCCCCTAGAATACCTCAGCCCAGCCTCTGCCAACAGATCGGCTTTGCTCAACCTCAGGGTTCCACGTGGGGTCAGGAAACTGAGAGGTAACCTTGGCAATCAAGCCAAGGCCTTGAAGGCCTAACAGGACACTGGGAAAGACAAGAGTCCTCAACAATGATCTGGCTGTTCCTGACTGGGGAATGAGCAGAGAGCAAGGCCTGTGTCAGGACCCCCCCCCCCTCCCAGACAAGCTGAGGCCTGAGGAGAGGGACCCCGTCCTGGGGGGATTTGATCTGAGCAGGGTGGGGTGGGATGCTGTGTGTCACTCTACAGTAAGTCACATAGGTGCCCCGTGCAAGTGGGCATCCAGGACCAGGGGAGTCAGTGGGTCGGGATCACATGGCACCGAAGTTTCTGGTCCAGATGAGGCATAGACTGAGGTCCGCCCCCACCCCCACCACTACCTGCCCACTTGGCAATGGGTGGCGTCACAGGTTAGCACAGTGTATCAGGACATTTCATGTTCAAAATTCAACCCGAGGCCCTTGGGCAGAGAGGAAAGAAATGAATGAAGACGAAGAGGAGGAAGAAGAGGAGAGGGGGGAGGGAGGGACCCGCTGCCTTTATCCTGATGCTCAAATTACATCTGGACCACGCCAAGGAAAGAGAGGCAGCAGGCAACATGCAAAGGGAAGAAGTGAAATCTGGACTCTTGAGCTCGTAAGGATCCTGATCCTTGCAACTGAAGGGCAGCTTTGGAAATTTCAAAAAAAAATTGGACTACTGTAATGTATTTGCCCTGATAAGAAGCTGATCGAGGGGGTGCCTGGGTGGCTGAGTGGCTCAGTTGTTAAGCGTCCAACTCTTGGTTTCGTCTCAGGTCATGATCCTGTGGTTTGTGGGAGCAAACCCCTCCTCGGGTTCCTCTCTGAGCGTGAAGCCTTCTTGGGATTCTCTCTCTCTCTCTCTCTCTCTCTCTCTCTCTCTCTCTCTCTCCTTCTGCCCCTCTCCCCCTCTTACCCCCTCTCTCTCAAAATAAATAAATACACTGAAAAAAAAAAGGAAACTGAGTGAGAATCCAAATCCTCAGTTGGTCACAACTACACTGCACAGTGACTCGGAAACTTTGAATGTGGGATAACTCAGCCTCCTCTCCCTAGGCTTGTGAGTAGAAAGAAAAGAGACTAGGAAAGCCAGGGGAGTGTTTTCTGGTTCTTACCGATGCCCTACACAAGGTACGTCATCACCAACGAGGAGGCGAAGACACATCCTGAGCAATGCAGAACACTTCGCCTCATGTTGCCGCACCGTCCTCTGGAATGACAGCACTAGAGAGATCAGGTGTCGCCCAGGCCAGAACTGTCCAAGGTCCACCACCAAGGAAGTCAGGGGAACGGGACAGGGAAGTCAGGGGAACTGACCACGGAACTGGGGACCATTCCCCTGTAACAACCGCCCAGGGACTCCATGGGCCAATGAAAAGCACACCATATTTGAAGTCAACAGATCTGGTCCTGGCTCTATTGAGAACTAGCTGTGTGACTTGGTGAGTGATACAAAAATCTACATAAGGACAGAATTCTACTTCCTAAGGCAAAAAAAACAAAACACACAAAAAAAACAAAAAACCAAAACAACAAAACAAAACGAAAACAGGCGGTCTGTCTGTCTGTACTTTTTTTTTTTTTTGCACCAGTTCTAGGTAAAAGCAAGGCCCAGAACACCCAGCCTCTGTCGAAGACACACCCAGGAAGATGTTAAGTAGTTTCAGATTCAGGTGCCGAACCACCCTGTCTATACTTTGACCCGTTCCCCTGCCTTCCTTGGCGGTGGACCTTGGACAGTTCTGGCCTGGGCGACACCTGGTCTCTCTAGATGTTTGTTGCAGCAGAGGTGATCCTGTTTCCATCCCCAGCCCTGTTTTCTGTAACACAGCGTTTCCCTCTCAGCGAGCAGAGGTGAGGGTTTCATTGGGCCCCATCCAGCTTCGGGGAGGAGCTGGCGAGGGGGCCATCTAAAGAGATGTGTTCCAGTGCGTCCTCACGGGCCACATGAAGCATTGGAGTAGAATATTTGAAATCTAAACTGCCCTGGACAAATGTAGGACAAATGAGTATAGTAACCTGTTTTCAAGCAGCCTGCAGACGGTTGTTGAGATAAGATGTCAACCTCTAAAAATACCCCTAATAACACCAAACCACAGATTATGAGTGCCACATAAATGGTATGGGTAACATTAATTCTGTAGTGCGGGAATGGTCGGTGCGGGTTTTGAGAGTGGGAGACCAAGCTTCAACCGGGCCTTCGGGAGTGTGGGGGTTTGGGAGAGGTGAGGAGGAGGCAGCGAGGTGTCCAGGGGAGAATGGCATGAGCCACAGTGCAGCAGAGCCCGGCACATTCAGGCATACCTGGAACGGGGGCTATGTTACAGGGCAGGGCTGGGGATCACGGGCAAAATGTTGGGGGCTCTGGGCTGCAGAGCCTGATGCTTAGAGAACAGCAAGGAGGATGAGCCTAGGGCACAAAGTGGCAGAAACCTAAAAAGGTGGGTGGGGCCAAATTCCGAAAGATCTTAATATTAGGCAAAGGAGTCCAGACGAATGGGGGTGGAGGGTACCTGAGAATGATCTGAGCTAAGGAGCAAGCGAGTGCAGACCTGTTGGAATGCAGCCCTACTAACAGCAGGAAGGGTCATTTGGGGATGGCGTTTGACAAGTCTACTGCAATCATCTAGATATGAAGAAGCAACTGGTCTTGGGGCCAGATCTGAGGAGCCAAGTACAAGAAGTCAGAAGTGAGTGTGAGTTTTCAGGGCGGAGTGCCTGGGGAAGGGAAGGCATCTCTGGCAGCCATGGACATCAGGAAGGGAGCTGGAAAAGACCGTGGGCTTAGACTGACACTGAGCTGGTGGCTGGACACCCACGGGGCAGGAGAGAGCAGGTGGGGGGAGCAGCAGGATGAAAGGACACCAGGACAGACTATGCAGATTCGAAAGTCAGTTGTGAAAAAGTAAGCAGAGTGGACGACATGAATAGGGTTTCTGTGAGGAAGGCAAGTGGAGAGAACAGGGAGAGGAGGGAGGGGCCACAGAGAGGGAACAGGGGCAAGAAGGGGTCCAGGGCCGACACAGCAGGGGAAGGAGGCTGAGAAGCCTGGTGCCAGGTGCCCCTGAAAAGGAGGAGAAACTGCTTCCTGAGGTGGTCAGCAGGGCCCAGAGTCCAAGGAAAGTAAGAATTTACAGAGGCCACTGGATTTGACTCATTTAACAAATATATATGGGGCACCCACGTATGCCAGACTCCGGGATGTGGGTTCGAAGTTCTCTGCCCATCTAGTGGACATCTGCCCAGCGCCTGTGACCGGGCCAGGTCCTGACGGTCCTGCGTGTGGATCTCGGACACTGAGGCTGGGTTCTTTCCCGAAAGAGCCCATGTTTACAAAAGCTTCAATCCACAAGGAGGAAGGACATGAGGGAGGGCTGGGGGAAGAGGGGAGGAGGAGGAAAAGGGAGTGGCCAGGAAAATGTGTGCAGTTGAGAGCAGACCACTTATTCAAAAATTTTGGCATTCAAAGGAAGGCGAGACTAGAAAAATAACTTGCGGGGACAGAAAAGTCTTGCAACACTGCTCCCACCCTTCCCCCTCAAACAGGTAAGACTTGGATGCTAGCAGGCAAGAGAAAAGGCATCGGTGTAGAGGAAGGGCAGAACATGTTTGGGGGAGACGGGATTATTGCCTAAGTAAATACAAGACTTGGTCCACATTTCCGAAGAGCCGAGAGAAACCTATTTAACAAACAGGGCAAAGCGGTTAAAAGGTGACAAAGCGTCCGAGTGATTCGTTCTGACCGTGGGCGTTGGAAAATGTGGGAGCCAGAAAAGGGGCCGCGTGGGAGAGAGAGGTGTTATCAGCGGAGGCTTCTTGGAGGAGGTGGCCGGTGACCTAAATCTGGAAGGACCGGCGGAGAGGAGAGGAGGTCCAGGCATCCTGGCCGCGAACTGGACGCAGCACTCCTCCGCCCAGAGGCTTCGGCCCCTCCCCGGCTCCCCTTTTCTCCCGGCGCCTCCCTCGGCCCGCAAGCCCGGCTCAGGTTCCCAGCACTGACGTCAGCGGGCGATGACCTCAGCGCAGGGGAGGTGGCGGGGGCGGCGGCGGGGGCGGGGGCAGGGGCTAGCGGCCTCGCGGCCCCGGGAGCGCGCGGGGCGGGGCCGGGCGGGCGTCAGGCCACGCCCCCATCCGCTAGCAGTAGCCAATGGGCGCCGGCGCGGGCTCCCCCGCCTCTCGGAATAGTATGAAAGGCGCGTCCTGGGTAAAGTCCCCGCAGAGCCCGAGCAGCGGCCGAGCGCACGCAGGAAGCTTGAGAAGCGGCACGTCCCACCGGACACTTGCCTCTCGCTGCTCCCCGCCGCTGCCACCGCCTCCTGAGCCGAGCAAGACATGAGCCAGGCCCGCTGGACCGGGAAGAGAACAGACATGCTTCCGGAGATCGCCGCCGCCGTGGGCTTCCTCTCCAGCCTCCTGAGGACCCGGGGCTGCGTGAGCGAGCAGAGACTAAAGGTTTTCAGCGGCGCTCTCCAGGAGGCACTAACAGGTGAGCACACGCCGAGGATCCTGGCGTCCGTCGACCCCTGCCGCTGGGGCTCGGCTCCCCTTCCTGCCTTGGTCGTTTCCCTCTGCTCCCAGAGCAGGGCTCCGCTCACGAGCAGCTCCGGGACTCGGTTTCCTCCAGCCCCCGGGGCAACCCGCAGTCCCCGCAGTCCCCTGGGTCTGCGCTCGGGTCTCGGTCCGTGTCCGCTCCGGTAGGGTGCGTTCGAAGGCGCAGACCCTGGCCCTGGAGTGTGAGCCGAGTCGCGGCTTTTGCCCCGGGAGAGGAGGCACCTGCGGGCCTGAGCGCGAGCTCGTTGCCCTTACTGAGACTCTCCAGGGCGCCACGGACGACCCAGCCCGGCCAGCCAAGGGGTCATTATGGGAGAAGAAGGCGCAGTTGAGCCTTCTTAACAACTTGGGAGTCTCGGCCGTGGTTCTTCCGGCAGTGCGGGGCTGCGCTGTGCCCGGGCCGATCGTTGATTCGTTCGAAGTTGGAATCCCGGCCCCCTTTGTATGCTTGGCCCCCCTGAGCCATCTGCCACCCATTACGGTCCCGAGAAAGCCTTGTAGGTCGTAACTGCGCTCTGCTGGCTTGTGTGTTGGGGGCGGGGGCGGTGTGAAAAGGGCGGTGGACAAGAGATAACCAGCCGCTGCCAGACTTACCTCCCAGCTGTTTTCCAGCCGGTTGGCCGACGGTGTTGGGCAGCGATAGCCATCTCCAAACGTGCCCACACAGATCCTGCCTTCTGAGGAGCAACATATATTTCATCAAAACCAACCCAATTTCGACTCCCTTAGCCACTGCTCAGGGGCTCTGGCTTTTGAAGGAGGCAGAGGGAGCCTCTAGGGCTCAGAGTGGGGGACACAATGAGTCGCTGTGGATCTGACAATGGTGGCAGCCTTCCTGGCCTCCAACTTCAGCCAGTAGGTCTCCAGCGGCCCTGTCTGGACATGCCCTCCCCAGTCTCACCCCTCCTCCTTAAACTGGGGTGTGCCAAAAGCACTGGCTACTTGGGACTGCCTCAGAGCTAGGGGACTCCCTCCCAACACACACACATCCTCCTCCTAGTGGGGGGGGGGGGGGGTTTCCAGATTCCATACAATTATCTCTGCTACAGCGACAGGAGGGTCTCAGGGAGGTCCTGGAACTCATGAGAAACTACATTGCTTACTTAAAATCTCTGGGTTCCTGCCTCTCCTCCTGTCCCTTCATCCCCTTCCCCCACAGCCCAGCTGCTCTAACCAGGGCATCTCCCTCTTGTTCCGTCTCCACAGAGCACTACAAACACCACTGGTTTCCTGAGAAGCCATCCAAGGGCTCCGGCTACCGCTGCATCCGTATCAACCACAAGATGGACCCCATCATCAGCAAGGTGGCCAGCCAGATCGGACTCAGCCAGCCCCAGCTGCACCAGCTGCTGCCCAGTGAGCTGACCCTGTGGGTGGACCCCTACGAGGTGTCCTACCGCATTGGGGAGGATGGCTCCATCTGCGTCCTGTACGAGGAGGCCCCGGTGGCAGCCTCCTATGGGCTCCTCACCTGCAAGAACCAAATGATGCTGGGCCGGAGCAGCCCCTCGAAGAACTACGTGATGGCGGTCTCCAGTTAGATCCCCCGCCAGCCCCACCAGGCACTCTACTGTACTCGTTCTGTCGTGACAACAGGCCGCTGCATACCTCAACCTGGGGAACTGTATTTTAAATGAAGAGCTATTTATATATATATATATAAATATATTATTTTTTTTAAGAAAAGGGGAGAAAAAAAAAAACCAAAAGATTTTTTTTAAAGAAAAATCCTTAAAGGGAGCTGCTTGGAAGTGGCCTCCCCAGGTGCCTTCGGAGAGAACTGTTGTGCGCTTGAGTCCGGGAACCAGCGTGTCTGCCTACGGGAGGGGGGAGTACGGAAGGGGGGGGGCGCTGGCTTGAGGTGAGGTGGGAGAAGCTTGGCTGGCACCCCAAGAAGATGGGGGAGGGAGCAAGCAAGGTTAGCAACTGTGAAAGAGAGGTCAGGATCTGCCTTGCGGGGAGAAGAGGGGCTGAGCTCAAACCTCTCCCTCTCCGGAACGGGACACCTGTATCCCCTGGCCCCTCTCTTACTCAGGGGCATTCAAGCCTGGACTTAAGTTATACTATGTTGCCTAATCGTCTTTCATGTTTCTGATGAGATCCAGGGCAGAGAGTGAAAAGTCCTCTCCTGATTGCTTCTGCCCTAAGCAGCTTTTCTTGAAATCATGACTTGTTTCTGATTCTATGCTCAGGGGCCTGGTAGATGTTGCTTCCCAGCCAGGAAACAAAAGCTTTTTGTTTTGTGGGGGTCGGGGGAGTAAGGCAGGAGTTAGAGGTTATCGGGGATGGGGCCGAAGGGAACTCTGCACGAAACCTTTGCTTTGCTGTGTGCTGCTCTGTGTGTGAGTATATGTGGTGATTAAGTTGGGGGTGATTTGCAATGGAATTTTGGGACCCAAAGAGTATCCACTGGGGATGTGTTTTTTTTGTTTTGTTTTTGTTTGTTTGTTTTTTGGGGTTTTTTGGCCAAAACCCGTCTTTCTGGAATCACAGGAACGTCCTGATGCTGCTGCTGCCGCCACTATCCCTTCAAGAGTTGGCTCAAAAGCTACAGGGAACTCTAGGTTCTTTACTACTGCCTTCTTTTTAAAAGCACAACACTCCTCCCTGACTCTCCCGTTCTTCTCCCCTTCTGGTTGGGTCACGGAGCTACCCAGTTTTCCAGAACAAGAGCTCTCGACTCATTGTGCAATATGGCCTCCTGGGTCCCAGGAGAGTCTGAAGGAGACCCAGCTCTCAGAACCTCCTGGTGCCCCGGAGGGCTTCGGGAACTATCCCTCCGTCCTCGGGACTCTGGCTGGCTGGTCGGCCTCGCAGGTGTTCCTTGGCCGAATGGGAGAACTCCCCGACTTCTGCAGGACTACTTGGTATTCTTGTAGGGCTGACACTAAAAGCCAGAATCCTGGGCATTATTTTCTCCCTGGTGCTCAGAGCACCTGTGGGGAAGTTGCTGTCTCTCAGTACAACCCAGATTTGTCTGTAGACTTGTGCAATATTTACCGTGCTGGGTCGGAGCCAGTGGAAATCTATACTGGGAAGAAATCGCCTTCCTTCGGTTTTTCAGTGACATTAGTGAGGGGGTCCTCAGAAGGCCTTGAGTTTCCCAAACTCAAAATCACTTTAGAAGGACGTAGCTAGAGCGTCCGGTCTACCTGGCTACCCTCCTGTCCAGCCCACCAGGCTGTCACCCCTTAGTGAGGAAACTTTCTTCCCTGCCCGAGGGTCCCCCACTCCACAGCCCGTCCCCTTCCCTGAATTTCTTAACCACTCACTTCTGATTCAAAGGTGCTATTTACCAAACACTGTCCCTACCCAGTCCTGCCAGTCCTGCCTCCTTTTCAACTCTAGACTCCAAGCTGCCTTCCCAGACCCTGCTTCCAGCCTTTATTGCTTTAAAGCTAACTTCAGACCCACAGACCCAAGAGCTCATTTTCTGGCCTGTGGGTTGAGACAAAGCTGTGAATCACTCACTGGATGTGGCCATTGTTGCATCCTGTTCGCAAACAGATCCCTGCCTTTTTAAAAAAGAAGCAGCCTCATGGTCTCCTGCTTAATCTTTTCTCTCTTCTCTCTCTCTCTCTCTCTCTGTTTCTTTCTTCTTATTTTTTTTTTTTTAATGTTCACTTTAAAAAACAGCAAAACACCCAGAGCTGGACTGTTGAGCAGGCCTGTCTCTCCTATTAGGTAAAAAGAAATAATAGTAGCACGTTGGTAAGCTATTCTGACAGAAAAGACAAAGGTTACTAATTGTATAATAGTGTTTTTATATGGAAGAATGTACAGCTTTATGGACAAATGTACGCGCTTCTTTTTTCTTTTTTCTTTTTTTTTGGTTACTTTAATAAAAATGTAGCAGATGAAGCCGTGTGGTGTAGAGAAGCCAACATCCTCAACTCACTAAGCGTTTTCTTCCAATGCAAATCCTTTCTTGGTGTCTCATGGTATTTCTCTTCAGTTACACTCAGAAGACCTATAGCAGGTGGCTGGTGTAAAAGAAAAATCTTATTGTGTGACAGAGAGCCAAGAAGTACTCCTTACCTCATTCCTTAGTGCGCATTCTCACTTCCCTGTGAAAATGCTGGACGGGACGGGGTTCTAGACTGAGCACTCTTTAGCCAGGTCTCACGCATCCTGCCCTCGCTAGGCCTCAGCTGTGTTCCCTTGTTTGTTTGTTCAGCAAGCATGTACCGTCAGTCAGTGCGAGGCATGGAACACATGACAAATGATTAAGGCTCACAGCCTGAGTCTCAGACTGAGATGGTGAGAAGGGGGCACGGAACCCCTTGCCACGCTGGGGCAGAGTTGTTGGAAAGTTCCTGGCACAGGCTCTCTTGTCATCTCTGGGACTGCCATTGGGTACCCACCATTTTTTTTTTTTTTTTAAGTTTATTTTTGAGAGAGACAGAGTGTGAGCAGGGGAGGGGTAGAGAGAGGGAGACACAGAATCCGAAGCAGGCTCCAGACTCTGAGCTGTCAGCCCAGAGCCCGACGTGGGGCTCCACCTCGCCAGCCGCGAGATCATGACTTGAGCCCAAATCAAGAAATCGGACCTTTGACGAAGCCACCCAGGTGCCCCAGTACCCACCATTCTTATTAGACAAGAGCAGTTGGGCCTCAGGATCTGGGCCCTGGAACTGAATGTATAATGGACAGCCAAGGCTACCAGTCAGCTAAAGAGTAGCTACTCCCAACAGCAAAGATTTGAGAGCCAAAGGTTACCAATTTATTACTCCCTTTGTATGGATAGGATATATGTGAGGAAATAAGAACAGTCTTTATCATCCCTGACTCTTGGGTTCGGTCCATGAGGTTTTGACACAGGCTTCCGCACCCCACCCCCCACCTGCTGTCTCAGCAATTTCCGCTGAGGTCACAAGTACATCACTGACCTGGGCTAGTTTTTTTCTTGGCCAGAGGTGGGCTGCACTTAAACCACATTTTAAGCACATTGATTCGTGAACAGAACCACCCCTCACCAAGGTACACGCTTCATTTCATGCCTCCATGACCCTCATGAACAAACATGCGGTTTGACCCGGGCGTCCTAGGTGGTCGGTAGGCCAGAGAGGCTGTGTGTGGTGCGTTTGGGAGGGTAGCGGAGGCCGGAAATGGGGCTGCGGGAAGCCGGCTCATCTGTATCACAAACAGAATTAGTTACAGGGACACTTGTGTCAAGAGGTCATTTGAAGGAATGGCCCCGTTTTCATTTGTAGCTTCTAGCACAAACGTCCTAGGCACTCATTTGTAAGGACCCGCCTTTTGGGATGTAAGGATGGAGTTAGGGTTGAATTTTTGCCCTTCCTGGCGTGCTATTCTTACCAGCACCTACCTTCTTCTTTCCTAAGAGGCTCCACTCATTGTTTTTCATATTGTTTAGTAAAAAGCCTGAAAGGGAGGGTTATCGGAGGCCAAGGGGACATCATCACCCACCTCTGTCTCCGAGCGGGGGAGACGGCCGCATAGCAGATTGATTTGGGGATTGTTCTCGGCTCCTGGTAGAAAAACGGTCCCTCAATTTACATGGGAGTGTTCTGTGTTGCTTACTTTAGATCTGGCCAATTTCAGTAGCGGTGGGGACTACCCCTTGGCCAGCTGGGGGTACAGGGGCTGTAGGCAGGAACAGTTTGGGTAGCAGCTGGTGGTTTTCACGTGTCCCGGGACCGGGCATTGGGTGGTTGGTCCATTCTGCTCCCAGCTTCCCCACTTGGTACACTGCGCCAGCCGGGGAGACCTGGGCTCCGTCAGCTATTTCTGGATGATAACACGCTGTCCAGAGAGTGTAGACGTGGCCTGGGAGCTACAGATTAAGAGCCCATCCCAGTTCCTGATAAGGAGGTTTGGGTGGGGGACACCTTGATGTTTCAACCAGCAAGCCCAGGGGGAAGAAACGCTCCTCTGTGAGTCTGACATCGGCCCCATAGTGGCCTTCCGGGAGCACAGATAGCGAGGACTCCTGGCTTCCAGGCCAGTACTGGCACTGAGGCCCAGCAAAGCAGGACGCAGAAGTTCTGGGCTGGGAGGGAGAATATATGGGTTGTAGCCCAGGTCCTTCCTAACCAGCTGTGGGAGTTTGGCCAAGCCCCTCAATTTTCCTGTCTCAGAAATGAGGGAGTTGGATGAAATGACCTCTGTTCCTTTCTTCAGCTTTTGATTCTAAATCATCTCCATTATCCTGGCAGTCACTGGAGGGCAAATTAGGACAATTATTATCATTATCTTCAATTAGTTGAACTGGAAGGTCATTTGGGTTGGGAAGTGAAGTAAATAGTCTTCCCTTGCTTGAGTCCGACTCCTGCTGGGTAAAGTTTCCATTTCCAAGCCCAGTGGGGCAGGGCTGCAAACAGGTTAGCAGCTCAGGCAGGCCCTGGAGTTAGGCTGCCCGGGGGTCTGATCTCCTCTCTCCCACCTACTTCCTGTGTGCAATCTGGAACAAGTTACTTCAACCAGGCCTCATTTCCCCATTTGTAAAATGGGACTAAGAATACAACCCATCTTGGAGCACCTGCGTGGCTCACTCAGTTAAGCTCTGACTCTTGATTTCAGCTCAGGTCAGGAGCTCATGGTTTGTGAGATCACGCCCCGAATTGGGCTCTGCAGCTGACAGCATGGAGCCTGCTCGGGATTCATTCTCTCTCTCTCTCTTTCTCTCTCTCTCTGTCTCTCTCTCTCTCACACACGCACAATAAATAAATTAATTAAAAAAAAAAAAGAATAGAACCCATTTGAAAATGTTAAGGAGGTTGAAATGAGATCTAAACCACTTGGCATAGTGCTTTGCATATTTAAGTATGCAACAAATGAAAATTCTAGTTTTAAGTAGAAGCTAATCTGAATTGGTCCTGAGCTGAATAAGGACACTGACATTCTGGTAACTGGGAGGAAACCATTATTTAAGTATTAGTCCCACTAGTGCCTCCGAGAATGGCCGCAGCGAAGAACATCCAAGCAGCCTTCGGCCTCCCCATTGAAAGATGATTTTCAATCCTTTGCTTGAAAGTCTTTACAGTCCAGGGGCACCTGGCTGGCTCAGTCAGTAGAGCATATGACTCTTGATCTCAGAGTCATGAGTTCAAGCCCCGTGTTGGGTGTGGAGCCTACTTAAAATCAAATCAAAACAAAACCAAGAAAAATTCTTCACAGTCCAAAGAGCCCTTCCCGGCATCACCTAGCCTGTAGTAGGTACTCTGTAGGTACCTGCAGAATGAATGAATGCACTCATGTCTGATCTTGGCCATTCTGGCTGAAATGTACCATGTGCCCGCCAGACATCCGATCTCATTGGCTGGAGGGGAGCTTTGACCTCTTGGCTCCATGGTCTGCTTGTAAATTAATACCAAACTGGGCTATGTGCCCATTCATAGGCAGAGTGGGTGGGGAACGGATTTTCCAATACCAACCTTGCTTACCTCCTTCCCGCCCACCTGTGGAATCATGCGGAATCACGTTCTCCCTTCCAGGAAGAGAGAGAAACGGGGAAGCTGGGAAGGGCAAGCCTGGTGAGTTCTGGAGAGTTCTGGCTTTCTCTCTGCACCACTCCTTTGCAGAGCTGGTATGAAAAACATTTGAACTCAGTTTAAGAGGCTACCAGGGCCCTGGATAATGATCTTGTACAAACAAGCCTTGCCCAGATGTGTTGCCTGTCCTTCCCCCGGCTTCGAGGGGGGCCCCGTTCCCTGGGCGCCCACCGGCTCCAAGTCATTTTGCTCCCAGCTGAAGTGGGTCTACTAGTCCCCACCCCTGTTCCCATAAGCAAGGGCAGGCCTTATTCACCCCTTGTCCAGCAGACCCGACAGGCTTCCCGGGGCACATCAGATAAGAGGAGGTTATAGCCAGGCAGGTTGGGGCTCCTTTATTTACCAGCACCAGCAGGGAGGGGCCGTTTAGAGTTCGGTGAGCACCAGAGGAGCCAAGGTAGGGCCAGGCTGTCAGTGAAGAAGGACAGCCACACAGAGGCTGTGGTGAACTTGGGGAGTGAGCTCAGGCTTTGTCCGAAAAAGACCCTGTTCCTTAGTGCCAGTCCCTTGTCCTCCTGGGAGACCAGTGATATCAGATACTGTGATTTTTTCAAGAGAAACCTGAAATATAGACTTTTATTTCACATCTCCCTAAATTCTAACGACGGCCACTAATTTTTTTTTTAAGGGGTAAACTGCTTTTAAGTACTTATTTGCATAGGCTTCCAGTTTGTGACTTACGATGCTCCTTGGACCACCTGGAAACGGGGGTGTAGGGTTTTCTGACCCCACCCCCATACTTGGAGTGAGGCTCTGCATTGAGGACATCAATGGCACACTGTCACCACGGCTGGGATCTCTCGAAGGCACATCCCAGTATGTTCCCGACAGGACAGCGAGCACGCTTGGGGCCTGTGCTTCCCCTCCAAGGATTATACTAGAGGCAACTTGCCCACCCTCAACCGGTGCCCATTAACTCATGCCTGGGACTGCAGCCTCTGGGCCTTTGCTCAATGCTCTGCCCCCTCCTGCCTACCCACTTTTGTCTGGTTAACTCTGGTCTCTCAAGATTCAGACCTTCTCTTCCAGCTTTGCAGTGACACTGTTCCTTCCCACGTTACTCAGTCTTTTCTTCTGTCCTAGTCCTTATAACCCCGATTTTTTTTTTTTAAACAAGGATTTTGTTTTTAAGTTTATTTTGAGAGTGACGGCAGGGAGAGAATCCCAATCAGGCTCTGCACTGTCAGCACAGAGCCCGACGCAGGGCTCAAACCCACAAACCATGAGATCATGATGGGAGCTGAAATCAAGAGTCAGATGCTCAACTAACTGAGCCGCCCAGGCACCCCCTTATAACGCTGAATTTACAGTAGAATGTAAGCCAGGGACTTTACCTGAGCAGTGTTTGGTGTTGAATAGGTGTTAGTGAATATTGGCCGAACAGATGGGTCTCAAAGTTGCCAAGAGTAGAGGCTAATAGATGAAAGGAATTTAGGTAAGGAGTAGAAGAAAAAAAAATCAAGTTCATTCAGGGTTTGCCAGTGAGGGGTCCCAGCTCAGAAGAGCTAACCTGTGACTGCACCTTTTTTTTTTTCTTTTTAAAGCTACTTATTCATTTTGAGAGAGAGAGAGAGAGAGAGAGAGAACAAGCAGGGGAAGGGCAGAGAGAAAGGGAGCTGTCAGTGCGGAGCCTGACCGAGCCCGACACGGACTCGAACCCACAACCCGTGAGATCATGACCCATGAGATCATGACCTCAGCCAAAATCAAGAGTCTGACGTTTAACTGACTGAGCCACCCAGGTGCCCCTGTGATTGCACCTTCTTAAGAAAACAGTCCTTTGAATCTTACAGGCTCTTAGGTCTTTAAGCACCTGCTATTGAAACGTAAATGTTACTTAGAGAGGGGTGGACACATTTTAAATCATAATGTGGGGGAACCTTAGTTATCAATTAACTCCCTAAATGGGTTTACCCAGACGGTAATCACACCTGGAGAGAAGGCTGGGCTACGTGTGGGGAAGGAATTCTGACCAAGGTGGCTGGAGAGAGAAAATAGACTCTCTGTCTGTGATCCTGTCCACAGAAATCCTTCCCAATGTCGACTCTGGAGGTCAGCGGCCGGGTGGTAGAAACACCCATGGGCTTAGGAGTTGGGAAGTAGGAGCCCTAGCTTCGGGTCTGACAATAACTAGTACCAGATTCGTCTCTGACATCTTAGACTAGTCCCTCCTCCCTCCTGAGCCTCAGTTTTCTCATCCGTAAAATGAGCCACTTGTGCTAAATCACCTCTCACCATTCTATTTCCATTTCCATACAGGACAGGGGAAATCCCTGATTCTTCTTTTCCATTTAGGCCAGTGCATAGCCCTGGTCCTGCTCCATTGTATGGAAATAACACACAACAGCCTTCTATCTGCCTCCCTACCCAGGCTGGCCAGCAGCCTGGGCAACCACAAACTTCGTTTTCATCATGCCATTCCTTTCCTGCTGCCTCTCCTGGCCATTCTGAATGTCTAAGATGGGAATACAAGGCGCTCCCGAACTTTCCAACCCCAGACTCCCTGTGCAATGGCCTAACCGTGCCAGGGTACCCCACCTTCACAACTCTCTCCTGTTCACTTGTCCTTGCCGTCATGACCACATCTGCAAGACTCCCTACTCTGCCAATTATCACGGCCCCAAACCACTTGTCAAAATATTTTGACATGCTTTCTTCTAGGACACGAGCACCTACTGGGTGCCGAACACCAATGTGGCCAGGCACTCTGCCTGCTGCCTTACACACAGCCTCTCTCGCACGATCTCCATGAGCACACTCTGAGAGATGGTCGCCTCAAGCTCATAGATGAAGGAGGCAAAGCACCAGTGACTGGAGGGGGAGGTGGTGGAAACAGATTTAAAACCTGGACGTGTCTGTCTCCAGAGTCCACGCTTTTTCCTTCCCCTGTTGCCTCCTCAGGATGCCTTCCCTGAATAATTCCGCTTGCGTTCTTTAAAAACATTCTGACCTCAAGGCTTTTCAATGTTTGTACATATGGTTTAAAACTGCTTACCCCCTCATACTACATTCCTTATTCCAGCGCCTCTTAAATGATGTATACACATCATTTATCACTGTTTACGTGTTCATAACAAACACAGTCAGCACGTCTTCACGTGTCACTTTTGGTCGATGTCTGGAGGCTCTGCAAGCTCGCGTCCCCTCTCCCACGATTACCACACACGCCTCCATAGAAGGATCCCTTGCCTTCTGTTTTTTACACCCTCGTGTGCTGCCCACGACTTGGCGTGCGACAGTGTGACGCGAGTACCCTGGCTGTTGAATGAAAAGCTATGGTTGAGTAAACTGTGGTGTACCCGCAAGAGGCTGTGGGGCAAGTGCCCTCCTCTCATGGCCCCCTTCCAATCTTCCCACTCCAGACCCAGAAAGGAAAGTGCCCTATCAGGGGGTTTCCTAAGAGGGGGTGAGGGAGCCCTGTGGGCTGCTGCTGCTACATACATACAAGGTTTCCAGCACATGGTTTATGCACCCCCAGACATGCTCTTGGGCGGATGCTGATGGTAGGGTGTCATTGACTCTCCTCAGTCAAGTCTGTTCCACCCAGAACCACAACCACTTGAAGTACTAAACGACAAGTAAGCAGATGTGGATGTAGATCTAGATAAATAAGTTTGGAAATAAATGGAGACTTCTCTTTGAAATAGACTTTGACATAACATGGGCGGCTACCTTGGTTAAGGATTCTGTCTTCACTCCTGGACATTGGGTTTAAATTTACATCGTCTAGGGGCGCCTGGGCGGCTCAGTCGGTTAAGCATCGGGTTCTTGATCTTGGCTCAGGTCATGATCTCCTGGTTTGTGAGATCGCCATGAGATCTGACCGCGCAGAGCCTGCTTGGGATTCTCTCTCTCCCTCTCTCTCTCTGCCCCCGCCCCGCTCACAGGTGCAAGCTCTCTCTCTTGCTCTCTCTCAAAATAAATAAATAAACTTAAAGAAGTAAATAAATTAGTAAGTTTACTTGCTCCAAAGAGGATCAGACTCTCTGGCTGAGAATGAGGAGGGCCACAGAAGGGAGGAGAGGGGCAGAGGGAAAGCCCTCTGAGCAGTCTTTACGGGTATTTGTGCCCTTGTGCTAGGAAAGCTGGCGCAGGAAGGGATGATCCCTTTACTGGAGGCCCGGAGGGAGGGTGCCAGGGATGGTGCATTTGAGCAACTCAGCGACTAGGTCTCAGCAGCTGGCGGGGGGCCAAGAGAAATGCGATTAAGCCCCGGGCGCCCACCCACAGCTCCTCACCAGCCTAATTCCTCCTGCAAACCCTTTCTTCTTTCCTGCGGGTCCCCTTGCCAGCTGCCCTCTCCTCCAGGTGTTTCCTGTGCGCTCTTTGTTTGCTGGCTGGGTGGCTGCAGGCGGGAGAGGAGTCTGTTTTGGCCTCCTGTTAGCCAATGGCAGCGGGCCTAGGGGGGGCCGGGCGCTCCTGTATCTGGGGAGAACCGACCGCAAGCGGCAGCTTCCTCCCAACACCTGCCTTTCTGAGAGTCTGTAAACAGTGACAGGCCCAGGAAGGCTTCCTCGGCAGAGCAGGGCAGGGACTTCTGTTGGGTCAGAACAAAGGGGGTCATTGCACAAATGAAATGTCCAGAAGCTCTCCACCCCAGAGGACGGGTCAAGGCCTACAATGTGGGTCACCCCAGGAACCTCAGGGCAAAGGCCCCGTTGCCCTGGACTCTAATTCCTACAGGTAAGAGGCAGAGTTGAGCTCAAACCCAGGACTGGCTGAATAAACAGAGGAGAAACAACAAGAAAAATGAAGGCAAAACTGGACCCAGGACTTCTAATTCTTCCTGTCACCCAGTGACACCCAGGTCACCAGTGTCCTGGTCTTCTGGATTCGAGGGACTTCTACACCAAGCCCCAGTTCACAGTGCAGATAGTTAGTCAAAAAAATATTCTTATATTTTTTGGAGTGGAATCTCACTCCTACACATTTTTTTTTTTAATGTTTATTCATTTTTGAGAGAGAGAGCATGAGCAGGGGAGGGGCAGAGAGAGAGGAAGACACAGAATCCAAAGCAGGCTGCAGGCTCCGAGCCATCAGCACAGAGCCCGACGTGAGGCTCGAACCCATGAGATCATGACCTGAGCAGAAGGGGGACGCTTAACCGGCAGAGCTCCCAGGCGTCCCGTGTTTATGTATCGCATTTCAAATGGAATATAAGGCCCTAGAGATCACCTGGGATATTGCTCATCATCTCCCAGAGCATCTGGAGGTGCCTGGGTATGAATTTGACAGCAAGAGAGCTGGGGGACCAGATAGTGTAGGCTAGACGCTCCAGTGACCAACCCCTCCTCTGCCTTTTGTGTCTTTCCTGTTGGAGAGCTCTCGATCCAGTAGAGACAGACCAGCCAAATGCATTGCTTCACCCCTGCTGCAAAACACAGGAACTCCTTGTATCCATTGTGACCCACTTCCTCTCTCACCCGGCCCTGTCAGGGCGGAGGCCCAGGCCCCAGTGGCTTCTCTTGTTTGCACAAAAGGAAAATCATCTACCTGTCATCGTCACTGCTTGACCAACAGACTTCTCCCATGTCACCTCCCGGGGGTGGTGGGGAACGGAACACTGACCGTGTTGTGGGGTGAGATTCAAAGACGCAAGGGCGGAACAGGATGTAGGAGCGCTTGTTAGAATTGTAGTGCTATCTGAATGTGGGGGATTAAAGTGGATCAATTGCGGCCTTGGAGTCCAGGGTCTGAAGTCTAGCACAGGGCCAGCTGCACACGACACCTTGAAAGACCTTTTTCTGGTCCAGTTTTCTGTCTGCCCTTTTATGCCTGGAGATGGGTCCTTGTGAGGAGCACAGGGTTGGGGGAAGGCAGAGATGAGGATATAGGGTTTTTGGCCTCAGGGCGTTGCCAGTCCAAAGGAGGTGATGGGATAATTGCACATGAGAGAACAGAAAATACTGACGGCATGGATTAAATGCAAACAAATGGAAATTACACAGAAGGATACATTACACATAAGTTAGTGCCCAGATGGTTGTTAGACAAATGGAAGTGATCAAAGATGGGTGAGGTTAGTTTGAGCAAGGGTTGGGAAAGAGAGATGTTTTGAGAAATGCCTTTACTATCTTATGCCAGAGAGAAAAAACCCAAACCAGCCGAGCAGAGTCACCTTGGCCAACACAAACAACAGGAGGTCAGGTGGGTGGACGGAAGAGAGGGCATGAAGCCAGGTAGGAGGGGAGTCCAGAGCTCTGCTCTCTACCTCCTGCCCCCCAACCCAGCCCCCTAGCACCACCAGCTCAGCCTTTCTGCAGAAAATGCAACTTGCGGGGGGGGGGGGGGGCGTCAGGTTAGCCCAGAGGCAAGCCTATGGCCTTGGAATCATAACTTTGCATATGCTACACCTTTTTTATTGTTTTAAGACACAAGGGAGGGGCACCTGGGTGGCTCAGTCAGTTAAGTGTCCAACTTCAGCTCAGGTAATGATCTCGAGGTACGTGAGTTCGAGCTCTGCATTGGGCTCTGTGCTGACTGTGCAGAGCCTGGAGCCCGCTTTGGATTCTGTGTCTCCCCCTCTCTCTGCCCCTCCCCCACTCATGCTCTATCTCTCTCTATCTGTCAAAAATAAATAAACATTAAAAAAATTAAAAAAAAAAGACACAGGGGATCTTCCCTTTTATTCTGTATTTATTGAGATCTCTTAGCCCCTTATCTTAGAGTTCCCAATCAGGCTGGGCTGAAATTGGAAGGCAGAGAGAGAAGGGAGACAATAATCGGAGATTCAGGAGACTGGTGGGGGGAGAGGAGAGGGGAAGCAGGGGGAACCTCCAACCTTATTGCATAAAAAAAGATCTTTCCCTGCCTTAGACCTTTCTGCTTTCAGTTGCCTCACAGAAGAATAGATATGAAGTACTTCGAAAACGTTCAAAGTGCCAAGCCCACTCTACCTCCTGGGGGGCATGGGTGTGGGGAAATGCAGAGTAAAGCCTCATATATGCCCAGCCTCTTCTGTTCGTAGAACGTGGGCTTGCATATGTGCTTATTCTCCACAGTGTTGGAGGCAGGGGCAGCCGGGCCGTGCCTTTACCCCCAGTTGACAGAGAGGAAACTGGGATTCCGTCAGCCCAGAATTACCCACCAACCAGAGGGTGAGCTGAGACCAGAGCCGGGTCCCCTGATTCCTGGTCCACTCCTCTCCACTAGCCTCTGACGTTTGAAGGCACGTGTGGATTATTTTGATGGGATCCCATTCCAGAACAACTCAAACTTGATCATCAATGGCTGAGGACCCAGATCCCGCTGTTCTCCACCTCTCTCCAAAGCCTTGGATTTTCTTTTAACTCTGTTTCTGAAGAGTCGAAACAATGCCCAGGCGGGGGATTTGGCCTAATGAAAGCCTCAAAGTGCAGAGCCCCAAACTACCATGGCATAGCATTGCTGCCCCAAAGTGATGTCTCCCTTCCCAGGGCCCCTGGTTCCGCACAGAATGGGCCAGAAGCTGAGGAGGAGCATGGGGGCAGAGCCTCCCCGAAGGAGGACAGATGGGCAGGCTGGCCCCAGCGCCAGGGCTTTGAACAACCTTTTTGTTTTCCAGCCAAACATCCAGTCTCAGTCCCCCCCACCTCCTGCTCCCCTGGCAGCTCCCGCCCCATCCCCCCCCCCCCCCAGCCAACTTGTGTATTTGGGCTGGAGCTGATGTGCTCTGGAGGGAGGAGGGCTGTTCTTTATGACTGGGAGCCGATGAAAGAAGGCTGGCAACTGTTGCCATCTGTCTCGTGGGGACGTCACCAGGGAGGTTCTCGCCCATTCACTCCTTCACGCACCACTGGGCTTGGGCCTTTTGTTTGGTTGGCTGGCGGTGGGGGGGCTTCTGCTGGGCAGTGAAGGGAGGCAGCGGGGGAGAGAAGCAGCTTCTTTGTGTCTGGACCAAACTTTCAGTGACTCACTAAGATAATTTGCATGAGCACGCTGCCCAAGCCCCAAACCACTCAAGTGATCGACAGCCTCCAGCCTGCTCCCCCTGCCACACCCCTCCCCCCCCACCCCCATTTTCTGCCTACAGTTCCCCAGGGTGGGAGTGATTGGCCCCAGCTCCTCTGCAGGGATGAGGAGCTTGAAAAGCCATTGGGGTCCTCTCTCTCCACTCTCTGTCCCCAACCCTTTCCCAGTTCAATGTGGGTCTGGTGTCTTCCTCCCTCCCCACCCCCAACGGATCCCTTAGAGCTCCTCGCTTTTTGTTTGGTTCCTGTGGCCTGGGCCTGGCAGGCGGAGGGGCCAAAGCAGGAGAAAAGGCCCATTAGCTGCCCGGCAGCTGAGAGCAGGACAAGAAAGGAGCTGAATAGTGGCGGTGGGGTTGGCAGCCCTCCAGCCCAGCTCCTGGTCTTTGAATAACACCCCAGGCCAGGGGCTGGGATCCGAGTGGGGGAGGCTTTGGGGCATTTAATTATTTAAAGGTCTCAATAAAAGGAGTTAAGTCCCTGGGGAAGGGGGAGGCTAGGCAGATGGTGTGCCCAAGGAGCTGGGAAGCGGGTGCGGGGTGGGTGAAGGTGGGGGTGGGGGAGGTGCGGAGTGCTGAGCAAGAGGTCAGGGCTAAGGGAGTAAAGAGAAGGAGGGACAGAAGGGGGTCAGGGATCGCTCTTCAGACACAAGTAGTGCCCAGCAAGTAGCCTTTTCCTACACCAGGTGGGAGCAGGGGCTCAGCCTCTCCTCCCTGAACTCTTGCCCGCCACTCCCCAGCCTCAGAGTTCATGTCTGCCCTAAGCAGGGTCCCTTCTGGAAACATACAACAAAACTGTGAAGTGTGGGGGATCACCCCTTCACCTCTCTTCTGGCACTTAGGGATGCTTCAGATTGACCCAACGGTGGTGATCAGGACTGGGCAGGTGGGTGGGAGGATTTCTCTCTGTCTCTCTTTCTTTGTTTTGTGGTAAAACTCCTATAACATCCAATTCGCCAGCTTACCTGGTTTCATTTTCTATGGCGAGGCCATACCACGAGTCCGTGGAAGTATTGAGAAGGCAGATATTTGGAGTTCCTGCTCTCGGGGCACATGCTGCTTCAGAAGGCAACCCGTTCTGGCCTTTTTCTCTGACCACATTGCAGCAAGGGCAGCGTGGTGAAGGAGCAAGTTCAGATGGGGCCCCTCGGTGGAAACATACCAGCTAGGTTCAAATCTGGCTCTGCCATTTATTAGCTCTGTGACCACAGGCAAGGTACGCAACGTCTCAATGCCTCAGTTTTCTCACCTTTGAGATGAACATAAAATACAGTTCGCATTGAGTGTTGTTGAGGGAATTCACAGGTGTGAAGGGCTTAGACGAGGGTCTGGCTTAGTAAGTACACAGTGTTATTAAGTATCATTGGCACCCTTACCAGCCCAGGACGCATTTATACAGGCTGCACATTGGGAACCGAGACGAATGGGGAGTCTGGGAATTGGGTACGAGGCCAAAGGAGAATTTGGCGTGGGCATCAATTTGCTTCCACCTTTTCTCCCATTGGTAATGAGCTATGGTTGGAAATGTGGTCTTCACTGTTCCTAAGATCATAGAGCTGCTCAGGTAACCCCCTTTCCCACCTGCACACTTTTTCCACCTTCACCAGGCTGAGCCAACAGTTCGGGTCCTCAGGCTCTGAGACCCTCGGGTCCAGACCCTCGCTGTGTGCCAGTTTAGGCATTACTGGTAGCCTCATTTTACCCGTGGAATAACCAATCCAAAAGGTTAGGGCACTTCTGCCTCCTGGGTTCCCCCCCCCCCCGTGTCTCTCCTTAGCCCCTCACAGGCCGCAAGGTCACCAGGCATGAGGTGGTCACTTGGTCACTGTGGGGCACAGATTGCAAGACAATATCTTTGTTAGCCCGTCTTCAGGTCTCAGTCTGGCCCTAACCTTGTCAGGTGGGGTTTGTTTTCCGCATCTTCCAGCGGAGGCAGTTCTCTCGTCCTCAACTCCTTTGGGGGACAGTGGAGATGCCCTTCAAGCCGGGGACAGCGGAGGATTCCACCCCGGGCGGCCTGGAATCGGACCTGCCCAGCGAGGGTGGAGACGCCAGGAGGAGGGAGAGAGGGCAGGCCTCGGGTGTGAGGGCAGGCAGGTGTCTGGCTCCCTCCCTTCTCGATGTGGGTCGAGGGAGGAGCCCTGGGCCACCCACCCACGTCCCTCAATCCCCACGGAGCAGCTGGCTGAGACCTTGAAGCTCGACCAAATGCGCTCACTTCTGCTCTCTCCTCTCCGCTGGGACGCCGCAGCCTCCTCCCGCTCGGGGAAGCCCCACCTTGGCAACAAGCTGCTGATTGGCTGGCCTGGGAGCAGAGCGAGCCAATCAAAGTCCTCCCTGACGCTAGAGGAGCGGCCGAGAATTTTTTTTTTAAAGTGGGGGTAGGGGCGGGGGCGCTAGGTAGTTGCGGAGCGCAGTTGCTCAGCAGGTTGGCTGCGGAGAATGAGGCCATTCAGAAAGCGGGGGGGTGGGGGGGGTGGAGGGGGGTGGGGGGGGTGGAGGAGGTGGGAGGGGGTGTGTGGAGGAGGCAGAGGGCGGGGCCCTGGCGTGGCGGGTGCTGTGCCGGGAGCCCCTCCCGCCCGCCACCTGCTGACCGAGTGCCTCGGGTCCCGAAAGGTTGGGTGATGTCCCCATTTCGCAGCCTGTCTGCGGGGCCAGGGCCGGCCCAGCCATTCTTGAGCAAGTCTAGAGATTCTGGGTTTCGGAACCTCTAGTCCTTCCCGGTTCTCTTTCCAAAGGCCCCGTGGATTTGGGCATTTATTTCCCCAACTTTGTTACTCGGGTCCTCTTCGTTTTCTTCCTGTATGTCTGTGCATGCTTACGCCTTCTTCTGCATTACTAATCACCTACCCTCTAAAACCAAGTTGACCATCACTTTATTATACTGTACCTATTGGCCCCAGCCTCAGATTCTCTGATCCGATATATATTTTCTGAGGACACATTGTAAGTTTTGTAAGAGAAAAGTATCTTGAATAACAGTTCCCACACCCCAACACACGCCAACATACACAAATACATAGACGCAAGGGACCTAGCGTGGTAGGTAGCATAGAGATTAAGGCTAAAGAGTGGTGGACCAGGGTTCGACTTCAGCCTCTTGCACTTACTGGCTGGGTGATCTTGAGCAGTTACTCAACCTCTCTGAATCTCAGTTCCTTCTATGAAAAATACTACTAATAAAAGCACCCGCCTCCTACCATTATTGTGACAAAATACCTGGGACATAAATGCTTACTAAATGATGCTATATCTGGGGCGCCTGGGTGGCTCAGTCGGTTGAGCGGCCGACTTCGGCTCAGGTCATGATCTCACGGTCCGTGAGTTCGAGCCCCGCGTCGGGCTCTGTGCTGACAGTTCAGAGCCTGGAGACTGTTTCGGATTCTGTGTCTCCCTCTCTCTGACCCTCCCCTGTTCATGCTCTGTCTCTCCCTGTCTCAAAAATAAATAAAATGTTAAAAAAATAAAAAAATAAATGATGCAATATCAGGTATTGATAACAAAGGAATGAGTTTTCCTTTCCCACATTGAATCTCAGCCCTCCATTATTTGTTTGGCTGCTATGGAGAACTCCAGATTCTAGGGAAATTTAAGATTCCTATCCATAAAGCAATATAAGACACAGACTAAAACTTAGTATAGGCTCAAAGCCCCCAACCTAGCATGGGTCCTGCTTTTAGCTCATGGATTTTTACCAAGGGAGAGATGTTTTGGGAAGATGGGATTCCTCTTTTCCTCAAGGATTTTTCTTCCAAGTCCCCTCTCCCAAAAAATGTTTACAAAAGCAGCATCTTAGGATTTACAATGTCATTTTAATAGGATTTGACATTGTCTTTTTTTTTTTTTTTTTTTTTTGCATGGACTCATGGAGTGACCTACCTCATCTCTCCATATACCTACCTTAGCACCAAATCGTGATTGTTTTTCTCACACCTCTCTCCTGGAGCCACCCAGAGACCCAGCTCTTCCTCAGACCTGGCCTCCCCCCGCGATATTACACACTGGCACATGAATTTTCTTCAGTGAACACAGAGACTAGGATTCAGTGCTCCCAGACCCCTGGGCAACCATCTAGTGCTATCACCTGCTGGGCCCTGTTGATATTTGAAGTGAGCCTTTGTTGACGCTTTGTATTGTTCAAAACAAAAGCAATGGTGTGTGGGAGGCACCCCAGTGGCGCAGGGTGATGGGGACAAGAGGAGGGCAAGGGGCACACAGCACCCGACAGACAGTTCAATGGAAGGTAGTAGATCTGGGTTTCAGTGTTGGGTCTATGCCACCAGGGGCAAAGCAATCAAAGGGGGCAGGTCTCAATTACCCTCTCTGTAAAATGGAGTGAATCATACGTGTCTCCTTACCGGGGAGATATTTTAGGAAAAGAACTGAAGTCATACAATTGAAAGCACTTTATATTTTTAGCAAAGAAAAACAGGTGTGTGTGTGTGTGTGTGTAGGTGGGTGGGTGGGTAATGGGCAATTAAATCCATTCCATGCCACTGTTTTCACCCCCAAAAGAATATAATCCAACAGGTGTTATTTAAAAATTTTGAGGGGCGCCTTGGTGGCTCAGTCGGTTGAGCGGCCGACTTCAGCTCAGGTCACGATCTCGCGGTCCATGAGTTCGAGCCCCGCGTCGGGCTCTGGGCTGATGGCTCAGAGCCTGGAGCCTGCTTCCGATTCTGTGTCTCCCTCTCTCTCTGACCCTCCCCCCATTCATGCTCTGTCTCTCTCGGTCTCAAAAATAAATAAAAAACGTTAAAAAAAATTGAAACCAGCTCTGTGCCAACTCTTGTGAGCTATGTGGAGGAATCATATGACATGGTCTCTACCTTTAAAGAATTTACAATCTAACCAGCTTGCTCAGCTAACACACACGAAACATTGACGAGGCGCGGTGCACTGACTGTGGGTTTGTAACGATGTTTCACAACCATCCTATTCAAGGTGATGAGGAAAGGATTATCTGGTGATGTGACAATGGAGCCAATAGACGGGCGTGCCCCTCTTGGACCAGCACAACCGCCGGCCTCCTACTGTTGCCTTTCTGTCCTTGCTGGGGCACGGGGGTCTTCCAAACCACCCTCACCCCTGTCTTCACCAGGGCTCATGAGTCATGGCCTGATGCCTTGTGACTTGGGCTTGAGGAGATGCCAGTGCCTTCCCCGGGGGTCTCCTCTCCTCATCCCTTTCCACGGTGCCCTTCACCTACAGTCACTGACACCTCCACCCCGTACCCTTTCCCCCGCCGCTGGCTACAAATGCCATCACGACTACAGTAACTGCAGCAGATGCTCTAGGGTGGCCCTGGGTGGGTCACTGCGGTGCTGTCGTCCCCATCCCGTCTGTGCTGGCCGAGAGAGGCCACCTCCCTTGCCCCTTCCACAGGAGGAAGAAGGGCGCTAGCGTATCCCTTCTAATTTCTGCATTTGCCCCAGGTGGATTAGAAAAGACGCGAGGGGCTCCCCCTTCCCCCCAGCACGGAGCGCTGTGTCCCCTTCGGGGACTGCCCCCGGCCTTGGGTGGGGGAGCCAATTTGCAATGGGGGTAAAGGACCAGTTTCATTGGTCATGCAGATCCCGGCTCCAGATTCTCCAGTGCTGGGCCAGCAGATTTAGCTCCTTTTCTTTTTTGGGGATTGCCAAAAAAGGCTCAGCATAACTTCTGAGAAGGAATAGGTTGGTGTGATTGCTATCAGCTTTGAAAAAAAAAAGGGAAATGCTAATTAAAATAAAAATCCCTACCAAGTCTCACCCATCAGACTGTCAAAATTACTCAAGTCTGAAGCAATATTTGGCAGTGTGGGGTGTGGGGACCGGGGGCTGTCAGGCCCCCTCGGTGCCACTGGGGAGAGCAGGTTGACGACATCTAGCAGAGGTAAACTGCTCATATGTCACAGCTCAGCAGTTCCCTCCTGGGCATATGTACCAGTGGTTCTTCGTTGGTGGTGCTTTTTGCCCCCCCCCCCCCCAGGGAATATCTGGAGACATTTTAAATTGCTTTGTTTTCTATTTATACCAACCCAGAAATATGTTCCCCCTTCTTTTCCTCTGTTGTTCGGTGCATCTGCGATGCTTACCTGGGACTATTTTTGCTGTGGTCAGGATGTCATCCACAGGACGTGGTCTGTGGGCAGACCTTGGGTCTGTGGTGCCTGGGTCTTAGTGCCTGTCTGGTATTCCATCCCCAAGCCCCTGGAAACATCTGTCTGACATCCTCTGGGAAGCTTTTAGTCCGCCTTAGGGAGGTCCCCTGTAGATGAAATTATGGATTGAATAGCGTACCTCCAAACCCATATCTGTTCAGACCCTTAGAAAATGACCTTATTTGGAAACATGAAATTAGTTAAGGATCGGGATGAGATCATTATGAAAGAAATCCGGTGACCTCTATCCTTATAAGGAGAGGAGACGACACAGAGATACAGAGAGGGACATGTGAGGACAGAGGGAGGCAGAGACTGGAGTGATGTGGCCACAAACCAAGAACACAGGAGCCACCAGAAGCTGGAAGAGGCCAGGAAGGATGCTCCCCTAAAGCCTTCAGAGGAAGCATGGCCCTCGTGGCACCTTGATTTTGGACTTCTGGCCTCCAGAAATGCAAAAGGATGAATAATTTTTAAAAAAAATTTGTTTCACACCACCTAGTTTGTAGAACTTGTTACGGCGGCCCTGGGAGACTAATTCGATGGGTTCTGCAGATTGGGAAACAGACTCAAAGCAGTGCTGGCCAGAAGGAGATATTTCCAGAGTAAGAGGAAGGAGGTGTTGGCATGTGGGGGTCCTACGGTGTATGAGAACACCCTACTCGCGTGTTGGTGTCTGTTCCCCAGCTCCACGGAGGTGTGGAGGCAGGTGTGGGGACCGGGGCACCTCACAAAGCCCCTCCCCCAGATTTCCCAAAAGGTGACTCTGCCATCTGGCTCCTCAGCATGTGAGCCCGTCATTTCTTATGGGTCATTCTCCCCCACGTGAGACAGCCTGCCTCCCGCTGTCGAACATGAGGTGCCCATGTTGCCCGGTCTCTTGCCCAGTCTCGCGTACTGGTAGGGCACCAGCACATAATGGTTCTGCCAGTTTAGCCTTGAGTTGAGAGTTAGTGGCACGCAAAAGCCGGGGCCTCGTGGGGGGTGACAGAGTGGTGGCAGCTCCTGCCATTTTCCACATGCAGGAGCGACAGTGGCTCCCCTGAAGCATCCGTCATCCACTTTGGATGGCTTTGGTGGAGCGAGCTCCAGGGTCTGTGCCCTGGGGCGGGGGGGGGGGGGGGGGGGGAGGGGTGGCTGTGACGCCTTCATGGGCCTGACCTTGGGCCTTGTTTCTGGCTGCATGCCCTTCAAGCCTGCTTCTAGAATCGTCTATCAGCAACCTGATGTGCCACCCTCTTCAAACAGACAAGCAAGCAAGTGAACACGTGAATAAATGAGTTCCTTTCCTGCTTAACTCAGCTCAATTCAATTGCTCTCGGGCGCAAGCTAAGAATTGGGACTGAGACACCCAGGCCGTCAGGCAGTCTGTCTTAGGATCTGACCCTTAGGTGGTTCTTGTTGATTGCATGCCTTAAACTTCCCTGGACACAAATGTTCTAAAATATCCTGTTTTATGGTCCCACAAAGACATACATATTTAGTGGAATGTGTTAGTTTTGGGTTCAGAAAATGTGATCCTTGAAGCCAGTGAGGAATGCTTTCTCATATGCCCAAGGTGTCTGTAGGCCGAGAGCCTCCGCGTGTGAGGCTGGGCCAGGAAACACCCCCTGACACCCTGAAACCAGGCTGAAGCCACCAGGGCTGTGCTGAGCCCTCTCCCATTTGCCACCGTGTCGCCTCCCTGTCTTCCTGAGTCACCTTTACTCCTGGGCTGCTGGTGCCGCTGTCACCCTGACCGCATAAAGCTCGTTCTGTTTTGGGACTTGGGTTTTGTGGCTCCTTCCTTGGGATCGCTTTCCCCACACCTTCCTATACAAACTGCCCTTGTTGGCCCTCGTATCTGACTCGGGTCTGCCCCAGAACTGCCTGACAAAGCCTGGCGGGCATCTGTTACTGTCCCAGCCCGACGGCCCCGTAGGACACAAGTGGAGGAGGTGTGGGGACTATTGGACTAGAGTGTTTCCTGCTGGTGGGCTTTCTAAGAGCGATCGACACTAACCCCACCTGCTTTCTGATGCTTTTGCTCAGGTAGGTAGGTCCTCTTACCTCCTCCTGGGAGTCTGGCCCGTTTCCTGTTATTATTTCCACAACCGGGTCAAGTGTAATTCTGTTCTTTCTCCTTGGAGCGTAGCTGGTGACCGAACACACAGATGCGCCTGCTCATTAACGTTAGCATCCGCACTTCCTGCCGGACCCCAGCATGACTGGGGTCCTTTTGTCCATTTCAGCCTTTCTGGGCCACGTGGGGCCACAGGCAACCAAGGAAGGACCCACCTTCAGTCTCCCGTGTCAGTCCTTCTCAAACCACCCGTGGCCTGTCCCCCAGGGGGTTGTCTAGTTTCCAGGAAGGATTGCTTCCCTGGAAACTCAGGCTGCCACGGGATCGATCAGTGCATTTGCTTTCTTTGGGCACCGCATGGTGGCCCGGGGCACCCCGAGGCTCAGCCAGTGGTGGGAGCCGTGTCTGCCGGCTTCCATTTGTCTGTTTGAGGCAGAGGACTTTCTGGGAGAGTCTGAGAAGCTCTACCCAAGACGCCGAATCCCCTGATGACACACTTTCAGCTGTGGACCCTCCAGCAGACTGCTCGTGCAGGGGATGGCGGGGCTGGTGAAGAAAGGAGAGCTTCCAGCCCCCCTGGGGGGAGAGGGTGTTTGGGGCTCCTCCCCCGGCTTTCCTGGCCACTCAGCCCTCATCATTTCCTCCTCTTTTTCTTTTTTTTTAAATGAAGAGACATTTTGTCCATATACCTCATTCAGCACTTACAGCCAACTGCTTCAAGCGTTGTCAAATTAGCTGTGTTTTAAATGGCCAAGGCAGGGGCACCTGGGTGGCTCAGCTGGTTAAGCGTCCGACTTCAGCTCAGGTCATGATCTCACCGCTCATGAGTTCGAGCCCCACATCCGGCTCTGTGCTGACAGCTCGGAGCCTGGAGCCTGCTTCGGATTCTGTGCCTCCCTCTCTCTCTGCCCCTCCCCAGCTCATGTTCTGTCTCCCTCTCAAAAATAAACAAAAATGTTAAGCAAAATTTTTAAAAAATGGCTAAGGTGAAACACAGGTCAGTTGTTACTATCTTCACCAAACTCCACAGCAAGTATCAGGAGAGCTTTATACTCATAGTTTTATACTCACTTTTGCTGTATGTTTTGCATACAATAAACATTTGTCGAGTGATGGAGCCGTCCTCCTGGAGAGAAAAGACCACGATTTGCCTTCTTTTCTTGTGTTTCTTCTATCATCCACCTTTTTGCCTCTTTCCATGGCTTAACTTAGTCTGGGATCTTGGATGAGAAAATACTGTATCTTGATTTTTTTGTGTGTGGTGAATGATTTTTTTTATTTTTTATTTTTATTTATTTATTTTTTCAATATATGAAGTTTATTGTGAAATTGGTTTCCATACAACACCCAGTGCTCATCCCAAAAGGTGCCCTCCTCAATATCCATCACCCACCCTCCCCTCCCTCCCACCCCCCATCAACCCTCAGTTTGTTCTCAGTTTTTGAGTCTCTTATGCTTTGGCTCTCTTCCACTCTAACCTCTTTTTCTTTTTCTTTTTTTTTCTTCCCCTCCCCCATGGGTTTCTGTTAAGTTTCTCAGGATCCACATAAGAGTGAAAACATATGGTATCTGTCTTTCTCTGGATGGCTTATTTCACTTAGCATCACACTCTCCAGTTCCATCCACGTTGCTACAAAGGGCCATATTTCGTTCTTTCTCATTGCCACGTAGCACTCCATTGTGTATATAAACCACAATTTCTTTATCCATTCATCAGTTGATGGACATTTAGGCTCTTTCCATAATTTGGCTATTGTTGAGAGTGCTGCTATAAACATTGGGGTTGTATCTTGATTTTTCACACAGGTAACTGAAATTTAGCATTCTCTCCAATTACAAAGGTAAAAAACCACTACAGTATTTATGGTACCTGAGGTTCCGTCGTCAACTGAAATCACAGAAATTTTTGTATCATATTATAATTATTGAAAATACTTCACAATGCTATTTGTGCCCATTAGTCCTTCCCTATGACCGTGATTAGACTTATTGCTGGATCCTGTCATTTGCCACATTGAAAACAAACATACATGCTATGTAAAAACGTACATATTTTACACTTTGATAACTGTATTTAAAAATGCAACTGGTTTCCTTTGGAACCCTACCTATTTTATGTCTTTAAGGAAGAGGTCCATAGTTTCACCAGCCTGCCAAAGGGGTCCACAGTACACGAAGGTCGAGACTTGTTGGTTACACAGTGCCTTCTGTGCCTTGATTTTTCGTCAGTGTCCAGAGGGCTGGTGGATCAGAGCAGGTGGCCAGAAAGTGGAGCGGACTAAACCTTTAAAGGTTTTAGAAAATGCTCTGACGGTGCAAAGTGAGATGCTGCCCACTAGTGGCTGGAAGTCGGAACTGCGAGACGGAATATAAGGCAGGACCTTAGGGGGTTTGGGGTTGTGGATAAGCTTCCTGGTACAGTACTTGGGGGGTGAAATAAGAGAATAGAGGCAGCGGATGATTTTGCTCCCGCCCTTATATCCCTGTCGCTTGAAACCCTCGCCCTCGTTCTCTGCTCCAGCCACCTTCGCCGTCTTTCAGCGACTCAGAAGCTTCCTCCCGCTTAGGAAGTTGGCACCTGCTGTTACCTCCGCTGCACGGCCCCTCCCACCTCGTCATCTAGATAACCGCGCTCTCCCTCCGTGTCTACGATCTGGCCCTGAACTGCCAGTCTGGGTCAGCCTCCTTGATAATCTCCATTTAAACCTGTGCTCATGCCCTTCACAGCCCTTTCTCAGTTTGTAACTACATAGTCCCCCTGCAATTTTTTTTGTGTGCCATGTTGATCATCGAATTAGAGGGTAAAGACCCCGAGGCAGGGGCTGCCTGCTTTTGTACCCTCGGCACCTGCCCAGGGATACTCATTTACTGATGAAGAGTACATTTTAATTGGAAAAGCCATAAAGGGACGGTGAAAGCTAGCAGAATGGATTTAGGTAAGTAAAAAACTCAAGTCAGATGGCTTTCCTCCATCTATGGCACCCTGTCGACCACCAAGGGCCCTCTGCGTTCCTAGCAGACCTGCTTACACCAGAGACATGGAGACGTCAGGTCCACCACAGTAGAAACAGTAGAGCAAAACTGACGGGCCAAAGATCAGATCCTGGCCTCCATACTTCCTTCTGGGGTTGAGCTCAGCTTCTGGGTGCCTCAGTGTCCCCAACTGTAAAATAGCAAAAATAATAGCACCTATGGCACAGAATGGTTAGGAATGCTAATGAGGTAACGTAAGTAAAGAACTGAGCACATAATAAGTACCCACCAAATGGTACCAACCCAAAGGAAAGCCACATGAGCCTGATGGATTGCCCCCTCTTGCCACCCTCTTGAGAAGCCCTGGATTTAGAAACCAGGGGCAACTTGCAGCAGGGCAGGGCCTGGCTCCTGATTCTTCCCCCTGCTCTGTCTTGGGTGGGATGTTCACGGAGCCTGCTTAGGAAGCAAAACAGAGAGGCAGAAGATTCTTCCTTGTAGCTTGGCTGGATCTCTGGCCATGTGTCTGTTTCACACGGCATATCTGTCCGGCACTAAGGCAGGTGTGCCCAACTTGCTGCTCCTGGAGAGAGGCCTGTGGTTGACGTTAGGATTTGCTCCCGATCTTTCCCACCCTCCCATTCCTGCCTAACTCCTACTTCAGAGACGACTAATCAAGTTCGTTTACTCTGGCGTAAGTGGAGGTGTGACATTTGAAACAGTCTTGGCATAGAATTTCACAGAATAGATTAATGAGCATGTTCGGTGAGTAACATATTCAGCTCAAGAGATATCATTTGCGGTTATTTCCCTATTATAAAACAGTGGGTTGTCCCCAAAGCGCCAGGCTAGTTGGCCGTCCTTACTTATGTAACATCTGCTAAGCATCTGGCGGCGGAAGGTTTATTTTCCTCTTCCAGGACCAACTGGGCTGTGCGGGTTTGAGTACCCTCAGTTCCGGAAGTTGCCACTAGAGGGCGGCAGCAGCCAAGATAACTACACTCAGGATCCGCCAGACCCAGAATTAATCCCCCAGCAAGGAGGGAAGACGGTGAAAGCAAGAAAAAATGTTAACAAGGATGACTGAAAACAAACCCAGGTGTTCTTTCTCTCTTGGGGACCAAATGGAAGGAAACGAGTAGCTAGCGGGGTTGAAGTTCGACTCAAAGAAGAACTTCCAGAACACCAAGTTTGCTAACGAGAAATTTTTTACAGGTGACTTTTTTTTTTTTTTAACCCCTTCGCTACATCTGTGGAAGCAGAATAGAGGGGACAGTGGGCTCTTCCAGTCCAAGGCCTATGCGACCCCGCAGGTTCCCTTAAAGTAACCCTTCTGTGTGTGTGCCTTAAATGACTCCATTCCGGCAGATGCAATCATAAAATAACTTTATTGGTCAGGTTAACCACCACTCATGCGTTTCCTGTAATAAGGATCCTTTATAGAGGCATGATGGTGTTCACATGCAGACGCTTTCTGAAGGGCCTGGGGGCAGGGGCAGCCTTGCCCCCTCACATCAGAGCTCCTTTGTTGAAATGAGCTGGTTTGGCTTTTGTGGATTTTGGAGTCTGGAGCCAAGAACAGAGAATCCAGGGCTCCTCCCCTTCACTTCTCAGGGAAGCTGCTTCAAAGCACACACAGTATCAGGGATGTAATGGCATCTGGACAGGGGCCAGGCTAGGACTAGCTCTTCTCAGGTCAGCCCCTGCCCCCGGCCACTCCATCCCAATGGCGCCCAAAGGAATAGGCCGGTTCGGCCCCAGGCAACATCACCTTGCAGACATGGGGAGAATGAATTGCTCTCCAGCCAAGCTATAAAGCAACAGCCATCTTCAGGAATGAGGGTGTAGCTCAGAGATGTGACAGCAGAGGGTTTCATCCTCAGCACAAGCCAGATTTGGCTGCCTGGCCCGGGCTTCACAGACCCAATGAGCATCTCCAGCCGGAGCTTCCACTACGAGCTGTGGTCTCAGGACAAATCAATGCGTACGGCTGAACCACAGCCTCCACCTGTGGGCTAGCCAGGCAAGTTCAGGGCTGCCTGGACTCTGTTTCTCCCATCAGGGTGTAGACCTTTCTGCCTGGACAAGAGAGGGAGAAACTACCTTTCTCGTGCTTTGAGAACCATATGCCTTTGAGGACGAAGACCCAAGTTGGGAGCTGCTGGGAATATAGAGGGTTCTGGGCAAGGGCGAAACCCCAGGGGGCTGCTTCCTTAGTTCGGCCGATTCGGGACGTTTGCCCCCATTATGGATGCCGATGTAAGCAAAGGCTGTCCTTTCCTGTTCGGAAGTCTGATCCACCTTCAAAGAACTGCCCAGCTGCTAAAATATAGCCCCACCCATTTATCAAAGCCTAAGGTTGCTTGTCTCCTCCCGCATCAGTCCCTGAATATTGTCATCATGCTGGTGACCTCCAATCTGGTGGCTTTCAAGGAGCGGAGTTAGGGACGGTGTAGAGGTGACTCCCAGTTTCCTTCCACCTCCAGACACTAGTGTGAGTTCTCTGCATAGGCCACCAGGCAGATGCCCGCACACCTTGGGCTCGCATGCCTCTGCCTAAGGCACAGAACAGGTGTCTGTGGAGCAAGGCTGAGTGGGTGAGGGGGACGAGGGAGGAGGCAGTTGGGCAAAGAGGTATATTCCGAGGAGCACTGAGTGGGAGCCCAGAGTAACCACACGGTCAGCCTGGCAGGCAGGAGAGTGGTGAGGCGTTGCTCACAGAGAGAGCCAGGGATTGTGGGGAAAGCACGCTATGTGCCATTGCCCGAGTGACTTTTAGAGTTCATGACACCAGATCATTGGGAAGAACTTAGAATAGTGAGGTTTCTGGGGTTGGGACTTCCACGGATTACTTCCTCTGCCACCACATCTGTCCTGGAAAAGTGAGCTGCGGCCGTGTCCCTCAGTAAAAGGCTGCCTGTCCCCTGATCCCACCTGACCCTGCCTACAGGGAAGAAGACTACAGAGGGAGCCCATGGAGTTCTGTCACATGGTCTGTCCCAGACCTTCCAGCAAAAGCCAAACCAAATCATCAAGCCAAATGCAGTGGGGCGCGGGGGGCTTCGGCCCTGTGCCCCGTGCAAGGGCCACTCAGATCTCGATGAGGCTGGCAAGGCGCAGGCAGAGGGGCGCGTCCACGGGCATCGCGCTGCGCTTGATCTCGTTTCCGTCCAGGCGAAGCACCTGCAGCTTGGAGAAGTTCATGACGTCCACCACGGTGCAGAAGCTGCTGATGGAGAACTCTGCGGGGACAAGAGGGGCGGGGGGGGGGCGGGAGAAGCCGGGATCAGGGACCCGGATCCACAGGGAAGCGGGTCGGCCCGGTGAAGCTGCTGCAATCCTTCCGAGGGGAGGATGGGACTTGGCTGGGTGGGGCAGCGTCTTCCGCGATCGAAGTCATACCGACTGGGACCGCTAGGGGGCAGCGCCGGGGCCAGAGTGGGGGTCTCCGCCTGTGTCTGTCACTCCGCTTCCCAACCACCCCTGATCCTCGCATCACTTTGCAGACCCCGGAACGTCCTGGAGTGTCCTTCCAGCGAGGACGCGATCTTTTCCCGCCTGTAAGCGGCAGGGGGAACCAGAAGGTAGTCAGAGATCAGCTTTAGCGGTTTTGAAGGACTTGATTGCCTTTGGAGAGGGAGGGCTTTGCTGAATTGCTGAGAAGGAAGACTGGGGAAATGGAGGGACCTAAATCTGGAACATCTCCTGACACTTTGCAGATAGAGTGGCAGGAAATTAAAGAGAGAAAGCCCGGGCAGGGAGACAACTGTCTTCGCGTGCCGGAGCTTTGAGGGGGTGCACCTCTTCCTTCCCGGGACTGCCAAAGGAATGATGAGCAAGGCCCTGAGGTCTAGGAAGGCGGAAATCCATAGACGAATACGGCTGCCATGGACCTCAAAAGTCAAATAAACAATTCCCTTGCCTCCTGCATTTAATATATGGCTCACCCCCGCCCCTTCTTTTAATCTCAAAAGAAGTCCCCCTGTTTTGAAGATATCCTCCCCCCCCCCAAAAAAAAATCCCCACACAATCTTAACAGATACAATAGTTCTCTTTGGTTTTAACATAAATCCGTCTGTTTTGCCTCCGGTTGTCCTTTTGGACAAATCAACTACCTCTGTCTCAAGTCTACCGAGTTAGGATCTTGAAGGGAGAAAGCCAGGAACTCGACTGAATCTCCAGCAGGGGTGGCAAAGTCACCACAAAGAGCTGCTGGAGGCTCCACTGGTGGCAGCGTGTTGTCTGAGGGCCTCTGGAGGCGGCTCCTGTCGCAGGGGGTCCTGGTGAAGTCGCCTGTCGGATCCCAGTAGGATCTATCTCAAGGGCTGTGACATTGGGACCCAGGGCCTGCTTTTGCTTCTGCCAGAGGCATTCCTCAGCAGGTGGGGCGGCTGGAGGAGCTGGGAGGAGGCTTTTCTGACTCTCTTCCTGGGGGCGACCATGGAGAGCCTCAGGGAGGGTGCGATCACGGGTAGGAAAGAGAAGGTTGCAGGGAAGACAGCGTGGGGAGCTTAAATAGGCTGGTGAGCAAAGTGTTTTTCAATGAGCGCGAACAGTTGTTTCCAGTCTCTCTTAAGAACTGACCAAGAGGAGATGGGGCGAGGCTGCAGCCCATTAACTTGTTCAGCAAATATAAGACAGGAAATCCAGCCCCGAAGAATAATGGAGCTCTGGACTAGAAGGAGGGGGGAGGATAGGAAGTGTCCTTCTATGGACAGCATTCCGTGGGGCGGGGTGGGGAGGGAGCGCGGGGATGATGGAGATCTTTTGGATGCTTTTGGATGCCTCCATTCTGGTCCCGGGAAGTAGATTACATGGCCTCTGAGGGGGCAGGTTGGGGGCAGAGCCTCGGCCAGGGGCTGCATCTGTGGTGGCCACAGAGAAGGGTAGAGTGGGGTGGGCTGCGGGGAAGTCAGGTGGGTCGGCTTATAGATCACTTCCAACTCCACTGCACTAGATGGGGTCTCTACCCCAGCCTCGGGCCCTCCGACCATCTGCTAAAACCCTGGCTCCCTGAGCATGTGTATACATAGGGGGGATACTGGGGCGCCTGGGTGGTTCAGTCGGTTGAGCGTCCGACTTCCGCTCAGGTCATGATCTCACAGCTCGTGAGTTCGAGCCCCATGTCAGGCTCTGCGCTGACAGCTCAGAGCCTGGAGCCTGCTTCAACTTCTGTGTCTCCCTCTCTCTCTGCCCCTAACCCACTCGCATCCTGTCTCTGTCTCTCTCAAAAATAAATAAACACTAAAAAATTCTTTTAAAAATAATAAAAAAAACCCAGGGGGTTACTTAGGGGCTTCCAGGCACACCATGCACATTGATTCTGTCCACGCAGCGGACGCCCTGTGCCCCCCCGTTTGTCTTCCCCAAGCTCAGGAATAGGACAGGGCTTCTGCCTGGAGACTCTGGAGGACATTTTCCAGGCCAGATTAAATACTGACATAAGTCTTTCCAAATTCCTCCTGGGGTACCCGCCCAGCTCCACAGATCCCACAGCTCCCGAATAACATTCCGAGCTGTGTTCCCTGGCGGTTGCCAGGCTGGAAAAACTGAGGGGGTTGCTAATGGAGGAGGGAAGGGGAGGGAGGGGACTGGCCTGATTCCCCTGCACACCCTTTAGTTCCTGCCCTTCTTTTAGCTCCTCCCCCAGAGGGTGGCTTCCACCCCACCTTCACCACCCCCCACCAGGTGGCGCGATGGCCCTGGGAGAGGGGCCCCAGCTGGGGGGACTGGGCCTTCCTGCTGGTGGTCTGAATCTGAGAGACACTCCTCACATTCTCAGCCAGAGACACCTGACTCTAGGTCCTTGGATGCTGAAGGCCGGCGCTCAGGGTGACCACTACGTCATCTGGGTGACCCCAAGAGATGGCTACTCCTTCTCTGAAAAGACCTCCGTGTCCCCATCTTCGCAATGCAAAAAGTGAAACAAACGGAGTCGCCCGGGGCGGGGGCTCAGTCGGTTAAGCCTCTGACTCTTGATTTCAGCTCAGGCCACGATCTCACGGTTTGTGGGTTCGAGCGCCACCTCCGGCTCTCCACGCTGACAGTGCGGAGCCTGCTTGGGGTTCTCACCTCTCTCCCTCTGTCTCTGCCCCTCTGTGGCTTGTGTGTGCTCTCTCTCTCAAAATAAATAAATACTTTTTTTTTTTTTTTTTAAGTAAAACGAAACAAAAACTCTGCCTGTCAACTTCAAAGTGGCAACGAGAGGAAAAAGGTAGGAATAGTTCCCGTGTGTTGCCTCTCGGTTACGTGCCAGGTCCTGGACAAGCACTTCACATGTATTAATTCACTAAGAAAAATTAAATGCAGGAGTTGGTGTTATTTTGCCTTAAAAGGAGACTGGAAGAGAGACCAAATGATAACTAGATAAGGGAATTTGGCTTAAATTACATGAGAAGCGGGGGGCGGTGCCTGGGTGGCTGAGTCGGTTGAACATCCAACATTGGGTCAGGTCACGATCTCACGGTTCATGCAGTCAAGCCCCGCATCAGGATCTGTGCTGGCAGCTCAGAGCTTGGAGCCTGCTTTGAATTCTGTCTCCCTCTCGCTCTCTGCCCCTCCCCCACTTACCCTCTGTCTCTGTCTCTCTCTCTCTCCCTCCCTCTCTCAAAACTAAACATTAACAAAATGACAGGAGAAGGGATTTGGGGGAGACACTGAACATCTGTAGGTTGTTTGGCTTAATGGAGAACCTTCTGGCAAAACCTTGGGACACTTAAGGGAAGTGATTCTATCTTCTGCGGAGCTTCTGGAAAGGGCGGACCACCCTGTATTTGAGTGGCAGGTGTGCTCCGCACGAAGGCGGAGGGCGACAGGATGTTGTGATAGAGCCCTGCTCTCCCCAGCTTTTTCTGACTATATATAGTCAGGCAATAGCTAATGGGTTCCCTCCCGTGACAGCTGTTCTATGCTGTCACAATTTCAGGGTCAAACACAGCACGTAATGTGACAGTTCTGGTGTGACAATCCTCCTGGATGTGGAGTAGGGTGGCAGGTGACTTCTGGGTGGGGTGACGGACAGCCATGAGTAAATGGCAGACCCTTTGCGGCACGCGACATCTCAGAGACGTCTCCGAGGACTGCCCCACTTGGGGAGGAGAAGACGTCCCCCCAAAGAAAGACTTTACATAATAAAACAGTTTGGGAGCCCGTGATGGTGTCTTGCCCTTCAAACCAGAGGATCAGACACCTCTCACCTTGCCCGCCCCACTGTCGGCCTCTGGGGCCAGGTGCCTGTCTCGCTCAGAGGGCTGTGCAGCGTGCGGACGTCTTGCCAAATGACTGATCTGTTCCCTGAGCACAGCGAGAGAAAGGACGGGAGGGAGGATTTGAAGGCTCCGTCCTCGTCAGTGCTTTGATGGTGCCATGTGCTCACAGCAGGCTCCGCTTCCGAGCCCTTTGCCAGTGGTCATTAATGAGTCCTTTCCCAGAGACGGGGGGACCTTGCTGCCTGAGGAAGGGAGGTTAAATGCTGGCTCAGTACCTTCCAGCTGGGATTAAAACATCAGAGGCCCCCGGGTAACGTAAGCACATTCGGAACACAAGATCCTGAGACAGAGCTGAAAAGCAACTAGATGATTCTCTCCGAAATGAATATTTTAGTCCTGAGAGGCAAAGAGGCAGGCTTTTCGACTCCTTGAGGCATCCGCTGGGAAGTGCTTGGAAAACAAGAGGCCCGTGTCCTTGCCCACCACCCCGGGGCCTTGTGGTGATAGGGCTCCCGTTACCCCGGGGACCTCTGCCCTACCACCAGGGGCTCCTTGTACTCCAGGGAGAAGGGACCAGAACAAGTACCGCATTCAGCTCTGAGAGGCTGCACATTCTTGTCCAACAGCTGTTAGGTTTAAAAAATAAATAAACAGCCAAAACACAAGAGTGACTATAGAGGCAGGAGTAGAGCATGTGGAAACAGAGAGCGCATCCTCTTCTGGCTCAGGAAGTAAGTGCAAACTCCATGGTTTCTTAACAGCCCACCTTCCTCCCGAGACGGACCCTAGAAACCCCACTTAGATCCGCCTGTCTATGAACTGCTTTCATCCCCACCTCTGCAAGCTCACCCCTCACTGCCCCTCGACGTGCAAGCCCTTCCTCTAAGACACCCAGATTTCCTGGCTGTCCCCTGCAGGTGGCCTGTTAAGTGGCTGGTCCCTTTGTGGCACTCCACTTCCCAGAATGGCTTTGTCCCGTTCCTCCAGCCCACACTCACCTCTCTCTCCAGTCTTAGACGGAAGCTCACCCCTACTGGGAAGTCTCCCTCCAAGCCAACCCACGCCCCCAAGGAATTTTCCAGAACCGCTGTGTAGTCTAGGGGCCATTTTGTACCCCTTGTACGGGGGTATAGCTTGGACTGCAGGCTGCTTCATTTGCGACCTTTGTCTCCCCTGCTTCTATGTCTTTTGCGTGGCTACTGGCACCCAGGACAGGGGTTTTCTAACGGAACAGACAGCCGCTCCCCACCCCCCCTTCGTCAGCGTCTCACCATTGATCCTATTGCCTTGGAGGTAGAGATTCTCCAGGTTGGTGTTGACCGGGGGGATCTTCTGCAGCTGGTTGTAGGAGAGGTCAAGCTCAAGGAGGCTGCTGGAGTTGAAGGTGTTCGAGGCCAGGCCATTGTTGGTGAGACTGTTATGGGACAGCCGCACATAGAGCAGCTTGGGTGACCCCCGGAAGTAGCTGTCAGGGACGGAATAGACGTTGTTGTGCTCCAGGTATAGTTGCTCGAGGGCTGAGGGCAGTCCATCGGGCACCTTCCGCAGGTGGTTGTAACTCAGGTCCAGCAAGATCAGTGACCGGAGGCCCCTCATCGCGCTGCCCACTTCCTGGATCTCGTTGTGTTGGAGGTACAAGGCGGTGAGGTTCTCCAGCCCCTCCAGAGCGTTGTTGGGGACCCTGGAGATCTGGTTGTGGTCGAGATGGAGCTCCCTCAGGGATCGTGGCAGCGGGCCGGGCATCCGGGTCAGATTGTTGTGGTCCATGTACAGCCTCTCCAGGTGCCTCAGCTTGGAGAAGATCTTCCTGCCCACCTTGTCGCTGGTGATCTGGTTGCCATGGAGAGCAATCCAGAGCAGCCCCGTGGCGTTGTCGAAGACCCCTTCCTGGATGGACGAGATCTGGTTGTTCTGGAAGTAGACGTACTTCATGCGGGACGGGACGAACGGCAGGTACTTGAGGTTGCGGTTGTCGCAGTACATGGCTGTGGGGAAGTTGGGGGGGCAGTCGCACTCCTGGGGGCAGTCGCGGGGCTCTGGAGGGGGTGGAGAGCCGTAGGCATAGGCTGGACCTTCCTCCACCCCATAGGGGTAGGGCTCATAGGGCTCGTAAGGGTAAGGGTCATAGGGGTCGTAGTAGGTGGACTGCTGGCTGCGGAGGTAGTGGAACCACCAGTGGGGGTCTTCGTCATACTGGGCCCGGGAGAGGGAGCAGAGCCCTGCCAGCAGCAGGAAGGAGGCCCACTGCATTTTGTCTCTCTGGAAGAGGGGAGAGAGAACAGAGCGAGCAGGCATGAGTGAGACAGTAGGGAGGCAGGACGACGGATCGGGGCGGGGCTGGGGGGCGGGGAGCCTTGGGCTGGGAGCTGTGCAGATTTCACGGGGAGCCCCGTTCTCACTGCCTGCGTGCCTCCTCTCCCCCAGTGCCGACTCCGCACACGCGGTCCCGCTCGACCGTGGCCACCTGGGGGAGCTGGGTCCATTTTACGGAGTCACAGAAACAGCCTTCAAGATTAGAAGGAACTTGAATGGGGGGGGGGCACTGCATTTTTTTCTAGGGGCAGGTCCTTAGGAGCCTCTAGCCACCTGAAGGTTCTGGTGGCGGAGCTGGAGAGCCCACGGCAATCATCCCCTGTGGGGGCGGGGGTGGGGGTGGTGGGTGTTCTTCAGGCGCGAATTCGTATTCAGTCTGCATTTCTCGGGGATATGATATTTTCCAAGAGTCCAAGGAAAAAACCCTCTGGTTCCTTCCATGTCTCTGGGAAACCTCCAGAAGCAGCTTGAGACCTCCAAGGGGAAGGTCTGAATTACTTCTGGAAGATCTTTTGGTCTCTTGGGCAGGCTGGGGGTTTCGGGTTTTCAGTCTTGGGGGAGGGGTGTGGCCCCCCCCTGCAGTCACCACAAGGTTTGGGCTACCCTCCAAAGCGCCAGTGTCTGGAACAGTCTGCTGGGTGAGAAAACTCTCCGGTGGGCAGTTTTGTGGCTACACACGCAGCCCGGCTGGCACAGGTCTTCACGTAGCACAACGGCCACAGTCCCCTCCAGACGGGGGACCCTGGCTCCAGGTATGGCACTTGTCTTCCGGTGTGTGGGGTCTGGGTCTGTCTACCCGATGTGGTCTGTGCTGTCTGGTAAAGTGTTAGCCCCCCCTCACGCTCCACCATGGACATTATGCTAGAGCCACGTGAGGCCCAGAGAAATGAATGAGGAACACTGAAAAATGGAAAAGTAATTGAAGACACTTGAGTGTACCCGAGAGAACGTGGCTCTGGAGTGGGATTCTGGCCTCCCCTCTCCCACCCTAAGCTACCTGTGATGCCACCTGGATTACCAGCCTCCTACTAGGCCCCCACTGTGCCAGGCAGCCTGTTGCCTTGGGCCCGTGCGCCAGTGAGATGAGAACAGGGCAGGCTTGGAGAGAAAGGTGGGTTTGGTGCATGCTGGGAGGGAAGCTGAAGGTATGGGGGGACCAGGGGCTGGCATATCAGGCCTGGGCACCCTGCTCTGAATACCTATAGCCAAGGCACCAGCTAGCCCTTGCAAGCAGTGGGAACCTTCCGGAGCTGTGAGTGTCACCCTTGTTCCGAGGAACCTTAGAATCTTTCTTGGTCCCAGAAGGGTCACATATGTCCCTCACATTGCTGTTGGGCCTCCTGGGACGGGCAACTGTAGACAGGAGAAAGAAAGGAATCTAAAAGTCAGCATCAAATCTAACGAACTGATGGGAAAAGACCCTGACTGCGGCACTCAATCTAGTCACCTTCTGCCACCGTTCCTCCCGGGCCCCCGAGCTCTCTGTTTCCTGAAAGTGATTCCCTTAGGCCCTCTTCATTCCATTAGCCTCTGGGCTGCAGAGGAGAGCCATCTGGCTCATCCTCAAGCGGCCTCAGGCCTCAGACAAAGAGCCCACAGTGTTTCTGAGAAGCCAACCCAACTGCCCACTGCCTGGGCACGCTGGCTGGGCCCTGGATCTGTCCAGGAGGGAAGACGGATGGAGTGGCCCACTGCCAACGGCGCATTTTTCCATGCACAGCCCTGGGCTGCTGCAGGACCAAGGTGGCACAGTGAGCCTCTGTCTCCATTTCTCCTTCCAGACCGGGCATCTTGGCAGGCAAGAGCCACCTTCCTCCTCAAGACCCAGCTTTCCAGGGGCTGTGCATCCTACCCACATTGGCCTCTCCTTAGGAGCCATGAGTGCTAAGAGGGCTGGATGGGAAACTTCTGCCTCTCCTCTCTTCCGACTCTTAGCAGTGTTGCTCCAGGGTCGTATGCTTTTCAATCCCCCTGCCCACCCTAATGGTGGAGACCCTCCTGTGCGCAGAGATTTGTGAGGTGAAAAGTTTCTGGGATTGGGGCTCCATGAGTTGTGGGAGGCTGACTCAGGAGTTTGTGCTGTTCTTTTATGCCTCTACAGCCTTTCCCTCCTATCAGGATCCAGGAAGTCAGACCAGAAGTCATCCCCTCAGCTGGCTTGGACCCTCCCTCACAGTTCCCTGAACATGGTCAATTCTCAACTCTTCTCTTTATTCCCTCCCTTTCCCCCCAGCAACACACACACACACACACACACACACACACACACACTCACACTCCCTCTATCCTTCCCCTATAACAGCACTTAGGTACCACAACTTGCCTACAGGACAGACTGGAGGGCTGAGTGGTGGATGCTGAGTGCTGGCTTCCCTAGATACCTAGTCCTCTACTTTTTCATGCCTGAGAAATGGAGTTCCCCCCCCCCCCCAACAACCAGAAAGAAACCGTAGGACAGAGTAACATGTTCCCTCTCCTCCTCCTTTGCCCCTCTCGGCATCCTGGGGTCATGGCCCAGATGGGAGAATGAGGAATGGTTCCTCCCTGCCAGCCCCTCTCCCCACACGCCAGCCCCTTTCCTTGATTCCCGTTATGGAACCACAAGGGACCAAAAAACTGAAGTAAAATGGCTAAACTTACCTCCAGTTGAACCTTTCAGAGAGTGACCACGTCCCTCTGTCTGGCCTCCTTGGGTTGGAGAACGTGTGAGAGAGAGAGAGAGAGAGAGAGAGAAGACAGAACGTCTACTGAGAGTGTGCGGGTCTGTGCCAGGCCAGGGTCCCGCCCCCAAATTCCTAATCAAATATTGTGAAGAGAGGGACTGAGGAGGCCGGATCCTGGCTTTTTCGGCTCTGCTGCAGGGGCGGAGCTCACACTCAACCAGGCAAAATTCTTCTGTCCGCCTGACGTTATAAAAACCACCTCTTTCCACTCACTTATCTTCCCTAAAGCATTGGCAGCTCTGAGTCTCTTTCTGCTGAATGAGTTAGTGGCGCCTTAGAAGGTATTTGTACAGTCTCTTACCAAGTGCCTGGATTTCTCATTAAACCCACAGGCCAGATGCAGGGCTGGGGAGGGCAGGGATTTGGGAAGAGGCATCTTCACGCTTTTAGCAACCCATGTGTCCCCCCAGAGAGCCAGGACTACTTAGCCTTCTTGGCTCCCCCTCCATGCAGGTGGTCAGACGAGGGCGTAACGGAGCAAGACACAGGACGGCTGGCTCTGGCTCTAGTTCCATCCCTTACCAGCGTAGACTCGTCTGGGCGGCAAGTTTTCCCTCCTCCATCGGAATTAACGGAAAGGAAGGGGATCCCACGTTGGTTGATCACTTATTGTGCACTAGCATCGCGCACTGTCCTTTAATTGCCTGGCAACCGTTCTGCTTGCTGTCTCTGTGAGTTTGCCTCGTCTAGAACCTCGCATCGGTGCGGTCGCACGGTGTTCGTCTTTTTGTGGCTGGCTTGTTTCGCTTAGCATGGTGTTCTTAAAATTCCTCTGTTGTGGGGTGTGCCAGAGTCTCCTTCCTACCACATTCGGCTGTGCGTATACGCCGCATTTTGGTTATCCAGCGATGGACATTTGGGTCGCTTCTGCCCCTTGGCTCTCGTAAATAACCCTGCAATGAACATGAGGGGACAAATATCTTTTTGAGACCCTGCTTTTGATTATTTTGGACAGATGCTCAGAAATGGAATTGCTGGGTCACATGGTAATTCTGCTTTTCATTTTTTAAGCCACCCTACTATTTCCCATAGTAGACGAGAACACCAACAGTGTGCAAGGGTTCGAGTTTGAGACACTCCTGATGTAAAAAAAAATGCATACCGATTGAGAAAGCCTCAGATTTGAATTAGAAGACTTTAGAGGGGTCAAGGCAGATGCGACTTCTGGTTGCTCCCATCGGTCTGAACTGTGGAGGCCATCGGGAAGGTCTTTGTCAGGAACCCACTCTTCTCAAGACTTATGAAGAGTCTTTTAAAAGATTAAACGTAACGAATGGTTGCTGACCACCTGCTTTAAACTAGGTGGTTTACTTATGTTGTTGCATTTAATGATCACAGGAGGTATTTTGTTTTGGAAAAGGAGGTGCAGGGATGTGGTGTGCCTAGCTAAAGAGTGGTAAAACAAGGATTTGAACCTTGATCTGCATGATTCTGAAGCCCACAGAATTTCGCACACCAAAAGGCCAGAGGACTGATGGAGTGGAGGGTGCGATCACTGCCCTACTGTCCCATTCGGACTCAGTGACTATGGAGCCCAGCTAATTATAGTGGCCCAATCTGCTGGAATCTGGAGACAGGGGAGGATAACAATGAGAGGGGGCTGGGATACAGAGCATCTCTTCTGGAGCCCACACACGTTTCATTTCAGTTTAACAAATATGAGCATGTACTCCACGGCCGGCATGGTCTTAAATGTTGGGCACACATAGAAGGTTCCCATATAATGCCTACTCACAAGAAAGCAGGAGCCTGTGTGGCAAACTCTGATCTCGTGAGTGAGGCAGAGTGGCCTTAATATGAAGATGGTTTTCAACAATGCATGGATAAGCTTCTCATCTTTTTTGAGTCCAGAAAGCAGACCCTGGTTTTGACAACAGGGCCCAAGAGACACTTCTTAGAGGGGCCTAGACAACCGGGCACATTCACCCCACTGGGTACAGATGGTTATTGTTTTAAACTGCAGCATGGTGAACAATACTGCATTTACTAACAGTGAAAGTCAGGGGAGCCTGGGGACCAACCATTGACTGGGATCCTTCCCAACAAAGCTCCACCCAAAAAGGCAGTATCTCCATGTGTTGTGGTGACCATTTCTAAAGCTGTGAGATTTGCACCAAGTCTTTAGTTATCTGTCCTGTTCCAAGGTGGGCTTGAGAGGAAGAAAGAAGAGAGGATGACTGGGACCAGGTCAGGAGGCAGGTTCCAGGGGACCAGCCACTGTTCAAAAGTTCCTTTGTCAATGGGCTCTAATCTCCATTTGGACTACTTCTGCTCTGTTTGCCTGGGTCCTGGATCTAGGCCCTCGGAGCTTGGCTTCAATATGGGAAACCAAGTAGGGGATGCTGATGTCCTCCAGATCGCCGAGGGAGTCCACATGTGAAAAGGGTTCATTTGGGACACTGGTGCTCTCTGGGAGGCGTCGAGCCAGCCCTACCCAGTCACCAAACTGCAAGCAAACTAAAAAGAGAGGCTCTGTTATTCAGTTATGTAACCCCTAGCTCCAGCTGGGCACACAACGTCTGGTGCTTAGTAGGTAATCAGCAAAGGGTTATGGAATGAATTGTATTTTTGGCTCCCTACAGTCTGCCTGTCTTCAGTACCCAGCGCAGGGTGGAATAAACAGCACCAACAAGGCCAGGAAAACCGTTTGGCCTTCGGACCTATTTGACTTTCCAGGGGTTCAAGCCACTGCTATTTCCTCTCTACCCAGAAAAGTACAGGTTAAGCCACAACCGCTAGGCAAAGCTGATTGTCTCTGATGTTGGACCCACCCTGTCTGGAAGGGATGAAATGTGTTCTGATTCAAATCCCTGTCCGCAAAGACACCGTGATGCTTCAGTGGCCACCACCCCCTTCCTCTTTCTCCATAAGACCCAGTACCCCCTGTTTTTATAATATAGCCTCTGATCCCCAACGATCAGGGGATGGAGGGATACGGCTGGAAATCCACCCAAACAGAATTAGTGAGTTGAATATAAAGAGGTCAGTAGAAAGATGATCATGGTGGTACAATCCAGACTCCACTGCTGCCCCATCCTGAAAGCTCTTGACGCCAGAGAGGGATTGTTTACTAGTCTGATGTTTTGATGGAAAGTCTAGGCTACACTGGCACCCAATAAGAGTGTCCCGAAGTTTCCAGTGCAGATGTTTCTCTTTATTCCCTTAGTATTGAGGGGTCATTAGAAGTCCTCACCATGGATAGTCTCCTCTTTCCAGAAGGATGAGACAAAGATATTGGAACCGGAAAGACTCGTTTTCTTTCAAATGGAGTTGAGGGCTTCAGAATTTTCTTCTAATAAGCTCCTTAAAATAAGACAGAGAACAGCGTTTCTCTTTTAATGGATAGCATCCCTTATTTTTACCGTGTATTTACTGCACGCTTGGTGTTGTTAATCTGATGATGATATGACGGAATTCAGAAGATCGCCTTCTAGAAAGTATGAATGCATTTGAATTGGGAAGTCAGGGTTGGTTCAGGGAGAAAAACCTAAATGAGGAAGGAGGCAGACGAGATAACCTAAAATCTGAAGTCTGGAGGTGACTCAGTGTATGACATACTTCTTGTTTTGCAAATGAGCTAAGAATTAATGATGTTCCTTGGGCTGTACTGGGGAAGAGAACCAATATAAGACAGACCAGTTCCAAGGATGCCGGCACTTGCTACAATTACCTGACTTTGGTAAGACCAGGACTCGATATTAGCTCTAAAATACCAGCTACCATTTCTGAGATCCTCACCACAACCCCATCCAGTAGGTATTATCATACTTTATGTTTACAGATAAGGAAACGGAAGTTCAGAATGTCTCACAGTTCGTGAGATCAAGCCTCACATCAGGCTCTGCACTGACAGCACAGTACCTGCTTGGGATTCTCTCTCTCCCTCTCTGCCCCTCCCCTTCTTGTGCTCGCTCTCTCTCTCTCTCTCTCTCTCTCTCTCAAAATAAATAAATAAACATAAAAAAATAAATAGCAGTCACCTTTGGTTATTTTAGTAGATTGCAAGTTCCCTGGGGAGGGAGGCAATGTCATTAGTTAGCATAATGTTTGGCCAAGTACCTGGCACTTATTAGGCCCTTTCTAAACACTGGTTGAATAAATGGAAGGTGTGAAAGCTGGATTTTGCCGAAAGGTAGTAAATCTACTTTCATAACTTAAACCAATCAGAGAGAAGCTAGCCAAGGATAGAGGCGGGACTTCTCCCCCACCCTGCCAAGGAAGAACAAGAAAGGCGACTGCAAGGTCAGTGTAGGACTGCAGATCTGGAGAAATATCTTTGGTGGGAGTGGGGAGGGTGGGGGCGGAAGGTCAGGATTTAAGAGCCAAGTACAGAGCAGCCCAGAAGAGGAGATGTCTGGCTCCTTCTCAGACAGAGTTGAAGAGTCAAATTTAGGGTGGAGGTGGGGTAGAACAAGAATACTACCTAAGGAATAGCATCATTCTGAATCCCTTTGGGCTGAGGAAAGAGATCGGCTCCTACCTGAGGATGGACAGGGCTAATTCCTCAAAGCAAGAACCAGTGACATGGGGCCATGCAAAGGTTTAAGGACTCAGATCTATTTCTACCGGAGTTCAGAGAATAATGGAGAATAATGATCCTTAGTAATGTGTGCGATGTCTTGAACTCTGGTCCATTCTATTGTCTGCTTACCTCTGTATGGTCCCTGTAGTAAAGTAATAGTTTAACAATGAAATAAAAAAATAAATAAGGAAAACTTAAAAACAAAAAGAAGTTTAGGAAAGGTAATGTCTTGTCATTGTCTTGGAAAAGGCATGGGTTTTGAGTCAGACGGAATGGCTTTGAATCTCAGAAATTTAGAGTGTGTTCCTTAATTTCCTTGGTCTTCAGGTTCCTTATCTATAGAATGGGAATGATTAACACCTAGCTCATTAGGTGGTGTTAAAGCAATTGTAAGGGTCTAGGAGAGCACCTGACATATGGGAGACACTTAGAAAAATGGCACTTCCTTTCCTCACCTTGGGCATTTATCCAGGAACTGGTTGGGGTCAGGTCATAGAAAGGAAGACTTTATGTCCTAATCTATGGCAAGGTTGGAGAGAAGATGATTTTAGTAGGATTTGGGTGATGGCAGCTTGGAAAGAAAACAGACGAAATATCTGACACTTGTAAGGAAAATAGCGAACTGGAGGTTAGCAGCCCCGCAGAGTCTAGGATTCTGGCAGTACAGCTCTCCATTTGAGGGGACTGGTGCTTAACCCTGGCTGCACAGGGGGAGCCAGTGGGGCCGCTTTGGAGAGCACCCAGGCTGAGGCCCCACTCCAGATGACTGAAATAGGATCTGTGCAGATGGGGCCCAGCATCTTTTCATTGATTAATTGATGGTTTTCTCGTGTAGCCAGGTTTGAGAGTGCTATCTGGAGGCAGGGAGATCGACATGATGACCTCTAAAATAGAGGCCGCCGCTGAAGCATCTGTCTCTGAAAAGAGGGGCTTTCCAAACTTTTCTTTATGAGGTATCCAGAAAAGGAGAGAAGAATGAAAGCGTGCCCTCCGGTGATCATCCTCCCAGGGCATCATCCAAAGTTGCCCCTCAAGCTGAAATCTCACATTTGATGTTAGAAAGTCATGCAAATTTTGCATTTTGTTCCATGAGACATTCATGTTTATTTCAACAGCAATCCCCCTCCTCCCGGTGAAAACTCCTTGGGTGAAGACGGTGCTGTAGATACATCATGCATCTCCAGGGGCTCTGTGGACCCCGGCAATGGCAAATTGAACAGCCATTCACCTTGGCTGGCAAGCTCCCTGGTCACTGGAGGGACAGCTGGGGGAGCTGCCCCTATGCATCCTGGAGATGCCCCCTGGCTGTGGAATTCACCAGGGGGCAGGAAGAGATAGCCCCGCTCCCTCTGTCTGTGGCTGGATCATGAGGAGGGGACAGTATTGCTTCTTCGCCACTTGTCCTGTTGGAGAAACTGCCAAATGGGTCCCAGCCAGGCGTCTTGGTAAGCTTTGCAAAGAAATAAATTCCCTTTCCCATGCCCAGGAGGCCATATTTCTAAAGGAGTTTGCAAGAATAGAAATTGTTTTGATCTTCAATCAAGATATAGAAAGATTCACTCCCTCCCCCTACCTCCCGCTTCTTTGATCCCCAACCACGTTAAGTAACACACCCCTTGTGGGAGAATTTGCTCCTCCCCCACCTCCCTGGTGGGGATAGCCATCCTCAAAAGGCAGCACGGTTCTCTGGTTCTCTGACTTCACCCCCTGAGGCATTTCTGCCAGGCTCATGAGGTTTCCTTCTGACCAGCCCCTCTCTCCTGATCCATTGCCCTCTCTTCCTCCAGCTCTCCATTTCAACAAAGGAGCGAGCATCTTCCTCGAGCCAACGTGTTTTACTTTGAGGGGATAACTGGGGTATGGGGCACCGGATTAGAAGAGACTGCCTTCTTTCCGGAGCACCAGAGAAAAGAAGAAGGGACTTATATTTTTTAGCGTTCTGGGCTAGGCTCTTCTACATACATCATTTAAGCTTCATAAAACCCTGAAGCACAGTTACGATTACTTCCATTTAACACAGAAGGCAGACTGAGGCTCAAAGAGGTAAACTAAGACTTGAACACAAGCCCAGCCTGTGGCGTACTGTGCGAATGAGAGGTCGACTGGGTGAGCGGATGAGTGAGGAGATCAAGGCAACTGGGAAGCAAAATCTGACTTCTTCTGGCTGCTATCTGCCCAAGGGTCACCAGGAATTGCCCCGCCCCTCGGAGAAACATACTGGTGGAGATTCTCTGGGCTTCTCGCGGGCAATGCCAACTCCTCACCGTCCTCGTTTCTCTTGCTGTGGAGGGTCTCCCACCGAAGGCAGACAAGGGCAACAATGAAGGAGCTCAGCATTTGCCCCCCAAACCTGTATTACAACCCACGTTTGTCCAAAGCAGTCTTCTGGACCCACCTGGGAGTATTAGAAAAAAAGCTCTCAGAAGGCCCCAACTCTGGAAGATCAACTTCTGGGGTCTCCACCCCGGAGTTGGGGATGGGACGTCACCTGACCTTCCGCAGCAGGCCCAACTCACTCACCCCGTCCGCCCTTCTCCCGAGCCAGGCTTCCACGAGAACCAAGCCTGAAGGGTACGGAGGTGACTGGGCCTTCTTTTATTCTTTCTTTCTTTCTTTCTCTGTACTCTTGCCTAGTTTTCTCCGGCTTTGGCCCTGGTTTGCACTGACGTTGCTGAAGGAACAGCTCCCCCACAATCCCGCACCCATGCTTGAGGCATTGTGGGTATTCGGTAAGGTTTGCTGAATTGCGTTGAGTTGACAGCTGCCAGACGGGACAGCTTTGCCTCCACAGGAGGAAGGGGAGGGAAGTGGTGCGGGGAGGAGGGAAGCCGGAGGAGGCTGCCGAGGTAGGAGGCTTGGTCTTTAGGTGGCTGCTGTGGGTTGGTTGCCCGAGAGGCGCTGGCACCACCAATTACTGGGATTTGACGTGAGCAGGTGCCTTTCTTTGGCAGGGAATGAAGACTGGAAAGGTTAGGACCCGGGAGATGGTCTCGCCTGGTCATGCTGCTGTTCCTAGAGCCCCATGTCAGCGACCCCCGGCCTGGGAGCCCCTCGGAGGCTCAGAGCCGTGCGGAGGGGTCATCAGGCGACATTTTTAGGGAGTGGAAAAGGCGACTGGGGCTCAGACCACAAAGATGATGCTTTAAATAGCATCCTCTCCTCTGCTGTGGGGCAGTCTTTTCTCATTTACCGCAGCAGGAGGTGGTGTGGGGGCGGGGGGGGGGGGGAGCGGTGTGTGTGTAGAGGGCCCGCTGGTTGCAGGTAAAGGAAATTCAGATTCTGTTGTTTTGCCAGCTGCAGAGGCCGGCTTCCGAAAAGCGCTGGCCCCCTTCTGCGTTATTCTCCCGCCTTTGTTGAGCATCGGTTCTCGCCGGTCATGGGGGTGGGTGTGCGTGCATGCACTGGGGAGGGTGATGGGTGCAAACAGTTTGATTGGCGTGTGCCGGCCCCCTCTCCCTTCCCACAAAACCTTACTCAGGCTGCTGTCTGCACCCCGATGGAGGGCCAAACATGTGGAAGCTCTCAAGCTGGGCACAGTCCTCGAAGCTGCCATTGGTTTCCCCTGAAGTGCCAGTACCTCCCAGGCCCAGGGGAAATGCAAGGAAACACTAAGGAGCCATTACCTAAGGCCTCCAGCATCCGGGATTTCAGCGGGCTTGGCTACCACGAACAGGGAGCTTTGAGTGGCGCCGGCTGGGCCCCTGGAAGCGCCCATGCTAACTGCAGCACCGACTGGGGGCCAAGGAGCCCAGCGGCACGAACTCACTTCCACTCTACACTCTACATTCAGAGAGGTCACCTGGCTCCAGTCCCGTAGGGTCATTAGGGATGTGGCCCCGGGGCAGCAGGCAGCAGCTCATCCAGAGGTTGGTGACCCGGGGCCTGCTGGGCCTCCGCATCCTCTGGGGGTCAGAGCTGGGGATGGATGGAGGAAAGCTGGGGGCCCCCGCCTGCTTGACAGTCTAAGAAAGGAGCCTTTTCCCGGTGAGCTCACAGCACCCGAGACCGTTCTCTCCCCACCACACACGATACCGCTCTGTCCACCCAGCCCTTCTGGAATCTTCATGCAAAATAATAAACCCAGGACGATCGGCAGAGGAGGCCTGGGTGCCAACCCGGAGGGCAGTCCCTCCTTCCCTATGGTGCACATCTAGCCCCACCACGCCCTCTGGCCTCTGCCTCTCTGGAGATGATCCCCAAGGAGAGCAGAGCCCTTTTAGTGCTTGGAGATCAGCCCGGAAAGAGGCACTAGGTGGGTGTGGGGCGTTGTTCATCAGCTAAAAGCAAGTCCTGCCTGTGCATTGCATTATGGCTGCTACCCCCGCAGCCTCCCACGACCCACCGGCCTGCCGCCACTCGCTATTGTCTCTGTCTCAGCTTTTGGTCACCGCTGTGTATGAGGAGGGCTCGGTGCTAATAGGAACCCATCGTATTTGCTGATAATTCCCCGCCACCCGAGGTGGGTGCGTGGGGAGCTGTGGGCACACTCCTCCCTACAGAGGAAGGAATGCCGTCTCCACGTGGGAACTGTGTACCCCGTGGAGCACCGCAGCCCACAGCCGATCGGGGCGTGCACGGATCACATACGCCTGTGCAGTTTGGCGACCACACCGACCCAGGAGGTTGAATCCAACCACGTGCAGAGAAGCGTGGCTACATTGTGCTTTAGAGGAGAGCCAGGGCAAGCTGCCTTTATCCCTTCTCATTTTAGAGGAGTAAAGCTAGCCAGAGGTCACGTACACCAACGACTTCACACACGGCCGTGACTTCCATATTTATGTATGGATATGTCTTAGTAGATGAAAGTCACATGATACACAATTAGCCATTTTAATTTTTTTAATGTTTATTTATCTTTGAGAGAGAGAGAGAGAAAGAGAGAAAATGGGGGAGGGGAAGAGAGAGAGGGAGACACAGAATCTGAAGGAGGCTCCAGGCTCTGAGCTGTCAGCACAGAGCCCGACACGGGGCTCAAACTCACCAACCGTGAGATTATGACCTGAGCCGAAGTCGGACTCTCAACCGACTGAGCCACCCGGGCGCCCCCACGATTAGCCATTTTTAAGTGTACAATTCAGCGTCATTCGGCGCATTCCCAGCTGTGCCGCCACCAGCCCTCTCTGGTCTCAAAAGATTTTTGTCGCCGCAGAAGAACACCCTTTACCCATGAAGAAACCACTCCCCCTTGTCCCCATCTCCCGTTCCCTGGCAACCATGCATCGGCTTCCTATCTCTAAGGATTTGCCTATTCTGAGTATTTCATACAGAAGAAATAATACAATATGTGATTCTGTGTCTGGCCTCTTTTGCTTAGCATGATGTCTTCCAGGTACATCCATGTTGCAGCACGCATCTGGTCTCCATTTCTTTTTATGGCTGAATAATATCGCATTGTGTGAACGTACCACCTTCTGTTTACCCATCCACCCAATGGTGGACGTTTGGGTTGTTTCCACCTTTTGGCTTGTCGTGAGTAGCGTGAAGTGCTGTGAACATTTGTGGGTAAGTATTTGGTTTCAATTCTTTGGAGTATATCCCTAGGAGGGGAATTGCTGGGTCACATGGTAATGCTATGTTTCAGTTTTTAAGGAAATACGTTTTTTGAATGCTTATTTATTTTTGAGGGGAGGGGGAGAGAGAGGGCCGAGAGAGGGAGAGAATCCCAAGCAGGTTCTGTGCTAATAGCACAGATGTGGGGCTTGAACCCATGAACCGTGAGATCATGACCTGAGCCGAAATCAGGAGTCAGATGCTCAACTGACTGAGCCCCCCAGGCGCCCCAGGAAATACATTTTTATTTGATCCTTACAGCATCCCTGTGTGCTAGATAGGGTAGATATTAGAGAGAATGCATATTAAGCATCTAGCCCATTACCCTGCGCATAATATGGGCTCAGTAAAATTGAAACATGTTATTATGATGACCAGATGTGGAAACTGAGGCTCAGAGAGTGGAAGTGACTTGCTCAAGCACGCTCTAAGTAGTAGGATCAGAATGAAACCGGGCGTTTCCAGTTTCTAGTCTATAGAGCCAATGTCTTGGAGCAGATTTCAGAATCCAGGCCACCGTTTTGCCCAGAAAACAACTCCAGTGGGTATAAATTTCCCCATGGGCGCGGAGACTGCCCCCCCCCCCCACCCGGCCCAACACCCCCCATCCCCGGCCCAAGCAGAGAGAGCCCTTCCAGTCGGCTCTCCCAACCCGCCGCACCGTCCTGCCTTCTCCTGGTGCCAGGCCTGACAGCAGATAGAGAGTGGCACTGATGGTAACCGACAGCTGGCTGAGCAGTCACTTCCCCTGAGCTCCTGTTGTCTCTAGGAGCCCCTCATGGCTGCCTGCATTGAGCCACCCCCTCAGGCAGCCCGGCGGGGGGAACGTGTGACCCAGAGGCTTGTCCTCTGCAGAAAGATCCAACTGCTTGTCGCTTCTCATCTGGGAGCTCGACTGGACATCTCGTGTCTGCATTGCTGTTAACTCACTACCAACCCCGGAGGACCTCAACCGGTGCCCTTGCTTCAGAGGGCTTGACCTGCAGCCCAGAAGACTTAAGTGACTTTCCAGAAGTCAGGCAAGGGAATAACAGCTCAGTTTCCTGGCTGACGCTTTCTGACTGGCCCCTAGTCTCTTGCTCTCCCCTGTTCCTGCCCTGCTCTGGGATACCAAGAGCTGGAACCCAGGATCCCGGAAGCGAGAGAGAGGTCACAAACTCAGGCCAAGGAGCAGCGTGGTTTACCTCTGCCTCTGGGCAAGATTAGGCCCAAATCCTGAGGATCAGAGTGACTTCTGCCATTTTATAGCAGAGACATCTCTGACAGGAGGAGGGAGGGAGAAGTGGCTGCGGACAGCCAGTCCTGGGAGACTTGGTAATTGTTTTGTATCTTTAACCCATCCACTCTCCCAGCCCCGGGGCCTATCCTTCTGCCCTCCCTCCTCCCTCCCCTCTTGTTAAAAGTCTGTGGTTTGACTCCTTCAAAGAAGTGGCTGCCACTCCCAGGTTTTATGGTTCTGAAAATGTCAAGACCAGTTAGGAGCTGTGTGTGTGTTTTTTTTTTTTCTTCTGAAGAGAAGGACGGAGAAGAACCCTAGAGAGGCATGGCTGCAGGGAAATGCTGAGCCTCAGGTCTGGAGGACTTTCCTAGGACAGAGGCTTCTGACCTTTTACTATAGCCTCCATTGATTCTTAATGACACAAATGTCAGAATGGAATGTGTGGTCTCGTGAAGAGAGAGCGCAGGGCCTGGCAAAGGACAGCAGTTACCTGGGGGAGGAGGGAAGGAAGAGAGATTGGTGGGGGACGCCTGGGAGGTGGACAATGTTCTAGTCCTTGACCTAGATGCTGGTCACGTGGGTGTTGTTTTCCTCGAGCTTTACATTTGTGTTTTGTGCATTTTTATGTATGTGTCTTATAATACGTTGCAATAAAAAAGTTTAGGGATAAAGAATCCCGGCTGAAGAGGCGGGATATTTGGGTTCAATCTTGTCTCTTCCCCTTGTTTGCTGTGACATCATAGGATGATCTGTTCGGTCTCTCTGGCCCTCGGTCTCCACGTCTATAAAATGGGGTCAACAGAACAAAACTCTCAGGCAGGCTGTGCGGATGGAGTGAAAACTTGGATATTGTTGGCTGATGAGAGAGCGTAGGGCAAGCTGAGGGCAAAATACAGGCTGGCAACCCCCGCCCCCACAACCAGATGGAACATGTGTGGTATTCCTCGGACACTCCGGGCTACCCAGGAACAAAGGAAAGGGGTTTAACTGCTTGCCATGGTGACGTGGGAAACTAAGGCAAATGAAAAATTAAATTCCCTTACTGCCTGCAGCCCACTGACAAGTCCTTGAAACCGCAGAGTGACCTCCCTCTAGGAGCTCAGCTGCCTCAAGGATGACACTTTGCTGGGGGCAAAAGAGAACCTTAGCTTAACGTCATCCCAACCTTGAGGATCCTGTAAGTCTACTTCCTTTATCTCAACTCCCCCAAGATCTATGTGGCAATCATACTCCAAGCTTATGGCCCCCGATACACATCTAAAGGGTCTCATGACTGAGGTTTTATTAAATGGCAATAAATGGCCATGGGAACAGCTAGTCCCTGAACGTCCTGGAAACCTTGCTTCCAAATACCTTAGAGACTGGCGCTATCCCTGACCCCCTCCCAACCTGAGGGTATGTAATGAGTTACTCATCACCACCCCAGTGCAGCTCTTCCTGTCCACGAGTCCTGTCCCCATGCTTTAATAAAATCACCTTTTTGCACCAAAGATGTCTTCAAGAGTTCTTTCTTGGCCGTCAGCTCCAGACCACCCACCATCACCCCAAAACTTCATCATTGCTGCCTTCTAAACTATAAAGCATGATTTCCATGTAAAATATTTCTTTGTTTCAGAGAGAGCCAGATAGAGGTGGATATCCCTAGGAAAGCAGAGGCTGCTGATAAGAATGGGGCCAAGGAAAGTTCAGTGGCCATACTCTGGGGGGAGGATGGAGTACTAGTTTCCTAAGACTGCTGGAACAAATGACCAAAAACTGGGTGGCTTCAAACAACAGAGATTTATTCTTGCACAGTTCTAGAGACCAGAAGTCCAAAATCAAGGTATTGACAGAGGTATATGACACTTCCTCTGAAGGCTCCAGGAAAGGATCCTTCCTTGCCTCTCCCTACTTTCTGGTGGCCCTAGCTTGTAGGGCACCCTTGGCTTGTACTTTGTCACTCCCATCTCTGCCTCCATCTTTCCATGGACTTCTTTGTGTATCTCTGTTTCCAAATCTCCTTTCTTTATAAAGACACGAGTCATTGGCTTTAGGACCCGCTCTGGTCCAAGGACTTCATTTTAACTTGGCTATATGTACAAAGATCTTATTTCCAAGTAAGGTCATGTTCATGGGTACTAGGGCTTAGGACTTCAACAGACGTTTTGGGGGAGCACAATTCAAATCACCACAGTGGTATCTGGGTGGAGAGTCAGAGAATCCAGACTTGGCCCCACTCCCACCATTTTGCGGCCTTGAGTGTTGGCTTCTCCAGTCTAAAGGAGAAAGTAAGTAGGAAATTGGAATTTGTTGAATGCCTGCAGTGTGATAAAAGGGCGTGGTGAGGTTGATGGTGTCATCCCTACTTTGCAGATAAGGAGATTGAGGCTGGGAAAAAACATGAAGGTGACCCAATCCCACCATAATACCAATGGTTTCCAGGAATATACGAGGTGATGGAATGCATACTGACCCCTTCTGGGTTCAAGTTCAACGTAGTCAAAATTGTATTTATGATTTCATAAAATACCAGAGAGTTGATTCTTGTCCCCTAGTGAATTACAGGTTAGAAGATTTAAAACATCAACTGCAGATGAAACCAGAAACCAGGACTCATATGGCCTTGTGGAAATGATTAAGTGTGCTGGACCCCTGAGACAGGACTCACAGCGATGTGATTCACTCTGTGCAGTGGCCGGTTCAGCACAGAGCCCTGCTTTGGTCAGGTGACATGGACCACCAAGAATAGGACAGATTGAAATCTCTGCTCTGTCTGCAACTATAGGGGTCCCCAGTGCCAACCCAAAGTGCTCTGACCCTTGAGGGCTATGACGTAGCTTCCCGTCTTGGTTTTAATGCTGCTGCTGCATTATCTGTGGGTGGTCAACCTGACTATGTGTCCCCCTCAGACTGAGAGACCCCCAGAGGCCATCTGGTGAGCATTCAGCACAGTCCACTACTCAGGCACCTTCTAAATGTAAGCACTGTGCTAGGGATATGCGTGAGAGATTGGTTTTCCCACTCCAAGGAATTGGCCCTGTTTCCGGGAGACATTTCCTCTTCCAAGCCCGCTGGCCAGCTCCTTCCCTGGGGTCCATCTCCTCAGCAGGTGAGAATTGATCTTCTCTTGCCCTGACCCTTTCCTGGGGCCACCGCTGCAGCTGCCAAAAGTTCTGGTCACAGCCCCAGGTGCAGGGGAAAGGAAAAAAGCGGTGGTGTTTACTCTTCTAACAACTCTGAATAGAACCTTTCAGAAGGGCCTTCGGCTGGCTGGCTGGCAGCCGAAAAGGCTGCCAGGTATATCAACAGCCTTGGAGACGTTGTCCACTGCAACATTTCCCCTGCAACAGAGAGAAAACTAGAGATGTCCTGGTCTTTGCTCCCCACTTCGTGGGCTGCCCTGAGGGTGCCCAAGGGAGCCACAGCTGGCGTCGGAATTCCAGAGGGCCTCTTGGATCAATGGCTCCCCAACTCAAATGTGTCTCAGAGCCACCTAGGGCAGGGGTGCTCCGACTTCTGTGTGCAGCCGTATCACCAGGAGGATTGTTAAAACAGGATTGCGTGGCCCCACCTTGAGCGCCACTAATTCGGCGAGTCTGGGGTAGAGGGAGAATTTGCATTAACAAGTTTCCAGGTGTTGATGACGTGGTCTGCAGTCCACATGTTAAGGACACTGGTCGAGGGCCAGAGTCTCAAGCCCCAGTCCAGGGGATTCTTGGTCAGAATAGAGTGGGGCGCAGGAATCTGTATGTTTAACAAGCTTGCAGGTGACACTGAAGCATGAGGTTTAGGAAACCAATGCCTTAGGGGCGCCTGGGTTGGTGCAGTAAGTTAAGCGTCTGACCCTTGATCTCCGCTCAGGTGATGATCTCATGGCTCATGAGTTCGAGCTCCACATCGGGCTCTGAGCTGATGGTGCAGAGCCTGCTTGGGATTCTGTCTTCTCTCCACCCCTCCCCCGCTTGTGCTCGCTCACTCTCTCTCTCTCAAGGTAAATAAATAATTTTTTTTTTTAATTTTAAAAAAGGGAGCCAGTGCCTTAGATCTGTATTGTTAAGCCAGGGCCCTAGGGCCCCCAAAGTCATACTCAGGGGATGCTGAGGAGATGGGCTTTGAGCCCACTTAGGTCAAGGACAGTGTCATAGAGACAGCTGGAAAAAGTTGTGAAATGAGAGTTTATTGCGGAATGAAACCTGAGGCTCCCAGGTAAATGGCGATCAAATACCTTCCTTTTTTAACAGGGGTGACATCAGATAAAGCTGGCCATCCTGCTTACATTCCAGGACTTTGCTCAGCCTGACTAAGGGGGGGGTTTCCCCCTTTGAGTTCGGAACCAGGTAAGATGCTCGTATCTTCTTTCTCCCCCAATTCTCCTCTTCCTAAAATGGGTAATGTCAATTTCCCTCTGAGATTAGAAGGGAAAAGGAGCTGGAATCCTAATTAGCAGCTTTGAGCTTCTTATCCTATTTGGGGTCTGGCCTGGTGAACTGTCACAGGACAGAGGAGACAGAACTGAGCTGGGAATCTGCCCCTGGGCTGGGTCAGACACTTGCTAGGGGAGCCAGCTGCAGGGGCCGGTGGGGATCTAGACTGGCAGGCAGAATATAGTGTGGGAGAGGGGACACAGCAGGTGGTGGTCCAGGGAGGACCACCTTAGAGCTGGAGGTCCCAAAGCAAAATGGCCGGGTTGTCCCCGCAGGTAGGACACGGCACAAGAGACGTGGGGTATACAGACGGATGTGGAAATTGTGGCAGCCCAGTCCGTTGACGGGCCTTAGCTGCTGTCAGAACTCTGGGTTCTGAGGGAGAAATGGAAGAAGCATTTACCCAGAGAGGGTAAATTGGTGTCCACTCCCATTCTAGGTCTCATGGTTTGGTAGTGACCGTCTGGAGGTCTGGGTCAAGGGGGATTTTAAGTCTGGCTTCGGCAGAAAAAGGAGGAAAGAGCGGTATGATTGACAGTGGCTACCGTGGGCGTCTAGGGGGTATTTGCCATCCCTGGGCAAGAACAGACAACTCCCAGAGGCAGGGATTCACTAGAAGACTGGTGGGGAGGCCTCGGTCCTCCGGGTATAAGAAACAGGGTCTCAAGAGCAAGGCCGAAAGCTGGCTGTCACAATTACAGCCTGAGGTCAGAGGTGGATGAACAGCCAGGGGCTTGATGCAGGCACCGAGGGCACTGGGCTCCAGCAGCTTTAACAATGGCTCCCACCCAGGTCCAGGCCTGGGACACAAGACCGTGGCGTGGCATTCTGCTGGAGTGGGAACCAGGCCAGGCCACCTGTTGGGCCAGCCTGGATGGACTCGTTCCAGAAAGAAGGAAAATGGATTCCTCGGGGCTCCTGAATCCTGTCGGCGGTGCTGACCTCTCAGCCCTGACCTCATCCTCCTAGGCTCTGCCGAGGGACTGGCCAGGCCTGGATGAGCCATTTGGGAAGCGTCTGAGATCAGAAGAAAAAAATAAAACAGCCGGGATCTGGGAGATACATTAACTTTTCCACCCTGTGTCTTCACAGCAGTTTTTCCATAGGGGAAACTCATGACATGCCTCTGCCTCCTTCTTGACCTTTGTGGCCCTGGCTGGGCCCCCTGACCTCGTTGCCTCCTTTCGTCCATCAGAGGACGGCATCCATTCAGGCACGGCTCAACACCAAGATCTCCCACCCAGGCCACACTCGCCGGTGTCTCGTTCCCGTGCAACACGGTTTGCGGCTTCCAGCCTGTGCACATTCCTGTCTGAGGACAGAAGGGGTCGTGATGGGCTCACAGTTAAGTCCTGGAGCCGCAGCATGGAGCCAGTCAGTATGGAAGGCCCAAATGAACGTCGTGCGTGCGGCAGCCTGGGGGGACACATCCGGTCTCGGGCTCCCGGGCTCTGAGCAGGCCTAGCCGGTAGAAGCGGCAATAGCAAGGCTCCCCCTTCCATTCACCCCCCCCCCCAGCCCCCGCCCCCCCAAAGAGCAAAGCTATGGAGAGCAGCCTTGGACTGGCACCCAGGCATAAAGATCACTGGGTGACTTTATGGGCACTGGGGCACTGCCTCTTCCCAGGCTGGTTTGCTGCGGAGCCCTCATTTCTTCACCAGGGGCCCAGGGCCCCTGTCAAATTTTCTCTCCTCCTCAGTGCAGCTGGGAAGTGACCCTTCTCGGTTCCCCTCCCTCGCTCCTCCCATCTTCCAAATGTCGTGGAGGACATAGGTCTATTTCAAGACATCTCTGTGGAACAAGCTGATGGTTATCAGAGGGGAGGAGGGAGGGGAGGGATGGGTGAAACAGATGAAGGGGATTAGAGTGCATTTGTCCCGATGAGCACTGAGCAATGGAGAGAATGGTTGAATCACTACCTTGTACCCTGGAAGCGAATAGAACGCTTCTTGCGAACTGGATTGGCATTAAAATTAAAAAGAAAAAAAAAAAATGGGCGGCAATCAGCCAAGTCGGAAATAAAGGCTTTATTTGCCACAAAATTGTACAATCGAGATTGTCCATCATCCACCTCAAAGGAATAAAGGATGAGAGTAGAGAAAATAATAAAACAAAATAAAATAAAATAAAATAAAATAAAATAAAATAAAATAAAATAAAGACATCTCTGGGGAAATGGACAGGTGACAACAGAATCACAGGGAATATCCCCAGAGGTTTTTAAAACCCTTTCAATCGGGAAGAAAAGAGAAGCCGGGCAGCGGCTGACTCACAGGACACAGCAGGGCCGTGATGCCTCTGATCCTAACTTTTCTTGGGGGCGCATCTCCTTCTCTGAACCGGATCGGACATTTCTTGCGATGAGAGGCAGTGTCTGCACATCCTGACAGATCCACGGGGTCTGCTGGTGTCTGCCTCCCAGCAGGTGCTAAGTAAAAAATGTCTCACTCCCTCATTCACTTTTTCTCAACGGCGTTTGTTGAGTGTTCTTATGTGCCAAGCATGGGGACCTCAGTGACATAGAGGACTGTTGGAGTCCCCGCTTTCAAGGAGCACACGGCTAGAGAAAGATGTGAACACATAAAATTGCAGAAGAGAGGGGACGCCTGGATGGCTCAGTCAGTTAAGCGTCGGACTTCAGCGCAGGTCATGATCCGCCCCTCCTCCAGTTCGAGCCCCGTGTCGGGCTCTGTGCGGACAGCTCAGAACCTGGAGCCTGTTTCAGATTCCGTGTCTCCCTTTCTCTCTCTCTCTGCTCCCACACTCATGCTCTGTCTCTCTCTCAAAAATCAATAAACATTAAAAAATTTTTTTTTTAATTTCAAAAGAGAGTCATTGTGGGCTCTGTTGGGATGAAGAGTTACCTAAGGCTTCCCAGGGGGCCTTGAAGGATCAGGAGGACCGTGTCAGGTGTCGATGAAGAAAAGGACAGGGCGGGCAGAGAAAGCAGACTTTGCCATTCCTCGGAAGCAGGAGGTCGTTACCTGAGTGGCCCGATCAAAATACAAGTGGGGGCCTCTCTTTCTTGTCACCCCCCATCCCTTCATTGTCTACCTCTTGCCTGCATGACAGGGACAGGTGGCAGGTAAGATGGAGCTCAGTGGTCCTTCCCCCCTTCGTCCTCTCAGCTCTTCTCTCGAATCTTTCTCCCCTTCCAACCCCCACACTTCCTGGGAAAGGAGAAAAGGCCAGTTAGGACGGGGCGATTGTTTGGCGTAATGGCTCAGCACAGAGACTTTGGGGCACGACTTTCTGAGATCAAATTTGGACTCTGCTGCTCGCTTACTAGCTATGTGGTCTGAGGAAACCCCTCCCCGTGCCTCAGTTTCCCAATCTGTAAAACGGAGAAAACGCGAGTGCCTATTTCATAGGGTTCCGGCGAGAAGGAAATAAAACGTGAAGCATCGAATTCAGGGGTTCTGGCTTGAGGTCCAGGAGTTTGTAATGGTAACAACTTTGCCAGGTGTTTCTGATGGCCCTCAAGGACGGGGAACTTTATGGAGGCCAAGTGGGTCCCTTTTGGGCTCAGGAACCTGACGTTTTCGGTCTATCGCTCCTGCCACTCAGGGCTGGGTTAACTGGGACTCTGTTCCTCAGAGAAGCATACCTGTGGCGGGGACTTGCATGTATTTGCATCCAGAAGGGATGTAGCCAATTTGGTGTGATGGGGGAAGTGGGGGGGGGTCACACCATAACCTCAGCTTTCAGTGCTCCAGCCATGGTGGAAATGTGGAAGTGCGGGGGGCGGTGGCTGGGTTTTAGAAGGGGCTGGTCAATCAGAGGCCCCTGATGAGATTTCTTTATCACTTTGATAAGACACCTTCTGGCTGCTCTTCTTGTCCTCAGCCGCCATGACAGTCCCCCCACAGCAGGCTGCTTCCTGAAACACAGCTGGCTCCCTCGTCCCCTCCACCGCTCAGTGTTGCCTAGGTCACAGGGCTGCCTTTGAGAGCCTTTCACGGTCTGCTCCTTCTCCCCGATCTTACACAGGACGGTTCTGCTCGGCAAGTCAACTGATATTAACGAGGTAGGTAGAGGCTGAGCCCAGAGGGGGAAAGTAGGCCGGGAAGGGGGAACAACATCGCGCGGGTGTCGGCACCGGCCATGGAAACACACGGCCACGAGGGAAATAGACACAAGATAACGCTGTGGGGGCAGGGGCAGCCCAAAAATGGAACCGGTGCCACCACACCTGCTCTGTCAATCCTGGCACTCAAGAGTCAGTGAGGGCTCAGAATGCTTCTGGAGACAATGCCGAGGGGCCACTCCCACGTACTTGGAAGTGACGTGGAGGTGACATCTAGCGACCATCCCTGGCCGGAAAAATGAGCGAAGCAGCACAGCTTCTCTGAACAGTAGACCCTGCCTTACCCGGTGTCCGGTGAAGATGTCGCAGGCAAAATAGTAAAGCAAGAGATGCAGAGGTGGGTGGACGGCTACCCTACCTATGCCAGCCTCCCCACGTGACGGGGCTCCAGCCAATGGAATGAGGGGAAGCTAAGGGCTGCTTCCAGGCCCGGTGCACGGGGGTCTCTGGCACCGAGGCCCGTGTGAGCCTCCCCTGGCACGTGGGGAGCCAGGGGGAGCAGGTGGTGGGGCCAGAAGGATGGAAGGAAACTGGATGCCAAGCACTGCTCAGAGGAGGGCCGCCTGCCAGTCCAGAAGACCTAATTTGGACTTTATGCGAGCAAGAAATAAATTTCCATCATACTTGAGCCACGTATATTTTTAGGTTTATTTGTTATAGCAGTTAGTATTATTTGACCCAATACAGGGAGTGAGGGTAAGACTTCCAGGACCCCAAGCCTGAGGGGCCTAGGGGTGAAAGGCAAGATGCAGCAAGGTCTAGGTTACAGGGGGAAAGTCCTTTCTTGTCCAGGAGTCGTGGAAGAAGAAGAAGAAGAGTAGGAGTGTTAGGGTGGGAGCAGAGTAGAGGTATAGGCGAGCCCAGAGCAGGGCAGGGAGGGGGAAGAAGGGAGAGAGAGAGAGAAATGCTGAGATACAGGTCCGGGGAGGGACACAACAGCCCTTCCGCTGACATCTCGGGTGTCCCTTTTCCTTTGCCACGTCTCCATTTGTCCTCCCTTTTTGGGTCCTGTGTTTCCTCCCATTTTCTGCTGAGAAGAGGCCTTTGCCTCTTCCGTGGAGGACCAGAGAAGACCTTCAAAAATGCCAGCCCCTAGAAAGCAATAACATAAATAGATTCAAATGTTAGCTGATTCAAATATTTGCACCAACAAATGTTAAGGAAATCAATCACCCTCGGGGCTGCTCCTCAGGGGAGGAAAAGGTGGAGGGGAGGGGAAGGAGCGGGATTTGTGATCTAAAGCCAGGAGTTTTAGCTGAGAGTTTGGAGCATTTCAAGGGGGAAAATCCTTTCGTTAAAAGCCTAGTGCTGATCCGAAAGGAAATTGAGCCAAGAGAACTACAAAGTAATTTCTGACCTTGGGGAAATAGAAGGCAAAAGCCAGCCAGGCCCCAGGCCTAGAGGGAAACACTGAAGTGATTATTGAAGTCCCTGCAGATTCTGTTCACTCCAGTAAGATGGTATTTAAAGGTACGGTGTTTACCAAGCTGCGGCCTCCCAGGGAGCCTGGAAGGTTTCTAGAAGGACTCGGGGGCCTTCATGGTAGGCTCCGTGACTGCCCCCCTCGGCTTAGCTTGAGCCCCGTCTCAGCTGCCACGAGGGTACAGCTGCGAACCTTTGACTTCCTCGGGGCCTTTCCTGATGGAGAACTTCCCAGGCTTTAGGCCTGGAGCTCCCTCCAAACCAAGAAAAAGGCCTGTTTTCTTCACAAACATGCTCTGACCTTAGGAGAAATAGCTGAGGCAGGAAGAAAGAGAAGAGAGAACAATTTCTTTGAAGGGAATTCTTGTAAAACAATGTCAGATCTAGAAGTAGCTGAGAACTGCCAGCAGTTACATTACCGCCGAGGGAGAAGCACGAGCCCGAGTTATGAAAATGCCTTTATTTTGCCCTCTATTGGGAATAATAACATTTCTGTTTGTGCAATTGCAGGGTGAGAGGTTTTTTTTTTTTCCCCCCTCAACGTGATTCCATCACCTCTGGCTTCCATTATCACGGCTGGGAAGTCTGAGATATGTCTACACATCATGCCTTTGCTGGTGATTTCTCTGTTCTCTTTTACTGACCGTAAGATCCTCTCCCTGACTTTCTTATTCTTCACATTCCTCCAAACATTGTCTAGGTGTGAATTTCCATGTGTTTATTCCGCATGGTGTATGGTGTCTTCCTCTAGTTCTGGAAAATTCTCTTCAAATGTTCTCTCTCCTCCATTCAGTCTCTTCTCTCCTGGGATTCTCGTTGGATGTTTATTCAGATTTTTTTTTTTTCATTCTATCCTCCATTATTACTTAATGCTTTTCATGTGTTCTCTTTCTGTTCTGTATTTACATTTTGGTTAGACTCTCCTCAGCTATGTCTCCTCTTCTGTTTAAACTCCCGGTGGTGTTTCACTTATGAGATGTCTTTTTGGTTCTTTTCTCAAATATGCCTGGTCACTTCTGGTAATATGTAGTTCCCTGCTCATATTTGTCATTCCTCTTTTAAATTTCTTAAAACATTTTTATTGTCATGACTTTATATTCTGTAACTGATCATTTCAATACCTGAAGCCCTGCTGGGGAGGCAGGTGGCTACATTTGCTGTAGTGGTTTATTTCTTGTGTGCTTGGTGATCTTTGATGGTGATCTATTTGGTTGGCCTAATTTCTGAAAAACCTGGAAAACTAACATGAAGGTACTTTCCTCAGTGAGAATTTGCATTTGTTTCTGCGGGAGGTAAGGGGCACTCCTGACCAAGGACTGCTTAATCCCCCTGGGTCCCTGGCTTAACTTCAGTCTTGGGCCCGGCTTCCCAACTTTGCGGATGGCCCAAGGCTTAGTCTCCTAAGGGCCACCCTGATAGGAGCATATGTCCTGTGGGCAGCCTTCACCTTTTCCTTACACTTACCATTCCTAGTGCTGGTTTTAGTTCATGGTTTTCAAGGCCTTTTTCGGTCCTTATAGAATTATTTACTGTGAGCCTGGAATTGAAATGACAATTAAGTTTCATGCAGGATTAGCTGTTTTGTAGCAAGCGCCTTCAGAACTTCTAGCCCATCAAACTCCTGGAATATAAAGTCAAGACCTAGATTTTTATCCTGTCTCTGACAGGTTCTAGCTGCAGATCTTTGGCTGGGGGGCAGAGCGGGGAGGCATTTTGAGTCTCTGTTGGACTCTGAAATGGCATAGCCTGTGGTCCTCATCCGTTTTCCCACCGCCATATGCTTCACTCTGCGATGGATGGCATTCACATGAATGACACTTTTATAAGACCTAAATCAATTTTGCAGGTAAGTAGAGCGCTGCGATAATCTGAATTTGTGACAACTACTGATGTATGTGAGATGTGGTTGCTGCAGGCACAGTTAAGAGGTGTCTCATGTTACATGAAATTTTCCTACCTTTACTAATATTTCCCCCCACTCAAAATGGCATTTTAAAACACAAATGAACAGAAGACTTGTTATGGGGTAACAGTGACTCTGAATTCTAACAATAGAAAAAACATAAATAATTTGAAAACTTTGGAATTCTAAGTAGGTCTTTTGGTTGCAAGGAGCTCACTCAAGCTGCTTTAGGGCTTAGAGGGGCTAGTGGTTGTTCTGAAACCAGAAGGCCATTGGGGTTCAGCCACATTCTCGCTGTCTGTGTCTGTCCCTGTCTCTGTCTCTGTCTCTTTATCTCTCTCTCCCCATCTCTCTCTCTCTCTCCATGTAACCTCTGTTCACTCCTAGTTTCTGCTCCCTTGTAAGCTCATGTTGCACATGGCCATCAAGGCCTTTCCCTTCCCTGTATCGCCATCATATCTCTCTATCTCCCCTCATCTTTCCACCTTAACTTCCATGCTACCTACCTCCGTTTTCCATTAGTCCCCAGCTTGGGCTCCTGAAAGCAACCATACATGAGTGTCACTTGTGTCACCTTGTTATAGCCTGGGCTGGCCAGCCTGTGAATTGGCTGCCATCGAGTCGCTTTTGCTTCCCAGGCAACTGTATGCAGGGAGACAGGGTCACAAGGTTATGGGGCCTGTAGGCAGGGCAGTTTTCCTTAGAAAAAGTCTGTGTGCATGGCAGGATTTTATTTAAGCTATACTTTACAACTGCAGGGGAAATGACAGAGCAAAGGGTTTGTTACACAGGGTTTGTGTCAAGACCTGGTGATCGAGAAACGCTGGTGACTGAGACAGGCAAGGAGCTCAGGAACTGTCAGATACCAGGCTCAATAAATGTTAGTTTCCTTCCTGCAGAAACTTCCCAACCTCAACCTAGGAGGACAGGTGACTTCCTGAGGTTCCCTTCTAGCTTAGGGCTTTCATGGCATGAACACACACATCTAAAAGTACTCCTGGTAGTTGGGAACCTTTGATGTCTGCCTGTTTTAGCCTAAACTTCTGTATGCGAGTATTAAGAAGAGGCATTGACTTCTCTGAAGTGACACAGAGCCCTGGAGCTGAGTTGGCAGGACTAGGGTGGCCTAAGGGCTAACAGCATGGACTCTGGAGCCAGACCACCAGGGTACGAACCTTGGATGCATCATGTAATCCATTGTTAGCTCTATGACCTTGGCCAAGTGTCTTTACAACTTTGTGTCTCATTTTCCTCAGATATGAAATAGGGGTAATGATCATCCATGCACCGTTGTGGTGGGTAAATGAGCTGATACACACAAAGCCTTCAATCCATGCCACCATAACAAAGGCCCAGTAGACATGAGTTATTGTACTGTTAAAACTTCCAGAGGTCATCCTGCTGGTTGTCTGCCTCTCTATGATCCTAGTTTTAATTCACCTCAGAGCGTCAGGAGTCCCCTCTTAGAATCTTCTGGAGGAATCTCCACAGACACTGCAGAGAGTCCTTGTAGGATCTCATGGCCCATAAAGAAGTAGACATTTCCCCAGAGTTCTAACCTCATTCTACCACAACACAGTTTTATGTCATCTTTGTGTCTCCTTGTCCTAAAAAGGAAGAAGGGCTTGGCCCCCTGGTCCCTTGCCCATGTGCCAAATGGATCCACAGCTAGAGACAAGCTCCTTCCATTTGAACAGTGGGAGGAGGGACAAGAAGTATAAGAGGCAGATATTAGCAGCTGGAAAGAAGCAAGGAAGCTGGATACATCCAAACCTGTTCCTTCAGGGTCTATGGCTTCTCCTCCTTCCCCTTAGGACCTTCCCTCTAAAGAATTTTTAGCTGAAATTGAATGATGAAATCCTGTCCCTGGATAAAATCAACAATCCTTACGACAGAAAAATGCAAATATTTGACGTTTTCCCATTATACACGAGGAGTCTTTAAAAAGAAATATGTTTCAGAGTGTGTGTGTGTGTGTGTGTGTGTGTGTGTGTGTGTGTTTTAAAGAAATCCTTCCTTCAGAATGTTTGTAGCTCTATTTTTAGAAGGTGATGACATTCTCCAAGCATTTGAACCAGGTTTGTAGAAGTCACTGGGCTTCCTCCTGCACACACGCTATCAAGCAAAGGCGCAGGTAAACACAAACCGCTGCACACGTCATTCAGCACACGTGCAAACACCAGACATCTACAATATGGCGCTCATATATGCTTGTCTACACACATATCCATGTCCGCCTGTAGATATTCGGGTTCATGACAGATGATTCCACTATGCCCTAACACATGCCTATGAACAAGCAGAAGCTAGGAAATAGAGCCCTTTCTGTGGCGGCAATGGCATATATTAGCACGGAGTACATGTGCACGGTACGTCTTTAGTGTGGCTAACTCACCATCAGGTTTCGGGGTAGGAAAGAAAATTGTATGTGTTCAGGGAGGATCAGAAGTCTAGCTGAATTCCCAAACCTGCTAGGTTTCCCATCTCCTCCCTGTCCTGTACTGGACCCTCATGTGAAAGGACGGAGCTTTGAACGGAATGGGGGATGGAGGGTTATTCTAATTCAGAACAGCGGATCCTTGACTGTGGGCCCTTGAAAGAGCCCCATGGAGTCTAAGCAATGTCCACTGTGAAAGGAGAAAGAAAGAGCTCTGCCACTGGCAACAAGTGTCCAGAAAACAGCAAGTTTATCCTGTCCTGGAGCCAAGGAACGGCCAGGTGCTGATTGCGTCCCCAGGGAAGGGGGAGGGCAGTGCGGGCACAGACTGTGTCCTGTTATAGGAGGGCAGGAAGGGAGGAAAATCTGAATCTATAAGCTTACTTTTTATACAAACCAGACTCCTAAGTTTGCTTTATTTCAGCTGGAACTCACATCACAGCCGCCCTATTTACTCACCTACCGGCTGCATTCCTTAGAACTGGTTTTGTTCCCGTTCAGAAGGAAACCAGGCAGAGCTGGGAAAATATTTCCCTAGCCAGCTCCTCAGCACCACTGTCTGAGGGAGACCATCTGGCCAAGACTCCCTTCAAGTAAATGCCGCATTGTCCCCTCCCTGCAGAGAGGAGGGTGTGGGGACAGGGCAGAGAAAATGGCAGGGCGATGCTGTAGTCCTGACTGCCCTCCGACGGGTCCCTGGAGGGCAGCGGTGTGCTCCAGCCCTCTGGGGAGTAGGGGTGTGGGTGCTGATCTCCACGGTCTATTTGGAACTACCAGAACTAAAGTCAGCGAACGCAGAGTTAGGAAGAGATGCTCAGTATGGCCCCATCTTACAACGTGTCTGCCGTACAGATACAATAGACTTACGTAACCTCGCGAGCACAGATAGTAATAAAATGCGGTGAAATAAGTAGCACGTGACGAGCTTTCAGTATGTATTACCTTTGGTTTTTAATGTGACATTGTCAGTTTGTGTAACTTAATTTCAAATGAGGTATGCCTTTAACAACCAGCTCACAAGGTTCTGGAAAATTGGCCACTTCGTTCTTGGGAGCCAGCGTGGAAGTTCCTCTTTTATTTCGAGTCTGGGGATTAATGCATTGGTGTTAGAACCGCTCCCATTAGAAGCCACGGCCACGTGGCCAAGGGAGGCTTAGAGTGGGCTCGATTTCCTTCAGGGGATTGTCTCCAGAAGGCGGGACAGTCACCAGCCTGGGAGAGAAAAGAGATTGGAAAACACTTTTTTTTTTTGGTTCTACCTACCATGTGTACTTGACCAGAACAGCTCAATGTGCAGGAGGCTGTACATTCCCTAGCCAGCTCCTAACCGTATGTGCCTCAGCTTACATAGTCAAGATTATGAGAGCTTCTGGTTTTATTCCCTTGAGACCCTTGAGCTCTAAGGATAGTTCTCTCACTGGAGTTCCCTGGCATTATCTGGGTCTCGAGCCTTTGCCATTTTAGCTGGAGGGTCCCAGAGGGTCTATGCCTACGGTCTCTCCCTATTATTTTCTGAAAGCCACCTAAAGGAGTTGGGATAGTATTTGTCTACCAAAGCTCTTCCATGGGAAACATTTCACACAGCTGGGATCGGGGGCGGGTGGGGGGGGGGTGGCTATGCATCTACCCCAGCTCTGATTTTCTGAAAAATGACTGAGCTTTGCCCAAGGCACACAGATCCAGAAATGGCAGTGTGCAGAAAAACTGAGGACAGGGACTGAAATCTGGGGGGAAATCATTTTAGTGGCATTGAAGGGCCAAGCACTGGGCTAGATTCACAGCTCCTGCATTTTGCTGAAGGATACACAGAACATGCCAGGGATAGAGGGTCAGACAATAGACAATGGGAAGCCTCGGAAGGGTTTAAAGGGTGGAGAGGTGGGAGTGAGCGGTGTTAACAGATTTGTGTCTTCTATCTTAGGGTTGTCTGTGATGGCCGCCTTTAGATACAATCAGCCCCACAGTTCTTCCTGCTCATTGGGACCTTTGCGATGTTGGCCCTGCGATTTAGTGCCCCTCATCCCGCTCTTGTTTTCACTTCCTTCCGCCCCCAGGGTAGATATTATAGCCCTTCATTGTACTCATCCTTCGCACATGTTCTTGTCTTCCTCCAGCATATTTACCCAGTAAAACCCAAACCTTAGGCAGACCCAGCGCTCTGTTCTGTACCGTTTCTGAGCGAGCTGACGTGGTCAGAAGAAAGCCAGCACTCCATGGCCTGGTCCTCTCCTAAATGCAGACAACTAATCTCTAATGAGGCTCCGTCCTGCCAGGAAATCCAACCACACTTCCCTAGTCAATTCATCCCTAAATCCTCAGCTACCGGATGAACAGCCTCTGTTCTGCTGAGGAGGGAGACGTTGGGTCGATCCCTTCTCAAGACCTTTGCTACTGCAGTGATCCTCTCTCCTGACACATCAGTTCTTTCCTGTCTAGTGAGTCAAAACTCTAAATTTCATATAATATGAAAACGTCTCTCTCTTAGTCCTTGTCTGTCTCAGGCCAGAAGCTGCAGGGGCAGGAGGGATGGTGATCAGCTCTGTTCATCTCCTCATCTTCCCCTCCCTCACTAGGCTGTCCCTTGCCCCTTGTCCCCCAGGGCTATTGCTCAGAGAGGGGAAAGATGTAAGAGATGGGAAAAGTCTCACTTGACTGTTGTAGCATAGTGTTTGTGTTTTCTGGCCTTGGTGGATATTTAAAGCTGAAATTCTTCTCTTGGATCTTATGTGTATGTTTCTTGGTGATGGTCCTCTTGGGCTCCTCCGATGGCAGTTTCCTTGATACAGACCATGTCTTTGCTGCCGCTGCCCATTCACCCTTCCTTCCTTAGCTGTTCATGGGTATCCTTGGGTCCACACTGGGGCCCCAAAAGTCCTTCAAGCAGTCTTCTTGGGCAGGGTCCCTTTGTAGACAGCCCCAGGCCACCATCTCTATTCCAGCCTCCTATCAGGATATTGGTGACTTCCCAACACAGCTCTCTCTGCTCCACTATATGCCAAGACACTAGCCAGCCACGGTCTCTTGCCTTTAGGCTGGGGTCCTGCACCAGTCTATTATTCTGTCATATTCTTCATATGGTCCCTTACTGCCCTCATCACGTGGTTCGAGGGGCAAGCTTCTCTTCCCCTCCTCCCCAACACTCCTACAACTTTCTCCAAAAACGTAGATCCCCTTTTTTTCTCTCTCTCTCTGTCTCTGACTCCCCCTCTCCCAGCTTCGGTCTCAACCCTTCAATACCCTCAAGGTGACTGATGTGCTCAGGATTGCAAAATGGGTTTTTATATATGTCCTTTGCAAGTCCTGCGTGGTGGCTTAGCACCTCACTCTGGAATGTGGACTCGCTTGGCATCTATTGTTGCGGGCTCCTATTCAAAACTGAGAGAAAGAGTTGCATTTCAGCATCTTGCTACCCATATCCATATCCACCTATAAATCTACATGGTGTAGCATTATGGAAAGCTGTGGTTGAGAAAGAAAAGACAACACGAGGTCAGTAATGTAACTGTAAAGTCACTGTCTGAGTCTGTTTGGACTGCTGAAACAGTCCCTTAAATGGGGGGCGGGGGTGGTGGTGCTTGGGAACAAGATGTTACTTCTCACGGTTTGGGAGGGTGGCAAGTCCAAGCTCGTGGTCCTGGAAGATGTGGTGTCTGATGAAAGCCTACTTCCTGGTTCATAGATGGCCATCTTCTCACTGTGGCCTCACATGACAGAAGCGGGAGGGAGCTCTCTGGAGTCTCTTTTATCAGGGCACTAATCCCACTCGTGAGGGCTCTGCTCTCATGACCTAATCACTTCCTGGAGACCCCACCTCCTAATACCAACCCAGTGGAGGTTAGGATTTCAACATCTGAATGGGTGAGCACACAAACATTCCGTCTATAGTAGTCATTTTCATGGCGGAGCGCCATTGCAAAGGGCCATGAACACCGTCCAATCTTCGTTTCTCTCATGACTTGGCCATTCATCTTTTCCTGAGTTCTCACGTGCGTGTGACTCCACTGAAATAATTTGAATGACCTTCTTTTCCCTGACTCCAAAAGCCCAGTCAGAGAGCCCTCCAAACTGGATTTGCTTCTCATCAAATACTTCTCTCTGGGACTGCTTCCCCTATACCCCCTCATTTCATTTCATTCACGCCTGTCCTCCAAAGCCCGGCTGGGGACAGTTGGGGCGGCCTCACACATAGGAGCTGAAGCCCAAAGCCAATAACACAGTAGCATCTCAGGGCTCCAGCGAGAACAGCTGGAACCTCTTTGCCTAATATTTCCTGATTACTTGATGGGAAACCAATTCTCAAATGACACCCAGGAGCAGGGTAGGAACGTTCCAGGGGATGGTGATGCCAGAAGAACATGGTCTCCCCAGGCTCTCCTCCCAGGAGGCATGCTTCAGATGCATTTTCACTTCCTGAGTTAAAGGAGATATTAGGTTCTTTCTTTAGTTTCTCCTTGCAGGCCAGAAAAATGCCATTCATTCCTTGGGTCCTTTTCTACTTTTTATATTTTCTTCTTTTTCTCCGTCTCTTTGGGCCCCTGACTCTACTCCATGTTCTTTAGCTATTTCTGTCATTAAAAAAAAAAAAAAACTTTTTGAGAGAGAGGGAAAGAGAGAGAGAGAGAGAGAGAGAGAGAGAGAGAGAGAGAGAGAATCAAATAAACCCACAATGAGAGTCCTCTATAAAATAGCGTGGAGCATAGAGCCTGACAAAGGGCTCGATCTTGGGACTGTGAGATCATGCCCGGAGCTGAAATCAAGAGTCTGATGCTTAACTGAGCCACCCAGGCACCCCAATGTTTTGTTTTCTTAAATTCTCCTTCTTGGTGGGAAAGTATTCTGTTGTATGTAAACTGCTTGCTCATGTCTAGCTTGTTTGTTTTTGTTTGTTCACTAAAACTATTTTTGTATATCTTTCCCCTCTGGTAGTTTTGTTCCTTTAAAGGTCTTACCTTTATCTTCCATTAGTTATTCAAACCGATTACTTTTTATACATAATTTTACTTTGTTTCCCTGTAAAAGATTCAATTATTTTTATTGTAAAAGATTCTTAAATACCTTGTTTTAAAAATAATGATTCTTAAGGGTTTTTTTTTTCTTCCTCCTATTTTGTTTTGTCATTTGTCCCAAGATTCTCCTTCACAGCAAAAGCATCCAGTTTGGAACTTTAATCTCTTCCATCTGGACCGGTTCCTCAGTTTTTCCTTGACTTCCAGGACTTTGACACTTTTTGAGGAGTAAGGACTCGTCATTCATAGATGTCTCTCCTTGTGGGTTTATTTGATTCTTCATGATCTAATTTGGGTCCTGAGTCCTTAGCAGAACTACCACGGGAGTGGTCTGTGTCTCATTGCACCCTATTAGGTGATAGTGCCCACGTGTCCCACTGACAAAGGGACTTCTCCAATCACTTAAGATGAGCTCTGCGAGGCTTCTCCACTATGGAGTTTTTCTCTTCCCTTTGTAACTAGGAAGTGTTTTATGTACTAAAAATATTTATGTAACTAAGAGTACTTTGAAACTATTTAGATGCACCATTCTTCATCGGACATTCCACTTGTTCGTGTCTTTGTATTAGTTTCGACCGGGAGGTTATTGATTGTTTTGTAAAGGGCCAGATAGTAAATATTTTAGGCTTTGCAAGGACAAGGGGCAAAATTGAGGATATTATGTAAGTACTTTTATAACAAGAGGGGAAACAATTCCCACAGATTTTCACTGATGAAATTAAAAATATAATTATTGAGTACCATTTGTGTGTGTGTGTGTGTGTGTGTGTGTGTGAGATGCAGGTCTCCTAATGAGGATGGAATTCGATTTCTAGTGGTAGGGAAGATTAGAATTAACTGGGGCTCAAAGTTAATATTCCCTATAATCAAACTGATTGCAAATGTTCCCCTGTAAAAGCCATTCTTGTGGGCCATACAGAACCAGACAGCGAGTTGGAGTTCGTTCACAGGCCATAGTTTGCTGACTCTTGGATTTGCCTTTTACTCAGAGGGTTGTAATTTGTTACTAACATGTATTTGGGTGTTCAGATTGTCTCTGGTTTGACTGGACAAGCCCCTTCAAGCTTGCCTCTGTGCCATTTTGTGTCGTCTCCACCGTTCTTTGAGCCCTTTCCTTCGCTTTGGCACGAGAAGTTCCGGGCTCACTTTGTACTTTCTCTGCTCCCGCCTTGAAAGCAGGCATCTCTTCCAAGAGCCCTGGTGTCTCTCAGTGGACAGTGATCTTCAGAAGCTGGGATCTGGGTGCCATGTGTTGCTCTTCCCAGGCCCCCTCAGCCGACAGAGCTAGAACATGTGCGTGTGTTTACGATGCCCTTGATTCTAATCTAATACCGCAGGATAGTTTCCATCTTTCTCCCTTCCCATATTTACAACTCTTTTTTCCAACAGAGAGAAATCTGGCTCTCACTCTAGTTAAAATACTATCCCATTTGGTCAATTACCCCTGTAGCCAATTTCCCATCCCTGTGGTCAACCCCGCCCTTTACTGACTCCCTCTTTATCCTGCTCAGGCTCTGTTGCCCTTCTCTAGGCCACCCTGGTCTGTGGACATCCGGTCACCACGCACGGGCTCTGACTTTCCACGGCAAGCTGCCATTTTACGTGGAACCTCTACTTGCCCTGTTTGGACTGACAGCCCGTGATAGACACCGCCCTGCTACTCATGAATGCCTTCTTCGTGCCCCCTCCCCTTGGACTCCCAACACCTTTTTTGGGCTGTTCTCACATGCATACCCTTCTTACCCTGCTTGGGTGCTGACTCCCCATACCGGTGTTCCTCCTGCCCATGGGGGCACCTTCCTGCTCTGCTCGGGCTCCAACCCCCCATGCCAGTCCTCTTCCACCACGTGGATGCCCTCCTTACCCTGTCTGAGCTCAGACACCCAGTGCTGGGCCTTCACTGAACACAGATGTGTCCCTTCCTCACTCTGTTTGGGCTCCAACGCCCCGTGCTAGGTCTACCCCTCTTCATGGATCCACCTTGCTCTGCTTTACCTAACGGCTTCAGGACTGAATTGTGCAGGAAGGGGAAGGAGTAAGGTTGCTTTTAAAACTCTTTACAAAGTTACTCAGATTTTTTTTTTAAGATATAGTAAATAGCTAATGTGCATGGTGCTTACTAAGTGCTGGATATTGTTCTAAACACTGTACACGGAACCCAGGTAACCCTCACAGTTTCTATAGGAGGTTGTAGAAGTATAATCTCTAGTTTACAGCAGGGGAAATTGAGGCACAGAAAGGTTTAGTAATTTGTCCAAGGTCACACAGCTCATAAGTAATGGAACCGGGACTCAGGCAAATCAGTTTCCAGACTCCGTGCTGTTACAGCACATGCGTACTGCAAACCAACTCAACACATACAGCTAAGCTTCACAGGGAGGAAAAACATTGCTAACACAAACATTTCGTCTTTTTTATGCAATTGCGTAAGTTTCTTTAGAATATGTACATAGCAGTGGAATAAGCTGTGTGCACCTTCAACTCTGCCAGAATATTTTTCCAAAATGCTTTTACCAGTTTGCATTCCATCTCGGAGAATACAAACTCATATTTTTTTACCTCCTTGCCAGCGTCCGGTGTTGTCATACTTTAAAATTTTTCCAGTCTGATGAGTGTAAATATTCCCATTAATCTTCTAATTTATATTCCCTGATTGCCAGTGAGGTTGAGAATATTTTCACAAATATACAGAATGTGGGGTGGTTTTTTTTTTTTTTTTGGTGAATTATCTGTTCGTATCATTTGTCTATTGGGTTTATAATTTTCTCGCTGATTCTAAGGCTTTTCAAAAAATATACGATGGGTACAAATGCTTTGTTCAGTTATGTGCTGTAAATCACTTCTCCTATCATGTGGCTTGTTTTTCATTTAATAGACGGTATTTTTGTTGTACAGAAGATTATAATTTTCAGGCAATCAAATTGACGGCTCCTTTATGGTTTACATTTTCCATTGTTTAGAAATGTCTTCCCCACACAAAAAGCATAAAGATATATCTATATTTTCTTTTCAAAGTTCTAAAGTTTTGCTCTTGAAACATCTAGGTATCTGCTCCACCTGAAATTTATTTTTGTGAACGTTTATGAAGTAAATATCTAATTTTATTTTTTCCCATATGGATATCCAGTTGTCTGCATCATTTATTTAGAAGTCCACCTTGTCCCCGTTGATTTAGAATGCTATCTCTGTTGTTCATCAAGCTTCCACACGTGTGGGTCTATTTCTGGGTTCTCTAATCTGTTCCGCTGGACTGTTCGTCTCTCCTGATATGATTTCCACACTGTCTTAATTATGGTAGTTTTTTCTTTCGACAAATCCTCATATCCGTTAGCACAAGACTCTCCTTCTGTTGTGGCTGAACTTGGCCCTTTGCCTTTCCATATTAGTTTTATAATTGGCTTGTCAAGTTTCTTGGTTGTTAGCGTGTTGCAACTTTATCAAGGTATAGTTGATGTACAAGAACTGCACATTTTGGGACGCCTGGGTGGTTCCGTCAGTTAGGCGTCCGCCTTCAGCTCAGGTCGTGATCTCGTGATCCGTGAGTTCGAGCCCCGCGTCGGGCTCTGTGCTGACAGCTCGGAGCCTGGAGCCTGCTTCGAATTCTGTGTCTCCCGCTCTCTCTGCCCCACCCCACTCATGTTCTGTTTCTCTCTCTCTCAAAAATAAATAAAAGGTAAAAAAAAATTAAAAGAAGAAGAATTGCACATTTTTAACACGTGCGATCTGGTGAGATTCAACTTACGTATATACCCATAAAGTCCACAGCATAACCAAGTAATTTTCCTGTAGCAGGCAAACTCTAAGATGACCCTTGATTGCCCCTGCCTCCTGTTGTCCATGCCCTCATGTACCCCTGCTATGGTCTGAATATTTGTGTCCCCCCAAAATTCACGTGTTGAAATCCTAATGCCCAAAGTGATGGTGTTGGAAGGTGGGATCTTTGAGATGTGATCAGGTGAGGAGGGTGGAACCCTCATGAATGACATTGGTGCCCTGATAAAGGAGGCTCCAAAGAGCTCCCTCCCGCAAAGACTTGAACAAGAACATTTATAGCAGCTTTATTTGGAGTAGCCCTGTGGCAGGCTGGTTCTTGTCCACTTAATTCTATTATCTGTGTCATTTCTGAGTCTGTTTCTTTTCTTTGCACTAAGGGTCATATTTTCCTGTCTCTTGCATGCCTGGGAAGGTTTGTTTGGACACCAGACATTGTTAATTTTATACTGCTGGTTGCTGGATTTAAAAAAAAAAAAAATTGTATTTACATAATTTTGAGCTTTGTTCTAGGATACCGTTAGGTTGCATAGAAATAGTTTGATTCTTTGACTTGCTTTCAAGCTACAAGCCAATCCAGAACATCGTTTAGTCTAAGGCTGATTCGGCCCCACTACTGAGGTGATCCCACCCTGAGGACAACTCCGTGCCCCAGGAGTTAGGAGATCTTTTGCCTCTGGCTGGCGGGTACAGGAACTACTTCCCGAAGCTGTGTGAGCAGTGGGTTTGGTTCCACCTGCTCCTCTGTGTGGTTGTTTCCTCACATGCCTACACCACTCAGTCTCAGGTGGAGACTTCAGGTGAGGCCTCTGAAACTGTGCGTGTAGCTCTCTCCTCTCCAGCACTCTGCCCTGCAAAGCCTGGCCAACTTGGACTTCCAAAACTCTGAATTCTGGTCCTTCATTCAGAGATCACTTTGTTTCCTTCTCTTACAAGTCATTTTCCTATGCTGCTGTTGTCCAGAGTCTGGAAACCATTATTTCAGTATTCTTTTTTTTTTTTTTTAAGTTGTTTAAGGCAGGAGGATAAATCTAGTCTTTGTTACTCCATTATGAGCAGAAGTGAAGTCTTTACTGTCTTTTCTTGCCCACTTGTCTACAACTCCAAGTACTTAGAAAATATTTTAAGAAAACACAACACGAGGGGCGCCTGGGTGGCTCCATCGGTTAGACATCTGGTTCTTGATTTCAGCTCAGGTCATGATCTCAGAGTTCATGGGTTTGAGTTCCCTCCACGGGTTCTGCACTGACAGCACGGAGCCTGCTGGGGATTCTGTCTCCCTCTCTCTCTGCCCCTCCCGCTCTTTCGCATACACGTGTGCACACACACGCACTGGCTCTCTCTCGCTCAAAAATAAACATAAAAAAATAAAACACAATACATATTTGCAGAAATAAATGTGACAAAATTCTAATACATTAATACAAAAACGAATATTACTACTTCCATGACCCACTCAACTGATTATGTTCCTGGGGATGGCCTGTCCTGTGGGGAGGACCAGATAAGGTTTGCAGCACAAGGGATAAGCTATGGTGAGGGAGAAATCACTGCCTTCTTTCTCCTCACTCTCTCATCATCTCCTTCATGACTCTTGTCTGGTTGGGCATTGACCTCACCGTTCCACTGAAACGGCTCTTGTCAGAGGCCCCAGTGTCCTCTATGCTGTTGGACCCAACAGCCATTCCTTATCTCATATAGCTCCTCGGCTGGACATAACTGATCATGCCCGCTTTCTGGAAACCTTCTTTTCCCTTGGCCCCTGGGAAATCACTCTCACCCCTTTCCTCCTACCTCTCTGGAAATTCCTTCTCCACCTCTTTTCCTAGTTCTTCCTCCTCTCCCTGATCTCTTTTCTATCTACGCTTATTCCCTTAGATGATATACCAAGTCCGTGGCTCTCAATTCCATTTATATGTTGATGACTTCCAAATCTACATCTCCACTGCAATTCAATGGGTATTGTAAACTTAAGTCTCAAACTACACCTGGTCTCTCCTCCCAAATCTGGGTACGCTGTAGTCTTCTCCTTCTCCACAATGGCCTCTCCTCCCTGCCTGCCAATCATTCAGGTAAAAAAATTCTGGAGTTAGTCTTTCCTTCTGTTACATTTCACAGGCGACCCATCAGCAAATCCTATCACCTGTACCTTCAAGTCCAACCATTTATCACCATCTCTACTGGTATATTCCGGTCTGAGCCACCACTGAACTCCCCAGCAGCTTCTTAGCTCACACGGATGGACTCAAAAGTCTTTGCCATGGCTCACGGCGCCATTCATGATCAGTCACTCCTGCCGGTTGGTTCTTCGGTTTCATCTCCTCGTCGCCCTCCCCCTCTCTGATTCTACCGCCCTGGCCCCCTGGCCCACTCCCTCCTCCTTCACTCGCACCTGCTGTCTCTCCTTTCTGGAGCACTCTTCCCCCAGCTCGCCCCATGATTTCCTCCCTCTCTTCATTCGAGTCACCGTTTATAAATGTCACCTTATGAAAGAGATTCTATCACATTTCTTGTTCTATTCATCCTTAAAACACTTATAACCACTTACCATGCTATTGATTCATTATTTCATCCACATGTCTCACCGCCTCCCCCGGAAGGCACCAGGACAGCATGACTTACACTGGTTATATAATAAAATTATTTTTAAAAGGAGAAGGAAAAATAGTAGCGGAAGAAAGTGACCAACAGGATGCAATGCATTAGAGCTATCCAAAATGGTAAGTACTAAAAAAATGTCTATTGGACCGGGCACTTGAAGGGACCAGCAAGCAGGCTGTTGGGCAGAGATGCCCGACTGCAGTCGGTTGAGTACATCCTCTCCCTCATAATCGCCTGGTTCTTCCCTCAAAAAACTCTTTGTCCCCCTTCCCAGCTTTTTTAAATTTTCTTTTTAATGTTTTTTTAAATTTTTATATAATAAACTTTATTATCACAATCAAAGTAAAGCATGCTCATTGTAGAAAATTTGAACACTATACAATTGTATCAAGAAAAAAATGAAAATTACCCAATATCTACCATTTTGATAGCCACTGTTAATATTTGGCATATCTCTCCCTATCTTTTTTCTATGTATTTTTTATAATTTTTTTTTAATTTACATCCAAGTTAGTTAGCATATAGAGCAAGAATGATTTCAGGAGTAGTTTCCTTAATGCTTCTTACCCACTTAGCCCATCGCCCCTCCCATATTTAATGTTTAGTTTTGAGAGAGGGAGAGAGAGAGAGAGAGAGAGAGAGGGCATGAGTTGGGGAGGGGCAGAGAGAGAGGGAAACACGGAATCTAAAGTAGGCTCCAGGCTCTGAACTGTCAGCGCAGCACCAGACGTGGGGCTCGAACTCACAAACCGTAAGATCATGCATGACCGGAGCCAAAGTCCGATGCTTAACCGACTGAACCACCCAGGTGCCCCACCCTTCCCGGGATTAAGTTTTTAATCCTTATAATCACACAGTCATACCCACATGCTACCCATTCCCCATGGGGCATGATCAGTCTCTGCTCTCCAGCAAGACACGGTCTGATGGAGGAGGGCTCAACTCAAGGAGCTCCCAGTCAGGTGGGAGAGGGGTAAAAATAATTATTAAAAAACAACAAAATGGGGGCACCTGGGTGGCTCAGTTTGTTGAGCGTCCGACTTCGGCTCAGGTCATGATCTTGCACTGAGTTCGAGCCCCATGTTGGGCTCTGTGCTAACAGCTCAGAGCCTGGATCCTGCTTCAGATTCTGTGTCTTCTCCTCTCTCTTTCTGCCCTTCCCCACTTGTGTTCCACCTCTGTCTCTCTCAAAAACAAATAAACATTAAAAACAACAACAACAAAATAAAAAAGCAAAGAAGGAATGTGCCTACTGTCAAATTAGTTCACGCTAAAGGGACACCAGAGAGAAGGGGCCGACTCGGGGAAGGAAGGCAGGGACCCCCTCTCTGGCTGTGGAGCCCTGGGACTGAGTGGGATGTGCCATCCATAACTCATAATGGATCAATCCTGCAGGGCCCGGCGCGCTGACCCCTCGGAAACCCCCCTCTTCTCTGACAGCTAATTCCATCTCCTTGGAGGCCTAGGGCAGGAAGGTTTCTCTGCGAGATGCACTCGGGGCCCTGCAGCCAGGATGATGGATGAGCAGGCAGGGGCTGTTCCAGGCAGCCTGAGCAGAAAGAGAAATATGGCAGCAAACAGCCCTGTGCGTAGAGGGTGCTGAAGGCCAAGGACCGAGCCCTGGGGAGCACCAAACGCATAGGAGATGGTTTAACAAGGGATGCATGAAGAACGCTGAGAAGGGCTGTCAGCAAAGGACATAGAAGCCAAGAAGCCAAGAGAGAGGATAGCTTCACCGTAAGAGAGGGTGCACCAACAGTGAGGGCTGACTGCTCTGGGGAGGTCCCTGCTGTAAGGCCTGGAAACATCTCCTTTGGTTTGGTCATTAGGGGATTCCTGGGGAAGTTGGGGAGAGAGCATCAGTACCAGTGGGGAGGAGGAAGCAGAAACCAGGTTTCAATGAATGGGGCTGCAAATGGAAAGTGAGCAAGGGGGTATGAGGTCAGTGGGATTGCCAGATTTAGCAAAGAAAAATACAGGATGCTTTACTATCAACAATAGCCAAAGTATGGAAAGAGCCCAAATGTCCACCGATGGATGAATGGATAAAGAAGATGCGGTGTACATATACAATGGGATATTACTCGGCGATCAAAAAGAACGAAATCTTGCCATTTGCGACTCTGTGGATGGAACTGGAGGGTATCATGCGAAGCGAAATTAGTCAGAGAAAGACAAATATATGACTTCACTCATAGGAGGACTTTAAGAGACAAAACAGATAAACATAAGGGAAGGGAAGCAAAAACCATATAAAAACAGGGAGGGGGACGAAACATAAGAGACTCTTACAAACGGAGAACAAACCGAGGGTTACTGGAGGGGATGCGGGAGGGGGATGGGCCCAATGGGTCAGGGGCATTAAGGAATCTACTCCTGAAATCATTGTTTTGCCATACGCCAACTAACGTGGATGTAAGTTAAAAACTAGATTTTAAAAAAAGGTTAAAAAATGCCTTGTTAAACGTGACGTCATTAGAGATTTGAACTTCAGATAAATAATTTTTAAATAAGTATGTCCCATCTATTCATTGCTTTGTCTGCAATTCGAATTTAATTTGAGGTCCTGTATTTTACGTGGCACTCCTAACAGAACGGCGTGTGAACTTGTCTCTCACGCAGCGTGGCTGGGAAGAAAAGATGAGTGCTAGAGCCATAGCTGGAAGGGGACCAAGGTCAATGGAAAGTTGTGTCTAGGATGGGGTCACCCTAGCGAGTAGAGCAGACGGCAGCACTCTCTGTCGCCTGTTTGTAGGTTGCAGATGAAAAGCCCACAGGGGCAGAGGCTAAGCACAGGGCGGGGGGGAGGAATTGATTGTTTAAACTGTGGGCCTCTCGCCAGCCCAGAAATCATTCCTTCGGACCCACCCTTAAAAAGCAGACAGTCCCTCCCCAACCCTCCATCCCACAAAAAGCTCAGAAAACACAAATTGCCAATTTTTAATTCGTAAGTCGGTTGCTGCTACTTTGGCTCTGTGGGATCGTGGATTCAGTAAGAGCTCCCGGCAGCAATTTCTTGCCTTTTGTTCTTTCTCTTGGTGTTCTACTGGACCACCATAGCTGCAAACACTTTTCCAAATGGAGCAACCCACTTTGCCAACTTCCACATTTCCTCAAATCCCATCGCCAGAGGGAACCAGCTTTAACAGCTGGATTCCAGTTGGGGGCCCTAAGCCTGGGTCTTGCAGAACCAACGAGTCAGAGGCACCTCGTGATCAAGCCCCTCTTTCTCTATGTTTAATCTCACTGCGAGCGGGGCCGTTGTCAAGGCCCGTTCCGATGATGAGTCACCAACTGTTTCTCCTCCTCGTCACCCCCAATGCCGGGTCACATCTGCCGTGAAAACTCGAACACGGACGCCCCATTGCTCTATTTCCTCAGATTTCTGCCAGATTCGTAGGCTTTGTCAGTCTTTCGATTCTGTGTGTGTGTGTGTGTGTGTGTGTGTGTGTGTGGCAGAAAGAAAGAAGAAGGTCTGCCCCGCCCCCGCCACTTTCCACAAATACCCCAAATCTGTTTTGTTTTAGTTTCTTTGTGGCAGAGGCCACCCCACCACGTCTCATTCTTTGCTGAGTTAGGGGCATTAGACCCCACAGCAGAGGCAGCCCTGTGGCTTCCGCTGCTCTTCCGAAGCATGTCCCTGGCCGCTGTGTGGACCTCAGCAGATGTCTCCCCTCCTTCGTAAGGGACTGCAAGCCTTCTAGTAAGAAAAAAAAAAAAGACACCCTAGGGCGCACTAACGCCCTTTTTCCTGAACGGCTGTTCTATTTTAGCTGCAAAATAAGAGTTTGCCAGCTTTGTTTCCAAGAAAGCACTAATAGGGGCGCCTGGGTGGTTCAGTCGGTTGGGCGTCCGACTTCGGCTCAGGTCATGATCTCACAGTTCGTGGGTTCAAGCCCCGCGTCGGGTTCTGTGCTGACGGCTCGGAGCCTGGAGCCTGCTTCGGATTCTGTGTTTCCCTCTCTCTCTGCCCCTCCCCAGCTTGCGCTGTCTCTCAAGAAAATAAAAATAAAAATGAGCATTAAAAAAATAATAAAACAAAAAAGAAAGAAAGCACCAGTGGACTGCCCCCCGCCCAGTACTGCTTGTTCTGTTTCCGATCGACTCCCGGCTTTGACAGGATCCATGGACGTGGAAGACAGTTTGAACAGACTGTCTCAGGATAATCCATTTTTTTTTTTTTTTTTTTTGCCTTTTGCTTCCTCTCCCTTAGTACTCCGGTTAGAGTGAGGTCTTCTGTGGTGCATGGTGTTCAGGATCTAGTTGGGGGGAGGTTATATTTGGGGTCCGACCTCAAATAAAAATATTTCCACCCACTTAAAGAGAAATTTAAGACTCTCTGTGGAGTCTATCCCGAGAGGTGGACAAGTGCAGAGGGGCTCAAGCTAAAGCTAAAGCCAGCGCAGGAAAGGAAATTTTCTTTATGGATCAAAGTATTTGCTGAGCCTCCAACAGGCCCCTCTGGGTGACTGGCCTCCTGCTGGGCTGACCAGGGCGTCAGGGTGGCATGGCCCAATATCTAGGGGGAGCATGTGGCCTCTGTCACCGCATCTGGAGGTTGAAGACCATAAACTATTTAACCCAGAAAGGACTTTGAGTTCCTATCATCCAGGGACTCCCAGACTTTAATTTCATGGTCCATCACAGCCGGGGGGCAAACAACATAAAAAATAGGAGGCCGTCGCTTTTCATTTTGCCAGTTGAGCAAACAAAATACTCATCTTTTGTCATTTGGGGAAAGGACACTTTTACATACAAAATAGGAAAGATTTATTCCATCACCCAAAACATAAAGAATACACCCCAGTCCTTTCCCAGAACGTCAGTGTCAAACTTACACCGACATTACATAAATATATTAAAGTACGTGTGTGCGTACATGCGTGTCAACGTGCACACACGTTTATCCTCCTCCTCCTCAGCTTTTCCCCATGACCCAGGCAGCTGTGGTGTAGTGACTCGGTATGTGGACTCGGGACCACAATACCTGAGTTCAAATCCAGGCTCTACCACTTACGATCTGAAGAACGTCACCTAAGTCACTTCACTTCTCTGAGCCTTGGCTTTATTATCTATTAAGTGAAGGTAACGCTCACAGAACATACTCTCCCAAAGTAGTCATGGGGGTGAAATGGGCTCGCATGTGAAAAGCACTTAGCGCTCGGGAAACAGCCAGTAAATGGCAGCCATTGTGACCATACTGCCACGGACGAGTGAAGCCTAGTCAATTGCTTCTTGGGAACCACCGACACAGCAACCCTTTTCTCTCCCAGATGAGGAAAACTGAAGTCTGGAGCAGGCATGACTTGTCCAGCTAAGATCTGTGGTCAGTGACTGAGCGCGACGGGAGTAGAACTCAAGCCTTCTCGCCAGGGAGGTTGCGCAGAAACAGCGAATGTGGTATAATGGCTGGGGGTGGGGCAGGAACCCAGGGGCAAGTGTCCAAGTCCAGCGGGGGCAGGAGCCCGCGCTTCGGCCGGGCACGAGCAATCAGGAAGCCTAGCCACCGCTGCTCTCCTTTCTCTGTCCTTCAACCCTGGAAAAGACGAAAATGAGCAGGTTACAGCCTGGGGGTGGGGGCACGGGCACAGGAGTCCCCAAGTGCGAAGGAACTAGGGGAGTAGCCATGCACCTTACACCCTTCCTCCTGCTTTGGGTCCAGACACAGGACCCCCTCTGAGTCCCTGTCCTGCCTCCACTCTGCTTAGGGGTGGGGCCACCTCTGGGCGGAGTCTGTTGGGCGGAGGTCCTGTCCCAGCACAGGGGCCAGAGGTGGAATAATGAACGCCCCAACCTTCTAACTTGATTTTTTTTTTTACTGCTGTGTCCCAGGGACTACTCTGCATTTCCTAAGCAGACGCCGCCGTGGCGAAGCCCCTGGATCGGGTAGGATTGCCCTCCAGGGCTGCTAACGGACCCACGTTGCTGTCAATGGTTTCTGATTTCGCAGAGCTCAGGCCCCTTCACCCCCATCTGCCCGTCTGCCCTGTCACCCTTCACGCGTGCCTTTCAGCCTCACAATTGCCTGCGAATCACGTGCTCCAGGCAGGAAGAAGAAAAAAGAAAACGACCTAAACGAGGAGGCTGGATCTATAGGAGGAAATCCAAACTTTCCCACCAATCCTCCAGCAGCTTCGACAGACGCCTTGTGGGTCGGGAGCTGTGTCACATGACTGCTCTGAGCGGCAAGAGAGGCCGGGAAATGTCGTCCTGTGTCTGGGCGACAGATTGTGGTTTCATTGATAAGGAAGAAGGGAACGGATGGTGAGTGGAAACCATCGTCGGCCAGGAAGGTGCAACCAGAATAGAATTGAGCCTTTTTTCTTCCTTCCCCCTCTAAAGCCTAGTTCGGCAGGCTCCCACGGGAAGGAACCACTGGCCCAGTTCCAGAAGCCTGACCGTCAGTTTGGGTCTTTACTGAAGTGCGTGTGCACACGTGTAGTGGATCACAGCACGCATTGCCCAGCCAACCTTTTTTACGAGTCTCTTTAAACTTTCCTCTGCCTCCTTTCAACAGCTGCCACAAACTCCCTCTCCCTCGCAAAACCAAACAGACAAGACAAAAAAAAAAAAAAAAAAAAAAAAAGACCAAGCTCAGCCTGGCCTCACCCCTCCAACCTCCTCTTGCGTGTTTCCAAGTTTTCCCTCATTCTTCTGTGTGCCCTTCCCGTGGAAATCGGTTTGGGCTTTTACACATCCAGGCTTCCATCCATCTCCCCTCTAAGCACCACCAAGGCTGGAAGATTATGGAAGAATCTGGAAGATTATGTTAAGGTTTGTAAATTCCCTTCTCTGGGTCCCCTGCTACCCGGGTTACCAGCGAGCCGGTGTTAACTCCAGCCCGGCCGCACGCAGCCCTGCAGACACCTGTCCGATGCCTGCCCCCCACCCCTCCCCCTCAGCCTCCCGCTCTCCCTGCTCCCCCTGCTCCCGGTTTTCCTCTTCGGAGTCCCTCCCACTTTGATACCTCTCCTGTTCCTTTCAGCCAAATAATTCCCATTTGCTCCTTCGAAGGCCACTTAAGACTGACCCTGACGACGCTCTCTCAGTTAACCTTGCCTGGCTCCAAGCCAGCCAGCCCGCAGCGCTGCCCTGAAAATACGCCCCTAGGTTTGTATTTGTGTTCCACTTTTGGATCACACGTCTGTTTTCTTTATATCCGGTCTTTCTCCACCATTAGGCTGGGAGCAGCCTGAGGGTATGGGCTGGGTCTCCCGTCAACCCCTGGACGAAGGTTACTCTTTTTTTTTCCCCCAGCTGATGTGTTTTGGGCAACTCCCATACGTCAGGAGCTGAGGTAGGCACTGAGGATGTAAGACAGACCCAGTCCCTGGCCTCGCACAGGATCTGCCTCTGCTCCGATCCTCCCTGACCCATCGGGATGACTGATCACTGTCTCTATGAGGCAGGGGGTCCAGATGCAGCCTCCAGGGAGGAGCCCCCTCACGGTCTTCCTGGACCCCGGGCTCATACCACTCTGGAGGCCCCTGTGAAACGTCCCCAGGCCTCCTCCCAGGATCCCTGCGCCCGGTGTTACTGTTGGCTCTGCCTGCCTGCCACGCGGCCAGAGACTGAAGGAGCTTTTATTCCGAATGAGGGCAGTCAGCTGAGTTTCCAGATCAACGATTTTTTCCACGTCAATTTTTCTCCTTTCCCCTTTTGCCCAAATAACGTGTTCATTCTGTGGAGAGGGGAGGGGGCAGTCCTCCTTCTAAGGGTTAAAGACTTTATGAGGAATACCTGGAGGGGGTGGGGGATGAACAGGGCTCGGGCCACAGCCCCTCTCCAGTGGGGAGGGAAGCGAGGAGGAAACTCCGTAGAGGGCTCTCGAGCCCCCAGGAGGACAGAGGGGATGAGATCACACCAGGGAAGCAAGGCTTTTCTCCTCCCGACCCCTGCCTGCACCCCACCCCTTCCATCTCTTTCCTGCCTTTTATCTTCTTTCCCTCTTCTGCTTCCTTCATGCATTCATTCATTCACACATTCTCTCAGCAGGCACTGCTTTAACAGCTTACCATTTGTCAGACCTGTGCTGCAAGCCGAGAGCACAGAGACAAAGTCAAGGCTCGAGGCTCTTTTTTTTTTTAATTTTCTTTTTGTAAATGTTTATTTATTTTTGAGAGAGAGAGAGACAGACAGAGCATGAGTGGGGGAGGGACAGAGAGAGGGAGACACAGAATCCGAAACAGGCTCCAGGCTCCGAGCTGTCAGCCCAGAGCCCAATGTGGGCCTCCAGCTTGTGAACCCCGAGATCATGACCTGAGCTGAAGTCAGATGCTTAAGTGACTGAGCCACCCAGGCGCCCCATGGCTCAAGGCTCTTAGAGTCTAGGGTTCATGGTGGGTGTGGCACACAGATGACAGGCCAGGCTGAAGAGTGACAATTGGCAGAGTTAACTGGTAAGTCTCCAAGTACCTTCGGAGGCTCCGGCAGTGTGTCTAGAACACAGGAAACCTGGGACCCAAGAGACAAGCCTTAGACAACCTCCAGTGCAGCCTGACTCATTACCCCCTCCTGCCTGATCGAGGGGAGCATCCCAGTGGGAAAGAACATGCACCACGTGAGCAGACCGCCCCTGTTCCGATCCCAGGTCTATCCCTTTCTGTGTGATCCTGACGAGTCACTTAATCTTATTATTATTATCATCAGTTATTTCTAAAACAGACTTTTAAAATGCTTATTTATTTATTTTGAGCAAGAGAGGGCTTGTGTGCTAGCAGGGGGTGGGGCAGAGAGAGAGGGAGAGAGAGAGAATCCCATGATGCTGAGATCAGGACCTGAGCCGAAAGCAAAAGTCAGATGCTTAACCGGCGGAGCCGCCCAGAGGCACCAAAGTAGGCTTTTTAAAGAGCAGTTTTAGGCTCACGGCCAAATTGAACAGGTAGTACAGAGCTCCCCCATCGCTCCCGCCCCTCCATATGCACAGCCTCCCCCCCATCAACACCCCGCACCTGTGTGGGACACGTGTCGTCCGCTGTGAATCTACACCGACAGGTCACTGCTGCCCAAAGTCCATAGTTAACCTTCAGACTCATTGCTGGCATTGTACCTTCACAGGTTTTGTCAAATATACGATGGCCTGTATCCACTATTATAGTAACATACAGAATTGTTTAAATCCTCTGTGCTCTGCCTTCACTTAATCTCCTTATCCTCAATTTCCTCTTCTTTGAGATGGGAGAGAGAACTGTCTCATGGGGACATGTCTCACATGGGTGAGGCCAAAACGAGGCACCCCATGAGTGCTTTTCCTTTATGTAATATACCGCTGAAAAGCCAGGATCCTTCCCCATGGCAGTCCCCGATTGTCTTGTATTCTGTTGGAGGAAAGAGAGAACCAGGTGGGGAAGGGGATCTGTTTGGGTGGTGGGCTACCCGAGGAACCGCACTGGGAGGAGGGTATGGAGGCCCACGGGAGTCCAAAGGCACTGTTCCCTGCTCCTGAAGCCACCCGTCCGACTTTATCCAGGGCAGTCCTCCGCCTGCTCTTGGCAGAGGCTCAGAGAGCCTGCGTGAGTCACGTCCACGTGGCTGATGTGAGGAGGGAGGGGGGGCAGCGAGGGAGGGATGGGGAGGGTTCATGCCCAGGCTGGGCCACGCTGGCTTGGAGACATTGTTCCTGAAAGTCCCTGGCAGGAAGTGCGCGGCTGCGGGCTGTTAACCTGCCATGCAAATAGACAAGTAAACAGTCTCCAATGAGAATCCCAGATGCCTGCTTCATTCCAGAGACCCAGACGCTCATGCTGGCCTCCAGGTGGGGACCAGCTCCAGGGAGCCCTGTGCACAAGCTCTCCTGCGCGACCCGTCTCTCCAGTAACCAGACAGGGATCTTGCCCGGGAGACCTCAGTCTCCTGCACCCAGATGGGCAGCGTCGACACAGGGAGGAGGAGATCTGGCGCCACCGATGGCTCGAATGTATCGCCCTTCGGTCAGACGGGAAAAATCGTTCTGGGGTCTGTTTGGGCTGTCTAAATAAAGTAGACGAGCCGCACCATGGTGCCAGAGACATGGGTGGGCCGTGTGGTAGGCTCGTGTGGTCACCCCCAGGCCCCGCCTCGGTTGGGTCTGTCACCAGGCAGGGCACAACTGGTTTGGGAGACGCCAGGTGCTGGTTGTATATATAGTCAGAATTCATTGCCCTGGAGTGAGAAGGGATGGGGAGGGAGAGGATAGACTGGGACACATCTGGTGACCTGGTTTTTGTTTTCCTATTCTTGGTTAAGGACCTTGGCTGTGCTCCGGGCTGGAGAAAGAAGTCAGGGAAATGGGGCAGAGGCAGGAGAAGGGAAGATGGGGGCAGGGAATGCACGTTACTTGGCTGGGTTCAGAGAGAGACAGCTGGATTGATCCTAGGAAGGCCTCTGCTCCTCGGCGGGGGGGGCCTCGGTTCCCCTGAGTGAAGAGTCAATGAGGAAGAAAAGAATGATCTCATGACGCGGTAGTTACACCTGCAGTGAGCATCGCGCCACATATAAACTTGTCGAATCGCTATGCTGCTGCTCACCTGAAATTAACGTAACATTGTGTGTCCATTATACTCAAATTAAAAAAACCAAAAAGCAAAAAACTAGGATCACGTGAGATTTAGCAGCGTCTCCAACAAAGATACAACATGCAATCGTATCCGTACGTAAATCCAAAAGAACAGCATAAGCCTGCCCACCTTCAGTAGAGTCGCAAACACAGCCATCAACTGTACGACAAAAGCTTACACTTCTTATGCACCTCCTGCAACTGAAACGCACACGGGCTGGGTCATCGAAACCAGAGTCACACTGACTCTGAAGATCAAGGCAAGTGTCACCTGAACCATCATAATCCCTTGGATTTGGCAAAGCCTAGTGACCATCTCAGGTTTTCTACAAACTTCCAGAGGGTGCTCCTGCGTTTTGGTGAATCGTCCAGTCCAGGATCCTCTGGCCATCCCATCATGACTATCCCTGCTCCCCGCCACCTCCCTACAGGCGGAGGACATGGCAGAAACACCCAGAGGCTTCTGTGGGGTGGCCCACTTGGGAAGATTTGGAGAAATGAAGACATTTACATTATCTCTGAGGACACATAGTGATCCAGGGATTCCCTGTAAGAGCCACGGGCTAGGAGATCGCTGAGGTCCAATCCTGTCCTCCATGATGCCCCTTCACAGCCAGATGAGCTGTGTTTTCCATCCTGCTCCCAGGCTGGGTTCTAATTTCCAGTGCCAGGAACTACTTCATTTCCTTTACTTAACACAAGCCTATCCAAGTGACACAGTCCGGCTGGCCCGAGGGCACTTCCTCTGCCCCGCTGCTGCCAGCCCGCCTCAAAGGCCGTCTTCTGCGGCCACCATCACAAAACTCCCTCCTCATCCCGGGAGGGAGCTGTCTCACCCCCACCTTCAACTCAGCTACCCTGCCGTGTCACCTTCTGACCCGAGGGACCTGGAGACCCTCTCAGCCATTCTGAGGAACAGCCCCTGATCCTCACCCTCCGGCAGCTCCATCTACTGCTGGGGAGAGAAGGGTGGAGACTGCCAGTCCCGTGGGTTAGATGCTGTAAGGGAGTATCCAATGTGCCGAAGGTCAGTTCCGCTTCGATGAGGGGCAGCTCAGGGAGAGGAGGTAAGAACGAAGGAAGAACCAGGGCAACGTCTGAAGTGCCACCGAGGAAGGTCGGGCTGAGATGGAGAAGGGCAGGGCTTGCATTTGCCTGACAACTTCACCCAAGGCATCCCTCCCTCCTGCCCTTCCTTCCTCCCACCAGTATTTATTGAGCGTCTTTTTGGGGGCCAACCACCATGCTGTTAGGTGGCAGAAACAAATAATGACGAAGACATGCCCTGCCTTGAAGGAGCTTGCAGATTAGTAGGGAGGCAAATGTGTAGAACTTGTCCGGCAGGAGGCGAAGTACCTCTGGGCAGACATCCTCTAGACCCCAGGCCAGAATCTGACTTGACCCCTGATGACATTGGGCAGCATGCCCACCGAGCCTCAGAGCCACCTCGACCAGTCTTAATCACAGGCCCCTCCTCTAGGCTGGTGTTTTCCTGTCTTGGCAGAAGAGACACCTTGAGTCTTCTCTGCTTTGAAAGCTGTAGAATTTTGTTACCTGAAGGCCAGAGCCTGGACCAGATGACCTCTTGTGCTCCGCGAGTCTGCGGTGGGGACAGGAGCTCTAAGGAAGCCTCTGAACCTGTCCTCCCCTCACACACAGCAGTCTTGCGGAGGTGCACCCGGTGGAGACCCTTGGGAGGCCATCTGCTCTCCTACTTCTGCCCCTTAAAAGTGGGGGAACCCCCCTGGCCCCTGTGCCTTCCTGCCCTGGAGGAGTCCTGGCCTGGAGAAAGGCTGAGGGACATATTCAGGGGGTATGGGCAGTTGGTGGAGAGGCCCCATGGTGGCATCCTCATAAAATAACCCTCAGTGGTGCTCTAGGCCTGGAAGACAGTCCCGCACCAACTGATTCTGTTGGACAATCTTTACCAGGCGTCTCTGAAGGCCAGTGCTGCTGCTGGGGGTTCCCGGGGAGAGGAAGACCCCCTCCTTGCCCGTCAAACACTGAAGTTGCTAAGACAAATATGCAATGACTATGTTCAGCAGCGTAAGCTAGCTACCCTGGGAAACGTACAAAGAGCCAAGTGAGCCCAGCGGTAGGAAAGAGCCTCCCCACTCAGGGGGGTTAAGAATGCAGGGAACAGGGGCGCCTGGGTGGCTCAGTCGGTTGAGCGGCCGACTTCGGCTCAGGTCATGATCTCACGGTCCGTGAGTTCAAGCCCTGCGTCGGGCTCTCTGCTGACAGCTCAGAGCCTGGAGCCTGTTTCAGATTCTGCGTCTCCCTCTCTCTCTGGCCTTCCCCTGTTCATGCTCTGTCTCTCTCTGTCTCAAAAATAAATAAACATTAAAAAAAAAAAAAGAATGCAGGGAACAGCTTTCAAGAGGAGTTTTTGCATCAGTTAGGACTGCCTCCCGCTGCACGTAACAGAAACCCGACTACTGAGGCTTAACAAATAGGGGTTTATTTTTGTCTCGTAACAAAGGGTGTGGAAGGAGCCCAGTGCGGGTCTCAGGGACATCTTCCAGGACCCAACTCCCTCTGTCTCCCAAGCCAGCATCCTTAACATGTGGCCTTTGTGGGTCGCAAGTTACGCATCAAAGACTTTCCAGGGAGTCCACATTCCAGACACGTGCCCGTTTTACCTTCATCTTTTTGGTTAAAGCAAATTTGTATCACTTTTATCTTGTTGGCCAGAACTATGCCACATCATCACTCCTAGAAACAAGGGAGCCTTGAAAGTCAATAGTTTTAGGAGGGCGCATTGCTCTCCCTTCCCTTAGCAAAACCAGTGGGTTATAAAGGAGACAGAGGGGAGAATGGGTAGAGACGGAAGGAGGAGTAGAATCTGCATGGATGAAGCGTGAACTTTCAGGCAGGGAAACGGCGGAAGCAAAGGCCCAAGCTGGGAGCGTGCTGGAAGGGTGAGGGAATCGCAAACAGTCCGGTTTAGCCAGAGCTTAGGGTGGGAACGGTGGTGAGAACAGATGCAGGCAGTTTGCATTGCCCGGGTTTGTGGGATCCCCTCCCCCCACACCCAGATACACACCCGAGTTTGTGGGATCCCCCCCCCACACACACACCCAGACAGCGTAATGGGATGGCAGCCGCAGACAGCAACATCTGGAGAAATCAAGTTCAGCTGCCAAAGGAGACAGTTGATAGAGGTTCAGAGGAAGGCCAATGATGACAAATCTCTTGACCGCCTGGCAGAGCAGGCCAGGCCAAGCCAAAGCAGACCCTTCAGGAAACCCAAGCGACCCTCATTGCGCCCTGAATAAACCGTAGAATGAAATACATGCCTGAGGTCTCTTTATTATTGCCACTCTCCCCCCCCCCCACCCCCGCCGGCCCTTCCAGGCTGCGTGGGGAGATGGGCATGGGGGATGCTGATTCTAGCCCTGCGGCCATTCACTGGGGTGTCTCCAGAGGTTCCCGAGACAGCGTCTACACAGCAGCCACCCTTCCCGCACCTGGGTCAGAGTCCTGGCTTTTTTTTGACAGGGAGGCCCATCATTCTCACCTGCCTCTTGTTACAGATGAGGCTCTTTCCTCCTTCTGGCCACCGAGGAGGCAGAGAACAGTGGCTAATGTCCCACTCGATGCCTCAGGTCACGGGGCTCCCCACGCTCCCCTCAGCCTCCAGCAGAGAACTTCCCCGTCTTCCTGGATCCTCTTCTGACCTTTGTGTCCTTTGTGTTACTTTTTGGGACCCCTCTTCAGTTTCCAACCTTCTATTAAAGGCCAGGGGACCCCTACGTGGCTCAGACAGTTAAGGGTCCGACGCTTTGGCTCAGGTCATAATCTCACGGGCCGTGGGTTTGACCCCTGTGTTGGGCTCCGCGCCGACCTTGAGGAGGCTGCTTCGGATCCTCTGTCCCCTCTGTCTCTCTCTACCCCTCCCCCACTCTTGCTTGTATGTGCTCTCTCTCGCTCTCTCTCTCTCAAAAACAAAGAAACATTTAAAGGCCAGAACACAGGGCTGGGGTGGGTGGAGGAGGGACATTATTGAAGGTGTGGGGAGTGAGGTTCTGGAACGACTTTTATCAGACTCGCTCATCGGTTCTTTGGTTTCCAGAACAGTACATCGCTCGGGTCCATGGGGGTGTTGGACTGCAGTGCAGACGCCAGGATCCCCCTCCAGGGAGATGAATGCCCGGACGGAAGGACCAAGTGACCACCACATCATGTAACCTAATATCCCACCCATTTGAGAAGAGCCTCTGTAACATTCCCCGCTAGAAGTTGGGTGCTTCCAGAGACAGAAAATTCCTCACAGCGCAGGCCTCTCTGGTGCTGTGATCCAGGATCGGACGGTCCTGCTGACTAAAGGCAACAAACATTTCCCTCATGTTGTCCTAGCAGGCACTGTACAGAAAAGCCCCACTGAATGGTGCTCTGACTGGTAAGTTCCGTGCTGTTACTCCTGGTCATAGGTGAGGGCTCTGCCAACAAGACAGCTTGAGTAACCTGCCCCAGGTCTCGAGGCCGGCATTTGAGCTTTGAACCCAAGCCTGTGTTCTTACCGCCACATTGATCTGGGCCCTCTTGGCATTTGGGGCTGGAGAATTCTTTGTTGAGGGACCCCTCTTGAGCAGTGTAGGATAGATAGCAGCATCGCTGGCCCCTGCCCACTGGTTGCCGGTAACACCTCCTCCTCCAGTCGTGACAACCGAAATCGTCCCCAGACATGGCCAGATGTCCTTTTGGTGGGGGAGGGGCATCGCCCCTGGTTGGTCTGTCTGCACTACACCACATGTTCTCTTTCTCCGTTGGGCTCAAATATTCCCCTTTCCCCCACTAGCCTGGTCCCCCCTGCGGGAGTCAGACAGAGCATCCGTTTTGTCTTTATAGCATCCGTTGGTTCACATGACGATGAGGCTCTTCCTTATCTCCGAGCCTCTTCTCCAGGTCAGACTCCAAAGCTCCTTCGTCTTTCCCTGATGCGCTGTGATTTCTAGGCCTTTCCCCGGGCTGGCAGCTCTCAGCTGCTGAGCGTCAGTTGTAAGGAGACTTGGTTGGACGAAACGAAGAACCTTCTTCCTTCCTTCTCCTCCTTGACTCTGCTATCAGGAGCAGCCCAGATCTGCCATCACTTCCTTTGCAAAGCCCTGATATCTCTATGGAAGGGTGGGTGTTCTCCCTCTTCAGCCCCCATTACCCTTTTTACTACCCTAAATCCTCGTCATGTGTTTATTCTGCCTTCCCCAACCCAGGCTTTTATCTTCTCTACTTCTAAATATATATATTTTTAATGTTTATTCATTTTTGAGAGAGAGAGACAGAGCATGAGCGGGGGAGGGGCAAAGAGAGAGAGAGACACACAGAACCCAAAGCAGGCTCCAGGCTCTGAGCTGTCAGCCCAGAGCCCGATGCGGGGCTCGAACCCACAAACTGCGAGATCGTGACCTGAGCTGAAGTCGGACGCCCAACCGACTGAGCCACCCAGGCGCCCCTCATCTTCTCTACTTCTAATTCGTCACCACATCCCTCGCGCACACAGTAGGCTCCCACCAGAAGTTGGACAGGTGGATGGTGTATAATAAGAGCACGTAGTCAACATTGGGCTCATAGAGGCAAAAGCACTTTGAAAAGGCAGAAAGAGTTGTGCAGTATACGGCGGTTATATCTTTCTTCTCTATTCTCCATCTCAGCCCCTTCCTCCCAACTCCTCCCCAAGCCAGACCAGCAGACTGGCGGAGAGAATTAGCCAAGGTTTACTTGAGGAACAAGCAACCTGAAGAAGAAGTTCCCTTCTAGAATTTCTTTCCTGATATCTGGTGGGGGCGGGTTGCCGCAGCGAGGGTTAATATGTGGTTGTCAGTGTTAGAATGAATCTAAGAGGAGCTGCCTCCCCGGCTCTGCTTGCCCTCCTCGTTATTTGCAAGCCTGCTTGTTAGGGAAATTCGAGTCTCCCTAGAACCCACCACCTGGAAAAATACCTCACAGCACACGCGGTGAACAAGGAGGGCATTAATGGGGGAAGGAGACCAGTGGTGGGCCCCGGACCGAGGCGCCCATCAGTTCTGGAATCCGGTTAAGTCTTCCAGTTGTACCAAAGGCATGTTGTATCTGGCCCGGAAGGCAGCCACACATGCTTGGCGTCCGAACGTGTCCCTCACTCCCCACTCTCCTGGAGTCTCAGGGAACCGTGGAATCAAAGGGCCATTGCCTCACGGGGCTTCCAGGGTTGGCTCTCTTTGCAGGCCTTTGCTAAGTGCCAAGGGCACCTTCATGTTCAGTTCCCTCCATGAGCAGAGCCCAGTGGGTGTTCGGGGAGCAGGAAGAGAACTCCTGAGATACACAGGTCTGCCTTGGGGGCTCTCAGCCTGATGGGAGACCCTCCTGTCCCTGGGAAGTTAGGGGAGAGAGACTCCCCCAGGAGAGTAGTGCACGTGGCCGTGTATGACCACCAAAGCTACCCACCTCTGCTATGAGGACACCCGCTCCAAGGTGGGCATGGGGGCTTTGGAAAGGTTCGGAGGAGAGATGTGAGTTGGGCCCAGCACAATTCCCCCAACCAATATGGAAGAGGTTGTTCTGACCAGCACAGAAACAGGAGGCGTGTGCGGGGGCAGGTGTGCGGCTAAAGTCAAAGCCACCTGAGCAACCCCCACACTGTGTGAATAAGAGAGAAAAGACTGGACGTCTCTTTACTTCCAGCCCACAGTCTTCTCTGATCTAAGGTCAGAGAAGGTGACAGAGTGGTTTGGAAAGAGGTGGGACCATAAGGCAGGGGGGAGGGGGTCCTTTGGAGAGAGAGGTGAGCTGTGGCCCAAGCCCTAGGCCTGTGTCACTGACCGACCCACTAAAGGCCTTTGAACAAGCCCCTCTGGCCCTACACCTCAAAACTCAAAGCCAGCATCTGACTTGGGAGAAGGAACCGGACGGTCTTGCCGGATCATCCTCAAGCCAAGGCGGTGTTTGGCACTATCGCCAGCTCCATCTCAGCCCCAACCTGCCCCCTGTCACCTCTCAAGGCCAGGGGCCACTCCCCAGCAGGCAAGAGCCGGCGAAAGCACCATCCCTGGAAGCCTCTGGGGCCACACACGTGAATTTTGCATGCACCGCGGGACCTTCCCTTCATCAAAATAAAAAAGGAAACTGACGGGCTGGCGCCACGGGCTGCGTCTCACAAAATGAGGTTTAACAGGGATAAGTGTCAGGCCCGGCACCTGAGTCGAAAAATCCAAGTGCACGAGCGCAGAATGATGGAGACGGGGCTTAGGAGCGGCGTGTGTAGGAAAGCTTTTAGGTGTTACGGGATGATGAGCGTGTTGTGACTCAAGTTGCTGGTAAGAGAAACACAAAGAGATGCAGGACGGGGATGTTTACAGTGTGCTCAGCACAATCTCTTGCCATCCTCAAAATACCCTATGAGGTGGGCACTACTCTATTATCCCCCTTTGGCAGAAGACGGAGTGGAGGCACAGGGAGATTTAAGCAGTCGACCCAAGAACTCATAGCTAGCAAGAGGTAGAGCCAGGGTTCCTCTGGATCCAGACCCTGAATGTTCTGGGATGGAAGCATGGAATTTAGGACGGGGAGGCAAGAGTCATTTTCTGGTCTGTGCTAAAAAGACCTGTTTTCCAGAGCCTTCTATTTTGTTCTAAGACCCGTACTCCAAGTGTTCCTTAGAGGCCAAACGGAGCACGTTCAGAAGAGGGTGTTTGGAAATGTTGCCGAAAGGGATGTTTGGGGACGTCACGATCCCCCTCTTCGTCCTCCCGGGGCTCCAGCCGCACTGTGGGGAGTCATCCTCAACACCACCCTCCAGGCCATTCCCCCATATCCAGCCAGCACCAGCCCCGAGTCACGGCAAGCTTCACAGCCCCTAAAGCCCTGAAGGCTTTCCACACGTGCCACTTCTCAGCCCTGCCTTCTGCCTCCGGAACATCTCACCTTGGTGCCCTCTCCTGTCCCCGGCCACTTCTCGGCCAGAGACACCAGCGTCTCTCACCTCGATCGCTGCGGACCCCGCTAACTGCTCCCGTCCTCACTTCCTGCACGACCAAGCCGCGGCCACACGGCAGCCGGAGCGGGCTCTGACAACCGAAACAGGCCCGTGCCACCCCGCCACGGAGCCCCCCTCCACACTTCACGCTGTACGCGGAATAAAGCCCCACCCCTAACTCTGATTCTACCCATTCTCCAGCCCTCCCCTCGCAGGCCCTCACACACGCTGTTCCCTCTGCCCAAAATGCTCTTCCACACCTCCCAGCTCCTGCAGCCGCTCCTTCTCGTCCTGCGGGTCTGGGCTCCGGACCCAGCCCCGGGACCGCGGCTCGTGCACGCCAGCCCGCCCCCGACGTGGGCTTGCCCTGCCGTTCTCTGGCCCAGCACCCTGACCCCAGCTTCCTTCACCGTCCACAGCACGGTCTGAGATTATTTATTCATTTGGGGCACAGGGCCGTTTTGTTTCCTTCGCACAGCAAGCACAAGGCCAAACACAGATACACATGGTAAGTGTTCAATAAATATTTGTTGAGCAAATGAAGGGCCCGGAGAAGAAGAGCCTCAGGCCCGGAGAGCTCCATACCGGAGAGAGGACTGTCATCGGTGTGATCCTGGATTTCAGAATCGCGACCCTCTCGTTGAGCAAATGCTGATGTGCACTTAGTAGGCGCCATGGACCACTTCTAGCACCTTCTGCACGGTGGTGATTAGTCCTCCGAACAGCGCTGGGAGGCAGGGGCCAGCATGGCCACTGTGTCACACACGAGGAAGCTGAGACCCCCCGAGAGGCCAAATAACTTGCCAAAGCCTCCACAGTCATTAGGGGCAGAGACTGATTTTGAACCAGAGTCCACGCTCTCAAGCACCTCAATATGCGTAGAAACTTCTGGAAGTCCCCTATCTATCAACAGAAGACACGCTCTCCAAGGAGGTGGTCCCAGATGCAAAGGGCAGGTGCCAGAGGCCTGCTGGGCCAGCGTGCGGGGAGGGCATCAGGCCTGGACACAGCTGACCTCGGTGACCTCTGACGCCAGTCTCTCTACCGGCACTACCCAGGGCTCCAAGGGACATGGGTTCATAGAAATGAAGGTGCTTTGGCAAAGGTAGAATGCGCTCCAGGGTCGTGCTGTTTCCCATGCTGGCCAGGACTGGAATATCGATGAGACCTTCTAGTCAGACTGAAAGTCAGGGGCACAGCCAGGTAGGGACGTGGTTCCTGCTAAATCAACCCATTATTTCCCTTCCGGCCCTTCTGCCTGCCCTCTATTCCTGACCTTCCCCACCTCCAGGAGGGGGAGAGGGGAGAGGGAGGAGGGGGGAGGCAAAAGGGAGCAAGGAGGCAGGCAGCACAAGAAAAGACAGGCTGCCCTAAAATAACAAACAAAAATCCCCTCCTGATTTATGAGGTGTGGTCCAGGCTCAGAGTTTTTGGATTCAACCAAAACCCCTTGGCCCATCCTGCGGTGGCTCGGCACAGGGTTTGTTTTCCAGGCGGATTGCCTCAGCCTGCCCTGGAATTTTCTGGCGAAGGGCCAGTGAAGGCCAGGAAGGAGGGTCTGGGGCAAGGAGAGGTAGCATGGAGAGGTTCCATCTTGTGGAACACACGGAGGCCCTGGGGGGTCTCCTGGTGTTTTGTCAGAGGAGCCAAGAGGGCGGCCTCAATTCCTACTTCTCCCCAAGCAGGCAGCGGGGTGAAATTGCAGGTGGGACCCTGTCTGCAGACTCACTGGAGTTATTTGGTGTCCCTCTGCCCAAACTGCCTGCCACAGGAGCTGCGTGTGGGGACAGAGATAAGCTCTCTGCCAGAAGCAGGGACCGAGTGTGGCTGAGATGCTTGGATCCCCGCGAGACGCTGTGGGAGGAGGCCGTGTAGGGGACACATCGCGTGGAGCCATCTGAAGACGAAGGACAGGGATAGGGAGGCCAGAGAGGGAGGTGGGGGGAGCTCCAGAGCCCTGGGGAAGGGGAAGGAGAAGGTAGGTTAGGACATGGAAGAAAGCATAAACACACAACATACAAAAAGGAAGGAGGACAGACAAAGGAGTTTTTTGCATCCTTCTGGAAGGCAAAATAAGGAAGATGGCTTCCTCCCTAGACTGCCGCAAGAAGTGTTGGGTTAGATCCCAGGCACAGTGGGGGGAATCCTACCTGCCTTGATCTGCTGGCATGAGTTACACGGCAGGATGTCCCCCTCAGGAACTCGGATGGAGGGGATGTTTTGGAGAGTGGGCCAAAAAGTCCCCCAGAAGCCCTTCTAAGTAGTCTTTATGAGTTTCTAGGAGCCAGGGAAAGGACGGAGAAGCCAGAACAATTCCCAACAACTGGGAGGAAGAAGACAGAATTGACATTCACTGAGTCACCACTGGGTCTGCCATTTTCTCACCCAGAATTCACACGCTGGCCTCGGTGCAGGTGCCAGATCTCCCTTTCATAAAAGAAGAATTGAGAGGTGAACAAGGCCGACTAAGTAGCAGAATCACACAAATGCCCGCGATCTTTCCACCAGGCTACTTCTTGGGAAAGGCAGCAGGAGGAGGCTGAGTGGCGGTCGAGGGAGAGAGCCTGCGGTCGTGGGGTGACCGCTGGTCCTCGAGGACCAAGGTCAAACCTGTGGATCTGACATGCAAAAAGGTGCCAGATGTCTCGTGACCTTGGAAAAATAATTTCCATCTTCTGGTCTCAGTTTCCAATCCTATAAGGTGAGGGCGTGGGCTAGGTGCTCTCTAAAGCCTTTTCCAACTCTAAGCTTATTCCGTTGGGAACCTGCTTCCCATTGACTGCCATAGTCTTCTCATTCCGACTTCTGGTAGTATGTTCTATTTTGCACATACACTCCAGGTGTGGGTACCCTGCCTGCAAGCCCATTCAAGACTGAGGGCCAAATATGTACCCCAATGCTTAGAGCAGCACTTTCAACAATAGCCAAATTATGGAAAGAGCCTAAATGTCCATCAACTGGCGAATGGATAAAGAAGACGTGGTTTATAGATACAATGGAATACTCCTTGGCGATGAGAAAGAATGAAATCTGGCCATTTACAGCAACATGGTTGGAACTGGAAGGTATTACACTAAGTGAAATAAGTCAGTCAGAGAAGGACAGATACCATATATTTTCACTCATATGTGGGTCTTGAGATACTTAACAGAAGACCATGGGGGAAGGGAAGGGGGAAAAAAGTTACAGACAGAGAGGGAGGGAGGCAAACCATGAGAGACTCTTAAATACAGAGAACAAACTGAGAGTTGATGGGGGTTGGGGGGAGGGGAAAGTGGGTGATGGGCATGGAGGAGGGCACTTGGGATGAGCACTGGGTGTTGTATGGAAACCAATTTGACAATAAATTATATTTAAAAAAAAAGATTGAGGGCCGAGACTGGACATTACGATGACCCCTTCTTTGAGAGGATGTGATCGGTTAATTAACCAAATAAATACCCAGTTATTTATTAAGTCCACTGTGTGACTGGCGTGGCAGTTAAGGAGCCATACACAGGACAGTGAGCCTTGACCTCCAGCTCCGGGGGGCTTACAGACTAACGGGGAATCCACATCCACAAAGGCAATGTTTGCCAAGCGTGATCAGAAATCGTTACCGCTTTATGGAAAAGCTTTGCAAGCCAAGGCCACTTCAGCTCAGCCTCCGCCACTTGGAGATGAGAAGGAAAGATCCACGTGAGCCGGGTCGAGGATGTTTGGGACACACGATCTCTGTTAGGGCGGCTGCACTTTGGGTCCCTGGCTACCAGCTGCCTCAGACATTGGAGTCTGTGTTGCTGGAGTCCTAGTCCCACGTCTCTGACCTTGGTTGGCAGCCGCTGGGGGAATATGGCAACGCGATCACGGCTGGGGGACCGTGGTAAGTGTGAGCGTGGGGCAAGCAAGGGGCCATGTGGCCACACGAGGAGGCCTGACTGACCTGACTGGGAAGGGAGGACCCTGTGAGGGAGAGACCACCGACGTGGAGGCGGAGGGTGAGAGCCTTCCTGCCAGGGGGCATGAGAACGATTACAGATGAAAACTTGAGTCAGCCGGAAGGGAGAGACGGAGACACCAGTCAGAGACAGAGATCAGAGACAGTACTAAAGTGCCTCAGGAAGCCAGCAAAAGGGCTTGGGGGAGATGCCGCGCTTTATCCTGAGAGTAACAGAGGCGACGTTCCTCTTGTCTTTTTCCAGAACCACCCTTCTGTGGACAGTCCCCTTTCCTGCCTTTCTTTACAAGGCCGCCTGGGATAACTGCCCTTCTGCTTGGCCTGGTCCAATCCTGCCCACCCTCGCAGGCACTATTTAGATTCCCTTTCCTCCAGGAAGCCTTCTTGGACCACCTCATCTCATTCATTCATTCACTCACTCATTCATTCGTTCAACCTTGAAATGTGCATTAATCGCCTCCAGTGGGCCCAGCACGGTGCTAGGCACTGGCCGAGACCAAGCAGCTACGGTTCCCACCCTCGTGCAGCCTGTGGCTTACAGAGGTTTAGAAGCTTCAATGACAGCTCCTGTTTTGATCTCCTGTGAGGTGCCCGGCCAATGAGGCGTTCAAGGTCTCTCCCTCCCATAAGCACAGTGTCCTCCCTCTAGACAGACAGCCCCTTGGGGCAGAGGCCAGACCTCTTCGTGACTTTGTTCCGGGGCCGGTCGGCACTCGGAGGTGCTCAGCGCACGTTTTCCAGCTATGTCTGGCTTTCCCACAACGGTCAACAAAGTGCGAAGTTCTAGCAGACCCCCGTCCCTTTCCCTACTCTCCCCAATTCCAGCACAGACCCTCTGCAAGGAAGGAAGATGGAAACTCCAAGTGAACCTCCGGCCCCAGGATGCAGAGGGGAAAGCAGAGAAGGGAGGGGCTGGGAGGGAGGAGGCGCCTGGGCGAGACGCCAGCCCCCGGGTGTCTCAGGCCAGGCGGGGGTTCTTGGTCCTCTGCGTTTTGGAATGTGACAAGGGCTTGCCAGGCCGTCTTGGAGCGACTCCTCCCGGAGCCACTCACTCCTCACCCTGGACAGAGCCACGCTGGCAGCTCCTCCTGGGCCCTCCTCGCGGTACACTGGTGCCCCACGGTGGACAGAAAGCAGGCCCTGATCTCACTCCCTCCCGAGGCTTTGGGTCCCACTGGTAGAGAGGGCTCCAGAAGCCTGGGTGTCCCTGCTGCCGTTCCTGCCCTTGCAGGGGGGTCGGCCTGAGGCACGGCCCCTGCGCTCTCTCCGCCCTGACCAACAAGCCCTTGCCTGGATTCTCGGGGCTTTGCCGGAGGGCACAGCACACTCATTATGAGGATGGGCTGACCCCAGCCCCGGTGTCTCCTTCAAACCAGACAGAGACCCCCTCCCCGCTGGTGGGCGTATCCCAATGCAATCTCGGAGACAGAAGCGGGCTGTTAGTCTAAATCCCTGCATGGGGGCGGGGGTACCCCGCGTACTCCTCCCACCTTTGGGGTGGGGGGAACGGCAGTGAAACCCAGGCTTCTGCCAGCCTGCAGCTCACTGTCTCTCTAGGCAGAAGTAGGAGGGCACAGTTGGAGGGGAGGGTGACCGAGAAGCCATTGAGGCTTGGAGGGGGGAGGGGTGCGATGGAAGGCTGGAGAAGGATGGAGTTGACCCGGGGCTGAGACAGAGCCCTGGAATGCTCTGGAATGCGGAAACATCCGGGTTTTTTCTATTTGATTTTAATTTTATTCCCCACACTGCCCCCCTCCCCCATATTAAGCTGTGTTCGGCTGCTAGAAGAAGGTGGGTGTTAACTCTCCAGAAGCCACCAAGTGAACAGCCCCATCCTTAGGGCTCATCTCTGGGTGCGGTGTTGGCCCCTTATATCCCAGGGTCACTGCCATAGGTCTACCAAGGGGGTTAAGCAGAGCTAGTGAGAAAAACGCTGCAGGAAGAGGGGCCAGGGAGGAGTAACTGAGCCTGGAAGATGTCAGGAGGAAACAAGGCCAGAGATAAGGAGGAAAGAGCAGGAAGGCAGCCTGGAGAATTTAAAGTGTAAGGAACGGTCAGATCAGCTGCCAGACATGGGCAAAGACTGAGCTTATCCACCAAAGGGAAGGGAGAGCTCAGCACCCCTGAGACCCATGTGCTAGGGGCTGTGTCAGGGGTTTGCAGACCCTTATTTCATTTGCCCCTCATTGTGGCAAAGCCCCGACTTCTTTTACAGGAGCCTGAAACATATATAACTCTTCAAAGTAACTTGCTTTGGTCCCACGGCTAAAGTGGTGGATGTGGATTTGAACCCATGCCATCAGATTCCCAGTGCGTGCCTCACATCTGAGTGTTCACCTGAGAGAAGAGGCATGGTTGATCAGAGAGAACAAGGGACTTAAACCCCACTTAACCCTACAGGTCCCTGGGGGGCTCAGTCAGTAGAGCATGCGACTTCAGCTCAGGTCATGATCTCACGAGCAGCGAGTTCGAGCCCCGCGTCGGGCTCCTCGCTGACAGCTCGGAGCCTGGAGCCTGCTTCGGATTCTGTGTCTCCCTCTCTCTCTACCCCTCCCTTGCTCACGCTCTGTGTCTGTCTGTCAATAATAAATAAATGTCAAAGAAAAAAAAATTTTTTAATAAATAAACATTTAAAAAAAGAAAAAAGAAACTGAACACTAAAATCAGGCCATCAGACAAGCACAGAGCCAGCCAACCCTTGTGCTTTGCTCCTTTCCCCTCCCCCTCCCTCCCCTCCCCCCTCCCCCTTCCTCCCCTCCCTTCCTCCCTCCTTCTACCCTTGTTTACTGAGCAATTACAACCTGTCAGGCATGGTGTTAGTTCTGAGGAACAAACTCAGATAAGAATCAGCCCTTGCTGGGAAAACTCACAGTCTCTTGGGAAATTCCAGAAAACTGAGGCAGCTCTTTACACACACACACACACACACACACACACACACTGCTCACTCTCAAGACGGTTCTGTCCTCCCTGTCTTTACTTCTGAGCTCCTCACGGGGGCCCAGCAAACCTCACACTTCTCCCTCCAGCCCTGGCTCCCTCAGCTCTGAGCGATGGGGCAGCTCCGGCCAAGCCCGTCCCTCCCAGAGCCGCTCCAGGGGCTACGGCCAGAGTGGTCAGTGACGCCACAAACAGGCCCGTAAAAGCCCTGGGCCTTTGAGCTCTGCGCACACATCTGGACACGGCTGGGCCTGGGGCAGCCCGAATTCTCCAGGTCATAAGTCACGCTGGAACAAATGAACATTTCCTTGGCTTCCAGACTCTTCCCCTCATAGCCACCGACCCAACTGTCTCCGCCGCGAAGAACCGCTCACCACACCCCATTCCTCTCTGCTCTGAAATCTCTGCAGCCCTTGAGCCATCACCCACACGGCCCGCTCTCGTGGTGGTTGCCATCAAATCAACTCAGTCTGGCAACCGATAACTGTTTCAAAATAACTCAAGCTGTTTGTGCAGATTCTCCAATACTACAAAGAGGACGCGGTGGCTCAGAACAATCTTCTCAAAATCCTGTTTTTCCTCTCCCATTTATTTCTCGGCATACCAGATCGGATCCTGTACCTCTCTTCCAGATTCTTCCTTCCCAAAATCCTCTTCCAGCTGAAGCCACACACCCCTTCTCCTCCTTCTTGTCTCCCTTCTCCTGATCCGGCAACACAGAAGCCTACAGTCTGTCTACACGGACACAGACACTGTCTAAACAGTCTGGCAAAGCCGGGGGTGAAACAGATGACTGGGTAAAGCCCCTCTTTCCCAGGCACAAGAGAAGGCCAAAGGCTGGAAACATTCATGCGGTGATCATTTTCTTCCCCCCCCTTCGCTGGAGCGGTCACCACAGATAGTCCTTCTAAGACCATGCCAAGTCCCAGCGGGGCAGAACTGTTTCTGGACAAAGTGACCGTACCGACTTGGCTATTCTGGCCAGCCATGATCTAAATATTTTGCTCCCATCCTGAGCTACAATGAGCCACCATTAGTCAATTGTCCCGATGTTGAGGTGGGAAAATATGGTCACCAGATCTCTGACCCACCCTTCCTCTTGGCAACCCTAGAAAACCCTGATGATATGAACTACTTTCGATATTGCTATCGACTGAATGTTTGTGTCCCCCTAAAAGTCATCTGTTGAAATCCTCATCCCCCAATGTGATAACATTTGGATGTGAGGCCTGTGGCAAGTGAACTGATGCCCCATTCTGCCCTCCTGAATGGATCAAAAGATCCATTCTGATCCTCCTGAAATGGATAGAAAAGAGACCCCAGGGAGTTGCTTTGTCCCTCCTGCTATGTGAGGATACAGTCGAGAAGAGGGCTATGAATCAGGAGGTGGTCTCTTACCTAACACCAAAGCTGCTGGTAACTTGACATTGGACTTCCCAGCCTCCAGAACCATGAGAAGTAAATTTGCATTGTTTATAAGCCACCTAGTCTGTAGTATTCTGTAACAGCGGCCCAAACAAACTAAGACATATGCTGCTACTGATTCTGTTAATGTCTGCTTGGTCACCTAGGGACTGTAGGTTCCTTAAAGTCCTGGACTATATTTATTCTTATTCTGCATTAAGCCTCATGAATAGGTCTGTACTAGTTAGCTAATGCTGCATAACAAATCATCTCAAACGTAAATGACTTAAAAAAACAATCATTATTTATTATCTCTCGGTGTTTCCGTGGATCGGGAATCTGAGAGTGGCTTGGCTGGGTAGTTCTGGTTCACCTCTCACGTGGTTGCGGTCAAAAGGCCAGTCAAGGCTGCAGGAGCTAAAGTTCTGATTGAGCCTGGAGGATCCACTTCCAAAGGTTACCTATTCACAGGGCTGGCGAGTAAGTGCTGACTTTTGGCAGAAGGCCTTCCTCCCTCTTCCCCTGAACCTGTCCATGTGACCTGGGCTTCCTCAAAACATGCTTGTTGGGCTCCAAAGGCAAACCGTCTTGAAACAGAAGGAGGTAGGCAGAAGCTGAATCCTATTTTCTAACCTAAGCTTTGGAAGTCACATAGCATCACGTCTGTTGTGCTCTATTGGTCAGGGCAATCCCAGGCTCCCACTGATGCAAGGGGATGATTAAACCCCACGTCTCGGTGGGAGATCCAGCCACGTTTCAAGAAGGAATGGGATAAAAATACAGGCGTGGCCACCTTTGGAGGAGACAGCCCCAGCATCCTTGTAAGCCCATAACAAATGCTCGCTGGTGAACTTAGCATCTACTGGCACCTGGAACTGAAACACCTATATCACAGGGAGCCTGAGATAAAGAGGAAAATCGAGTTCATAGTCCTAATTCTTCACCCCTCCCAGTATCCATACTCTTGCCGTGAAATCTTAGCATGCCTTCCCTACCCCAACCATATGACTTGCCTTGACTGATACCTTGTTAGCAGATGTGGGTCAGGCAGAGGCTTTAAATGCATTTGCACGTTTCTTCTGGGGTGCCTGCACTCCTGCCTTTGACCGGAAGATGAGGCGGGCCGGCCCGTTGGACGGTACGAGAGAGGCGGAAAGGAGCCGATGTGCCTCAGTTGGACCACCTGAAGAGAGCCGACCCACAAATATGTGAACAAGACCAGGGAAGATGAGAAGAGCCACCCATCCCCAGCAGGCTTGTGAGCTATATGGACAGGTAGAGTTTTCAGGCCTCGGGTTTGGGGGTTGGTCAGTTACACTGCATTTTTGAAGCAATCCATAACTTACAGAGGCGTCTCCTCATGCTATCATGGAAAGCACCTCATGAGCTGGGATCCTCTGTTCTAGGTCAGATCCAGCATCTATAGTAGATGGACTAAAAGCCCCTCAATGTCCACACCCTAATTCCCAGAACCCGTGGATACATTCCTTTATGTGGCAAAAAGGGACCTTACAGATGGGATTACGGATCTTGAGATGGACTGACAAGCACCAGATCGGACAGGCTGTGAAGATGCTCTAGGACATTGATGCGGCCAAGGTCAACAACACCCTGATCAGGCCCGATGGAAAGAAGGTATGTGTCCCACTGGCTCCCGACTATGAGGCTTTGGATGTTGCCAACAAAATTCGGATCACCTAAACTGCGTCCAGCTGGCTAAATCTAAATATAAATTTTTTCACCATAAGAAAAAAAAAAAGGATCTTGAGATGCAGAAACTACCCAGCATTATTCAGGTGGGTCCAGTCTAATCACAGGGGTCAAAATCAGAGGGGAGATGTGAGGGCAGAGCAGAGGTTGGAGGATGAAGGGCAGGGCCAAGGAATGCAGGCAGCCTCTAGAAGCTGCCAAAGGCAAGAAGACAAATTCTCCTCTAGGGCCGCCAGAAGAAACACGGTCTGTTGAAACCTTGATTTTCACCTGTAAGACGCATTGCAGACTTCTGACTTCAGAACTATAAGAGAATAAATGTGTTGTTATAAGCCACTAAGTTTATGATAGTTTGTTACAGCAGCAATACAAAACTAACATATCTAAGAACTGTATGACCGAGAAGCAGTCAGGTACCACTATGGGCCTCACTTATTCCTTCTGGCAAATGGGGATGTGTGGTGGATTAAAGATGGCTACTGCCCCCCCTTTTGAGATCTGGGTTGGTCTTAGTGGCTTGTTTGACTAAGAGAATGTGGCAGAAGTGATGTTCTGGAATTTTCCAAGCTTGTCATAAGAAAGCTGGCAGGAGCCAACTGGGTGGCTCAGTTTGTTGAGCATCCGACTCCTGACTTCGACTCAGGTCACGATCTCACGGTTTGTGAGATCGAGCCCGGCGTCTGGCTCCACACTGACAGGGCACAGCCTGCTTGGGATTCTCTCTCCCTCGCTCTCTGCCCCTCCCCTGCTGGCACACATGCTCTAAATAAGTAAATAAGCAAACAAAGAAATAAGTAAATAAATAAACTTTATTTTGAAAACGGAAAGGAAGCCTGCAGCTTCCTGCCAGTTCTCTCAACACCCTGTGGAAGCCCAGCAGCCAGCCTCCGTTTTAAGCCAGGCCTGTCTCCCAGACAGCCGGTTACCCCCGCTCAATCTTTCACCAAAAATGTCTACCCCTCAGAGAGCTACTGACCACCCCTCCCACCCTGCCCCAGTCCCTTCAGACTCTTCAGGGAGACCCCAGGGACAAAACTTTGGACAGGTGCCCACAGATCGTCGGGACAGAGAATCCAGCTTCCCACCCAGTGATAGCTTGGCTCTCCTCCTCTCTGTATCATGCCTTCCGTTGGCTTCTGGAAGCAGGGCAGGCTTGGCAGCTTCCCTTGGAGCTGTCATCCCGGGCCATCCCCCCCTGCCATTTCCCTGGAAGCCAGAGGGTTAGGCCCGAAGTTTGGTGGCGTCAGACGGGGTGGGGAGTGTGGTTCCACGGAAGGCCTGGGAGTTAGCGGCCTGGAGTTGAGCGGGGGTGCGGGAGGAGCAAGCTGGGCCTTCACAGGTACCCCGCTTTTCCAAAGTTCTCGGAGTGCCCCTCCGCTTTTGCGAAGGACCCACATTGGTACCCATGTTCGCTAACCGAGAGAAATCCCAAGAGGATTTTCGCTTTCATGAACAAAGACGGCGAGCAAAAACAGGGAGTGGTGTTGGTTTTGCAGGGAGCCTTCACACGCAGCGCGCGCTCCCCCCCCCCCCCCCCCCGAGAAGCAAGACCGCCCCCCGCCCCCAGCTCCTTCCCCGGAACAACCCTCAGCATCTCAGCGTCCAGCTGCCAGAGCTGTGAACTTCGTCTGTGAGCATCCAGGCTCTATCTCCACTCATTCTGTGTGTCCGATGGCAAGATGTGTCCTGAGGTATCAGAAAAGCCTAAGAGGTTATTTCGGAGGTCTGGGAATGCTCACAGTTTTTTTCCACGTAAATTAATGGTAAGTGCTTCTTTATACCATGTTTTCGGTTTTTGTTAGAGAGGGCGCACGCCCAAGAAGGGGAGGGGCAGAAGGAGAGAGAATCTTAAGCAGCCTCCACTCTCAGGGCAGAGCCCGACACGGGGCTCCATGCCCAACCCTGGGATCACGACCTGAGCGGAAATCAAGAGTTGGACGCAGACCCTCAACCGACAGAACCACCCAGGCGCCCCGCCCCCTTACAAACGTTTTCACAGGAAGGCCCCACTCTCCAATATTGGGGGGAAACCTGTATTTGAAGGAAGTTGTTAGTGCATTCCAAACCTTCCAGCTCATCTACTCCAACTTCCCTTTTCCATAAGCTTTTAGCAGACACGGCCTCCACTTCTGTATTTGCCAAACAGGGACGGGTGACTGTTTTCAACAACAGAAGTTTCCACGTTGCCCCAAAGACACCGTCTATAGTTTTAAAATAGGCTTTCCACCTCTTCTCTTTTCCTGCACTTGTCTAGTTATCTCTCAGCTTTCTATATGTCACTCACCACTCCACATCCTTTCTAGAAAATGCTACAGCCTAGGAGTTACGATCCTGGGCTCTGGAGTCAGAGCGACCTGAGTTTAAACCCCAACCCACCTCTTAAAGTCCATGCAGCCGTAGGTGAGTTACTTCGCCTCTGTGAGCCTTGGCTTCCTCTGAAAGCCATTTTTCTATGAAAAATGGAGCCGATGAATGTCCCTACCTCCCAGAGGAATTAAATAGGACAGACTACATCAAGGGCCTGGCATAGAGCAAGTGCTGGAAAAAATGTTTAGACTCTCACTGCTTGGTTACCTCTGAATAACTCATTACACAGCTGACTTCATCCCTGGGTCTTTATCTAGAGGACAAGATGCTGGGAAGGGGGGAGACAGGGGTGCACGGCCTTGACCCAAGCAAGGAGTTTCTGTTCTCCATCCCCACAATGGGCAAGGTCAGAGGGGTGGGCTAATGAATTCAGAAATATTCCTAAGTTTGACAAGAGACTCCGGGACAGGGTCAGGGGAGGGAGGGTAGACTGTTATCTTCTCTGTTCTCTCCATTTCTCTGCTCTAGTGACAGACCTACTTCCAGTTTCTGTCTCCTATTCCTGGAAGGCCCTTTAAAAAATGCAAAACTGAATGATGGCATTAAGTGAGGGAGTCGCCCCCTGTTTCCAGGCATTTTTTTAAAACTTTATTTAGTTTTGAAAGAGAGAGAGACAGACAGACAGAGTGCGAGTGGGGGGCGGGGCGGAGAGAGAGGGAGACGCAGAATCCGAAGCAGGCTCCAGGCTCTGAGCTGTCAGCACAGAGTCTGATGCGGGGCTCGACCTCATCAGCCGCGAGCTCAAGACCTGAGCCGAAGTCGGACACTTACCAACTGAGCCACCCAGGCGCCCCCTCCAGGGAACCTGACCCAACTCCCACCATCCCGGTTTCCCTGGGGACACGAACCTGTGCTTTTTGGTCCAGCTGATCTGGAAATGCTCCCTGATGTCTAACGTGAATCCCTCCCCCCTGCAGCCCTCCAAAGCCCTTTTCTCCCTCGTTAGGGGTCCCCGTCTTCTTCAACAAGAATATTTTCCAAGTGTGTGTTTGCAGCCCATCCCAGTGGGAAGCCACTGAAGGTTCCATGGCTCCACCTCACAGACTGGAGTGGGTGGGGGGGGGCGGGGAGGGAGGGGGCGGGTAGGGTGTGGAGAGTGCAGGACTCTCCAGGGTGCCCTTCACAGGAGTGGGCGAGGCCGCTGTTCCAGACATCAAGGCCGCCGGGACATTAAAGACATAAAGGTCAAAGGAGCCTGTGTCTGGACTCTCCTCAAGGCTCCCCTCACCAGCAGGCACTAAAACACACTGCGTTCATGACCCCATTACACCACCCGAGGTGGCGACAGCTACAAAATTGCAAAACCTTTTCCATCTCTAGCCCCTGTTCTGGTAACTTCACTGTTCATTGCGAATTCTTCCAGTTTTTCCATATTTGCCTAAGATGAATGAATGACTAGATTCAAGAGATTTTTTTTTTCAGTGAAATGTTTGGAAAATGGCTGCTAGCACTACAATGACCCTCTTTCTCTCTCCCTCTCTCTCTCTTTTTTTTTTTTTTCCAAGGGAGAGGGGTTGGAATAATTTTTCCTGCTTCTTTTAAAAGGCACTTAAATAGCTACATTTGTGGTGAGCATAGCATAACTGGTAAAGAAGTTGAATGGCTTTGTTGTATACCTGAAATTAATGTAACATTGTGTCAGCTACAGTCAAATAAAAAAAAATTTAAAGCACTTACAGTACAGTGGTCACCCATCTTGTATCTTCCCAGAAAGTCCCAGTGTTTTAATTTTTTTATTAAAAAATGTTTTTAATCTTTACTTATTTTTGGGAGAGAGGGAGGGACAGAGTAGAAGCTGGGGAGGAACAGAGAGAGAGGGAGACACAAATCCGAAGCAGGCTCCAGGCTCTGAGCCGTCAGCACAGAGCCCGACGCGGGGCTCGAACTCACGAACCGCGAGTTCATGACCTGAGCCAAAGTCGGACGCTTAACCGACGGAGCCACCCAGGCGCCCAGAAAGTCCCAGTTTTTTTTAAAGGCAATTTGTTAAACCTGTATGTCAATATGATCTAAATTTTATGAATCGTTCACAAAGTCATGTGTGCAAGAGGTGTGACTCTTGTTTTCTTTCATTTCTGTTTTGACTTTTCATTCATGTGGACTGGCAGAATCTTCAAGAACCAACCCTCTTCCCAGAGTTGTGTCTAATGGATAGAGTAGAGTGGGTCCATGTCCCCATTTGCAGAAGCCTCCTTTGGGACCTCCACTACCCCACTGGTCTTGGTCAATGGACGTTTCAGGCTGTGGGTAGATGCCCCTTGTTCCTGCCCCATGATCCCTTCAGATTGATGGCTCTCTGTTAACTTCTCAGCCACTTGGCAGTGACTCCTGGAGCCCCACCTCATATGGAACACAGAGAAAATTCCATAAGACCTTCACCTGCCAAGATAGTCCATACAAGCCTTTTCTTCCCCGAGCTCATTACTACCTGGAACTGTCCCAGGATGTAAGGTCCAGACCCCTCATTCATAGATTCCTTGTAATTCCTGGTAATTCCCCTTCTCTGGGACTCAGCCTGGACACTGAGTGAAGAAATGGGTGTAGGGCCAGCTTCTCCAAAGCTCATCAATGTCTGCGCTCTGTCCCCCTCCTCGAATGCCATACATCTGAATTTTAGCAAGTGTCACTCTGGACAAGGGGAGGAAGACAGTCCTCTCCCAAATCTTTTATTTTATTCCTATCATCTAGTCCAGGAGACAAAGCCAGGCGGAGAGTGATTTTGTTCGGCTGATACAACCCTGTCCTGAGGCGATGAACAGAGAAAGGCCTGACTTTGGAGGGGAAGGGCAGAAGAGAAGGAAACAATGTGAGAACATGAGTTACTATTTCCAAAAATTTTCCTGCCCGGCCTAAAGGCTTTTAATATGGTGCCCACATGTTCGCTATTTTCTGTGCTTGCCCCCAGTTTGGTTAATTTTATTCTTTAAAAGGAGACCCTCTGTTGAATCTGTAGCTAAACTTGCTTAAAGTTGCCTCCTTTGGCAGGACTTTTCCTGTAGCTATATTCACGGGTGCAAGTGGGGAGAGGGTGGGAGGACCCTGAGGTCAGCCTCGGTTCCCTCGTGTGTGGGATGCTTTACGGCAAAGCGGGTGCCACCAGTCAGCAAGTCCCTTTGTGCTAACCGGAATGGAATAAGGCATTTCTCAGAAACCCCTCCAGAAAAAAAGGGGGGAGGTCCCTGAATATTTACAGCTCTTGAGGGACCATGAGTGTGATCCCTGGTTCCCCAGCCTGCCAGGGCAGCTACCCCCTCATCCAGAGAACTGGGGCATCCCATCTGCAAGGACCCTACCAACATGACCTCACAAGCTGGTCCCACCTGAACTTGGAGTAGTGACAATGACATCTTTCACTCCCCACTCATTTTGTCCTTGCTCTTGTCCCTTATCTCCAAAGGGAGCATCCCTGACTTTCCTAGTATGTTAGCAGTTGACCGTCAGGGTTTCCTTTGCAGAGCGTGGTGTTCCGTAAAGGCGAGTCTCGTGTGTAGAAGTGACACCTGAGCCCAATTCTTCCCGCATTACTCCCCCCAACCCCCACTCACTGCCTCTGGGTCATCCCAGCTACTCCCAGGACTTCAGCCAGCACCAGGCTGCAAATGACTCTTGGAGTTTCCAGGAAATGCCGTCAATGTGATGTAGCTGGTCCTTCTACCTGAGGGGAGTTGCCCGCCCTCTTTGCCGGCAACCTTCAGGCAGTACCTGCCTGCCCTGGGAAGCCTCCCCTGCCTGTCCCCGGCAGACCTGATCCGCCCGTACTCAGTGGCCTTCTCCACTTCTGCGTGACACCCACCACGCTGTAGGGCAGCCTCTTATACCTGTGCACCTTTAATCAAATACAGACGCTCCGGTTCTGCCTCCTCTCTGGTGAATCGGGGGGTTCTGAGCCTCACCCTGCATGGGGAACTTTCTGCAGGAAAGGAACCCTGCAGGGCCTTTCTTTGTGTTCCTATTGCTTGGATGCACCAGACTATGAACTCCTTGAGAGCAGGACAGGGCACGCAGAGCAGTGCCCGTACCCAATAGCGTGAGCGAGCACTGCCGCCGTCCTGGAGCCTTTCCATGCACTAGCCCATTCAGTACCTCATAGTTTCCCCGTGAGATACTTTATTAATCCCATTTATAGATGAGGACATAGTTAATGAATGAATGAATGAGTGAATCATACTTTCTAGAGAGCTGATTGGTTTAGAGAAATCTAAACCAATGATTCATTGGTTTATTTATAAACCGTATTCATTTTACAAACATGACGTTTTCGGGGACGAGAAGTGTCTCACTCTGTTCTGATCACGTCTAGGGAGGGGAGGAGAGGATCCAGGAACAGATGTGATTATTTTCTGGAAAAGAGAACTACTCGTGTGGTGGCAGACGAGGGCTTCCAGAAACCCACCCGTGAAGCCCCAGGACAGTCCAGCCTGAGCCAGCCTCCCCCCAAAGATGAGAGGGCTCGGCACAGGACAGACCCCGAGAGTGACAGGATCGGAGTGAAGATGGCACTCTTGTTTCCCACCTCCTTCTTCTCACGGCCACTAGCCCCGAGACGCAGCCTCTAGATGGCACTTGCTCTCTTGGGCGGAAAGTGACCAGAGGACTAGTTTATATCATCAAGTTATTACAAAGACGCAGGCCACTCACCATGCCCATTCATAGCTCCTGGCAAGCTGAACAAGGTCGTTGAGACTCCAGAATCCTGCCCCTTACCACAGAATGAATCGTGGGACACTCCCCGCCGGAGGTTTGTCAGGAAGGGCAAGAAGGATTCAGAAAACAGTGCAGAAAAGTCAGTGAGCAGGTCCCCAAGTCACGGCACAACCGTGACACCTGTGTGGCCCCCATTGTCACCAGCTTCCCATTTTTCAACGTCCCTATCCTTCAGGGACCACGTCTTCCAGAAGCCTTCCTGGAAATGGCATATGGCTGTCCTCTTGCACGTTCACGAGCGACTCCACAGCAGGGATGTTTCTCGTGCCGATCCTTCTTTCTCCCCAGTTGGAGGCTATGGGCCTCCGCGTGCAAACCTCTCCCCGGGGGACTCCCGGGCACGCAAACTTCCCTGCCAGTGCTGCTACCCCACGATGCTCGAGAGACTCGGACAGCCTGTCTGTTCCACTTCCAGACAGACTGAACAACTTGCCTTGCACTTCAATGTCGACTTTAGGGTCATCTCAGCGCTATTTTCTAGAAAAAAAGGTACAGCAAGAGCTTAAAAGGGTCCTGAACGCTAGACCCCCGACTTCTTGGTTTCCAATCCCGCTCTGCCACTCACTCAACGTAAATTCACAGGCAAGTTCCGTAACCTTGCTGTGCCTCAGGTTCCTCATCCGTGACGTGGGGACAACGGCACCTACGTCGTGGGGCTCGTGAGTGAGCGTGTGCAAAGTGCTTGCAACGGGGTCTTCCACACAGCAGGAGCTCATAATGTGATCGTCTCGCCAGTTAAACGGATGTGATTCCCCCCGAGTTTCGTGTGATTCTCCCAACTGGAAAGCAGGTAATGATGCGTCCTCTTCGCAGAGGAGGAAACCAGGCACGAAGAAGCCCAATGACTGGCCTCAGGCAGCACAGCTGGTAAGTGACCACACGGTTCCTCAAAGCCAGGATTCTGAGCCCCACAGACGTGGCAGTTGGGAGCCGTGAACTCTGGCGGCGTCCCTACCGTTGCTGCCTCCCCCCTCCTGTGGCATTCCTGTGGCTTCCCGGCATGTTCTTGAAGCCTCCCAGTTAACGGCCTTCCCACCCCAAACCCACCGTAGGCCCGGGGAATGGTGTCCCCCTCACCACATTCCTGCCTTTCTGGTCACGGGCAGGGAGCCCCGCAGGAACCACACTGGGATCCAGAGGCAGTGCTGGTGGGTGCTGTGGGGCAGGCAGCCTCTCCCAGGACCCGGGCTGCGCAGGATCCTATAGATGATCTCCTGGCATCCACCTCTCAGGCGTGGCCGGCCCAGCTGCCCAGGACCTGGTACGGTGGAGCCTTGGGTGATGGGGACGGCACCGACCCTACGACTCTGCCACCGAGACAGCCTGGCAGAGCAGATGTGCCGGGAAGGGGGCTGAGTAAGGGTCCCGGGACAGGCTGGGGACCTGCTCTGTCGGGAGCCAGATGTCATCGCAGTGGCAGATGATGTTGCGTAGAATATGCGGGTGGGACCCTCGGACGGGACCGGCCCGGACAGCGGCGCGCTGGAAGCCCCTTATGAAGTGCTCACGTGAATTTCTGTGAGGGGGCATGCGGGTCCCTTCGGAATGTTCTAGGCTTTGCAACCCCCACAGCCCATTCACAGATGCCGTCTCATAACCGCCTTCTGAGTGGGTATTGACACTATCTCCATTTACAGGTGAGGAACTAACACTCAGGGCCTCTGCCTCCAGTTCAGAGGGCTTATCACGGACCTTACCTTTGGACAGTAGTAAACCTAAGCCGGAGACCAGGCAGGTCCCAGACTCATGAGTGAGTAAAGCGGGCAGGGAGCAGGGTGGGGACAGGATAGTGGGCGCTGCCCGCTGCCTGCTGATTATTGCCAGGTGGGAATGCAGCCTCAGGATTGCGAGATCTTTGGATTTTTCCAGAGAAGCTGAAAATCTGGATTTTTTAAATGTGAAATTTCCCCAGTTTTTCATGTCGGAAACTGATTTAATTTATCTTAGAATGTCTAGTGGGCTAAACAAAACACATTCTTGGGCTGGACTTGACTCAAGGCTGCCAGTTTGCCGACTTGGGCCCACACATTCGCCTCCAAGATGCCAGCAAAGCTGGGATTAGCCCCCACCCTCCCCATCTGAATTCAAACATTCAAGTGCCCCGGCAGCAGGGGGGGAGGGGGTCGTCACACATGAACGTCAGATTTCGTTTTGGAGGTTATGGATATAACTTGACAAAAACACTCATGTGAAGCTTATATTATTCTAATTTTTTTAACGTTTATTTATTTTTGAGAGACAGAGAGAGACAAAGCAAGAGCGGGGGAGGGGCAGAGAGAGAGGGAGACACAGAATCCAAAGCAGGTTCCAGGCTCCGAGCTGTCACCACAGAGCCCGATGCGGGGCTCGAACTCGCTCACGGACCTCGAGGTCATGACCCGAGCCAAAGTTGGGCACTTAACCGACTGGGCCACCCAGGCACCCTGAAGCTTATACTATTCTAAGTGGAGAAACATAACGTGAAGATAAATTTGTAAAAAGTTTTAATGTGTTAATAACCGCTAAGGAGAAAGTTAGCAGGGAAGTTTTCTGCAGGAATTTCAGTTACAGATAAGGTGGCCAGAGATAGCTTCACTGAGGAGAGGAAAAGTGATAAAGACCTGAATGAGAGGAGAAGGGGGAATAGTGCACTCATCTGCAGGAGAAACATCCAGAAAGAAGAAACAGCAAGTACAAAGGTCCTGAGGCCCAAGGAGAGTACTGGAGTGGCAAAAAGGAAGGGGCAAGAGGGGCGGGAAAGGGGGTATATGGTAGAATTAGAGGTCAGAAAGGTAAGAAGGTAAGGGAGGAGGAAGCCAAAGTACGTGGGGCCTTGGGTTTTACTCTGAAGGAGATTGGACACCATTGGGGGAACGGGATCATTCTTGCGGCTGTGTTGAGACTAGAATGAAGAGAAGCAAAAAATGAAGCCAAAAGAGCCTTCACGAGGCCATTGCGATAATCCGGGGGGAGGAAATGATGGTGGCTGGGGCCAGGGTGGCGACTGTGAAGGTTGTTGAGGAGTGACCCAATTCTGGACATACCTGGTAGACAAATGCAATGGTGTGGCGGTAAAGGCTTACCAACCAGGTCTTTGGGGACGCGGCTAGTTCCCGTGGTGTAAATATTCCTGACATGGCTGGTTTCGAGCTACCCACAGGACATCAACTGGCTCACAGGATTCCTAACAATTTTGCAATTGGCTCTTGCAAACCGATACAGGCAGGGTCCACACACCACTGGGCAGAACTAACAGCACTTGCCGGTGGATTGGGCGGGAGGGGTAAGAGAAGGAGACACAGAGAACTCTAAAATTCAGGCAATTGATAAAATGGAGTTGCCACTTGTTTAGATGGGGAGGAGTCTGATGGGATCAAGCTTGGGGGAAACGTCAGAGGTCTCAGCTGGGACATTACAAGTCTGAGAAACCCATTATACCTTCTCGTTTGAAACCTCACAAGACATTGTTACCGTTTCACATAGTGAACGTTCATTTAGATTTACCCACATATTTGCCACTTTATTTGCCTTCATTCTTTCTCGCCTCTCAGACCTTCCATTCGGGCTCATTTTCCTTCTGCCTAAAGATCAGGATTTCCCATAGTGAGAATCAGCTCGGAGCAAATGCCCTGTTTTGTTTTTTACTTTATCATCTGAAAGCATCTGTGTTTCACCCTCATTCTTGAAATGTATTTGAAATGAAATTCTTGAAATGAAAAAAAAGAATTTTAGTGGGGCAGCTATTTTATTTCAGGATACCAAAACAATTTTTTTTTCAAATGGGTATTAATTTTTGAAGGAGAGAGAGAGAGTGTGAGTGGAGGAGGGACAGAGAGAGAGAGGGAGACACAGAATCAGAAGCAGGCTCCAGGCTCCGAGCTGTCAGCACAGAGCCCAATGCAGGGCTCGAACTCATGAACCGTGAGATTATGACCGAGCTGAAGTCAGAAGCTTAACCAACTGAGCCACCCAGGCACCCCTGAAGCAAATTTTTAAGATAATATGTGTTTCATGTTTTTCTTTGTGTTTTGATCTACTAAAGTTCCATGATGATATGTCTGGTTGTGGATATCTGTTTATCATGCTGGAGATTCATTTGCTTTCTTGAATTTGTGATTTGTTGTTGTGTTTCATCAATTCTGGAGCATTGTCCGCTCTTATTCATTTACCTTACTGTCTTTGAGACAACTTCTCTCTCTTTTGTTTCTGGGACTCCGATTACACGTATGTTGGTTCCTCTCCCTCCGTCCCTCTACAGATCTTAACTTTTCCTGAATAGTCTCCATCTTTTTATTCCTCTGGGCTAAATTTTGGTTAATTTTTCTATCTTCTAGTTTATTAGTTCTCTCCAATTGCATCCTTTGGGCTTTCATTCATAATAATGAATAATAATAAATTCATTATTTATATAAATTCATTTTATTTATATTCATTATATTTATATTCGTTATAATATTCATTATATGTATATATTTATATTCATATAAATTCACTATAAATTCATTATTGTGAATTTATTATTTCTGGAAGTTTGATTTGGTCTTTTCCCAGATAGAAGTTTTGTAGTTTCTTATTAACTACAAGTACACTCAAGCACATCTTTTATTTGTCTAAACACTGTAATCATACTTGTTCTATAATCTGTGTCTGATAAATATAAAATCTGACATTTTTGCCGTTTGGTTTCTCTTGTCTGTTGTATCTGTCCTTTCTTCCTTATGGTGCCCATTCTCTGGTATATTTGATTATTTTGTGTTTGCTGTTCATAATACTTGAAAAATGATTTGTTGAGATAGATGGAGGGGATAAGAGTGCCTTCCTCCAGAAAAGCGTTATTGTTTCGTTTTGGTTTTTGCTTTGGGCAGGCACTTGTGGGTGTTTTTGAGGTTCTCTGAACCAGACATTGATAGGAACTCTGTGAAATTTTTGCCAAGCTAGTTCAACCTTGGTTTATCTTCCCCCTCAGGGTGTGGTCCTTTGGGGCCCTTGCTTATGGAGAAGAATACCTTCCTGGCTTCTTCAAGACCCACGCTGTGATTTGCATCCCCCTGGCCCTTGCAGGTATCAAGACAAAAGTTCAAATGTACTGGGATCAGCAACACCCTCGGGCCAAACCTTTACTTTCTGTCTCTGGCTTTTCCATTTTTCCTCTTCAGTTTGGCCTGGTTGTGCATTCTCCATTACTTACTTTCTTGTCCGCTCTTGTTTTTTAGGGGGAAAAATTTAATATCTGGCTTATCAGTTTTGCTTTTTTTCAGTGGTAGAGTTGCTTCAAATAATTTAGCCCACCATCACTGGAGATTGGAAATCCCACTGGATGGTTGGGGCGTAGTGGTGACACGATGGAGTTTTTCAGGGTAACGGAAACATTTTACATCCGTTGGGGTGAAGGTTACCCCAATGAGTATGTACATTTGCCAAAGGTCATCCAACTGCACGCCTAAACTGGGTACATTTTACTCTATGCAAACCGTAACTTAAAAAAGAAAGTTGGTTTAAAAGTAAGAAAAAATACCTCTTGTTCTTGATGAAGAATGGATTACAGAGTAGTAAGAGGCCCTGTACAGGACCCTTAAGAGAGAGTAAAGACTGGGCACCGTTCACTGTCCTAGCCATCTGTGAGTCTAGAGTCTGATTATAGGTGGAGAGTGAAATTCCCCCATTTATAAATGCAGTGCTAATGAGCGTGTATGGCTGTTAAGATGGGTCAGTAGGTAACACATGGGGTTGGGCTATTTACCAAAATAAATCCAGAGCTGAGTGGGAATGGGTCTGGAGGAACTGAGGAGCTTGAGATGGGCAGGATGAACCCAGAGATGCCTCTTGGAGAAGGCAGCCTTGTCTTACAAGAAGAGAAGGGCCCTACCTCCCTTATGGGCAGACCTTCGCGGAAGGGAGGGTAGGTAGAGAGACATAAAAGCAAAGACGGTGGAGTGTTCTGGGACATGAGTGTCAAGGCCTGGAGAACACGGTGGGCCTTCCTGTGCTTCTGACAGTGCTTCCTCAGGTGCAGAGAGGTGTGTGAAGGCACCGAGGCAGGAGACCTCCAAGTAGTAGATCCAGCAGGAGCCTGGGACAGAGCTATCCTTCCAGGTCTGTCCGTCCCCATCTGCTTGGTTTCCCAGCAAGTTTTGGGGAATCCTGGGGGCCCCTGCCCATGGGGTGATGAAGAAAGGTAAGACACAGATCTACAGGTGCTAGCTGTGTGGCTTTTGACAAGTTATTTAATCCGAGCCTCGGTTTGCCTATGTTTGAAATGGGGATAAAAATTTAGATGAGGCAATATATCAAGGTTCTCAACATTCGCCTGGCACAGAGTAGCCGTTTAACACATGAAAATTATGATGATTATGATTAATGAGACAAGACTAACACAAGGCAAACAAATGAGAGACTAATTTAGGATGCGATATAATTAAGGATATTTTTAAGCGGTATAGACCAGACAGCCTTCAGGCTTGGAAGCAAGTAGGGGCAAGAAATAGGTTTAAAGAAATTGTAGTTAATTCATCATTCATGCCTATGTATTGGGCAGCTCCTATGTATCCTTTCTCTCCAGAGCACTACCTATGACATGGTGATTTGAGATATTTTTACGTTTATTTTTTGGTTCTGTCAACATAGGACTGAAAATAATTGTACAGATTTAGGTTTTACACTGTGATCCTTTTTTGTTTTTTTTAAGTAGGCTCCACGCCCAACATGGGGCTTGAACTCGTGGCCCAGAGGTCAAGACTGGCATGCTCTGTAGGCCATGCCAGCCAGGCACCCCTATGCTGTGATCATTCTAAAGGTGTTTTATTTTCTGTTTCTCCCACTAGACTAGCCCTGCAGGAGGGCAGGGGACAAGTCTGCTTTGGCATCTTCAGAGCCTAACGTGGTGCCAGGCACCCAGTAGGTGCCCAGTAAGCCTCCGTGAACGGATGCCAGGCCCGTGCAGGGCACCGGGACACACTGTGAGCCTCACACAGCTGTGAGTCGAAAGGGGAAGCCTGACTGATTTCACTTAAATAATCCCTCTGAAGGCAGCGTCAAGATCTTTCTGAGAGCGGAAGGTATCAGGCGAGAAGCCTCAGGCGGTGAGATGACAGGGCTGGCACCGGAGCCCTGACAGGGAGGCAGCAGGGGGACCAGATGATGGGCTTGGGACTCACGGCAATGGCGGGCTAGATGGCCAGAGAAAGGGCCCAGCGCTGGGCTTAGAAGACAGCGTGGCACCCGAAGGGTGGGGGAAGACCCCAGGAGGGACGCTGACAAGTGAGCAGCTAAGCTTGGAGCCCCCTGGCCTTCACTGGAGCCCCCTGGCCCTCATTGCTGGGGGTGGGGGAAGGGACCTGGCTCTGGCGTGGCCCAGGGCCTGGGGGGCAGTGGGCACGGGAGCTGAGCTGAAGCCGGGCAGTCCTGGCGGGCCTGCAGGGTGCGGAGGCTGTTGGGCCCAATGGGAGGGGAGGAGAGCACTGCTGGAGAGCCACGGCCCATGACTTAATCCCGCGGCAATGTGGCCGCTAATGAATTTCATACCCCTCCCGAGCTCTCCCCGAGTGGGAAGAGAGAGGAGGAGGCCAGGAGCAAAGCAGCAGCAGCAGCGGAGGAGGAGAGGAGGCCGGAAGCACAGGTGAAGGGGGCCAAGGGGGCAGAGAAGGCAGGAGACGGTCGGGAGGAAAAGGGTCTCCAGGCCCCGGAGTCAGAGTGTGACAGCCTCATGGGCCAGCTCGCCCACATCACACCCGCCCCGCCTCAGCCCTGCCACCAGCGAGATCCTGGAGGTGGCCGGCTCCCCTCTGCCTGGCCTCCCGCACCCCTGTCTCCAGAACAGACAGGAGGGAGCAGTGGCCGCCTGCCGGAGAGCTACTGAGTTCAGAAGGGCCTAAGGATGAGTAACACTAATGCTAGAGCAGGGCCAATGACAACGCCGCCGGTTACCCGGCACCTGTCTCCAAGGAGCCCAAAGCTCTGCAAATCCAAGTTCCGCTTTAGGCAGGAGGGGGCCTCCCTGTTTCCCAATAAGGTTCTACATACAAGAAAGGAGCCTGAAATCCAGCAGGAGAGAGGCAAGGTCGGCGAGAGGAAGAATTTCCCGACAAGAACATTTCAGGCTGAAGTGCCAGGCCACCGAAGACTGGGGGAAGGAAGCGCGGTGGGGTGAACGGCCTTCCTTCCTGGGGGTCTCTAGGGAAAGCAGAGCCACCACTGTCCTGCTGTCTTCCCCAGCCCCCACAGCACTTTGCCAAGCCCACAGCCTCTCGTCGAGCCCTGGCCCACGGAGCAGACAGATGGGGCTGCCAACCACCTTCCAAAACATGTTTTGCCTTTTTGCCTTCGTTCTGTGGCTTGGCTCAGCTGGGCCCGAAAATTCCCCACACCTGAGGTGGGCCAAGATGGGCCGCTCCATGGCTAACATCACTGTTTCCAGCCCGAAAGCCCTGCTCTGTCCTCAGAACCGCCTTATGGGATGGGACAGCGGGTCTGAGGCCCTCAGATTAGCAAAGAGCAACTTCCAGGGCCGCGTGACGGGGGGCGAGGCATGGGTGGGGGGCATCACAGGAGGCCACGACTCGGAGCCTGGGTTGGGGGTGGGGGTTCTTGCTGCACAATCCCTTGTCCCATTCCCAGAATGCCTCCCAAAAAAGGGCATCCAGGATGGTTGTCTAAGACCTGGCCAGAGTGGCCACATGAGCTCACTGCAGAGGTGACTGGATCGATGGGGCAACAGCTGTGCCCAGTAAATTACTTCCCAGCTCCCGGCCTTCAGGCTGGAGCTCCCTTGGCTAAATCCTCTGTTGATGGATGCCAAGGCCAGCGTAAACACACGAAGGAAACACAGTGTCTCTTGGCGAAGACACTTCATAACAATGCTCTGGATCCTTCCATAATACTGTTTTCTGAGCCACGGCCATAAAAAAGTATCCTTTACTGTGTATCTTTGGGGTCAGACAGCCGTTATGGGTCTTGATGTACCTTGGTATCCTGTCTATGTGTGTATTGCCCGTTTTAGACTGTGAGTCAGCTCTCAGAGTAGAAGAGAGCAAGTCTCCTCGCTTGCCCCATGGAGCCCTTTGAATGGACCCCAAGGCCCCCTGCCACCCTCGCAGGGTACCGACTGCGGGGAGGGAGAACAAGGAGGTAGCCAAGCATGGCTGCTCTTAGCTCTTTCCCACGCCATCACCCGAGAAAATCCCTTCTCACACTGCTTTCGGAAGTGCCAGTCTGATGGGGGAGACGCGGCCTCTGTCTGGGGACACGGTCAAGCTGATAGCCTAAGGGCCGAGCAATGCCACAGGAAGAGTGGACATAGGAGACCCAAGAACAAACCACAGGCAGATGAATGTGGGTGGAAGGCAGGGTGAGTGTAGGAGCGGAGGGCCTGCTCAGGGGGCCCCTTTCCTTGGCGAAGGGATGCTGCTTACTTGCACACAAGCTGGGTGGTGGCTTCACTCTCTGGAGAATCAAGCCAGGGCACAGGCAAGACAGCTACACAGGGGTAGGGCTCCCCCTCCTTTCTGCTTCAGCCTACTGCTGTGTGTCACCAGCCCCAGGAGGCTACAGAAGCCCGGGGCAGTGGGTGGGATTTCATTTGCACATGGCTTGAGACATCCTCCGGGAGCACTTCTGACCCAGCAGGCTGAGAAAGCAGGAAGCTGGGGGCCGGAGAACATTCTGGCCTCCATCTTTGCCTCTGGCTGGGTCCTTTCCCTTCACAGGGCCCGGAGTCAGGAGGCTCAGGGACTCAGAAGGGAGCCCGGGTTGGGCAGCCTTGTGGCTCAGCCCCTGAATAAGGCTGTGATTTGCCTCTGAATAAGGCCAGGGCTGTGCATCGAAGGTGGAAGGAGGGGGCCCAGGGGGCCAGGGGGGAGATGGGACATGCTCCTCGAGCCGCAGGCCAACCAGTCATTTTTCTCAGACTTTGCAAAACAGAATAAAGGAGACATAAGAAGAAAGAAGGCTGAGGCTTGTGCGGCAATGGAAGAGGTGGGCGAGCGTCCGTGTCACCTGCTAGAGAAGAGATGGGAGTTCTGTTATTTCAGTAAAAACCACAGACCAGGCCTCCAGAGACCAGGGTTCCAACCTAGTTTGACACCAGGAATGGCGTGGGCAGAAACTGAGTCATATCATGTTTTATTAACTAATACCCCCCCCCCCCACACACACACACACACTGCAGATTACCATTCATTCTGTGAGTACTGTCAGTATAGTGTAGACAGCAAGGACCTTGGAGCCAGGCTGCCTGGGTTCAAATCCTGGCTTCAACATTTAGTGACTGTATAATGTTCTGTAAAGGGATGATAGTACCCATTCCTGGGGTGGTTATGTGGATTTCACAAGCCAATGCAAAGTGCATGCCTGGTGCATAGCAAGCTCTTGGTAAGCGTTAGCTGTTCTGATCCTTATGTATCTGTCAGGTCCTTTGCCAGGATCTGGTTTTCTTTTCTTTTCTTTTTTTTTTTTTAATTTTTTTTTAATGTTTATTTTTGACAGAGACAGAAGGCAGGTGGGTTAGAGGCAGAGAGAGAGGGACACACAGACTCCGAAGCGGACTCCAGGCTCCGAGCCGTCAGCACAGAGCCCGACGCGGGGCTCGAACTCACGAGCCGTGAGATCACGACCTGAGCCGAAGTCGGACGCTCAACCGACTGAGCCACCCAGGCGCCCCATCAGGATCTAGTTTTCTGCCTTGGAGACCCTCAGTCCCACAGAGGGGGTAGACAGGGAAGAGAGCGGTAACTGCAGGAACAGAGTAAGCACAGTACCAGAGCTGTGGCCTGGGGGAGCACTGGTGGGAGCACTCTGCCTGTAGGGATCAGGGAGAGTGCCATATAGAAGGCAGTATATGATCTGGGCCTTGCAGGGTGAATAGGAGTTCCCCCAAATGGAGAATAAGGGAAGAAGGACATCTGAAGCCAGGCTGAGCAAAGGCCTAGAGACGCAAAAACCAGGAAAACCTGATCTCACCAATCTGGTTCTCAGGTGCTAGAAGAACTATGGAAGGAAATGAAAATGGCAAGAAAGCGGGATCAGACGACGGGGGGCCCCAAGTGTCATGCTAAAACGTTTGAATTCCATCCTGTAAACAGGCGACAGACACTGCAGACGCCTAAGCAAGGGAATTGCATGATCAGGTCTGTGTTTTGGGAAATAACACGCCTCGTGGGTCCCGGAAAATAGATTAGGAAGTCAGAAGGCTGCAGAAACACGCAGGAGGGCTTTGCAATGACTCAGCAAACACAGAGGAGGAGAAAGTATTCTTAGTGCTTCCAGGCGCACTGCCGGATCACACTGGGGCCAGGGCACAGGACACTGGAGACCTGCCGTGTGTCAGAACGCTACCAGGTCCTGGGGCTCCAAGAAGGGATCCGGTCAGGCACAGGTGCCTGGGGAGCTGGTAAACCAGGCAGAGAGGAGAAGAGAGGAGGGCGGGGAAGTGGTGCAGGTCCTGGGAAGGACACATACTAGGGGACAGCTGCAGCACATGGACAGAGTGGTCATCCCTACACACGGTGGGAGAGGAAAGCACTGTCAGGAGAGGATTCTAGAAGGTGGAACACCTGGGGAAAGGGGTGGTTCCTAGACAGAAGGAGCGGTGAGCAAGGAGGTGTAGGTATGAAATAGCTTGGCGTATTCCGGGCGCTGTGACACAGCCTCAGAGTTTGAGAAATGGGGCTGGGGAAGTAAGCAGAGGTCAGAGCATGGAGACGGGGCTGCATCCTGTGTGCCTGTAACTGTCAGCCAAGGGCGTGGGCCTCGATCACTCATGGTGACAGCCTTTAAAAATACAGATCGGCCTGAATCAGAGGCTGGGGCCTTTAGGCATTTTTAAGAGCCCTCAGGTGACTCTGACATGCACTATGGGGGTCCGAACCGTGGCTGTGGAGACAGGGAGCCACTGAAGGGTGACCTGGTGAGATCTGTGCTTAGCAGGAGCCAGGAAGGAGGGGCAAGGCAGGGAGACCCGGAAGGAAACTCCAGTAGTGGTCCAGGCACGTGGCAGGAAAAGTGGGGGGTGGGCATAAAAGCTATTAAAGAGGGGCACCTGGGGGGCTCAGTCGGTTAAGCATTTGACTCTTGATTTCAAGAGGTCTCATGGTTGGTGGGACTGAGCCCCCCGTCGGGCTCTACTCTGAGAACGTGGAGCCTGCATGGGATTCTCTCTCTCTTTCTCTCTCTCCCTCTCTCTTTCTCTGCCTCTCCCCTGCTCGCACACACTCTCTCCCTCTCAAAATAAATACACTTTAAAAACAAAAGCCATTAAGGAAATAGACTTGATCTTGGGGAGCCCATATGGGGGGTAAGAAAGACAGGAATTGAGACTGTTTTAGAAATTGAGAAACTGAGTCCTAGATCAGTGGCTCTCAACAGTTTCAAGTGTGAGGATTTCTTTTCGACATCAAAAACAAAAACAAAAATATCCGAGGATAGTTAAACTTCTATGAATAGAAAACACGTAATGACACCAAGCTGCATAGATCTGGAGATGATTTTTTTTTAATTTTTTTTATATTTATTCATTTTTGAGAGGCAGAGACAGAGCACAAGTGGGGGAGGGTCAGAGAGAGAGAGAGACACAGAATCCAGAGCAGGCTCCAGGCTCTGAGCTGTCAGCACAGAGCCTGACGTGGGGCTCAAACTCACAGACTGTGAGATCATGACCTGAGCCCAAGTCAGACATTTAACTGACTGAGCCACCCAGGTGCCCCGGAGCTGGGGATGATTTGAAAGGATTTGCATTTTTATCTTTCACAACAGCACAAATGTACACAAACAAGAACGTTGGAGGCAGAACAACCTGGGTGCAAATCCTTCCTCTGTCATTACTAGATGTGTGACCTTGGGCACTGTAGCGCCTCAGTCTCTCACGTGTAAAATGGCCAAGACAGCAGTACCTGACTCACGGAGCCGAATGAGGACCAGAGTTGTACGTATAAAAGAACGCCCGGCACCTGTAAGCCTCCACAAGCTTTAGATATTACTTTCACTATTATTCAGTTTATTTTTTAATGTTTATTTATTTTTGAGAGAGAGAGAGTGCCAGCAGGGGAGGGGCAGAAAGAGAGGGAGAGAGAGGATCCAAAGCAGGCTCCGTGCCATTTCAGAGAGCCCGATGTGGGGCTAGAACCCACAAACCACAAGATCAAGCTGGTCGCTTAACCAACTGAGCCACCCAGGTGCCCCGCTGTTATTCAGTTGAAAGATGATGCTTGGTGCCCACGTGGATGTGAGGACCCCCGAGGTCATGTAGGGTGGCTGCCTTGCTCCTGCCCTCCTAGATCTCATGACACGAGGCATAACTGACCATGCAGGTCTGTAGGCTGGTCATTGTCACATGGCTGCTGCACGGCCGTGCCCCCGCGAGGCAGTGTCATTAACAGTCTGTGACATGGAGCAGGGTTGCACTAGCGACTTCTCAGATTATACCCGGAAGCTGAAAGTCAGATCCAGGTGCTGCGACTTGTGAAACGCAACGTTTACAACATAAAATTAAGTTAGACCAGAGCTCCAGGATGGTGCGATCGCAGGACAAAAGAGGCATCCCGGAATCTGGGCGACGTCACCTTGGAAGGCAGAACGCGATCACCACTCCCTTGAGCCTGGCTCCTCCAGCACCCGAGGGGCTCCAGAAGCAACGCTGACCGAGCGTCCCCAGGTCAGCGTGTGCTGTCACACCAGCTGACGGTGTACCGGGACTGCTCAGCTGGCCCACAAGCCGACACCCATGGACAGGATCGTGGACATCGAGTGGAAAGGGATTTCAGGGTCCACCTGTCTCAGTACGCTCACCACGTGGCCGACAGACAATCCGTTTCTTCCTTCCCTGCCTTTGCACCCCACCCCCCCTTCCCTCTGGTTAAAACAAGGAGACCAGCTCTGTGCTCCCTGCCTCAGGGCACCCAGGAGACGGAAGCAGCCTACAAGGGTCACTGGCTTCATTTTCCACAAGCCTGCGCCCTTGGGGTCTTCTGAGCATAGATATAGTGTCTTGCCTAGAAGTAAGGGGGACAAGGAAGCTTCCTCCCCCAGAGAAGAAATGGCCCCCGGTCGGGGCCAGGTGGGGGGAGAATGTGGGGCTCTGTGGAGTGTAAGGCCCTGGTAGAGAGCCAGGCAGCCAGCACGTCTCCAGGAGGAAATGGCAGTCCCGGAGAAGGTTTCTGTCCTCTCTGTACACAGCCTCAGAAGGTGGCAGAGGCCTGCCCGCCTGGGGGCCTCGGTGATGAAGAACGTGCATCCCGGCTGAAACGTCGGCAGGGAACCGTGGGCGCGCCCCACCCGGACACCCTCCCATCCAGGCCCTGGCGCCCCACAAACTCACCCCAGCTGCTGTATATTCCCAGGGGGAGGGCCACGACGAAGGACCGAGAGTTTTCCACCGGGCCACTGAAATGAGTGCTCAGATTCAGAAGTAAAGTCCAATTGTAGAAGGAAGTTAAATTACAGGATCGTTTCGCTGCTGAGTCGATGTACTGCCATGGATACCTGTCCCAGAGAAGCCGAGAACACGGAGGCTCGGAGAGGACCAACGAGTAGCTCCAGGCCACCCAGGCCACATGGAGAGGAGGCAGAGCCAGGAGGGGACCCAAGCTTGTAAGGCTCCAGGCTCAGCACTGCCTACCTTACACATGGGGCAGGAGGACCCAACAGCTATCAGGAAGGACTGGTCAGAAAGATACGGGCCAGAGAGAAAGAGAGAGAGAGCCGTGTGCCCCACTATGGAGTGATCATCAAAATACACCACTAAGGAAAAATAAAATGCACGCTTGCTTGTACTTTCTGCCTGTGTGCGCGTTAAATAAACCCGGCAAGACCCAAGAAACTGGTACGATGATTGTCTCCTGGAGGAGACTGGACGATGGGGAGACAGGCAGGGGAAGAAGCCTGGTCCTTGTTCACCCTCGTGTATCTTTTGGATTTCGAATCAAGAGACTGTATTACCCATTCATGTTCAAAAACAAACATTTTTTTTTTTTTTTAAAGCGAGTGACAGAGAATCTCCTTGTTCAACCCTCTTAAATGTGATGAGACAGACTCCTACTGAGCACCCGGCATGGGCCAAGCCCCTGGTGGGGGCTGTGGGTTTATGCCGTGATACACGGGATGCTGCCTCCAACCGCCAGGAGCCCACTTACCCCAGGCAACCCCGGCCCCCCAGGCTGGAGGGGGGGGTGGGGTAAGTGGCCACAGGACGCCCACAGCTTCTCCCTGTGGCTCACATGCCCAGACCCCCAGCCACCCTACGCCGTGAGCCGCGACTGGCGAGGCGTGAGGGTCCGTCCCAGGGCCAGCCTCTGTGCGCCTGGTGACCACGGGGCGGTCTGAGCCAAAGCTCCTCCAGGCCACACTGCTCCTTCCCAGCAGGGGTTGGGGCAGGGCAGTGGGGAGGTGGGGAGCCTGAGAGGCCTCCCTTCTGTATTTCTACGGAAAGGATCATATACAGTCATGCCCTTTCTCCCTGGGCTGCAAGCGTTCCCTGTGTGGGTCAAATAAGCAGTGAGCCTCCGAGATAGAGTTTCAACCCGGGTGAGAAGAGCGAGAGGGACCTGGTGTAGTCCACCACATCGGAGAGCTGCCTCCCTCCCCTGCCTCTCCCCCTGCATTTTCTGCCCCACATCATCCCCCAGCCCCATCCTAGGAGGAAGCAAGCGGGAGCCAGCATCTCCGGACTTTCCACCGCTCTCCCCAGCATTGACCTCACGTTGTCCTTAACACACCGGGGGGAAGCTGCACCAACCGGGGTCCCCCAGGACTCCGGGACAGGAAGCTCTTTCTGGAGGAGCCACATCTTTCTAGAGGAGTCTCAAGGTCTGGCCGTACGAAGCCAGTGAACCACAACATGCTCTCCCAGCTGATGTTTCCAATGAGCCCCGAGTTATCCCGGGTGTGGCCTGGGCAGGACGTGGGTTATTGCCTTAGACGAAGATATGTTCAAGACCTGCTCTCCAAGTAGCTAGAGTAGCGGAACTGAGACGTTAGCCCAGGGTCCTGACCCCAGATCTCAGGCTCTCTTCACACTCACTGGAGGAGAACGCTTAGTACAACCTTAGTACAACCTCACATTTCCAAAGGATGAACTGAGGCCAGAGAGGGCGAGAGACATCTCTAAGGTCACACAGCGAATGAGAGGCAAAGCCTGTTCTCGAGAACCTAGCCCCCTGTCTGCCGCTGTGGAGGCGGATATGTCCTCCGTCAAGGGGATGAGAAAGGCAGGTTGGTTGAGGTGACCCTTCTCCCTTATAGCATCCCTGATTTGGCCCAATTCACCTCATTTCTCAGTCGCTGCCCCTAGACCACTGCTTGTGGACGAAAAGGTCTTGGAGAGCAGGCAGGTAAGGAACTGAACGGGGCCATCGAGCCCGTCCAGTCTAAGACGAGATGGCACAAAGGGTGCTGATTATGTTGCACGGGGAAGTGCTTTCTCTCCCTAAAAGCTTCAAATCCAGTTTTAAAAAAATATTACTGCTTAAAAGCCTTCCAGTGAGGGGGGCACGTGGGTGGTTCAGTCAGTTCAGTATCAGACTGCAGCTCAGGTCACGATCTCTCAGTTTATGGGTTCAGGCCCCACGTGCTGACAGCTCAGAGCCTGGAGCCTGCTTCCGATTCTGTGTCTCTCTTTCTCTCTCTGCCCCTCCCCTGCTCACACTCTGTCTGTCTCTCAAAAATATACTTTTTTAAAAAATTTAAAAAATCATATTCCAGTGGGGTTTGGGGGAGGGGGGAACACGGAGGGAACAAGGTGGGCCGCGAGTTGGTGAGTGTTGAAGCTGGGTGCTGGGCCTATCGGGTTATTAATACTATTCTGCGTAAATGTGTATAGGTTTTAACTTTGCCACGAGAAACAGGTTTTTGCCAAGAGAAACGCAAAAAACACGTTGGGTCCTCAAGCCACGTTAGATCCACGGGCCACCCGTGAGCAAACTCTAGACGCTCCTGAATATCCTCCTGGCCGTCTGTATGCTTCACCCCAATTCTCTCTGCTGAGCCCAGGATAAGGCAGACGAAGGAGGGAGCGGGGGAGACGCACGTGCTTGTCACGGCTTGGGGTTGGTCACCATCAGGGAGCAAAGACTCTGGGATTGGATGGACCCCCATGAAAAATGGATACAAGTCACAACCCTGCCCCATATCCTGTCTAAGCCCTCCTCCCACCCCCCTGCCCATCCTTCCTGTGCCTCATGTGTCTTGCTCGTCTTTCTGGGACTCGACGTACCACCCACCACAAGCAAGGGAAACGAGCAAGTCTAGGGTCTGCTGTGCTCAGCCTGCAGGAGGGGACATACGCCACCTGGGTGAAAAATAAAAAGGCACACGTGGCCTGGCACATCCAGGGTTAAGGTGAACCTAGAGTTCTGCTGGCTTCCAGCAACACCTCCCCAGCAGGGCGTGGAAGGCACAAGGTTTAGGGTGGAAAGGGGGTGGGGAAAGAAGGAGTGGGTTTCCTTTCCCTCCTCCACGGCTTAGGCTGACCACCAGGCACCATAATCTCGCTCCTAAACTCGAACATCTTCCCAGTTTATCAAGTGCCCTCACATCCGTGATTTCATTTAATCCTGCCAACCCCGTGAGGCAGGTATTATCCCCACTGCACAGATGAGGAAACTGAGGCTCCACGTGAAACTGAGGGACTTGCCCGCCATAGCACAGCTCGAGAGTGGCAGAGCCCAGGGCTACTGATCCTAATGTCAGCGTTCCTCCCTCTACCCCCCGATGGGAGGTGGGTGGAGGGAGTTCCTTGTCACTAGGCGCCACGGCTCTCTCTACTGTGATAGAAAAAGTAAACCAGGAGCAAGGGACCGTGACTTTAGGTCTTACATCAAATCTTACTTCTGCCCGCCTTTGCTGTGTGACCCCAGGCCGGACTTTGCCCTCTCTGGTCCTCAGAGCATCCCTCCAGCAGGCAAACCAAGGCCATCTTCCTGCCAGCTCACTGTATGGCAAGACCCCACTCCCTTCGCAACCCTCCTAGAGAAGGTGGGAAAGGGCAGGATGACCGCTGCTCGCTGCTCGCTGCTCGGAGGAAACACCCCACGCCCCTCACTGGTTCGGGAATTTAACACCGGGGGAGCAACGGGCAGCAGAGGCAGGGCGATTGTTCGGAGGAGGCATGAAACAGGCTGGGGCTGGACCCAGCTATGCAGCTGTGGCCTGTACAGAGGTTGCTTTTCATGCCTGTTTCCTCTGTTCATTTGGCTTGTTTTCCAAACATGGGTCAAACAATCTCCCCCCCAGAAGCAGCAGCAACAGAAGGAAATGTTATTAAAAACGAGTCCGTTAGTGGGCATGGTGTGTGGATGAAGTCTTTGGGAGTTTTGGCTGCCAAATAAAGACTTTATTGTTGTCATTCCTCCTTTCCCAAGCTCCCTCCCTCCCCCCCCTTCCTCCTCCCTCCCTCCCCTCCCTCCTCCTTCTCCTCCCTCCCTGCAATCTGCCCATCCCTCCCCCTAACCTAACCTCCCCACCCCACTAGGATCTGGTAGAAGCAAAGTCAGGCAAACACAAGCGGGCAGGCACCACCGGGAGATCAGAACTTCTAGCTGGCTCTCTGCTGCCACAGCTCCACCGAAGGGTGGGGGAGGAAGAGGGGGAGCCTTGCCTGGGGAATAAACCCACAGCTCAGAGGAGAGGCAGGTGTGTGCAGGTAAGCCCAGTGGGGAGATGCGGGGGGGAAAGACCCCTTCCTCCAGCAGGTTTCCTCCTGCTCTGTCCAGCTGACGTTACTGATCTGGTCTCTACGTCCTCCTTGCCTCCTTCCTTCCTCCCACCTTTTTGCCTTTCACATGAGCTCCAGTTAGCCTTCCCCATTTCTTCTGCGCCCTCCTCCACTACCTTCTCTCCCTCATTCCGTGCCTACGTATTTGCCTGATGCAAAAGTCACACCTTCTGGGCGCCGATGTTTGCCGTCGCGCAGGGAGTTAGGCTGCACACAGTGTTCCTACACCTCAGGTGTTTCTATGGAAACCCGACTCTAGAACCCATTTCTTTGCACCTTTCGCATGCTGTCACGGGCCATCACAGGCACACACACGTCCCAGGGAGACAGCACTTTCCCTGCACACTCACGTAAATACACACACAATATGAAGGTGTCCTGTCCGTCCCCTCTGACTGCATCCGACGTGCAGAGCTAAACCACATAGTGACTGGGTGCCAGCACACACACACACACACACACACACACACACAGTCTCTGTCTCTCTCGGTCTCTCCATCTTGTCTCTCACCCTCTCACATGCCTCCCCAGCTGTAAGAGCAAAGAGAAAGTGGGTCTCCCACTGAGATAGCAGAGCCAAAAGAAAATCATGTGTCCTGAGTGAGGCCGAGCAGGGAGGAGATGAACCAGGGCAGGCGCTGGAAGGGTTTCTTCGTTCTTTAGAAATTAATTGGGTAGGAGGGAGAAAAAAAAAGTGCCTTTCCAACTTGCACAGTGTCTTCCCAGTAGCTCTGAATTTCCCTCTCTGGTCCAAACCACTTGGCTTTTGGAAAGAAAGGGAAGAAAGCAACCCAGCTTCTAAGCCTTGGAGGTCCTACTTCCCAGCTCTGGGGACAGTTCATTGATTTTTTTTTTTTTTTTTTGCCCCCTGTGGGCAGCCAGAGAAGATTTCTCTTTAAAGCAATTTCAAAATCATCCCAGGTTGGCGAGGGGTCCTTGTGGCAGAGGGCAAAAAGACGGTAATTCCTCCATCAGTCAGGGAGGGGGAGGCTGAAGTGGATAATTCAATGGGTCTCATTTCCTAGTAGGCTGGATCCCCTCCTCCACAACCTCCCCCCCCCCCCCACCTTATGCCTCTACAAAAGCAGAGAGAGTGCTGTCCCAGGACAGGTAGCGGTGGGCAGATCAGGGTTGCCAAATGTGGTCGGTCTTCAAAATTACCTGTGGGGGAGGGGGAGCCTACTAAAAATATAGACCTATGGGATGGAACCCAGGAATCTACTGTTGTTTAATACTCGAGGGGATCCTGATGGTCAGCTAGGGTTTGAGCACCTGAATGAGGGGCCTGAGAGAGACCCATGCCTGGGCAGTGTTAGCTGGGCAGAAGGGCTGTGTGGTTTCCTGGATGAGGACCGCCAGTGGAGGACCTCCAGGGTGTCCCGAATGGGCCACCCTCTTCCGGGGAGTGGGAACGTGCACCTGAAGGGACAGGGAAGATCTGCTGTGGGCCTCTTCCTTGCAAGCACCGGCAACCATATCATAGGGAACCTTCCAGAAAGAGAGTTCCCCCCCCAAAATAGCTCCAAAGAGCTTATGTGTCCTCTCACTTGCTAATCTGCTTGAGCACTGCACTGGGCCCTTCCCCATCCCTTCTAGATCCCCTCTCCTCCTGCCCAACAGCTGTCTGTTCCGATGTGCTCAGAGGATGGGCTGAACACCAAGCTCTGCACTCCCCCTTCACCTCCCCAGTGGGCAGCCCCACTTATGGGGCATGTGAAGGAAGCACATCCAGGCTGGAAGAGGCCAAAAAAAGCCAGGTGCAAGAGGTTGGGAGGGGAAGTCATGGATCACAGGGGGCTCCAGGGCCTGCTGAAGAAGTGAGCCTGTGCCTTACGTGGCCAGCATCCCTTCACCTGCTCTAGAAAGACTTCAGGTGGGGTTAGTGAATTGGAAAGACAAAGTGAACCTTCCCCCGGGCGGCTGGGGAGCTTCTACGGTCTCCAAATAGTTGATTCTAAGGCCCAAGTGTGGTCTCACAGGCCCCAAGGGAGGAGGTTGCTGGGTGTATAAGAGCTGGGGGAAAGCCACCAGCCAGTACCCACCTGGGAGAATCCCTACCTTTGAGTAGAGGGCAGGGTTGCCCTCTGGCCAAGTTAAAGAGACCCCATTGCTTTGAAAAAATGTCAACAACAGCTTAACATTCACTGAGCACTCAATTTAAACACATTTACTTATTTAACCCTCAAAGCAATCTGCTAAGAAGGAGTTAATGTGCCCACGTTACAGATGAGGACACTGAAGCTTAGTAGAGGTGGGAGGTTTGCCCACAGTAACCAGCTGAGCAACCGAAGAGTTGCAGGGTTGAGACCCAGATCTAGATAGAAGTGCTGAAGGCATCGGACAGATTCTTCTAGGCTTTCTTCAGGGGGTGGAGATACCGGGAGAGGGAGGCAGAACGAAGGATACGGTGAGGCGACAGGCTGTCAGAGGAGGACCGTCATCCCGTCCCATTTTGTCCTTAGTCCGTTGGAATGGAAAACTTGCTCTTCTGGACTAGTGGCCTCAGACCAAAACAACTTCATTCTGTTTACACTTTGCCTTGTGGTAGACGCTGGGGAGACAGATGGTCTCTCCATAGTAGTGTTATATTTATTTTTAGTATTTGTTGATCTGTGGTTCATTTTAAAGTCGCTTATCACACTTGTTTCCGACAACAGCTGAGTGAGGAATAGAGGGATAGGGAAGACTTGTTATCCCCACTTTACAGATAAGAAAACTGAGGCTGAGGACAGGGCCGCGTAACTAAGTAGCAGAAGATGGGCTGAGAATTCACAAATCTCCCTCCCCAGCGCCCCAGTCAGGCTCCCCTGTATTCTGATTCACCCCCAGTGCATCAATAGTGTGTTGAATTCATCATGCCTCCACAGCCTTTTCCTTACCTGACGACCACACAAGTCCACACAGCCCTACTTGGAGGCCTTAAAAGGGGTACAGGCAGCCTGAGGCTGTCTCACTCGTCTGTTCACAAATGATCACCTGATTCTCTTGACTTCGTCCTTCTGGGCTTCGGAAAGAGAAAAGGGGAGCAGGATAGCTTTCAAATGTCTGAGTTTAGAACGGAAAGAAGGAAGCGAAGAAAGAGGGTCATCCCAATGGGCACAGCCCTGGGGCAGGGGGCACCCCCATTCTCCACGGCAGGGATGCTGGCTGGGTTAAGCCATGGAGGCTTAGAGGTGACCAGCTAGGCAGGAAATCTGACAAGAAAAAAAACTACCAATGAGTACAGTTGACCCTTAGAAAAACTCAAGGTTAGGGGTGCCAGTCTCTCCCCCGCCGCTGCACAGTTGAAAATCGGCATATAGCTTTTGATTCCCCCAAAACTTAACTACTGATAGCCTACTGTTGACCAGGAGCTTCACCGATAACATCAACCAACAGTGGATAAACACATGCTTTGTATGCTGTATGTATTATATGCTGCATTCCGATGATGAAGTAAGCTAGAGAAAAGACCATGCTATTTTAAAACATCAGAAGGAAGAGAAAATACATTTACAGGGCTGTACATATATATATTGAAAAACATCTGCGCATCAGCAGACCCGCACAATCCAAACCCGTGTTGCTCAAGGGTCGACCGTAGCGTGGTCGCTACGGTTGTAGCGACCTTCTTCTGTCAGGCCAACCTGACTTCCAGGCTGACCCCAGTCCCACACTCTCCACGCAAAGGCAACTACCCTTAAACTTGCTCTTACTGACTTGGCAAACCCACGCGAACCTCAACCCAGCCCTGCCCTGCGTCTCAACATTAGTCCTGGGTTTCAAGCCTTAAATGAATGAATTCAGGAGCTAGGTAGGGATGCGGGCTATCTCACTTTAAAAATCAGAGTTTCCCTAGAGAACCTGCTCTTTTATAAGCAAACAGATGAATACGTGAAACCCCTGCCACTTGTAGAGACTTTAGTGTTCTACGACATGCCTGCGTGTGTGTGATTTCATTTCATCCCCACACACATGAGGAGCCTGGGGCCTGGGGAGGAGGGTCCGAGCCAGGAGTCAAGCCCAGAACTCCAATACTTGGAACTGAAATTCCAAATGAGAACTCTCGTAGGAAATGTTCTTAACTGGAGACAGTGAATGTTGGGCTGGGCTTTGCCCCCGTGAAGCAGCAGGTCTCTGAGAGCCCGTGGCCAGAACAGCGGGAGGTTAGTGCTTACAGCTGGTTAACAGGCGCCCATTGACTAAGCAGTGAACACAGCCCAGCAGAACGCTGCGAGACGCCCAGAACGCTGGGGCGGTGTGCTTGCAAAATTTAAAAATCACGCACACTTGTGACCCACCCTAAGGGAGTTTTTGATTGGACAGAAGGCTCTGGAAGGCAGGAACATAAGAAAGTGTGACTTCGGGCTTTGTTGGGGGTTGGGGGGGCAGGTTATGACTCTCTTGGAGTCCGGGGACCTCCACCGTGTCACACAGATTCTGCTTTGGGGGACGTAGGACATCGCTGTGTATTGCCGGGGCAATGGCTGAGCCGTCGGGACCTCCCCTCTGGACAGTTAGGCTCCAGCAGGAAGAGGCGTTGCCTAAAGAGAAAAGCCTTAGAAATGAGCTCTGTTTTCTCAAGAAAGAAGCATGGGCGCGCGCGCGCGCACGCGCGCACACACACACACACACACACACGCACGCACACACACACATACACACACACACACAGAGTGGTTGAGCCGTGGGGCTAAGAGAAGGGTTGCTGAACAGATCCAGTGTTTCTCCACGGAACAGGCACAGAGAACTTTTCCTCTAAAACCTCCTAATGGCTCTGAGAAGAGCGATCTTTGCTGGAAGCTCTGGACCAGCTTTATTTGCATGACTCGGGGCCCAGTACCTGGTAGACGCTTTGGGTGACAAGGGCAAGGAGGGGAAATAGGGAGCCCCACACCGCCAGTGCTGGGAAGCCTTTTGCTCATTTCCAGCTTCCAGGTAATTGGAAAATAAAGACGTGTCAAAACAAAAAGGGTCACGAAATTGGGGGCTTTAAAAAATGTTTGTTTTTAGCATATGGACCCTTGAAATGCATATGACTGTGCTATTTTCAAGAAAAGCACAGGGCTAGTAAACTGTTAATTCATAAATCATCAGTCAATAAGGGGTACGGACCCCGGCAGCAAGACTCATGTTCAGTTTACAATGAATGTCTTCTCTTTCCAGTCCTTTGGGGACTGTTGGATCCTCAGCTGGAGCTAACGTCAAGAATCTAACTGTAGGGTTCTTTGTGGTAGGAGGCCCGGGGAAATGGCCCCCGTGGACCCCCTTGGAGGAGCCTGCCTGGGGAGAGACCCCTCTGGACGGAGGAGGAGGGCAACAGAGGCTGCAGGGCAATCTCTTGCCTCCTTCCTGCTCATCTGTCTTCCCTCCCTCCCTCATTCCCTTCCTGTCCTCCTTCCTTCCCCCTCCCTTTCCCCCTCTCCCATTCTCAGTGTACTATGTAAGGACACGCGCGCACGCACATGGCATGTGAACCATACACATAGGTGTATGGTGCAGAGAGGGGAGTGTGTGTGCGTGTGTGCATGAGAGAGAGAGCAGACTAGGTGTCCTGTGTGTGTGTGTGTGTGTGTGTGAAAGGTGAAGGGAGACACCCTCCACCCCTCAGGGTTGAGCTCTGCCCTCTCTCCCTCTCTCCTATTTCTTGTCACACTCGGTGCCTCCTGAGCACCTGGCCCAGGACGAAGCAGCTGGTGCCAGGCTTCTATCATCTTCCTTTGAGCAAAGCCAGCAAGAAGCATGCAAGGGAGGAGTCTAAGCTGATGTGGGCTCAGAGGAAAGACAGCAAGAGGCCTGGAACAGATGCAGGGATCCCAGGGTCCAGATGCAGCTGGGGACACTCTGCGGCCCGCTCTAGCTCAGAGGACCCCAGCAAGCCTGTCCCCCGTGCCCCAGACCCCAAGAGGGGAGGGACAGACCACCACGTTGTGAGGAATCAGCAAGGAGGGCCTGGGGAAGCAGTGTGGGAACCGGGACCCTGGCTGCAGACCAGAGGGGAGTGTCCTACGGCTGATGGCCCTGTGGAGGGGAGGGAACAGGAAACCCCTCCCTGCCCCCTTCCCAGCCAGGGGAGGGGAGGAAGCCCGTGGGAGCTGCCACTTTCTGTCTGCAGCCCGGGTCTATTGCTTTTTCTCCAGCTTAAGTCAACTCAAACCACGTGACTCCCTCTGAAGGGTCATCAGAGCCACTGGGAGCACAACCCCCAAATATCCTTCAGTGACCTACTCCGCTATGTCACAGAGGCTAGCGGGAAGTTCTTCTTCATACCCTGTCTCAAAACCACCAACTCCAGTGGATATGGGGGCAGCAGTATCATGTCCGAAGAAATGAAAGTGATTTCCCCACAGCTTTTGATCCCTTCCCTGTTTATTTTCATAGGAGCCTCCACATCTGGGGAGAAATTCTTGGTATGCCTCCTGCTGGCAAAGACCAGTGCTGAGCACAGGGGTAAGGAGTGAGCAGGGGCAGACACAAGAGACAAGCGTGTGTACAGCACTTTCCTTCCTTTCCAGGACCTCCACGAGCCCTGCTCTGGAAGGCAGGAGACCTGGGTCTTTGTCCTGGGCTTGCTGTTAAACAGCTTCCTGCCCTTGCTTGGCAAGCCGCTTCTTCCCTCCAGTGCTTAATTTTTGTAAACAGTGGAGTCTGGGCTTGATTGGTGGATTTCAAACCATTTTTAGCAACGCCACTCTTCTTTCAAATACGCGCTTTGGCCAGTCCTCTATACATAACAGATTTGAAAACAAAGGGACTGCTCGGGTTGGCACGGGGGTGAGGTGGGGTGCCTCAGATCCGCCCACTCGGTCTCCCTCCCTTGGGGGTGCTCCACAGGAATAGAGGCACAGTTTGAACACCACTGGATTACGGGATCTCTAAGGACCCTTCCAGATGGAACACTTAGGACTCTGTTTCCTAACATCCCTCTTACAGGAACAAGGATGATTTTCTCCTGCTGCTGATAGGGAGACCGAGTGCTAGAGAGGTTAGGGTTAGGGTTAAGGTTAGGGGTTAGGGGTAGGTTAGGGTTAGGGTCTTCTCCAGCAAGCCCCAGAGCTCCCGATTCACAGCCAACGTGCTTTCTGTAAGGATGGCTCACCCTTGCCAGAGCAGGCTTAACACACTGAGCAGCTAGGCCTCTGGGCCGGGGGCCTGGACCCTCAAGCCCTTGTTATTTTCCCATCTGCTGGATACGGGCAAATGAAGAGTGCTTCTACAGGTCCCTCCCACAGCCCCCTGGCACCCATCCTGGCCAACTCTAGCCACCAACACAGGGCCCCTGACTATGGAGGCCCAGATGGCTAATGATCTCATGTGTCTCCTCCCTGCAGGTACATCACCTGGATCATGAGGTCATCCCTCTGCTGGATCCTCCCACTTCTCCTCATCTTGGCCTCAGTGGCCCAAGGCCAGCTGACAAGACGCCCGAGACCTAGGCCCAGGCCCAGGCCCAGACCCAGGCCCACACCCGGCTTTGTTCAGCCCCATGAGCCATCAGAGCCTACAGACCTGCCCCCTCCCCTCCCACCAGGCCCTCCATCTATCTTCCCTGACTGCCCCCGGGAATGCTACTGCCCCTCTGACTTCCCTTCTGCCCTCTACTGTGACAGCCGCAACCTTCGAAAGGTCCCCGTCATCCCACCCCGCATCCATTACCTCTATCTCCAGAACAACTTCATAACTGAGCTCCCAGTGGAGTCCTTCCAGAACGCCACGGGCCTGAGGTGGATCAACCTGGATAACAACCGAATTCGCAAGATAGACCAGAAGGTACTGGAGAAACTACCCAGTCTGGTTTTCCTCTACATGGAGAAGAACCAGCTCGAAGAGGTGCCGTCAGCCCTGCCCCGGAACCTGGAGCAGCTGAGGCTGAGCCAGAACCAGATCTCCAGAATCCCACCCGGCGTCTTCAGCAAGCTAGAGAGCCTGCTGCTCCTGGATCTCCAACACAACAAGCTGAGTGATGGCGTCTTCAAGCCCGACACCTTCCAGGGCCTCAAGAACCTCATGCAACTCAACCTGGCCCACAACATCCTGAGAAAGATGCCACCCAAGGTCCCCCCGGCCATCCACCAGCTCTACCTGGACAGCAACAGGATCGAGACCATCCCTAATGGGTACTTCAAGGGCTTCCCCAACCTCGCCTTCATTCGCCTTAACTACAACAGGCTGTCAGACAGAGGGCTGCCCAAGAACTCCTTCAACATCTCCAATCTGCTCGTGCTCCACCTGTCCCACAACAAGATCAGCAGCGTGCCCGCCATCAGCAACAATCTGGAGCACCTGTACCTCAACAACAACAGCATAGAGAGTGAGTGGGGGTGGGGCAGGGCCGCGGCCACGGCCACGGCCACAGCCAGGGAAGGGGAGGTTCTTATTGCCTCAACCCTTTCTTGGGAGCACTGGGGGGAGGAGGTGGAGCCAAAAAGCATCCGACTTGGCACTGGACTTCAAATCTTGACCATGTCACTTACTATCTGTATGACCTTGAAGAGAGAGGTCAGCTCTACAGAAGTTTTCTCATCTGTAAAGTGAGAATGGGAATAGTACCTTCTGTCACAAAGTCGATATGAGGATTTGGTAGGTTAACATCACGTGCCTAGAGTTCCACGCTCGGAGGGTAACAGATTGTCTTCCTCTGTCCCTTCTCGTTAGCCCCAGCTCCTCTGCCCTCCGATCTACAGGTGGTAGGGTTGACACAGAATAGAGTCATGGACATTCTCATGAAAGCGGAACGGTGACATTTAAATGCCTGCCCTGAAATGTCCTGGGCCTGTCTGCCGCAGAAGCTGTGATAGCAAGACTGAAACGAGGTTTAGAAGAATCTCTTGAAGATGTACACAGACTGGCAGCCGCATACTCAGGATAGGCAGCTGGCAAAAAAAAAAAGTGGCAGCCAGAGAAACATGTCAGTGTGAAGGCTCTTTCTGAATCTATCTGGAAGGCTAGACTATTTAGTCATATAAGATAGTACATTTCAGGCAGAATTTGCCTCAGCTGCACTTCTAGGATCCTGGGCTTTGGATAAAAATCACAGCCCAGAAGAAGAGGCTGGAAGTCCCAGTTTTGCTTCGATCAAAAATGTCAGGTCTGAGTAGAGCCATCAACAGAAAGCTTTAAGAACAAGGGAGAATCCCATCTGGTCCTTGAATAAAGCCAGGCTACATCCATACCAGGAACGCAGCCGCTATAGGATGAAGGGGACCGAGGGAAAAGGGACGTAGCCCCGAAATCATATCAGCAATCCTTAGTTTCCGAGCCAAAGAATGAGAGGGAGATTGTTGAATTTCGACAATCTTGAAACAAATGAATGGGAGACAAGTCTCGTTCACTCATCTGGAATAATTACAGAAAGTGGGGGAGGGCTTTCTTTTTTAAGTTTATTTATTTTGAGAGAGAAAGAGAGTGAACACAAGTGAGGGAGAGGCAGAGCGAGGGGGAGAGAGAGAATCCCAGGCAGGCTCATGAACCATGAGGTCACGGCCTGAGCCGAAGTCTGCCGCTCACCCGACTGAACCACCCAGGTACCGCTAGGGGAGGGCTTTTTCAAAGCTTGCAAAAAAACAAATTCAGGAAAAGGGGAAACTCTAATTTTATCCTGCAGGTAGTAAGCTGATGGCATGCATTACCCCCAGAAAGCTAGATGGGTCGGGAAAACAGGCAGAAAGAATACTTCAATAAAGGGCTCACAGGTTTCGATCGGGTTACGGAAGAGCAGGCTGCTAGCAGATAACCAGCCTTTTGAGGCTGAAGTCCGAAAAATCACACCCCTTCCACAGGTACCCCTTACCCCCAGCCTGTCTCCCGTGTCGCTGACAGACAGAATGGGCGGAGTGAGCCCTGGGTCAGTGTGATAACCACGTTCTCAGCAATGATCTTAATGCTGCCACCTGCCCCGTCCTTTCCAGTTTGCAAAATGCCTTCACCGACATTCTCTCATCAGAGGTGAGGGGCAGGTACCACTGTCCCCATTTTGCGGATTTGAACGAAATGTCAGGGTGGTAAGGTGACAGGCCAAAGTCACAGCGGTCATAGGAAGAAAACCCACCTCTGTCGGGGCTCTTTCTGCTACTCTGATGAGGAATTGAGAGGAAGAAGGAAACCAACATCAGCAACAATGATGCTGACCCCCACAGATGATGATGAAAGAGGCAAGGTTTAGGGAGAATAAGAAATTCATTTGGAAGGTGACATATCCGATGTCATCTGAGCAGAGGTGGAATCTCGTTTTCCATTGGAAAGCCGACCACAGCGTGGCCACTGCTTACCTGCCCAGCTTATCACCCTGGTGCATCTCATCGTGCTATTTATTACTCCCGGATGTCGGATGTCGCCGGGAGCTTTGCGGCCTCTGCAACTCTATCAGAATAGGTCACTCTCTCAGAACACCACCCCCCAGGTCTCCACCTGCGGTGGTCCCACCCACGTGTGAAGGTCCAGCTCGCAGCTTACTTCCTCCAGGACGCTGCAGAGTGAACTTCCGCTAACAGTGGTTGATCGATTCTGACTTAGTTCGTTCTGCAAATGAATAGAGTAAACCCATGCACCCAAGGTCACGGCTCCCCAAGGTCGGCCAATCCCAGAGAAGAGAACTCAATTTCTTTTTTATTTATTTTATTTTATTCTTTTTATTTTTGAGAGTGGGGGGAGGGGGTGGAGAGGGAGGGGCGGGGAGAGATGGACAGATCTGAAGCAGACTCCCCACGCTGACAGCGGCCAGCCCGGGGTTCTTATGCTCAGCCGTCCTTCCCCTCTTCCTTCCTCGTGTTTGCCTCCAGCCCCGTGTGTCCCGACCCCCCACCCACCTCGCTGGCTGACTTCTCCCTTCTTCCTCCACAGAGATCAATGGGACCCAGATTTGCCCCAACAATCTAGTCGCCTTCCATGACTTCTCCTCGGATCTGGAGAACGTGCCCCACCTGCGCTACCTGAGGCTGGACGGGAACCACCTGAAGCCGCCCATCCCACTGGACCTCATGATGTGCTTCCGCCTGCTGCAATCCGTGGTCATTTAGGCCTTACGCTGCCCCTGGGTCTCCTCTGAGCGCACTTGAATGCTAGTGGCCCACGTGCCGGTGCCCACCATTCGTTTTCTCTGTCTTTGTTTCTTGCTCCCAGCTTTGCCTTTCTCGTCCCACCTTCCTGAGGCAGGGCCTAGCCACACACGCCGCCGCACCCGCGGCTTCTAGAGCAAGACGTCTAAGGGCTAGATGGGGTTCACCCCGCTCACAGACACCCACAGCACACCCAAACCTCTAGCCCCAGGAGCTAAAGACTTCACATCCTCTTCTGTCCTCCTCCTCCTCCCTGTCACTGCTGGGTAAGTCCGGGCCACGGACTGACGTCGGAACTTGGTCCTGACCAAAGCAAGCCGAAGACGGTCGGGAGGAGCCCAGAGGTGAGGTTCGGCAAGTCCTGCTGGAGACGCCGCCATGATGGACAGCTCCGGCCCCAGAAGGCCCCTTAGCCAAGGATCCCGCCTTCTAACACTGCCACCCCACCTCCCTGCCCACTGGCACCACACACATCGTGCTGGCTCTTTACCGCCTGTGTTCTCCAGCAAGGAAATGCAAGGGAATGGCCGAAGGAGGGCAGAGGGTCGGGGTTCCTGCAAGGATCCGCTTCTGGCAGTCTCTTCACAGGGATAGCTGGGGCTCTCCTCAGCACACACCCTTCTGGCTGGGCCTCGCTCTTTCCAGAGGAAGGACAGGGAGGAACAGCCCAGGAAAGTAGCTTTAAGAACTAGTAATCGGCCAGCGGGCGAGGGGAGGGAGTCAAGAGCCCTGGGGTTGGGCCCTTGTGGGTGCAGATGGTCCCACAGCCCCTTGCCCGTCTAGACGAGAGGCTAGGCCTCGGGCAACACAGTGTCCACAGGGAAGGGTGCAGAGCCACTAGCCCTGCCCCGCCATCTGTTCTCGATCAGTGTGGACGGCCCAAGCCTCTCCAAAGCCCGGAAGCAGTTCACGAGAAAGTGTTCTGGAAGAGGCGGAGCACCTGGAAATCTCCCAGAAGCCTCCTCCACCAGTTCAGATTGGCTTCCCCCTCTAAGGCAGACGCATCAGTGACACCTGGTGGCTGCTACAGGTCACAGCTGGCTCCCGTCTTCCCCCTCGCCTCCCTCTGGGGTGGTTTCACGAAGTCAAGGAGCCGGCCTCAGGTTCCAACTTGAAGAGCCAGGGGGGGAAGTACACAGTCTCCCTCTCCTCTGGGATGCAAAGGGCGCGAAGGTACAGAGGCCTTGAGGCCAGGGGCTGATTCCTATCGTGGGTGAGCACAAGTGGGAACCTTCAGGAACGCAGGTGAGGATATGGCTCGTTCCTGTTTGCTGTCTGACCTCGCCGGCCCCTTCTGCCCTCGGTCCCCACATCTGTGCGCCGGGGCCTCTCCAGCATTCATGCTCTAGTCTGCAGCTCCACTCTTTAAACCATGCTCTAATTATCTAATATTATCCCTTTCCCTTGCAGTAATTTATTCCCTACCTGGACTGTCTCTCCCCTCACAGTTCCCCACCCTCCCTGCCTGGGCCAAGTGAGGAGCTTGACAGGCCTCCAAGCAGAGCCTGGGCCCCACAGGACCTGCTCCCATCCCCTGTCCCTTCTGCCCTCCAGGGGACGCGGCCCCTCTACAGCTCCCTAGTGTGTATGTTGGTGGAGGTGAATGTTCTAGAAATAAGTAAGACACCGTGCCCACCCTCGTTAGGTGGAGAAAAGTTCCAGAGATGTTTCAGAAATTGGATCAAGCCGGGTCCTTAACTTCAAGAAATTCCCACTGTACTTGATCTCGTCTTTCTCTCTTGCTCATTTACGGAAAACGGGGCCCGTTTCATCATAGCCTCCCCCCGCCGTGCCCCCCACCCCTGCTGTGCTGCCATGTAACTGCCTCATTCTTCGTAGCTGCAGCTGGTTTCTCCAAGGCTCCTGCTTAAAGTCAGTATATCACTGTGGCTATAAGCAAGCTGGTGCTAAGCCTGGATAAGCCCCCCTTCTGCACCTTACCCACACCTTGCAAGCCTCAGCCCCTCACATGGGGCCCTCAGGGGGAGCACAGCTCCTGTGGTTCCCCTGAGGGCAGGGGTCATTTCTGGTCCTGCAAACCTAAACTGTTTCGCTCCAGCAGCAACACAATCAGCATCATCCCATCGGCCCGTCTAGATTGTCTGCTTCCTCCGTTGCTCCCTGCAGCTGTAAGCCAGAGGGGATTTCCCTAGGATTTGAGGAAGCCCCTCCTCCACGCACAAGTTCATTCTTTCAGTGCCATTGACATCTACGCGTCCAGGTGTGTAAGTAGGTGTGTAGGTTACTCTACATAGATCTGTTCTTTCTTCAAAACCATGTTAACTTTGTGAAACAACTTCTACATTCCAACACGCTTCACAGCAGAGGAAATAAAGTGATATGAAAAATATCCTGCTTGAACTTGACAGTGTGAACAAGTCAAGAGCGCCTTGGAGCTATCTTGCCACCCTTCTCCTCCCACCGCCCACCTCTTACCTGCTCTAAGGAGATGATGGGTGGAGAAAGGATCCGATTCCTAAGAAACTCTAAGAAAACCATTCCAACGCCTTTCCTCGGCAAATTTCTCCCAAACTCACAACGGTCATAAAAAACTATTCCTAAAGTCAGATCGGCAATCTGAGAGTTACATTTGAAGCCCAAAGGCTTGGATTCTTTCAACCCACAGATATCAAATTGTTGGGGGTCTCCCACAGGCTCATTACTGAGCCAGATACCGAAAGACACAAAACAGTCACCGTTCCTGACCAAGGAAAACTTACGGTTTAGTTGCGGAGATGTAGTTAACAAACACGAAAGAGTGGCAAAGCTATATCAAGGGCCGAGAAGAGAGATTCTACAGGCCTCGCAGAAGGGCAAGAACCGGGTGCCCAGAAATCTGCCTTCAGACAGAAGGTTGATTTCAGAAGTGGGTTCGGGATCCTCCCGGCCTACGCCATTTTCTTTAGGCCGAAAACTGCCAGATACTGCCTCACCCTCTAATACCTGCCTTAGTTCAGTGGACATCGACTATGTGCAAGGTTCCCAGCTCAGAATTAAGGGTAGGCCATATCCTTGTCCATGCCCTTGAGGAATTCTTAGCTTGGTAAAGGGGAAAACCCTTGGAGTAATTCCATGTCCTAAGTGTTCGTAGCAAGGCATTGTACAAAGAGCATGGTGGGGAGGGCCTCTACCTCTGTGGAGGGACGCCAGAAGGACTCCTATCTTTCGAGCTGGATCTTAAGGGATGAATCAGATTTTGCGTGGTGGGGGAAAGGGCGGGGGGGTGGGGGGTGGGGTGGGGAATCACATAACCAGGAGAGAAAAGCCAAAAGGTAGGAAGGCATGGAGTATATAAAACCTGCAGAGTGTGTGTGTGTGTGTGTGTGTGCATGCCCGAGAAAGGAAGAGGAATGTGTTTAGGGTCACAGAGTGGCCTGCCTCAGCAGGGAATATATACCCATTGTCCAAAAAACCAGGAGGGTTCCTGAAATTTCCACCCCCGCCCATGCAAGGGGCAGCAACGGGGTCAACTGGCCAGACTCCTGTCCCCACTGCCTGCCACCTCCTTTCCATCAGCATGCCTTGTGCTTCTCCTAATGAGACATGGGGATTAGGAGGGCCTCTGCACTGCCCTCCCCGTGTGCCACAACCGCATGATGGTGAGCGGGCTCCCACAGATCACACACATGCACGGAAACTAGAGCGTATGGAGGGAGAGCTTGTAAAAGCGGGAGTAGAAGCTGGGACGCGGTCTAGGATGGGACTCCTGAGTCCGAAGGGCGCTCTTTGCCGGGATGTGGGGGACCTGCGCATGCGCCCTAGGAGACTGGCTCAGGCTGCGGGCCTCGCCGCCGCCGCCTCCTCCTCCGAGTTGGCAGAGCGTGTGGGAGGAACAGTCGTGGGCCAGAGTCGTCACGGAGAAAGTGGGGAGGGAGAGTGGGAGCAGGCGGCAAGGGGAATGAATGAACATTCGCATTTGCCTTGCTTGCAGGGAATTAATGGCGTGGGTTGGGGGGGGCGGGGCAGAGCCCAGCCTGACTGGGGTCTGGGGTGGGGGAGAGTTAGTCTCCGCCTGCAAAGCTGTGGAGAGAAAGTGGGGGAGGACAGCATGCCAAATGTGCCATCTGCTTCCTGGGCACCCTGCTGGCTCCAGGGCTATCTCTCCCTCCACCAGCAGAGCCCCCGTTGGTGACTGTCTCCAGATGGTGGGCTACCAGGGCCACAGGAACATGCGTATCTTCGGTGACCGGGTCCTCGGGCTGGGGGATGCCTCCTCCACACCAGCTGGTGCCCGGGAACATTGCAGGCCAAGCACTGGCCCTTGGGCCAGGCTCTTCGATCTGCCCCTTCACCTGGTATGCCAGGGCAGAGATGCGTCCTGCCAAGGCCATCTGTTCTGAGGGCATCGAGGCACATGATCTCAGAACTGGGGTGGGGGATGGGGGATGAGGTGAAAAGAGGCAGGGTCATATGAACAAACGACAACTCTCTGGCCTGAGAGTCAGAAATCTAAGCCCTGGTCCTGGCTCGGTGTGACCTTGGGTAAGTCACTGCACTTAGCTGGACCTCGGTTTCTTATCTGTTGGGTAAGTGGTTTGGACTAGATGATCGTCGGGGAGCTTCACAGCCAGGAGTCAGTATGTGGTCGGTGGGAGGGAGTAGGGAGCAAGGGGCAGCAAGGAAGAACCCCCCATCCCCAGGCAAGCACGCAGGCTGGCAGAATACAGGGGAACCCCTTAGCCTGAGGCACCAAGGAAAAGATCCCCTCTCCTGATACATACATCTTTGGTGGGGGTGGGGGGAGAGGATTCTTCTCGGCCCCCTGAGGACCCCACACAATGCCTCCTGGTGTTCATGATCAGGAATTCCTTTCTAGGGTCCACCCTCAGTGGACTGAGAGAATTCCTTGTGTCCTCCTTGCCGTCATCATCGTCATCATCACTGGAGAACTTGAAGCCGGGTCTTCAAATCCTGCCCCAACCCCGTTCACCTTCTCTTTGAACTGCCTCCCTCTGGTGACTTTTGGGCAGTTATAGCCCCATGTTGGGGCTCCAGGTGGTGGGTGGTGGTGTGGTCAGAGTGCCTTAACTCAGCCTCTTTGAATCTTCGGGTTCCATCTGGAAAAAAGCAAGAAAGTCAAGCCCCATCCTTCTGAATGCTCCCCCCACCTGCTGTCTGTTCCCTTAGGGAGTCGGAACTGCCAGCCCCCTCAGAGCGGCCTGGAAAGGAGAAAAGCAGCAGACAAAGAAAGAGGAGAGAAGAGAGTGGGAGGTGGGGGGGGGCGGTACATGTGGGGGTGGCAGTGGAGGAGGTAGAGGGAGAGAGAGAAATTCCCAGCCACCGAGCAAAGGAATAGGATGGGGGACCCGCTGAGCAAAGAGAAGGGGGAACAGCTGGAGACCAGCAAGAAGAGAAGTCTGATTGGCCACACGCTGGCCTCAGCCAGCGCCCCGCTGTCTACCCTGGCCCACTGCAGACGACCTTTCCAGCAGAGTCCCTACTTCTCGGGAGGCTGCGAGGCTCTGTTCCTTCGGAAACAGCATTGTGTGGGGTAAGGTTCAAGGTTTGAGGTGAGATTGGTATGCAAATGAGGGGCTGTGGTGCAGGCTGGGAGGGACTGGGGTGGGGGGGCAGGGGGATGGAGGGAGTTTCAGCCTCTGGGCAAGAGAAGTTGGAAGGGGCTGCTGGGCGTTGGGGTTCGGGGGGGCAAAAGCTCTGATGAAAAAAATCATTCTTGCCACTGCAGAGGGCTTACCCTGGGCCCAGCTGAAATGAACAAAGGAGACGAACGTGCTAGATACTTCTGCAGCTGCACTATCAGAAACACGCCCGCTCCCTCACACCCGCACCACACACATTCCCTGACCCGTCTGTGCCTCTGTGCAGGAACTCGCGCAGACGCTTCTGCTTACGTGCTCATCACGCACGCACGTAATCACTGGTGCACACACGCAGACATCTAGGGAACTCTCTAGATGTGTACATGCCCCCCCAGCTACATGCAAGGAACACTTTCTGTTCCCGTGATCATTTGTTTCTAAAAAGCTGTATTTAGGGGTGCCCCCGGGGAGGCTCAGTCGGTTGAGCTTCCGACTTCGACTTCGGCTCAGGTCATGATCTCACAGTTCTTGAGGTCGAGCTCACTGCTGTCAGAGGGGAGCCTGCTTCGGGTCCCCTGGCCCCCTTTCTCTCTGCTCCGCCACCACTTATGTTCTCTCTCTTTCTCTCCAAACAAGTAAAGGTTTTTCTTTTTTAAAGCTGCATTAAAAAAAAAAAAAAAAAAGCTGCATTTAGGAAGTATATTTTATAACTAACGTTCTTTTTACATTATATGTCAGTTTTTAAAAGCATGAACTCTGAGCGTGCTAGGTGTGCCTTAGTTATCTCTGCACCTCCAGAGAGGAGTCCAGTGCCCGGAACATAACGGACACCCCATAAATGTTTGTTGAGCAAATGTGTGATGGATGCATGATCTTTTAAAAAGCCGCAAGGCTCCTTGATGATGAGATTTCTCTAAACCTAGCTTGGTGACTAATGATGGTACTCTGCGCGTGTGGTCGTTAGGACATTTGTATAAATGCACGAGTGTATGCCTAATTAGTAGGGAGGTGTGCAGACAGGGAGCCTTGCATGAGATGAGTAAACGAGCCTTTGCCAGGTGTCTACACGTGCCTGTGTGAGCGAAACTCAGCGTGTGTGAGAGCCCACTGGCACTGAAGTTGGGTGGCGGTGGGAGGGGCTGGCAGGAGAAGCCCCCTAGACAGAGCCCCAGCCGTTAGGGGGCTTGCACACGCGATAGATACACTGAGTGTATAATGACAGGGAGTCGGCAGGTGTGGGGGTGGGAAGTGAGTCGTTCCCGAGAGAACCCTGCCTCTTGGGCGGCTGCCCCTCCTCCTGCCCGTCCCCCAGGACTGGGCTCCGACGTGATTTAACCTCCTCCTCATTTCTGCTGCCACTGCCTCCCAGGGTCCCCATGAAGCTCCTGGCTTTCCTGAGCCTGCTGGCCCTGGTGCTGCTAGAAGCAGGGACAGCTTCTCCCCCAAAGGGGAGGAAGAGGAGAGACCCGACGAACGAGGAAGGAGATTCTTACGAGGTCCTCAATCTGGGGAACTACGTCCCTGACCTGGACAACTACGATGAGGTCATTGACCTGAGCGACTATGAAGGGCTCATGGACTATGAGGACCAGCTCCCTGAGGTAAGGAGCACACAGCAGACCAACTGTGTTCCCTGTAAGAACTGGGTGTCGGGGCCCGGCCCCTCTCCAGCTGCCCGCAGTGCAGGCATCTCAAGCCTCCACGTCTTTCTCCAGGAGGTGGAAATTCTTGTCCCTCCATAGGAACTTATCACGTAGATAATGCTAAGAAAGAGGACAGCAAAAGTTCAATTTCTTCGTCGGCTTCTAGTAAACCTGACGGGATCCCCCATAGAAGTCATCTGTAGCCTGCCGTCACATAAGACCATAAGCCATGTCTCACTGGGTGGGAGTCAGCGACGTCTTCATATTCTCGCTAGAAAAAGAAGCTCCAAACCCCATCTGCTCTGTCTTCTAGTCTGAAGTTCTTTCTCAGCGCTTCCTGGCCTTTGCAGGGGCTGATCTGCAGCCCGCACCCGTTGGCTGCGTGAGCTCAGTCAGTGCTGAGCAAGAGGAAGCGTGGCGGCCCGGGCGACCCAGAGACACGGATTCCAGCTCTGGACAGCTTGGCCACCAGCCGCCTCCTTGATCCCTGGTGCTCTCCTCTCTGGGCCCATTTCCTCCTCCATGTAAGGAAGATACTGGACCAGATGCTCTTTAAGAAGTTCCCTTCCTCCCTCCCCCTTTTCTCCACAGTGACTCTTTGTAAGTTTGAAATCGGGCACTGAGGTCCGTAGAGTCCAAAGTCAATAACTGGCCTACTGTGTGCTACGTGCTATGTCTCCAGGTCAAAGCAGGATCCAGCCTGGATCCTCCAGCCAGGATCGGTTCCACTCAGAGCACGGTGGATCCAAGGGCACTCTCGTCAAAGCCCACCGTGGCCAAGCCTACTATGCTGGGCCTCCCAGGCTCCCCAAGCAGCCACGGTGAGTTCACGGTCACAGGTCTCAGTACGCATAGGTCACAGGCCATGTAGCCGTGACCCAGCCCTGGGGCTACTACAGTAAAGTGTGGTTGGGGTAGGGAGGGAAGGGTCGGGAGCTAACCTTTACTGTAAGGGAGAGTTAAAAGCTAACCTTTACTGTAACCTTTACTGTAAGCTGTCCCTACTGCTTTTTGCTGGATAGGAGGCCAAAAAGAAAAAGAAAAAGAAAAAAGAAAAGCAAGAACTCTGCTCTTCCTAGCAAAGCCACCCTACCTTAATTAACAGCATCACTAGGGGAGCGGGTTGAGTGGTAATTAGATTAGAGACAATTAAAAGCCTGCAGAGGAGAATAAATAACTTTGTGGCTGTCACTTGGCATGGGGGCAGATGAAGCAGTCATACTGCTTTTCGGCTCTAAATTCCCCCTTAGCAGCTCTCTTCCCCTCCCTGATGCCCTCCTGGAGACTGGGACACCGGCACGTCTGACAATAAGGGGTTGGCACTCTTTGGGGATCAAACTGAAGCAGGGGAGGGATGCGGTTAATTCCTGACTTGCTTGTCCCTGGTCCCTGTTCTCCTGAGATATTTGCCTTGGATGGATCTAGTGTATCCGGGCATCAGTAGGAACCCATGACCTCTCGGAGCTGTAGCATCCCGGGCTTAAAAAGACCATAAAAGCCCTCAGCTTGATGTGCCATTCAAGGCCTTGGGCTAAGAAGGGCCCTGAGGTCCTCTCTGCTCCACCCATAGTGGTCACTGCCTGCAAAGAAAAGCTGCCTCTTAATCTCGGGGCTGTGTCCCTGCTAACAGATTTCGCCCTTGAGTTGGATGAGCGGTGGTCTCCCGTAATCTCTTGTAGTGGCAAGTAACGGAAACTACCTGCACCAGTCGGTTGTATGAGCCAGCAAAGCCGTCCCAACTTTTCAAAGCCAGTTTGGGCTTGAAGGCCTGACTTATGTCTAATGACCACCGGTCATGGCATGAGAACAGGAGAGAGCTATTTCCTGGGATGCTGACATCATAAGAACGGGAAATGAATCCTAGGCAAGCACTGTCCACTCCGTCGTGGCTTCATTCTGCTTCTCGGAGCCAGACAGAACGTGTCTAACTCCTCGCCCACAAGGCAGATGGCAGGACCAGCAACCATTAGCCATTTCGCCTAGTTCTGCCTTTACTTTATCTTCATTGTGCCTTTGGGGACCAGAGAGGAGCCCCTATGGAAAAAAGACCAATGGATGTCCTAGAAACACCCACACGGGCCCGGGAAAACCTGCATCGGATTGGGGCCTGATAAGAGGACCAGTGGGCCGAGACTGGGTGACAACGGGGTGAGGATCTGCTCCTCTTAGGTTGGGGGCTGAGGGCCGGGCCGGGGGCAGCCCACGGCACTGCCTCGGCGCATTGCGACATTGAGTTCTAACCGTGGCTCAGACACTCCCTGGGGCAAGGGCCGCCGGTCCCGGAGGCTGAAGGCAGTCTGAGAAGGGTCTCCCTGTGTTCTGCCTTGCAGCTGAGCCAGGCCTGCCTACCTGTCTGGTATGCGTGTGCCTTGGTTCCTCCGTGTACTGCGACGATGCTGACCTGGAGAGCATCCCGCCTCTCCCCAAGACAACCACTTACCTGTACGCCCGCTTCAACCGCATCAGCCGGATCCGAGCTGGAGACTTCAAAGGGCTGAGTATGTAATGCTCTGGCACAGCAGGAGGGCAGGACTGGCGGAGGGAACCCCACGGGCCCTCCCCTGGGCCCCAGCCACACGAGCTGTCACACAGCGTCCCACCTGTGTTAGCCTTTCCCTGTTCGTTTCCAGTCTCCCCAGCTACCAAATGGAAATAGCCCCAAGTCTCCCTGATTCCTTTCCTTGAAGATGTTGGATAACAGAAGTGACCCGCCCACCTTTGTTCTCCCCAAAGCTCTGGAAAGCGGGGAAGGGGAAGATAGGATCAGGCCTCCATTTTCAGGATTCCCAGCCACTACAGCTCTGTGCCCTCCTGGCCTCTGGACAAGACCAGGCTACGTCGATTCTCCACAGCACTGACGCCATTTATCCATTTTTTGTTTGTCGTGTTTTCCTTCTGCCTTATACTTATTCCTATTCCTATTGCTAACATTCCTAAGGCATGTTATTCCTATGCCTTATACCCTGCCTCAGATAGGAAACCTGGGCTCAAATCCAGATGCTAGCACTAAATCCCATAGCCTTCTGGGCCATGGCGTCCTTTCGCGTCAACTAATGGTGAAGGGTGGGGGTGGGATGGGTCTAAGGATTGGTGGGCCTATTGGGTCTTGCCCTACAAAGGTTTCTACCAAACCCATATCCATGGGCAGCCACCCCACAGGACAGAACTCCATAAGAAAGTATGGCCGAATCTGAGGGCTTTCCCAGGAGGCCCTGGTTTATCACGTCATTTCTTCTGGCTTGGACCTCACACGGGTGGAGAACTGGCTGGCATTGCCTATCTTTAAAAGGATGGGGCAGGGTACAGGTAGGTCCAGCAAGGGCCAGGAAGGATAGCGCGTCTCGTGACTTTCTGTATCCTCCCCCGTACCCCATAGCAAAACTGAAGAAGATCGACCTTTCCAGCAATTCCATCTCCTCCATTGATGATGACGCCCTCCGCCTGCTGCCTGCCCTGCGGGACCTGATCCTCCCAGAGAACCAGCTGGCGGCTCTGCCCGTGCTGCCCGCTGGCATCGAGGTCCTGGACGTCCGCCTGAACCGGCTCCAGAGCTCCGGAATACAGCCCGAAGCCTTCAGGGTGAGCCAGGGCCTAAAGTCCTCCATTTACCACTCTCCACGCATGCCCACAACCACACGCACACACACACACACACACACACACACACACCCTTGCCCTCATGGGAAGTCCCTGCTCCAACGCTATCCTGGGTATGAAAATCGAACCCCATTTTCTTCATCTGTTCCCATTTATTAAACTTTTTTTTTTTTTTTTTGGTTTCAAGAAACTGATTCTGACTCCAGAAGAGGGTGTCTTACGACACGCCATCCCAAGAACTTCCAGGAAAAGGAAATGCAGGCCTCATGGGCTTGTTACTGGAAATGGGGGAGGGGGGGGTGGCACCAGAAATGAGAGTCAGCAGCTCTCCCTCCGCCTCTTCCGGCACATGGCCTCTCGGCACGTCTGTCCCATTCACCTCTTGGCCCCCGCAGCACCTGCGCCCCTAATACTTAGGCTGTGCTGTGGCTTGAGATCGTGCTGGCTCCAACCCTAACCTACCTAAAATTTGGAAAAAAGTGGGCTTTGGAAAAAAGCCCACTACTAACTGATTTTCTCTGACCAAGTGCTTGCGAGAGACCATCTGATGGATCTCTGGCTGGCCACTCGTGCTGGGAAAGGCTAAACCCGAGGCACAAACGTGGCCCCTGCGACTGTCCCCTCAATGGGGCTCTGAGAGCTCCAGGAGTGGTGCCAGGGAGGCCGCGAGGAGGGGCTCACGCCCAGCTCTGCCACACGCACCCGCTCAGCCTGCCTCACGTGTGCTTTGGGCTCTCACTCTGCCGCTCCAGACGTTTCCAGAACATTCTCTTCACAGCCACTCCAGGACAAGATTTGGAGACTTCTCATTTGGGAAAAGTTGAGGCTGAACTGGGATGGCCCCTTGTCCTCCCTCCCACCCCGTCCGCGCCCCCTCTCCCCCGCCTACCCCTCGCTGCTCCTCATTACCAGCTCCGGCAGGCTCCCCCAGCTGCCAGACCTCAATGACAGCAGCTCTCCTGCTGCCCCTGGTGAGAGTTAGTGCCTGTGAGCTCCCGAGAGACTGGGCATCCCGTGCAGCACCCAGGCCTGAGCCTGACACGTGGCTGAGGCTCAGGAGGCCCTCAGTGAACACTGGGGCCCCGCTGGGCACCTGTCACTGCCAGGTCCCACGACCCCTGCCAGCCTCCCATGCCCTCTGCCTCCTCCCCAGGGGCTAGAGAAGCTGCAGTTCCTCTACCTGGCTGACAACTTGCTGGACTCCATCCCCGGGCCCCTGCCCCCCAGCCTGCGCTCACTGCACCTGCAGGTAAGCAGCCTCCCCAAGACCAAGAGCATTGCAGAGAGCCCAAGGGCATCCTGAGAATGCGGTGGGGTCTCCTTCCCAGGGAGCTTACTGGAGGCTTGGAGCAGAGGTCTTGCCCAGGCCATCGCCCACAGCCTCGGAGCGACTGCCTTCCTTTCCTTCCGAAGATGCTTCCTGTCCCTCAGCATCCTTCACCCCACCTCGCCAGCGGCTGGTTCCTTCCTCTGTCTCCTCCTCCTCCTCCTCCCTCCCTGCTCTCCACATCCATCCTCCACAGGCCTTCTCTCCTCACCCCTTGCTGCATGGCCTCGGCCTCATGTGCCTCGGTTTCTCCACTCCCAAGAGGGGAGCTGGTGGGGAGAGCGGATTGATCTGTGCCTTCGGCGCTGCCTGGGGGCAGACTCTCCAGGGGGAGGTTTGGCAGCTGTCAATGTGTTCTTTCCAGAATAACATGATAGAGACCATGCAGAAAGACGCCTTCTGTGACACTGAGGAGCACAAACACAGCCGGAGGCAGCTGGAAGACATCCGCCTAGACGGCAATCCCATCAACCTGGGCTTCTTCCCCAGCGCCTACTTCTGCCTGCCTCGCCTCCCCACCGGCCGCTGCTGCTAGCTCACCGCTCCCCGTGCGGCGGGAAGGGTGCAGGCCTCGCCTCCACGCGGTGGTCTGTCATCCAGGCCGGAATCGGCCCCCTGATCCAGTTGCAAAACTCACCCTCGCCCCCTGCCCCCACGGGCTGCACACGCGCACGCACACACACACACATGCATGCACACATAGATACACACACACACACACACAGACATATAGACGTGCACGCGGAAACATAGACATACACACAGACACACGGACACACACGCGGGCACACGGACACAGACACGCACACAGACACACACGCGAAAGCGTCCCGCAGTAGCCAAATTTGCATTTTCTCATTCTCTTTCCTTAGCACCTTATGGCTCCTGACTCAGAAAATAGCAGCGTCTGGAGCAAAGCTCACTCCCATATTCGCCATCCGTCCTACCCACACAGAATGCCGGGAAGTCATGTACGAGGAAGAGGAGGAGGAGGAGGAGAGAAAGAAGGGGGAAGTGGGAGAAGCAATGGCATGCGGGAGCCAGCTCTTACTACGAGGCTTACAGAACCAATTATTACACTTCCCAGACTTTTGTAAGCCAGTGGCCGAACAGGGCTTTCATTCAGGATTACATTATAAGCTCGCATTTAGATATATGATGTTGAAAGCGCATGTAATAAATACTCAAACTCATGACTTCCCAATTATTTTACTAGTAAGCAATAAGTTCTTGAACTTACTCGCATCCGTGATGTAGTATCCAGTGACGGGCCCCTTAGTGCTTGTTTTTCCCGACAACACTTCCAAGTGATGTCACATGGGTAGTTTGAAATCGGCCATGGTGAGAGTTCTACCATGGAAATCAGTAAACGCGACCCATCGGGATTCTCTGAGAGAGAGAGAGAGAGAGAGAGAGATGGTTGTTAAACATTTGCCAGCTCACCACTGAGGACAGAATAGCTATGTCGCCCACCAGGGTAGGGTGGGGTTTCTATGAGGCTTGCTTTATTTTCTTGCTCTTCCTAGGCCAAGGGCTTCCTGTTAGATTTGGAGGGGGACATTCATAAGGATGGAGACTAGGGGCGCCTGGGTGGTTCAGTCGGTGGAGCGTCCGACGTCAGCTCAGGTCATGATCTCGCGGTTCGTGAGTTCGAGCCCCGTGTCGGGCTCTGTGCTGCCGGCTCAGAACCTGGAGCCTCTTTGGATTCTGTGTCTCCCCCTCTCTCTGCCCCTCCCCTCCTCATGCTCTGTCTCTCTCTGTCTCAAAAATAAATAAAACATTAAAAAAATGTTTAATAAAAAAAATAAGGACAGAGACTGACAAGAATCTTCACCTGGATGCCCTCCTTGTAACGCTTACCTGTTCCTGGCACACTGGGGACCCTCTGAGCCCGGCTCAGCCGGGGCGGTTCAATCCTTCCCGTGCTCGCTTCCGTGTTTAACCACCAGAGGGCAGCCTTGCGCAAGGATAAATAAATAAATAACTAGCAATTACTCACCTGCAGCCTTGGGTTCTGGGCGAGGTCTGCTGTGATGGGAGATGGGAAGAAGGCCAACTATGATCTAGCTGACTTGTTCCTTGAATCATGAAGACAGGAGAGATGTCGCCCTTCTCCTTATAAGGAGATGTTGGGCAAGAGGGACGTAATAGATGGGCGCTTGGCAGCAGGTGTTGACTGAAGGATAAAAGGGGGTCGAGGCAGGCAATTGACTCCTTCATCCAGCAAGGATTTTATCGAGCACCTACCTGCCCGGTGCCAGGCACTGTGTTACATGCTGGTGATCTGATGATGTGCAACAGACGTACTCCTTTTCCTCCTGGAGCTTAGAGTCTGGCACCGAAGATGCATGCTAAACGGTCACACAACCACACTATGCAACTCCTGACACACGTGATAAGAGGATTCTGCAGAATGCTATGAGAGCTTACAGGAGGGAGACCCAGTCTGAGGCCCGAAGACCTTTAAGAAACAACATCTAAGCTGAAACTAGACCAAGGAGCGGGAGTTAGCCGGGCACTCAGTTGCCACGGCAATCACTCGAGGTGGCGGTGGGGGGACGGTCCCCGAGTCCGGCTGGGCAGGTATGTGTCTGTGGCCTGCGTGGAAGGGAACCTGCTCAAAGTTCTCCAAGTTCTTTGGGTCCTCAGGACAGTCCCGTACACAGACAAGTCAGGGGTTATTAGCCACATTCTTCAGATGAAGAAATCAAGAACTCCAGAAGATAAAGTGCTTACTGGAGCTCACGTAGCTAGCTGAGGCCTGAACCAAGACTCGATACATTTCACGGGCTGCAAATGGAGTGGGAAGTTTGTTTTTTTTTTAACGTATATTTTGTATTGTATTTTTGACAGAGAGAGAGAGACAGAGCACGAGTGGGGGAAGGGGCAGAGAGAGAGAAAGAGAGGGAGACACAGAGTCCGAAGCAGGCTCCAGGCTCAGAGCTGTCAGCCCAGAGCCCGACGCAGGGCTCGAACTCGTGAACCACGAGATCACGGCCCACGCCGAAGACGGAGGCTTAACGGACGGAGCCACCCAGGCGCCCCTTGGAGTGGGAAGTCTTAAAGGTGAGAGGGTGCCCTCGTGCTTCCTGTGCTGCCGGCTCCCACTCTCCTAGAGATCCAGGGATTCCGGCACAACTGAGGCTGGGAAAACAGCCAATCGCTCCCTGCCTTTCAAAACGGCAGAGAACAGCGGAATTTCAGAACAGTGAAGTCTGGCTCTTCCTCTTCTGTCTTCTAAGGAGCTCGATACAGTGGGAGGGCTCTCTCTCTCTCTCTCATCCATCAGTTCTATCCTCTTCCATGTCCTTCTCTGTTTGGTTACAACAAGGCCTAGGCATACCGCACCTGAAAGCTTCAAGACCCCAACTGCAAGAAACCCTGTGTGGGAAAAAAAACACCAAAAAAAAAAAAAAAAAAAAACCAAAGAGAACTTTCCAGAACTGGGGCCCCTCTGTGCTAGAAGCCACATCATACCCACATGCCCCAAGGTTAATCTGTGCTGAGTAAAGAAAGTCATCTGACCCCCGCTCTGTGGCAGAGAAGGGGCCTAGTAGTCCCCGCGCTCCGGAATTGGCCAGATGCTGTAATAGAAGCTATTAGGCACATCACTGAACCCCAGCAACAACCCTAGACAGTAGGGATGTTTATCTCCACACTGGGGACAGGGCAACAGGCGGTGGCCCAAATGAACAGAGCAGCACGTGGCGGGGCCGGGATTCAAAACCGCGTCCCTCCCGACACGGGGTCCCAAGTCCCGCTCTTGTACCTCCCTTCGGCGCAGGCACCTCTCTCCAGGCCAAAGGAGGCGGCGGCTCTCGAGGGTTTCTTTCCTGAGGCTGTGTTACTACCCTGGGCAGGAAGGATCTCCCCAGGGACCTGCTGCCTGTGCAGCTGTCCCCCAGCTCATCTCCCATTTTGGGCAAGGGAAGCCCCAGGAATAGGAAGAATGCCCTTGCTGGCCACCCCCCTGAAGAAATTCTAAACGGTGCATCTGTCCCCAGGCCTCTCTGGAATCCGGAGAGGGGATGGGCAGGGAGAGAAATCCAAGCCGGCTCCCAGCAGCTGTTACATCTTAACAAGAAGGAGCTGGGGCTCTGGCTTCTCAGGGACCCACAGGCGTTAGGGTCAGGCTCCCGGCAGGGGAGCAGAGAGCACCTCTTTATGCAGAGTGAGGCCGAGGCACGTTGACTGCCGGACCGACTGTTGATGAGCAGACCGAGGTTGGCTTCCAATCCACGTCTTCTAAGAGCAGGACTTTCCAAGGCTCACTCATCCGGGTCGTTAGTGGCCATCGGCACCTGTGCTCAACCTTGGCCACCTTGGTGAGGGCCCTTGCTCTCGGGTGACTCCTCGGTGGCCATCCAGCCAGCGCTGTAGGAAGAAGCCCCGCCCCCGCCCCCCCCCCCCCCCCACTCTTCAGACTTCTGTCCTGCCCTGTCCTGTGAGGAGGCGGGGATGGGGGGGCAGGCAGGGAACCCCAGCAGTGGGAGTTTGCAGTGACCGCCCCTCCACTTGCCCGCCCTCAGATCCACGGCAAGGTCAGGGCCAGAGGGGACTGGTGGAGGGACTGACGGAGGGCGCCAGGAAGGGCTTCCTCCCCTGACCCCGCCTGGACTTGCTTCCTCCTGCCTTTTCCTTTAGTCCCCTCTGGGAATCATAATCTCTTATGCTTCCGCTGTGAATTTGCACTCTACTGAGCTCTTTCATATATGGGATCTCATTTACAGTCCCACCAACTCTGTGAGGAAGGTATTATTATCTCTGGTTTCCAGATAGAATATGGGAGGCTGAGTGATTTAAGAGAAAGATGACTCAACATATAGAAAACACAAGACCAGGGGCGCCTGGCTGGCTCAGACCAAAGAGCACGCGACTGTTAATCTCGGGGTTGCGAGTTCGAGCGCCACGGAGGGTGCAGAGATTACTTAACTAAATAAAACTTGAAAAAAGAAAAGGAAAAGGAAAAACAAGACTGAGGGTGAGGAGGAAGGATCGCCATCATTTCTTGGGAATCCCGGGAGGAGAAACGCGAAATCTCATCCCCAGCTGCAGGAGCAAAGGATTGGTCCCCTCGCTCAGCAGCCCCCAAGGGCTCCTTGAAAAGCAGGAACCGGGAGAGCATTGCCCAGGCTGAAAACATGGGAGTCGCTCACAGAGCCTGAGTTCTGAGCCCGCCTCGAGGCAGTCCGGCCGGAACCCTGATGCAGCACACGAGGTAAGGGGGTGGCGGTGGCCTCTGAGGATCTGAGCTCAGGGAAGCCCTAAGGCTCAAGGACACACTGCCCCCCCATCTCTGCCCCCACCCCGCAGGCGCGTGGGCGGCCCAGCACCCACATGCCCGTGTCTGCGTGTCTGCGCCCTTGTTGCTTCTGGCCAGAAGGAGGGAGGCAGACAGACGGGAGGTGGACCGGGCTGTGCCCCGCCCCCTCTGCCGTCTGGAACTCTCTCATCCTCTCCTTCCTCCGTCCGCCCCTCCCCTCTCCCCACGCTCCACGCCAGCTCAGGTTTGCCCCTCCTCTCTCTCAAGGTTGTCTCTCCAGCTGGCCCAGCTGCACCTTGTCCAGCAGCCACTCTCTCCCTCCCTCCGTTGCTGCCAGCCTGAACCAGGGTCTCCCTATGGAGGGAGGACGTGGCTTTTCCCCCCACCCCTCCCGTGTCTCCCTCCTCTTCCAGGGGTGACACAGCCGCCAAGGGACCACCTTCTTCCTGCTGCACTAAAATAAATTCTCCAAACTCAGGCCTCCTTGTCTTTAGACCACCCTGTGCACCCCTCCCCGACTTGGCCAACCCTGTGGCCCTGGTCACCCATGAACACCTCCCGCCCCCCCCCCCCGCAAACACCTCCCTAAGCATGCACCCACAACACTCTCCCCCTCCTCTCCTCCCCCTGCAAGCCCTCTGTCTCCTTTCCCTTTGTCCCCTTCTGTGCCCCAGGCACCAGAGCAAATAGCTTCTAGTGTTCTCCTGGCCTGGCGGTCCCAGCCCTGCCTTCCAGAATCCTTGCCTTTGCTGTATGTCTAACACACGGTTCATACACAGGAGGAAGGGCAGTGTTTCCCGCTGCAGCCACCTGCAAAGGGACCGTGGTACAAGGGAGTGAACACTAGAAGGAGAGTCCACAGCCCCAGGCCCTGACTAGCTGTGTGACGTGTGGTGGGTCACACCAGCACCCCACTCTGTCCACCTTCCCCTGGGAACTCCCTGGGCCCCAGCTCCCTTGCTCAAAGCATAGCCAAGCCCGAGGGGTTTCGTATGTATCCACAGCCCCATCCCATTCCTAGTCCAAGAACAAAGACCAGACCCTTCCCTGCTGTTGGCTGCAGCACCGACCAGCACCGACGAGGAGGTACCAATGGTGAATGAGAAGAAAGGGAAGCAAGGACGGAAAACAGGCAGCACAGGACATGTCCCGTCTCCCAAGTTCTGATCCGAAGTCAATTGCACTCTGACCCCAAAAGCTGACTTAGCTGCAAGCCCTCCTGAGCCCCTCCTCTGATCCCTGCAGACGAGGGAACAATCCAGACTCTCCCGCTCAGGCCGAGGAACCTTTGACAGGGACACCTGTCCTGACCCATCTTGACAAGATGCTACAGGCCTTGAGCCACACGTGGCATGTAATCAGCATACCCCCACCAAAGGATCACCAACATGCCTGCTCAGGAGGGGCACTGTCTCCCCCAGAAGGGCCCCTGCATCCCAGGACAGGCTCCTGGGGCCCGGCACCTCTTTGGGGGAATCTAAGGAGTCCCCAGGAGACTGTGTCCTGGGAGACAGGTGGGAAGGTACGTTTGAACCTTAGAAACAAGCAATGGCAGGTGACTCTTTGGCCTTTGGAGGAGTGCTATAGGGTGGGGTGGGGGCAGTGAGGAGTGGGGTGGGCAGAGGAGAGGTGGGACTCCTAGAAGTGGCTCTGGGTAGTCCTGAAAAATACCAGGCCAGAAAGATGCAAACAGCCCCCAAGCTGGGAATATTCTGCAGAGTAGGAAGGTATTAAGCAGTTACTCAGATGTTTCAAGCTAAGGCACCCTGCAGAGGAAGAAAAAAACAATGTAGTCTTCTGGGATTCAAGTCTTTCAGAGCATCCATGTACTTGGTTAAAATCAGCTTGCCGACGTGGATGCTGCTCCTTTCGAACAAGGTGGTCTGAAAATCAGGTCTTTCTTAAAGTCAGTGTATCAAGACATCATCCCTGCAGAGATTCTGGAAGGTAGAGAAAGAGGAGAAAGTGAGAAAAATCCAATATTCCACAGGCCCCAAGATTCCCCAGCGTCCTTTGGTCCAAGCCCCTGTGTCCAGGCAGGATTTTACCTGGTGCAGAAGGCCATCTCCTCTGGTTTTAAGGAACAGCCAGAGGTCCGAGAAATGCAAGCTAGCCCGCCCCCGTCAGCAGGAAACTGTGCGAGCCCTCTGCGTTGCATGGATTACCACATCCAGTCCCCATAGTGCGGCCATGAGGTGGGGCACTGCCCATTTTATAGAAGAGCTCAGAGGCGTTAAGTTCCTTGTTCAAGGTCACACAAGTAGGGCAGAATGGAAATGACTGCAAAGCCCTCGGCCCTCCTGGATCGGTGCTGGGGGTCTAGCACAGCTGCTAAAACACCATCACCTCACACTTCCTCCGGGAGCCTTGCACATACAACACACGTAATAAACACATGCTGGGCGCGCTCCGGGGCCGCGGGGGAGGCAGACCTGCTATAGAAATAGGACTGTAAATGGCTCATTTTCTGCCCCTTCCCCCTCCTAGCCCACCCCCCCCACTCCCCCAGATGGGGGCCCAGGCACACCTGGATTTCTCCTCCGAGCCTTTCCAACGCAGATCTTGTCACACCCCCTCCCTTCCTATCTATTGTCTCAGAGCCCGGCTTCTTGGCTCCAGAGCTCCTATTCACGGATTTCTTTCCGCTCCTTCCACCCCGAGTACAATAGGCTCCTTCCCTTATTGGTAAACAGAATCCCAACTAGCCCCGGGGTGGGGGGTGGGGGTGGGGGTGTCCAGGAGGGGCACTGAGCTCCCCGTGAGCTTTGGTCTCATCCTAGTGCAGATAGGAACCCCGGGAGAGGTGGCCTGGCCCCTCTCTTCCTCTCTGCCCAACCCCCCCCCCACACACACACACACACATTCTTGCACACCGCAGCTTTGGAAGACTAGGGCGACTGCTTCTGCCCTTTCTGGAGCTCAGGAACCATTCGTTCATCGTGTGCCTGGAATCCCGGAAGAGGGAAAGCGTTTGTTTGTTTGTTTGTTTGTTTGTTTGTTTTGAGCCACTGTCAAGCCAATTCCCACCACTCCATTCCCAGGGCAAGGTCTGGTGGGTGGGTGTCTGTTGCTTCCTGAGTACCGTCTAGGACCGTCTAGGACAGCCTGCAAAGAAGCAGTAATAAATACGGCAGAGACGCCACGCTGGAGAAAGGGGACACGCCCCACTGGGGAAGCCAGCAGCCGCGACTCCCCCACCACCCAGGCTGATGCGGATCCCCTAGCTCTCCATCTGGCCTCACATGGAGCCCGAGACTCAGTCTTCTGGGCAGGGTGGCGGAGGAACCCCGGAGGCCCACCAGCGATATTTACATAGATCCAGCCCCTGCCTCAGTGTTGGCCGTCTCCAGTGCCCTCCGTTGACTCTTGGAACAACAACCCTTTATTAAATGCCAAGCACCAGGGACATTATGATAAAGACAGACAAGGTCCCTGTTCTCAGTGGGGGAGACAGGCAGTAATGGAATAAACATACAGTAACAGATAAACAATATAATTCAGACAAAGACAGATGCTAGAAGGCAACAGAATGAAGGTGATGTGACAGAGACTAATGGTAGAGACCAGTGACATTAGAAAAGGTAGTCAAGGGGCGCCTGGGTGGCTCAGTTAAGCATCAGACTTTGGCCCAGGTCATGATCTCACAGTTCATGGGTTCGAGCCCCACATTGGGCTCTGCACTGACGGTGGGGAGCCTGCTTAGGATTCTCTCTCTCCCCCAACTCTCTCTCTGCCCCTTCCTCACTTGCTCTCTTTCTCTCTCTCTCTCTCTCTCTCTCTCTCTCTCTCAAATAATAAATTTAAAAAAGAAAGAAAATGTAGTCAAGGAGGGCCTCTCAGAGGTGGTGACGGTTGAGCCCCGGCCTTCATGACCAGCAGGCAGCTGCAGCATAAGAAGCGAGGGAACCACCGGGCTCTGCAGGGAAAGAAGCAAGCAGGGCAAGTGGGTCCACAGGGGAGGCCCGAGGGGAGCAGCCAGTGCCAGGTGGTGGGAGGGGTGGGAGGTAGCGCCGTTCTGAGCATGAAGGTCCTGCGGGATTTCACCCGGGGTGCCATGGGTCCTTCTGCAAGGAGCTCAAGTCCCCCTACCCCCCTTGTGTCCCTGTTCGAGATGCTAAAACACAGGGAAGGAAAGAGACAAAGTGCGATTCACCCACTGGAAGGTGACAGTGATCAGAGCCAGTGTAACCTTTTAAGGGGGAAGAACCCGGTAGCTTGGAGAGGGTGATGAGTGGAAATGGGGAAGTGAAGGGGAGGAAGAAGGGAGACAGGAGCTGGGGGAGGAGTGACAGCAGGAAAGCCCTCAGGGCCAGGGCTTAAGGAGCAGGGACTGAGAGGCTCCCAGAGGGGTAAGGTCAGGTCACCTAAGCACTCGTGCTGGGAGCACCAAGGAGACTGGAGCACAGGTGAGAAGGGTCCCCACAGGAAGCTTCCCCTGCTGTGTGGCCTCAGGCAAGTCGCTTCTCTGTTCCTCTTCTCTGGGCCATGACAGGGTTGGTTTAGATGATCCCCAAGGTACAGTCTGGGACTCTGAGATGCCACGTGTCCTTTTGTTTTCTTGACAAAGACATGAGAAGATAGGGCTTAAAGATGAGGCCAGCTACTGAGTCTCAGGCCCCCCCCCCCATGACATTCTGGGAACAGCTGCCCCCCACTGCGGGGGGGCTGCTCTGCTCCCCTTGGTGCAGACGGGGCACAGTTCCGGGGGCAGGCCCACTCGCTCGCGACATCTGCACACTGCCCAGACCCACCACCTCCCAGGAATGGCCCCTCCCTCGGGGACAGGAACTCCCGGAAGCTTCTTGGCATCTTTTGATGCCAAGACTGGGTGGGATGCAGCCGCCCCGCCCCCTCCCTCCACGGCAAGGCAGAGAAAGGGCCCCAGTGACCATGTCAACGCCACCACCCACCCAAGGAAGGAGTCTGTGACTTGAGTGGGAGAAATGCCCCCTGGGGAGCAGAAGAGCCTTGTCCCCTTGTGAGAGGGCCTAGGGTGACCAGGGACCAGGGCAGAGCCAAGATTTCAGGCCCTCTGTCCTCTCCACCTTGGTGCTTCGGGGCCAGCCTCCAAAGCCTGGCCAGCCCTGTCCTTCCTGGCCCCTTCCCTCTAGATGGCTGCAGGAGCCTGGGGACAGCTCCTTTAATACACTGCCTGCTTTCTCATGCACAATAAATGCTTCCCCACAGAACCTGCTGAGATTTCCACCACATTAGTAATCAGTGCACAGAACAAGAGCTTTCTCTTCCTCTCCTCCCCCGCTCCTGTCTCTCTCCTCCCTTCTCTGTTTCTCTCCCTTACCCTTTACTTTGCCTGCCTCCTCCCCACCCAGCACAGCCACTGCCGCCTCCTGGGAAGCTGAGAAGGTCTATCAACAAATCAGGCTTTGGCCTAAGGAAAACAGGTTTATTTTCCTCACTGTGAGAAGGTGCCTGCCGACGGGACAGCCAGGGAAAGGGTGCATTGTATATTCAAAGCATTATTACCTCCGTGGCTGAATCGGGCCCTATTTTCTCATTTCCCTCCAACGCTGCTCCTCTGCCCTGCCTGCACCTTCCCTCTCCCCACCCACCCCCTCCCCCGCTCCATCTTCTTGCCCCTCACTTGTGAGCCTTTGCCCGCGGGGCCCGCCCACGTCCAATCAGTCCTCATTCTACTCCTTCAGTAATTCAGAGTCATTTCTTTCAGGTGCCGGGGGACCTCAGGCGCCGGGAAGAGAAGGCCTCGTGCAGGGGTGCGTGGGTACCCAAACAAATCATCAAAATACAGAGTGGTAATGGCTGCAGAGGTGATGCACAGAGCCAAGGCAGGAGCCACTCACGGTGCCCCGGGGCGACAGAGAGCAAGGAAGGCGCTCTGAAGGCAGGGTGGTCCGGAAGGTGCTGGAGGCGAGACCTGTGGCTGAGTGGGGGTGCTCACAGGATGAAGGGTGGGCGGGCGACACGTCCTGCAGGCCCATGGCTGGCTCTAGCTCGGCACAACCGGTGGGCTGGGCATGTGGTGCTGGGCAAGGCTGGAGCGGGGAGGGGTGGGGCGTGCAGGGCTGAGCAGGGGCGGGGGATCTGAAGGGCGGGGGTTGGTATTTGGGAAGTCCTGTGCCAGGTGGTTTTGAAGGAGATGAGCCTGGGGTCTAGGGCGGGGAGCCGGCCTGAGGGTGTGAATTCAGAGCCCTGGGATAGATTGCGGGTGTGGGGCTCTGGGCAGAGGGGCGAACTGGATCCGGGAGTGGCTATGGGACAGACTCCCGATCACCCCTGGCCAGGGACCGGCCCGGGGACGGCCCGGTGGGCGCTCAAGCAGAAGAGACACCAGAGAGGCAGCAACAGCAGAGGCGAACCACCCAGAAGGGAAGGAGAGGGGTCAGGCCTCCCGTGGAGCCAGTGTGGGCACCGCACAGCCCAAGTGCTCTGCGAGCAGTCTGAGCTCGCACCGCCTCTCCCCTCATCCCCTGGGTCCTCCTTCCGCCACCCATCAGCAGTCACAGTGCCGCCTTCACGCTGAGCATCACTTGGCAGTCCAGGCCTCTAGGCAGGCTCCAGCGGATGGAAAATGCACGACCCTCCTGCTCAGAGAGCTCTCTAACGGGAGAGGTGGGCACAAAATCCCCATTCAGTAAAAAAAGCAACCAAGTAATATGAACAAGGAGTGCACCTACCTGTCAAATTAGTTCACGCTAAAGGGACGCCAGAGAGAAGGGGCCGACTCGGGGAAGGAAGGCAGGGACCCCCTCTCTGGCTGTGGAGCCCTGGGACTGAGTGGGATGTGCCGTCCATAATTCATAATGGATCAATCCTGCAGGGCCCGGCGCGCTGACCCCTCGGAAACCCCTCTCTTCTCTGACAGCTAATTCCATCTCCTTGGAGGCCTAGGGCAGGAAGGTTTCTCTGCAAGATGCACTTGGGGCCCTGCAGCCAGGATGAGAGATGAGCAGGCAAGGGCTGCTCAGGGCAGCCAGGGCAGTGGGGCCGAGCAGAGAGAAATATGACAGCAGAGCAACTCAGACACAAGAGAGGTTCCCCCAGGGGCTGGATGGGGGCAGTGGGGAACTGGCTCCTTCTCTCAGCCATCTCCCCTGGCCTGTCTCCCCAACCAGGTCCTAAGTTCTGTGACACAGGTGACACAGATTGGGGACAGCTGAGAGGGCAAGGTGAGCCATCAAGGGTCCAAAAGATCATCTCTTCCCTCTTTTCCAGGACATCGATTTGGAAAGCCTTGGGGTGCTTTGAGGAGTGGCTTACCCAGCGGCTGAGCACTGTTCCCTGTGCCAGTGCCCCAGAAACGGGCCCAACCCTCAGCTCTCCTGGCATGGATTCAGGCTCTGTTCCACCTCACTCCTTTAGGCGTAAAAGACACCGGGGCCAGCAGCTAGCAGAGGGAGAGACGCATCTCCTGGAAGTCGATCCGATCAGAACTCCATTCTATGGTCCCAGGTAGAGTAGAGCTGCAGTGATCTCTCTGGAAGCTGAGCTGCCAGGCAGGCTGGGGTGGTCCATAGGGGTGATGGGTAAGGCTTCCCCAACTGGGAAGGCCTGGGAAGCCCCAGGCCTCGCATGCCATTTGTTCAGGCCTCCGGGCTGCAAGGTATCCCATCCATGCACGCACAGGCCAGCAAGGATGCCAGCAGGTTACCACTGCCCCCCCAACCCCACCACTCGGCATCAGCTGTGCTGGGGGCGAGGGGGAACAAAGAAACAGTCATGGGGACCACCCTTGCCGGCAGCAGGTAGATGCGGGGCTCTGGGGGAGGAGGGCCTGGGGCTGGAGGCAGCTGGCCCTATTGGGATCGCCTGGCCAGCAGACAGAAGAGGCCTACCTTACTGGCTGGGTAGCGGAGCTCTCTTTTCTGAAGGTGAAGGGGAGGGTCACAGAACATCTCTCAACCAAGCGTTCCACCCCCTGTGGCTTCCTTACTCCCAGGCGTGAGGGTTATGTTGACGAATCAAACACGTACCCCCTTCTAGAGAGTTTGCAGCCTGAAGAGGCTAGTTAGTAACGTTAACTAGTAACGTCAGTAATGTTAGCAATGCTAACTTGCTAACTGCGTGAGCACAGACGCTCAGGAGGGCTCGGGCTGTGGTCAGCCAGCGGAAGACTCCCTGGAAGAGGCAGCGCCTCCTCCTCGCTCACGCAGGAAGCCAGCTCTCGTGGGCCGGGCAGCCCAGGAGGATGGCAGGGAACGCCTTGCTGTCAGAGTGCGGGGCACATTTGTAGAAAGAGTGACTGTTGACAGTGTTTCTGAAGTTGTGCAAAGCAGGAAGCCCTCCTCCTGGGTGGGCTTGCCTTGGCTGTTCCCTCTCTCCATTCCTTCTCCCTCCCCTCATCTTCTCTCCGACTCCTCCCCTCTCCATGGGCTCCCCTCTCTATTCAGGCAGGCCTCTGTTCTTCCCCTCTGGGACCCTCCCCGAGGACTCTCGGGGACCCTACCCAGGACATCTCTCCAGGACATACTCTCTGGGACCCTACCCATGACATCGGGTGAAACCTGCTGGCCAACCAGCACCATCTGCTTTCCCGGCTCCCTGGACCTCCAGCCCCCCTGCGGGGTCAGCTGCTGGACACCTGCTGTGGGGGGACAAGGCTGAGGGTCCTTATCCCTCCACTTTCCACACTTCCCGCCAGGCCCGAGGATTATCGTGGCTCTTCTCTGCGTCCCTTCAGGGGATTTTGACCCACACACCCCCTCGCCAGTTTCCCTTCGCCCTGCCTGGTTATAGACACCAGCTCCTTCCCACCACACCCCAACTCATACACAGTAGGCCCCGCTCTCCTCACCAGCAGGAGGAAAGAGGGAGAAAAGTTACCCTAGACCACATATAGTCCCCGGGACAAGGTTCCGTCTGGGTAACTCGTGGAGGGGAACCTGGGCTCGAATCGTCGCTCTGCCCCCAGGTAAGCTACCCTTCTCGCGTTTCCTTTCTTTCGTCTGTAAAATGGGGACACCGCTCCCTCTCAGGGTTCTTAACGAGGATTAAGTTAATGTATGCACACACCGTGCTTGCCGTTATCTGGCACGCGGGACTCAACGAACAGAAGCCATCGTTAATTGTGCCGTAAGAGAAATATGACGTGCTCTAACCTCTCCCTCTGGGACCCCCCCCCCCCAGGAACCCAGCCAGCAGTCGTGGTGCCCAAGGAGCTGCTCTGGGGCCTCTGCGAGACCACAAGACAGTTCTCGAACGGGGTGGGGGGGGCCAGATCCCCCTCCCCTGAAAGGCTGCTTTCGCAGGACTCCCCTACCTCCCCCCTGGTGCCACTAGAATAGCCTAGGAGCAGCAGGTGTGTGGAAGGGGAAGGAAAATTCACAAAGGCCCTTTGTGCTGGAATCCCAAGCATCCAGCGCAGGGACCGAGAGCAGCCTGCCTCTCTGATGCGTTTCCAAGTTCCACGGGAGAAGCTCATAAAATGCTCATTATCACAGCAAGATCACAGGGCTGGCTCCTTTCATTTCTGTGGTATCAGCTTGCTCTGACTCACGCGCCAAGTCTCAGGGCGCATCAGGAGCCACCGGGGCTGTGTGGCTCCAGAAACGTCGCTTCTTAGGAGCAGGAACTGAGGCCTGCTCAGGTAACGCAGGTGAGGCCGAGGTGACGGCACTCCGGCCACTATCAGCCCCCCACCCCTCGCCCCGGCTGCTGACTCCCAGGCCTGGCACATCCCCGTCCCGACTGGATGCCAGAAGGACATAAATTAACTCGGAAGAGGAAAGGGGACTGGAGAGGTAGGACGGACTCAGGCACCGTGTACCAGATGCCAGGCGAGGTGCTTATTTGATCCATACCCTTGACCAGATCTAAGGCTCAGAAGGCTGATGTGCTTTGCCGCATGACCCACAGCTGATCCACGGGATTCCAGCCCTGCCCCTCTACTCGCCCAGCTGCGTCCTCCTCGGGAAGAATGCACCTTCACCACGAGCATAGAGGGGGTTCGGGCAGGGGAACGATGGAGGTCGCTGGACAAGAGCAGGGTGAAGCTCGGTGGGCCGGTCCAGCTGGTGGCGTTTGGGCCTGCACGGCAGAGGCCTGGAGCCGCACCCTGCGGGGAAAGGAGGGTGTCGGGGCCAACCAGCACCCCAGGCCCCTCGAGTGGGGAGCTGGGTCTAGGGTGCGTGTGCAGTGTTCTGAGAGATGGGGTGGGGGGTGGGCAGAGAAAGGGGCACAGACCAATCAAAATAGTAATAACAAGAATAACAGGGCGGGCCCCAGCGCCAAAGAGACTCAGCCTCGGCTGCAAGGCCGCAGCCGCCCCCAGTGGAGCAGGGGCCCTGGACGTGGGCCATCCTGTCCGAGGCTCAGAAGTCACCTGCAGCGGGAGGTCAGAGATAGCAGCGTGGGCCCGCCAGTGCACCAGGCTCTGAGGCAACTCTCAGAGGAGACGAGGGGGGCAGGGGCAGGGAGACAAGGAGGAAAGCAGGAGCTCAGAGAGGGACCCCTCTGGTGGGGTGGAGGGGCACGGCTTGGAGACATTTATGTTCCCTCCTCCATCCCGCCTTCTCAGAAAGTAGGGAGGCCCCCGTGTCAAAAGAGCACCAAAGCATAGCCGTGTGCCAGGACAAATCCCCGCTACGGGGTTTCTGTGACATTTCCAGTTCCAGCATTCAGCAACACTGTGCCTGGGACATTGCCTAGTCCTGGCCCCTCAGGCACAAGCCGGCGGTTGGGCAGGCCCCCAGAAGGACCCAGAATTCGCCAGCACCAACCACAAAGGCCTGCAATCATTTTTAACTGTTAACACCTAATTCACTTAACATTTTCACTTGAACTGAAAAATGGTCACATTATACATTCATTTGTTTGTGGGTGTATGAAATCCGTTTTCATATTGTTTAATATTTTTGAGTTATCAAATTGTCACTTGACATTTATTGGCCCCTCTCCCCTTCTGCATTTGCTTCAAGAGCTTCACGTGGCCATGGTTTGCACAGAGGCAGCCGGAAGACAGGATGGCATCCTGAGCGGTGGGGGAGCGATAGGTGCCAGCCAGAAGCAGGACCCTGGGACCGTGAGAGGCCCCCAGGCAGTAAGGGACAAGGGCTTCAGCCACAAGACACCAGTGCAGAAGGGGGCTTGGAGGGCACACCAGGAGCCAGAGCTGAAGCCCAGGGTGGGGGGGCCCACGAGCTCTTTTCGGCAACCCAGGGCTATTGCCCAATCCCAGAGCCCAGGCCAGCGGCCCTCACACAGGACAGGTTCCGTTCCCCTGGGCTCAAGTGTGTGGTGAGTCTAAAGCTCGTCAAAGGTCTTCAGTGCCTGCACAGATCAGGGTGGGGATGAGCAGAACTGACATCCACCAAGATCTAGAAGATTCTACCACCACCAATCTGCGAAAAAAAAATTTTTTTTTTCACCTACAAAGTTGAAGACCTGAGGCCAAGCCCAGCTTTGCCCCTTCTAGCAGAGTGACCTTGGGCAAGCCACTTTGATACTCTGAGCTTCAGTTTCCTCTGTACAGTGGGTTTAGTAACGTGCCATTGGGAAGGGTGATGTGAAGACTGAAGAAAATAACAGGGGCAAAGCTCCTAATACCGTGCCTAACGCATAGTAGGACTTCAACCAATGTGCGTTCTCTCACCCTCACCCCTAACCCCAGACACCGGGCCAGGGTGTCATGACCACTCCCACCTCACCACGATCACTGCTCCTTACTGGCTCTGCAGTCGACCGAGCTCCATTCAGCCCACCCCTCTGCACCAGCTGGGAGGGATGCGAATGAGCAAGTGAGATGGTCAAGAAGGGATGCAGGGAAGAGAAGGCCCATGCGTCAGGGGAGGAGACCGTCCACCCGGCAGAGCCAGCGCCAGCCACGCCCCAGCTGGAAAACACTGCCGATCGGCCTCTGCGGAGAGAAGCCCAGGGTGGGGCCGCTGCCCTTTCCAACCCCCCCGTTTTGCTGCCACCAGGCTGAAGCTGGATGTTTCTGAGTTAAGTGCTCTGCATGACTCTGGAACCCTAGGGACCTCGCCTGCCTTGGCTGAAAAGGTCCCGGTGCCTAGTTCCACACCTGTCCTGGGGTCCTCGGAGACTTATGTTGCCAGCAATAGCTGCACAGCTCCGATTAAAATGCTGCAGCGGGGGGACTCAGTAACCATTGGCAGCTGAGCCTCTAATAAGTATAATCATCACCATTAAGGGAAAGAGTGGGGGAGTGAGCGGGGCTGGTAATATAGTGATTATATTAATCTCGATCCGCATCCGTCTGCTCTTGGCATGCCCTCCCCTGGAGCCCGCCACGAGGGGCAGGGACTGCCAGCCAAAACGGGCAGCCTGGCTTCACTCCGCTCCCAGCCTCTGCAGGCTCCTCAGCCCCCAACACCCCCTTCTTTCACTGATCTGGATGAAAGTTTCCTGCCGGGCTGGGAGGAGGCCAAGGGAATCTCTGAGGAGGCTGGGGGAGGGGGGTGGGTGGTGGCAGGGAGGAGGATTGGGAAGAAGGAGAGGGAAAGAAAAAGGATACAGGGAGAAGGGCGGGGCAACGGCCAGGTCTGAGTCTGGGGCTTGCTGTTTGGGCTGTAAGAGTTTCTTTCTCTGTGAGCTCTGTGGAGTCAATAACTTACTGAACCTCATTTCATAGAAACCCACGTAGTGCTTGCCGCCTGCCGAGCATTGCTTTGAGCATTTGGCAAATATAAATTCAGTTCATCCTCCTAATAAGCCACAAGGTGGATGTTATTCTTAGCCCCCTCTTGCAGATGCGGAAACTGAGTCACAGCTGGTTAAGGAATCGGCCCGAGCTGACCAAATGCTAAGTGGCAGATCAAGGACTCGAACTGGACCCCACGTTACTCTCTGCACTTAAACCCCTTTCCTGTGTGGCTTCTGCCGCCCCCTGTGCCTCGCACGTGTCATTGGCTGTCTGGAGCAGTAAGGTCCCCGGGATCCTATTTCCACGTGCTCTCCCCGTCCCTCCTAACTATGACCTTTAGCACTACGCATCCCCTCTTTTATCGTATCTCGCCCCTGACTCCAGAGTCTGGGGATGTTCTAAAATGTTTTTCTAGCAAGCATCGGTGAGCCGGAGGCCCTGGCCTGTGGGAGAGCACCCTCCCATCCCTCCTCCTGCATTCTGGCTAGGTCCTGAATGCTGGCCACGCCCTCCTCATGGCTTTGGGTCCATGACACTAACCCAGAAGTCCCCCAGAGTGTTTCTCTTTGGATTTACGTGCCTAGCCAACCCATGTGTCTCACCCACTCTCAAAAGCCTAAACCTAAGTGAGCCGGAAGCTGCCATCTTCAACAAGAGGAGTTTTCTTGGGGATGGGACATCACAGAGAGGTTCACTGGAAATGGCCTGGCCCACCTTACCTACCTGAGACCTAGCTGCCTAGCTGGCAGAGAAACCCAGCCCCGACCTGCAAAATCAAAGCACGCAAGACAGAGTTGATATTCTATCTCAGCTTAACTAAATTCTAGGTTCCCTCGAACTGCAACTCCGCCAGTTCAGATCAATATTGAGGAGCACATGGGGTCAGGTCCAGCTCTGTCGTGCCTCACTGTGCGCCCCGTACCCAGCACAGTGCCCGGTGCATATGTGTTTATTCCACGATACAAATGAATGAACGAATGTTCTCCTTGGTCTCATTCATTGGCTCCTATTCCAGACTCCAGACAAGTTCTATTTGGGTCTTAGAAAAGAGAATTTTTGATGTCTTTTTAGTGTTCTTCAATGCATTTTTTTAGGGCTTTTTTTTCAACGTTTATTTTTCCCTTTGAGAGAGCGCGAGAGAGAGCTGGAGGGGGCAGAGAGAGAGGGGGACAGAGGATCCGAAGCGGACTCCGTGCTGACGACAGAGAGCTCAATGTGGGGCTTGAACTCACGAACCGTGAGATCCTGACCTGAGCCAAAGTTGGGCACTCAACTGACTGAGCCATCCCGGTGCCCCCAATGCATTTTTTCATTGTGAGAAATAACATAAAATTTACTGTTATAACCATTTTTAAGTGTACTGTTCAGTGGCCTGGAGCACATTCATCGTGCTGTGTGGCCATCATTGCCATCCGTCTCCGGAACTTCTCACCCTCCCAAACTGAAAGCCTGTCCCCATTAGCCAGCGGCTCCCCATTCCCTCCTCCCCCACAGCCCCTGCAGCCACCGCTCCACTTCTGGTCTCTCTGAATTTGGTGACTCTAGGTAGCCCATAGTTGCCTAAGTTTGGGTAGATGGCTCTACCATACTTTACTTAATTGTTCTCTCGGGATTGATCAAATAGGTTATTTCCAATTTTCTTCTTAGCATCCGTAACGCAGCAACAAATATATTTGTGCAACAAGCTTTTTTTTTTTTTTTTAATGTGTATTTAGGATTATTACCTTGGGTTTGATGGTCAAAATCAAGAATTACTGGGGAAAACATAACTCAGACGTAGTTAGCGTTTTGATACATATTGTCAGTTATCTAACCTAAAGGAGCTTAGCAGTTTGTATATTACATCTAGCACGTGACACCAGCAATGCGTAAATGTGCCCATTGCTCTGTATTCTTACTACCACTGGATTTTTCTTTAAACGCATTGCTAATTTCTTGGGCAAAAATCCATACGTCACTGTTAGACTAAAAATATGTTGTGGCAACTTGGGTTTAGTGGAATCAGGGCTGAACTTGGAGGGAGTCAGATCTATTTTTGGAAGGTGAGTATAAAGCATAAGGTACCCTGAACTGAAAGGAAAACAGGTAGCCGCTACTGTTTTTCAAGTATTTCAGCCTCAAGTGGGGCTGGAAGAATGAAAGAGCAAGGGAAGGAAAAGAGACCGGCACTCGTATACCGCTCCAGGAGCCAGGGGGTCAAAGTCTGTAAGACAGGCCCTCGATCTGCTCGCGACCGGATAGACTCCTTTAAAAAATCCGTTTTACAGATGAGAAAACTGAGGATAAGAGCCGTTCGATAACTTGCAAGGTCATACAATTCACCGGTACTAGCACCATAGACTGCCAGCTACATGCTAGGCACTGTGTTAAGCACTTCGTAGAGATCATTTCATTTACTCACTACCTCCCCAAATGTCCTAAAGCTGGTCCCATTTGGCCCCGATTTATGGACTTTTCAAGATCACGGGACGTGGGTGCATATTCGGGCAGTCTGACTCCCAGGCCTACCTGCACACCTCCATCATCTCTCACGGCCCCAGGTACCCCAATCCAGACAGCACCCTGCCCCCCTTTTTTGTTCTGTGCTATTTCCTCTTCATGGAACACCCTTCCTTATCTCCCCAGCCTTTCCTGGCTTGGCTCACCCGTTTGTAACAGTCAGCTCAAAATCGGCCCTGGCCCCCAGCACCCACCCCCTGACCCCACACTGGGTTTAGGTGTCCCTTTTATGCGCCTTCGTGATGGACCCTCCATAGCACTCCGCACACATTATTGGATTTGCTTAGGTGTCTGTCTCCCCGACCAGGGTCTTTAAGATTACACGCTGTGTTTTCTATCTCCGTATCCCTTCATATTAGTTAACGCTGCTGCACACAGTAGGTCTCAACAAGTGTTTCGTGGATGAAGGCTTTGTCTGCCTTTCAGACTGTGACTTGGCCCATTCCTGAGGCCGAGGGATTTCTAGCAAAATGAACGAGGCAGGGCCGGAGGAGCACACGGCTGGATTCTCCCCCCTGGGGTGACTCTGAAATCTCCTGGGCCAGTCACCATCTTTCCATTCTCCACTCCTTCACCTTGAGGCCCACAGACCAGCTCACAAAGCACTTTGGGGTGCTCGGGAGGGAGATGCTACAGAAACAGAGCCTTCAGCCTGGCGGCAGGCGGGTAATTAGATTTCTCTGCTAACAAGCTCGTCCTGGAACAGCCTCCCCTCCAGACGGTTCCTCCGGGAATAGGGACCTGGCTGTTTTCTTGCTAGGTTGACGGAGCCAGCCGCTGACTGGAAGCGCTGGAGGCCCCAGGAGCTGCTGGAACACAGCAGGCAAGATGGCGGGGTCTGGGCTGGGGGAAGCTCTCCATGTCCTCTGGAGCCCGGGACTGACAGTTTCTCCAGGGAGGTCAGAGGAGCCCCCAGGACCAAAGGCCACCAGGCAACAGGCACCTGGATTCCAGCCTCCCCTCAGACGTGGGCCTGTCCTGCTGCCACTCCCAGCGTTCCAGACGCTTAAGGAATCCCAGCAGAGCAAGCGCGCCCAAATCATACCCAAGTGACTCCCTGCTTGACGTCCTCGTCGTCATTATGGGAAAATTAGAACTCTTCAGGAGTTCCTTGCTCTTCATTTATCTTATATTTCATTTTCTGTGACTCGGGGATGTGGGAGATAAAGCGAGCAGCCTAGTGGATCCCAGCGAAGTCAAGCACCTGCAAGGCTTAGTCTGCATTTCTTCCCTGGCCTGGGCTGGAGCCTTGCCCTCCCTTCTGGGAAGAGACATCCACACCAAGGGCCGCTGGGGGTGGGGGCGGCTGCCCTTTGCCCAGCACAGCCTCGTGGGCTGATGGCACACACTCATACTTTATGAGCCGTATCTCCCACTTCCCAGCATTCCATCTTCACAGAGGAAAGTTACCAAGAGGAGAAGGGAGGAGGGTCGGGAGGAGGGTGGGGTGGGAGTGGGGAGGACTGAGCTCTGCCTTGCAGGATTATTAGTCTCTCAGCACTACAGTGTTTAAAGATCAGGATGAAAAATTAAATAGTAAGAAACAAAACCAGCAAGGCAATTACTCTAAAGAAGCTTCCGTGAAAGAAAAGGGGGGAAAATCAATATCTAATTCAGACTTCATTGATTTGCAATTTGGGTTCCACACTCTGGCACTTGATTTGGTTCAGGGTTCTCAGTGAGAGACAAAGTGGTGTTGGTGGCAGTGGGTACAAAGGGCCTCAGGGAGAGGCTGTGCCAGGAGGCCAAGAACCAGGGGCCTTTCCCTTGAGTCGGCTCCCCCATTTGCTCCCCTCACCGCCTCCTTGAGGGCGTGGGGACACCCTGGCCAGGCATGAGATGGCAGCCTCCGAAAGCCAGGAAGGATGCAAAGAGAACGTATGTGGTCCATTCTCCTGCCTCCGAGTAGAGCGGTATCCAAATCCTCCCCCAAAGAGCTGCCTGCGTTTACAAACACTCCGCCACCGCCACCGCCACCGACATCACCGTCATCAAAAATGCCCTAATTTTTTACACGTGCAAACTGAAACATCTAGAAATGAAAAATCGTAATATCTGTCATCTACTCCAGGATGCTTAAGGGAAAAAAATCAAAAAGACCAAAAAAGTCTTCAATGAGAATCCTCAAAACTACCCATGGTCTCTCCCTTTTCGGTCATCACACCTTCTAGCTACCTTAATCTATGTAAAGTCTAGCCTAAATCCATACCCTTGCAGAGGAAGCAGGTGCCATTCTGTTTTGACGATGGCTGGCCTGGAAACTGCTCACCGGCCACCCCACCCCACCAAGGCCTGGAAACATACAAGGAGGCAGTGACTGGATGCCTCAGCGTCCTTCCTGACAAACTATCAGTCGGCCACTCAGCAGCCACCGTGGCACAGCTGTCCTGCTGAGCTGCTGGGGCGGGGGCAGGGGTGGGACAGGGATGGGAGAAAAATGGAAAAGTATGACATTTGGTCTTCTCTGCCCGTGTGCATTCTGGATGGAGACACACACCTGGAGCACCGAGGATCAGCGAGATCCAAATCAGCAGTAAATGGCAGACACCCCACTGGTGGGTTAGACAGTGAGCAAAAAAAAAAACCTAATTAATTAAAATCTTGGATACACAAAATTCTCCCCTGGCACTTTGGCACTTGGGTGACCATTTTCGGTGTTCTTTTATACCCATCCCCTCCGTCGGTTCTTGTTCAGCAGTACTATGGAATGGTTAGGGCTGGAAATATTTGTCCCCCATCTACAGATGGAGACACTGAGGCTGGAGAAGCTGTGTAAATGAGCAGCATAGATTAGTCAGTGGCAGTGGAGGCACCAGGACCCAGGAGGCTCCCGACGCCACTGTTCTTCCCAAGGTCTCGCAGCCAGATAGGCACCTGCCACTGGGCACCGCGTCTCTGAGCTGCGAACCTCTGGGTCATCTTCTCTGGGCCATCATCTCTTCTCTTGGCCAGCAGAAGATCCAGCCAACACCCCACTTTTCCACTGAGCAAACTATGCCATCCTGAAATGTGCCACTTGGGCCCGTGGATTACCTTGATCTAAAGCCAATCAAGGCCCCAAAGACCCTGGAAGAGTTTTGACCTCTCCCTTGACTGCTTGAAAGGATTCAGATAGGGGGCCTGGCCCAGAAAGAGAGCTATTAGCAGATATAACTTTTTCTTTATCTGAAGGACCTGTCTGTAAAGGCAAATATCTCATTACCAAGCACCTGAACTTCTTATCATCCTTTGAATGACCCTCCTCCCCTTGGAAGTCCCAGTCTCCTGCCCCATTCCCTGGCTCAGGACGGCATATGAGCCTCAACTCTCCTGGACTCTCATAACTTTGGGGGTCCCGTACGAATGAAATCAAATTTCTTTTTCTCCTGTTAATCTGTCTTATATCAATTTAACTATTAGACCAGCCCAAGAACCTAGAAGGGAGGAAGGGAACATTCTTCAGCCCCTACGCCGCCCTTCCCGGAACTTTTCTGGAAACTCCCAGAGGTCTTCTGCTTCTGAGCCCCTCCCTCCTGTGGTGATGGCTGAGATGGAGCATTTGTATGGGGGCAGATGGTGTGATGACAAGTCTGGAATCTGAAGACCTTGGGGACGTCCAGGCAGCTGTTCCACTGTGTTGCCCCAGGACTCCTCTTGGCCCCACCTCTGGTGTTTTGCTCACCTCCCATTCCCAGCCTCTGGAACAGAGGCTGCCTCCTTTTCCGCTGAAAAGCTGCCACCACCCACGCATCCCTCGGGGTTCCCCTTTTCCCATGGGATAGGATGCTGTCTCCTTAGTTCTTGTTTCCTTGCTGCCCCCAAATTATGCAGAGAGTGATTTCTCTTATTAGGACTTTACTGCTCATCTCTTATGGGAATAGGATGGAGCTGAAATTATCAAGCAAGGGAAAGTGACAACGCTTCCAAAACCTGTGGGCATTTAGGTAGTCTGGCCTCTCCCGTCTGAGGCTCTTTTCTAAGATAGTAAGAAAAGAAAGGGGCCCCACTTGCTTCTGTCCTCTGCTTGTACTTCCCCAGGTGGGCTACGTGACCTCCACCACCAGCCGACCATCCCTACGTTAGCCCAAACCACCCTGATCCCTGTCCCCTGTAAGTCTCTCCTCTTGGCACTTGGGCCTGAAAAGACGGCTCAGGCACAACAGTTCCTATCCCTCTGCGTGACACCTGGTCCCTTAGTTTCTGTTGTCACTAAGCATTATTCTTTCTTAGCATTTCTGCATTAACTTTGGGGCCTTGACCAAGACACCTCACCTCTCTGAGCCCCAGATCCTTCCTTGGTGAAATGGGGCCTCAAATACCTCCTTCCCAGTGTTGAGGTGATGGATAAGCGTTTCATACATTGCAAAGGGCAATTCTCTGGTGAGCTGTTTGTTGTAACTACGGGGGGAAGAAAAAGATCGATGCTTCTTATTAATAGCTATAATTTACTGAGTGCCAACAAGGTGCTGCTTACTATATTTAGTGCTTTAAATGCATTACTTTCAATAATCACAAACACAGGAAGGCACCGACCCCCTTTTATAAATGAGCTGTCCAAAACATTTAACTAAGTGATGAAGCTGAAATTTGAAAATAGGTGTGCCTGCTTACACAGTCTAGGTTTTCTCTCTACGGTGAGTTACCTTATAAACAAATCCCTCTGCCACACACAGGCTTCTGTGGCTGTATTTGTCACATTGCACCTGCAATTTGCTTGTCTCTGGGTTTCCCTCCTGGGAGACCATGAACTTGCAAAGTACTGACACTATACGTCTTGGTCATTTTGGACTATGCATCTTGGTCCTATCTCTGTGACTGTCATATAGTAGGCATTCACTGGGTGTTTAGCGATTGATTATATAATATGGCCATTCACCTCCTCTTGTGTCCTCCTCAGCATCTTCAGAGGCCTACTAAGTGAATGGAAGAGTGGAGAGTTGAAGGTTAAGCAGCCAAGCCCTCTGCCACTCTCTGTCTAGGGACGTTTAAATCCAGGAGCTGTCCCTAGAAGGCTGCCTCTTCCCTAAGTTCTAAGAGCTCATGCATATTTACAAGGGGAGAAAATGCTGGGAAGAGATATTTATTTTGTTTATTAAACTGGCATCTCCGCAAATTTATAGCCGAAAATGAGTAAGTCTGTTTCCTCCTGTGCCTCCCTAGTCTGAAAGTTGAATGAGCCTTGTTGCCTCCTAGCCTGGGAGGGTGGGACAGCAAGGTCTGGGCCACCAGGGAGGCCGATAATTAACACGCCTGAGGAGAGATGGACCCAGGCTTTCCAAAGATGGGGAGCGCAAAACACTATTTTAACAAAATATTCACACATGCTTGTTACTACCCCGCCCCCAGTACGGAAGTTATCCCTTGTCAAAAATTACCCTGGCTCATAAAAAACTTGAAAATAATGCAAAACATGACTGCTTTGTCCTCCCAATGTTAGACTGGACAGTTGTCTAACAGCCCCACCAAGATTTATTGAATTCTCTAGGAGAAACGAGTCTTTGCTTGACTTCTGTTGACTACGTTTTAAGGCCCAGATTCATTAACAGTCACTAACAGTACATGTCAGTGTGCAGATCCTTGTCTAACAGAGGTGCAAATGGTTTCCTTTGGGGGAAGGATAACTGCAGGGGCCACAGTTTTTTCCTCCGTAGGATACTAACCAGCTGTGCATCTAATTTAATAAACGTTCAGTCTTCCTTTCCAAGCTATGTAAATCTTTTCATCTTAAGAACCAACTTTAAAGTCTCCTCCTTAATGAGCTAAACAGATCTTTGACACATATTCGTTCTATATTTGCATGCAAGTAATGTCTTCACTTTTCCGAAAAGTGTACTTTGACCCACTTCCACCCCCAAGCAGCACGAGCCAGAACACGCTCTGCTAAATTCACCACAGAGGAGACAGCAACGCGGAGTGTGGATCTCGAGACAGAACCTAGGAGGGGCTCAGCACTCATGCGCGGCCCCTTCTTCAGGGGGGGTCACACCCTTGCTCCTCAGGGTAAGAGAGGGCTGGGATGAGACATCAGGGACGTCTCGATAGGGATTCCTTGAGCATCATCACTACCTACACAACTCCTAATCCATCCTTCTCCCTGGTAGTACCTGGGTGACTTGAGGTCCTGGGAACTCTAAATATGATCTGGCATCCTGGGGAATCAACCCAGCCCCGTCTCAGTGGTCTTTCATTTAGACCAGGGAGAAGGTTGCATGTCAGCCTTCATCAGAGAAGGAGAAGAAAATGTTAATTCTGGTTTTTTCACGGACCAGGTACAGGGTAGATGCTTTTGTATATTTCATATGTTGCAATCCTCATGACAATTCTGTCAGTGAGAACTTATTATCTACTAGATAAAATAAGATTGAGAGGCCAAGTGACTCGTTCAAGGCCACAGAGCTAATTAACATAGAGATGGGGTAAGAATTTAGGTGCCTGGCCCCAAAGCCTACGCTCTTAACACCACGCTGTCTCATCTGAGCAACTAATGCAACTCTAGGGGTCAGAGGTCTGTAGGTCTGGTTCCTATCCACTGTGAGACCTCAAACAAAGTCTGAACCTGTTTCTCGTCCACGAGTGTCACCACCTCTGACCTCTCCTACCACTTCCATGGAGAATGGAAAACCATATATAGTCCCAGAAGCCCAATCAATTTCCATTGCAGTTTCTGTTGGAGTGACTTTGTTTCTTGCCCTGAAAGGCTCTCAGAGAGCTAGCTACAGTCATAAGATAATTAGTGATTGGAGCAGATTGAACTTCAGGTGGCCATTTAAGAAACCACAGACCAGGCTGTGTCACCTCTTTAGGAGCCAAGAGACCTTGCGTGATGACCCCCTACGCTTCCTGCTCTTGGCAGACTGGTCCATACCTGGTGAAACCCTCTTGTAGGACACTCTGTCCTCCACAGCCCAGTAAGTGTTACCACTCCCCAAATGAGAGCCTGCGAATCTTCCTCTATCCATGGAGATGATGTGTGCACAGGAGTGGTCTATCCTTTTTCTCTTCCCTCAACCCCAGGCTAGCAGGGGCCAGAAACAGAGGCAGAGAGGGAGGACGAGTAGAGGGAAAAGGTTAACATTACCAACCCCCACCCCGCCCCAGATAGCCCACCGATAGCAGGCCCAGCCAGGGAGGGGGGAGCTGCAACTTAAGGGAGAAGCCTTGACTATTATATCAATTTCTAAATTGGGACAGAGTTCAATAACATAACATGACCCAAAGGACTTATTACCTCAAAGTGATCAGAAAGTCATAAGAGTTTTTGTGCAGGAGCAAAGCAGGAAATTTCCCAGCTGAATGAATGTGAAAGGGGAGACAAAATAAAGTCACTTTGTGATTATAGCCCTTGGGTCCTGTGTATACTACATCCAGGTCCCACTTCATAGAGGCCAAATGTGATCTGAGCTCTACTTCTGGATCTTTGCCTTAATTGTTCCCTGTGGAAACTGCCCAGCTCACCCCCTTGCCTTGATGGAGTTCTATCCTTCCATTAAAGCCAGTCTTTTCCACAGATGTTTGGCAACCGGTGGCGAGGACTTTTTCCCATCAGTCCCCCAAACCCATAGCACAGTCCCAGACCCAGAATAAGCCTGTTATGAGCTGAATTATGCACTCCCCAAATTCATAGGTTGAAGTCCTAATCTATCATGTTTCAGAATGCACCGTATTTGGAGATAGGATCTTTAAATAGGTAATTAAGTTAAAATGAAGCCATTAGTGAGGGTCCTAATCCAATAAAACTGGTGTTCTTGTTTTGTTTGTTTCATTTTTTTTTTTAAAGACTGGTGTTATTCTAAGAAGAAGAAATCAGGACACAAACACATACAGGAAGGAGAACGTGTGAGGACACAGGGAGAAGACGGCCACCCGTAAGCCAAGGAGAGAGGTCTCCAAAGAAACCAGGCCTGCAAACACCTTGACCTCAGACTTCTAGACTCCAGAACTCTCTGTTGTTTAAACCATCCAGTCTGTGGTATTTTGTTACGGCAGCCTTAGCGGACCAATATGTACCCCCACCATCAACACTCGCTGAATTGTTTTCGAATAATACAAATTTGAAATAATCTTTTTTAATGTCTTCCTTCCACTTCATTATACGGACGGTTCATATTTTATTTAACCAGCTCCCATTGTTGAACTTTTGATTGCTTTCAAATGTTCTCTACTGTAAAGAATGCCTCTAGGAACACTACTGTTCAAAGAGCTTTTGGTGTTCTGTTGAGTTATTTCCTTAAGCATTAAATTTTCGTGAGCAGGATTACTTGTCAAAGACATGAACATGTTTATGGCTCTTAAGGACTGCACCAATTTGGAACAATATCAGCATTGAATGAGTGCACCCATTTCCTGAAAGCCTTACCAGACTGGAATTTATCAACTTCAAGTCGCTGAATTCTGATCCAGGGATGCTGCTTTTTTTCCACCTCTTCACTCTTGCTGCTATACTTCAAGGGCCCTCCCATCACCGTCGCCAACACAATCTACCTGCCCGAGTTCTGGTCCATTTCTAAATCCTGATGAAAGTTCTCTTTCTCCAGGAAACCTGTCTTGGTTTATGTTGCATGGCTCTGGTCTTTCCTATACTTTGTTTTTTCTCACACACTAATCTCTTTGGACTCTCTGCCAGGTTGTTAGGTAATTGTGTGCAGAGGAGTGGGGGAGGAGAAGCCCTAAGAGGAACATTCTGGAATTCCTGTTGATAAGGGCATCTTAGGCTGAAATGTTGAGATAAGTGAAAGAAATGTGATCGGATTGTACCCAAGCTGGTCAAGCAAGTCACCGTGGCTGAGGGGTTTTCCAGCATGCTGGGGGAGGGGCCAGGGAAGGTGATGGGAGCAGGTGGTTCCAAATGACCAGTGTGAAGGGTGCCAATGAGGAGCGATGACAACTGGAGTCCTGCCAGGCAGGCAGGGATCAGATGGCAAAGGGTTTGGTACCATGTAATGAATTCAGACTTCTCTAGAAAGAAAGGAAGCACTGAAGGATTCAAAGCAGGTGAGTGGATTGACCAGATTTGGCTTTTGTATACCTAGCAGCCATGTGGGGGATGAGTTAGCAAGGGGAGACGCTGGAAGCAAGGAGGTCTGTTAGAAGATCGTTTGTTTTGTATTCCCCCAAGGGAGAGAGGCCCAGGGCCTGAACAAAGGGTCCTTAGTGTTACCATGTCTATTTGTTTGGTCTCTTCAATGTGTCTGGTGCATGGGACTCCTGAGGGAGAGAAGACTCCTGAGCCGTAGCTGTTCTGTCTTCCTCAAGTCTCTTTCAAGATTATAGCACCACGCTCAGCTCACCCAAACATTTATCAATTGTCTGGGTATAGAGAGTATGGGGAGGGGGGGTGGGGAGCCACAGTTCTTCTATCTTCAGGAGCTCCCATTCTGTATGAGAGATCTAGAAACCATAGAATACCTTCATTCTAAAGGATCTGAGAGATCATCTAGTCGAACCCCCTCATTTTACAAATGGGAAAATTGAAGCTCAGAGGAAGTGACCCAAGACTGGAAGCGAAATCTCCTGGCTCCTGGTCAACGACATGAGCCACTTCACAGCATTTGTCGTGGAGGGTGCATGGTCCCTGCTCTTAGGAAACCTCCCGGCAGGTATAGAAGGCCTCACGGGTAGCCGGTTGTGAGGGTGGGATGCCGGAAGCAAGCACAGAGTGCAGACCCCAACATTCCGTTATGGGCAAACACGGGACAACTGTAGAGAGCATGTGGGTGAGGGGCGAGCAGTGACGGAACACCTAATGGGAGCCAGGCGCTAAAACTGTGGCCTTCACCAAATGTACACACGTCCCTCCCCACGCCATGTATGAGCTGATAAGATTCTCCATTCCCATGCAGAAGATGAAAAGATGCCGCTCAGGCTGATAAGAGCCAGAGAACCCTGCCTCAATCCAGGCGTGGCCGCCTCCCAAGGTGTACTGTCACCAAGTGGCCTCCACTGAAGAGACGCAGGGTTTGGGTCAATGGGATTGGGTTGTGATGGCAGAACGATCATGGGACTGGCAAGAGCAGGCCTGGCTTTGTATCTCAGCTATAACGCTGCCATTCAGTAGCCATGGGATTTCAGGAAATTATTAAACCCTCCTCAGGCTCAACTTTGGTAAAATGAAGTTAAATCTGCCCCCCACCTACCTTACAGGCTGAGAGTCTTAACCAAGGTAACATGTAAACTGTAAAGAAAGCTTTGTGTCAGTGAGAGGGAGCCCAAGACTCAGTATCTTCTGAGGACTGACAGCCATAGCATTGGAAGGACAGGGGTACCAGTCACATTGTGGGGAGCCGAGGCTGAGGGCTCTGACATGGAGCCAGGGCCTGTGCTTCTGGGCTCCATTTTCCATGCTGTTAAATACCCTATAGCTAAAGCTTTTGTCAAATGACCAAACTCCATGGGAACATTTGCTACTCATGGTGTGTAATAAGCTTCTGAAGCCAGAGCTGGCTTCTCCATTGTACAGAGAGGTCACCATTACCTGTGTCTGGCTCAGCAATCTCAGAGCTCTCAAGAGGAAAGAAAGCCACTGTTAGCCACATGTCTAACAGTGGACGGTTGGGAGTCCGGAAGTGGATTCTTACTCTGCCACTTGCTAGCCATATGATCTGGGACTCTTGAACCCTACTTGCCTCATTTGTAAAACGGTAGAACACTAGAAGTCCTCTCATTAGATGGCATTGAGACTAGTGGTAATTAAGTTATCTTAAGTGGTCAGCCTAAGCAAGAAATCAAAAAAAAAAAAAAAAAAACAATACATAGTTACTTTAAATGTTTATTTTAAGGATTGGTATAGGTCAATTTTTTTTTAAGTTTATTTATTTTGACAGAGAGAGAGAGAGAGAGAGAGAGAGTCAGGGACGGGCAGAGAGAGAGGGAAAGAGAGAATCTCAAGCAGGCTCCATACCACCAGCACAGAGCCCAGTGTGGGGCTCGATCTCATAGATGGTGAAATCATGACCTGAGCTGAAATCAAGAGTCAGCCACTTAACTAAGCCACCCATACACCACCCCCCCCTTTTTTTGTATAGGCCAATCTTTTGATGTAAGACCAGGCCTTTGGGGTTTGCTGATTGGATTCCAAGATAATTTTCTTGCATGAACCATGCTAGCAATGCATAATCAGTGTTTACTTCAAAATGGGGCAAGAACTCAAAGACTCCTGGAAAGAAATATGACTATAAAATTCTTTGAGATGCTTATGACTTTATTTCTAAGATTTTACCATTGTCTCCCTCACACCTAATTTAATGGTAAGTTTTGAGGGACTCACTTTTACAAGAATTTCCAAAGTCTTCAACCCAGTTGTATTAGTTAAGGAAACACTATTGGCTCTAACAATCAAACCCAGAAATGTATAATGGTTCAAGAACAATAGAAGTTTATTTCTTATTCATATAAAGGCCAAACAGTTGTTCCTAATTGGTGAATGACTCTCCTCCAAGCGTGATTCAGGAATGCGAGCTCCTTCATTTTTGGCTCTGCAATCTTCAGCACGTGGCTTGTTTTGGGGATGACTCAAGTGAGAAGCAGGGAAAGGGTGATGAAGGCACACCTACTCCTTAACTACCTCTGCCTAGAAGAGATGAGTATCACCTGGCTCACGTTCCATTGGTGAGAAGTAGAAATATGGCCCCATCCAACGCAAAGGCATCTGGGAAATGTAGTCCAGCTTTTACCCAGGAATCAGAGGAGACAGGTTTGTAAGGGCTAGGCAACCTCTGCCATATCCACTATCACAGAAACAACTCCTTCTATCTTTGCACCCATATTCTGATTTTTTCGTCAATGCCAAGACTGAGAAACTCTGATTTATGTAATATGTGACTAAATGACATAATTACAATGATAAGAAAATTACAAGCATCAGTAACAAAAGCAATTTGGTAAGCACAGCTCTATTGATAAAGCAGAAGTGTAGAGCATTGTAGACAGTGGGCGGCCTTGAGCATTTTATGTTCCATGCTCATCACTCATTATGTTTTATGGAGGAAACAGAGAACAACAGTTAATTGGGTTAGCGAATTAATTTAGTGCAATCTACTAAGAGACTTTCTACTGTTCCTATTTCATAGGGTTGTTGGGAATATTAATGAGATAATCCATGTAAGATGCTTTATATCACCTTATATCAATAGCAAACCTTGGGGTGACTGATATTCTGGGCTGGATAATCCTTTGTAGTGGGGACCCGTCCTGTGCATTGTAGGCTGTTGAGCAGTATCCCTGGCCTCTACTCACAGGATGCCAGTAACAGCTTCCCGGTTGTGACAACTAAAAATGTCCCCATACGTGGGGGACATGTCCCCAAATGTCTCTTGCGGAGTAAAATCACCCATGAGTGTGACTGTCTGCTTTTTATGGTGCCGAGCACTTAGCAGTAACTGAATATGGTTTGGTTCCCTTCTCTTCTGGATCCCCCACGTCCACACCTTCCACCCAGGATTCCTCTGTCTCAGCAACAAGACAATGAGTCTGTTAGAGCAACAGCCCTCTTGACTCAAAAATGTGAAAGGAGGGTTAATACTATGCTGAATTCATGGGGCATTTTACCCAATTTCTGATTGCTCTTACAAGGGTACTAGAAAATAAGATTGCCCTCTGACAGTGAAAATAGTAAAACTCATACACAGTGAATGTGGGAATAAACTGAGATGGCTTCTGGAAAGTGTGACTCAAGAGTTTAGAAACACCCCGGACTCTAATCAGCATAAACTGGGCGTAATTTCAGAAAAATAAAATTGTAATTTGTTGAGGGTAAACTTAATCAATTGTACCCTGTTCAAAGAAAGACAGTGTGACAGAAACAGGGAATGACCTGGTTTTGTTTTGGTTCTTTATCCTTATAAGCTGCCAAAGGAAACATCCTGTACCCATCCATTACTTAGGATTGTACATGGGTAAGTATTTCTATAGTGTAAATTCCTAGAAATGGAATTATAATGCAACAGATATTACGTATTGCCTTCCCAAAACTCGGTATTTATTTACATTTCCATTCCCACCAATGATATATGTAATCACTCATTTTTCAAAAGCATTAATTATAAACCATTTTGCTTTTTAACTTTAGTGAATGTGATGAATAGAAAATAGTAAGTCAGTCTTAGTTTAGTTTGCTGGTGAGATGAGTTTCCAAGTTGTTTGTGTGCTCTCTTTGTTTCTTTTAAGTAGGATTCACACCCAGCACAGATCCCAGTGAGGGATTTGAACTCACCACCCTGAGAACAAGACCTGAGCTGAGATCAAGAGTCAGGTGCTTGGGGCGCCTGGGTGCCTTAGTTGGTTAAACATACAACTCTTGATTTCTGCTCAGATCATGATCTCAAGGTTCATGAGATGGAGCCCCACATCCGGCTCAGTGCTGACAATGCGGAGGCTGCTTGGGATTCTCTCTCTCTCCCTCTCTCGCTGCCCCTCCCACACATGCTGTCTCTCTCTCTCTGTCTCAAAATAAATAAATAAACTTAAAAAAAAAAAAAAAGAGCTGGATGCTTAACTGACTGAGCCACCCAGGTACTCCTAAGTTGTTTGTATTCTTTCATAAATTATCTTTTTAAATAATTAGACTTTTTCTTATTAATTACAGAAACTTTTTACATAGAATGGATGGTAACCTATTCTCTGCTTTACATGCTACAAATATTTTTTTTCCAGTTTGCTTCTTGTCTTTTGATTTTGTTTATGATGTCCCAATAGAAGAATGCATTTTACAATGGAATGCATCATAACATTTGTTTATAGGGTATACAGTGGAAAGCTCTCTGGAGGGGCCCAAGTCCCCTACTTTTCAATTATATGCATTTCTAGTTATCGGGATCCCTCTCTTTTTCTAATCAAGGCACTGACTTGAGGCACAGAAAGGGCATGGCAGAGAAGTCAACTGTTGCAATTTGGCAAAGTAAATTAATAATTTCTTGATATGGCCCCTAGCAGCTCAGAACTCTCGATACTGGCACAACAGAAAGGGCATCCCATAAAGGGGGTGAGTACATAATTGCCCCACGTGCTTTCAGCTGGACAACCTAGACTGGAGTTTGTCCCTTTCTTGCTACACTCTGTGCATGACTGCAAGAAAGACCCAGCACGATCCGTTAGTCCAGTGTTTGCAGCTGTGAAGTCCTCCAAAGCTTTGACCTCAGGGATCCAAATCACATTTAGGTCCCAAAACAGTAACAGTGACAGTACTCAAGGCCATTGGTCACCTGTCCTGGAAGGAAGGGATGTTCACACCCCCATTGCACTTCAGCATGAACCCATATCCCCCTCAATTCCACAGCCATTCTGTGTTTTCTTTGTCAGTCCATTGATTACAAACCCTCTTCCTTATACTACCTGATGTCTTAGTAAAGCAAAGGTCCCCAGATGTGGTGCCATGAACAGTACAAGTGTGCTTGTACCGTGGTCTAAGAGTATGCCATATGGGTATTAGTGTTTTCTATCCGCAGTAAAGTTCTAGAAGCACTGTAAAAATTCATTTGATTGTAAGAAGTAAAATTCACTCAGACTTAGCAAAAAAAAAAAAAAAGAGGAATTTATTGAAAGACTATGGAGGAGTTTCATAAAGCCAAGGAAACAAAACAGGAAACACAAGTGGGCCTCAGAGAGGATGGGAACTGGCAACTTCTCTCTTTCTCCCAGTCCTACTCCCTAATAGACCTTTTCTATTCCACTTGCTTATTACACCAAACACATCTACCTCACACCTCAACTTACATAACTTCTCACTTCCAGAAAGTTTAGCATCTCTGAGCCCCCTGTTTCAAAATCCTGAGGGAAGCAATCTAATTGACCTAGCATGAGCCAGGTGGCCGCTCTAGCCATGCCTGGTCCAAAAGGCAACGACGAGGGTCAGGGAGGTTCGTACGTCACCAGCTCCTCTTAGAGTGTTAAAAGAAGACACAAATGGTTAGGACAGGTGTGGGCAGAGCAGACCAACTGACCCATCTTTCTGCCATGAAAGTTTAGGAATCTGCCACATTGAGGCTGCCTCCTAAGCAGTTTTTTAAACCCCAGCCATCTTTTTTTTTTTTTTAAAGTAGGCTTCAGACCAAGCATGGAGTCCAACGCGGGGCTTAAACATACAACCCTGAGACCAAGACCTTGAGATCAAGACCTGAGTCAAGATCAAGAGTCAGACCCTTTACCCACCAAGCCACGAAGCCACCCCTGAACTCCAGCCATCTTAATTGTGTCCATGAAGGGTAGAAAGAGGACAATGACAGTCTGCGAAACTCTCTGCTGGAGGGAAAGATTAATATTGAGTAGGTAGTGTCTTGATGGCACCAGTCCTGGGGTGCCCAACAATTTGAGTATTTCCATTAGGGAGAATTTGTTGAAATTCCTTTTGATTTGTCCTGACTCTCTGGACCTCTTTTATCTATGGACTACAACCCTGACATTCATGGACAGGGTCAAGCATTTTTTGTGGGAGGAGTGGGAGATGCCTGGATCCCTTTCAAAGCAATTACTAGAATAAAGTTATGGGAGTAACTACAGGACCTAAGGTCACCAGGAAACCGAGTGGGTACCACAGAGTAACTCATCTCTGAGAAAAGGTACTTCTAAAATGTAGATTCCTGGGCTGTAGATTCCAGATCTACCAAATGCACCAAATATATTTGCACTTTGACAAGCTCCCAGCATGAGACTGCTGTTCACTGAAGTTTGGGAACCTCTGCCCTAGAACCTGAAGCTAGGGCTCCTTGGAATGAGCCAGCTCCCTCAGGCACTCAGGGTCTCGTACTCATTTGGGAACGTGGTGTTTCTTCCCAGAAACATGCGCACGGACATCTACACAGAAGAGGTGTGTTCCAGGGCGCCTGGGTGGCTCAGTGGGTTGAGCATCCGACTTTGGCTCAGGTCATGATCTCGCGGTTGGTGAATTCGAGCCCAGTGTCGGGTTCCCTGCTGTCAGCCTGTCAGCACAGAGCCTGCTTCAGATCCTCTGTCCCCCTCTATCTGTCCCTCCCCCACTGGCGCTCTCCCCAAAACAAATAAATATTAAGAAAAAAAAGGTGTGTGTACTTTCAGGGGCTTCATGGATTCCCTGAAGCTCTTCTTCAAGCCCAGACTAAGACCCCTCCATTGGAGAACACAGGGACCCTGGAATGTCTTGAGGAAAGAGGAAGAGGATAAGAGAAGCAGGGGAGGAAAGCGGATCAGGGAGGAGAGCCAGTTATATAAATTCATTAAGATTCTGGAGTCAGGGGGCACCTGGGCGGCTCAATGAGTAGTCCAACTCTTGATTTTGGCTCAGGTCATAATCCTGGGGATGTGGGATCAAGATGCACTCAGCGGAACCTGCTTGGGATTCTCTCTCTCTCTTTTCTTTCTTTCTTTCTTTTTTTTTTTTTTTTTTAGTTTATTTACTTATTTTGAGAGAGACAGAGACAGTGCAAGCAGGGAAGGTGCAGAGAGAGAGAGAACCCTAAGAGACTCCATGCTACCAGCTGAGAGCTGGACGCGGGGCTCGAACCCACGAAGACGCGAGATCAAGACCTGAGCCGAAAACCAAGAGTTGGATGCTTAGCCAACTGAGCCACCCACGCACCCCGGGATTCTCCTTCCCTCTGTGGCTGGTGAGTGCATGCACACATTCTTTCTCCCTCTAAAAAAAAAAAAAAAAAAATTAGAAGTTAAAATTAAAGAAGATACAAAGATTCCAGAGTCAGGAAGATTTTAGTCCCAACCCTGGCTTGGACACTCACAAGCTGTGTGACATCAGTCAAGACTCAGTTTCTTCATCTGTCACATGGGAATAATAATATGTCCTAACAGGATCGCAAAGAATTTTAAGTGAGATAATGTATCTCAAGCACTTGGCATGATAAGTGACCCGTAGTTGACGATGAAGAAGTGATAGCTATCGAATCTGTAGGTCTGTAGGTCAGTAAGTGACCAGGTTATCCTTCTGAGGAATAAAGACCAACAACTGAGAAGTTCACAGCAGGAATACAGTCCTGGAGACAAGACAGCTAAGAGGAAGGTTTCTGCACTAGCATTTCCACTGGGGAGAGGCTTTTCTCACTATTGTTACAAAAATCAGCATGCAAATGTGATGAGCAAGGAAGCAACAAAGACAGTGGATAAGGAAACGCGACGATGAGAGCACAAAACCAGAGAAAAATAGACCGAATACAGGAAAGAATCTAAGCCTTCAGAACTTTAGCTCCGAAAGAGGCCTCAGGAATCAGCTGACAAGCCCATTATTAACAGAACCTTCTGATCAGCCTTTTTTCCTACATCTCTTTACATTTTGCCAAAGATAATATTCACTTTGACGCTGCAAAGCCTTAGTTTGCTTTTTGTGTTTCTTCTCTCCATAATTGAATGTTAGGCCATCCTTTTGTTATAGGCAAATTGGGCTGACAAAAAGAGCATTATAAATCACGAAAATACAAACAAAGTCTCCCAGCTCTGAAATTCTCCTTCTGCTTGAATGGTTGACATAAATAATTCAAGGGGAGGGGGGCAGAATTCCTCGAGTGCAGGAGGGGACAGAGTTCTTTCTTCCATTGTCAGGAAGAACTGTCTTCCCGCACAGTATGGGGAGGGGGTGGCCCACAGCTGTCTAGGGAAGGTGACGCACTCACCGGAGCCTCCTTCCAGAGAGCTGGCCCCTGGGCTGAAAGCCAACCGCTCTTTCCTGAAAGCCTTGGGTAGGTGGGGGTGGAGGTTGTGCCCCAGGTGCCCCGCCTCTGGTGTAACTTGAGAACTTTGAAAGCCAAGACAACTAAATTCAAGGGCTTTAGAGAGCCTGGGTAATGGGCCTCCAAGGGCCAGAGCCCAGGCGGGAAGCTCAGTGACAGCAGATGTGGTGCCTGAGCGCTTGAACTTGAGTTCCTTGCTGACGACACCGTAAGGGCAAGCCTTGCGGGAACCCTTCCCTCCGCTTCCTTGCTGACGGAGCCGTCCTGGAACCAGGATGAGCCAGGTGAGTCAGGGCCATCTTGCCAGGGTCTCTTTAGAAAGGCCCAACGGGACTTGCCCCTACTCCATTCTCATCCATCTGGAAGGGAATCGAAACAACCACGGAGTCAAGGAAGCCAGCTTTTGAAGTCAGGCTGTTTCAGCAGCCACACTCTCCATCACGATCAAGGCTTCATTACTCTCCTCCCCAGGCGAAAGCGCGCAGCCGACCATACCTTCCCCCACGCAGGCCCACTTGGGGGGTGGGGGAGGGTGGGGGAGTCAACACTCTAAGTCTCAAGGCTTACAGTGAGCTGCTGAGAACAGTACCTGGGGTCAGTGACTTTCCTTTAAGAAATGAAACCCGTCAGGGGCGCCTGGGTGGCTCAGTCAGTTGAGCATCCAACTTCGGCTCAGGTCATGCATGACCTTGTGGTTCATGGGTTCGAGCCCCGTGTCAGGCTCCGTGCTGACAGCTCAGACACAGCCTGGAGCCTGCTGCGGATTCTATGCCTCCCCCTCTCTGCCCCTCCCCTGTTCACACTTTGTCTCTCTGTCAAAAATAAAATAAAAACATTTTTAAAAATTTTTTAAAATGAAACCTGTCAAGTGTACATTATGCTACTGATCTCCAAGTGCGTGGCGTCACTTATTCATTTATTTCAAATATAATTGAGCTCCTACTCCGTGCCAGGGGCTGGGTTAAAAGCTTGGGGAGGCTAGATGAGTAAGACATGGCTCCCACTCACATCTTGGCAAGATAGACGTTCCCAGCTTACTCCAATACAACCAAGTATGAATTTGGTTTCATCTCTGGGGCAAAAAAAGAGCCTAATGGTTCATAGCATCTAAGAAAGGATCAAAAATGAAAACATGGCAAGGGTTAGGAGGCCTCAAGAACAGCCAGAACCCGGAATTTGAACACGGTCACAACTGCCTCCCTTTCTCCTCTCTGCTTGCGCCCCATCATCCAACTCGTTCTCCCAATAAACACCAAGTCCTGGCCACCGGCAAGAAACCGTCCCGTCCCTGGGCTTAGTGTTTTCCAAACTCCAACACCCGAAAACATGTCATTCTTTCTTACTTTCTGTTTGAAAATTCCTGGGGAGCCACCTTGACTGATCCATTTTTTATCAGATGGCTCGTCTCAGGTGAATCATCAAGGAAGATAATACGCCCCCACCTAAAGAAGCCATTTACATGTCGGGGTTCGGGGCAGCAAAATAAAGGGGGAGGGGAGTGTCTTCAAACCAACCCCAAAAGGCGTGACATCATTTTCGTCCCCGGCGCCCAAACATTGCATAGGACATATTTATGCTAAAAATAGCGCATTTATATTTATATCTGTATTTACAACAATTTGTAGCGACAACCCTACTCCTGAGGCACTTCAGGGAAAAGGGAAGCAGGTCCGGCTGCTGGAAATTTTGACAACAGTGGCTGTGTACTCAGTGGCACAAGAACGGCTAACGTTCCGGGTTAGGTTCGTTGGCCCTCGCCCGCACAAATTGGCTTGGGCTAATGCAAGCAACAACAAAGAGCGTACTGGAAGGCTGGGGGCAAGGCCACCTCTTTGCACGACTCCAGAGGGAGCATGTGAATGGTGCCCCTGAGGTCGTGCAGTGTCACTGCTCTGATTGCAGGGGAGCTTCCAGAAGGAAGAGGGAGATTTGGGCAACTTCACCCGAGAAGAGGACCTGGGGCCATCCCCACCCAGCGGCACAGTTTCCTACCTGTTTCCTACCTGTTCACGCTGGTGCAATTCCTCTCTCACCTCGGGAATGTACATTCAACGTGAGAGAGAGTGACGGCCCTTAAGTGACGGCCCTTAAGTGACGGCCTTGAATTTGTTCTGATTAGTCGCGTAAACCCTGCCCAATATTCAGATTAGGAAGAACGCATGACTCAAGACCAGCCAGTCCTAACCGCCATCCATCTTGTTGCCTGGGACGCGCCACTGGGTGCCCAGGAGAGACGCTCAGGTCGGGCTTGGGTCCAGTGCCCAATCGGTGGGGAGAACAGAACTTAATCATATGGAACAGCAGTAAGCAGGTACTTCCCTGAAGGCCAAGCGAGGTGCTGGGAGCAGAAAAGGGCAGAAGGGATGTTCAGGGAGGCAAAACAAGCAGATGCCCGTTCCCCCGGCGTCTGGGTGTCCTGTCCATCCCGAAGAGCTGGCACGCCACCGTCCTCGCCCTCTGGTGCTGCCGACCGCGGGTGGGAAGGCTGGCCAGCCGCAGACCTGACCAATCGCGAAGCAGCCTCTCGGCCGGTTCTCCACAGCACTTGTCAGGACAACCAGGTCCACGGCGGTCAGGTGTGAGGGCGAAGAAAGAGATCTGTTACTAACGGTGCCCGAAACACTTCTGGAGGAATTTACCTTTTGAAAAATAAATTCGAGCAACTTCAAGACTAAACCCTCCATCACATCACTCTGACCCCCTCCCCCCCTCCCCCGCGTGTTGCAACGCTCAGCAGGGGGTGGCAGTGCTGCGAGGGGGGGGGGGATGGGGGGATGGGGGGGATGGGTTAGAACTAGAACACAGACCACTGCAAACAGCCTGCTGCCATCCAGAAGCCACTGCCACTCCTCCACGTGAAGGCGCGTGCCGTGTTGCCTCCCCGTGAAGTCGGGGCAGGCAGGGCCGGCTCGGCTGGAGTTGCTTCGTAGGTGTGGGTCCTTCGTGCGTGCACCATCCAACACCCGGTATGTGGCCGAGACGAGGGAGGGTCTGCTGGAGGACGGGTACATGGACTTGTCCCCAGCACCCTGGCCTTGCCTGGGTCGAGGATGGCAAAGAGAGAGGAGACAGGTCGGGGTGTTTAGAGAGTCAGGACAGGACGCTGCTCACTAAATCATTGGCTTGTGGTGATCAGATTCAATGCCACACAGGAAAGACTCGGAACAGTGACGCGGAGTATCTCCGTAACTGTGGGTGGTGTCATTTGTAGAGTTAAGATACAAGTTCAGCTGCTGTAACAAAAGTTATACTCACAGTGGCTTAACCAAGAGAGAGGTGTTGGGGCGCCTGGGTGGCCCGGTCGGTTGGGCGTCCAGCTGCGCCTCAGGTCACGGTCTCGCGGTTTGTGGGTTCGAGCCCCATGGCAGGCTCTGTGCCGACATGACAGCTCAGAGCCTGGAGCCTGCTTTGGATTCTGTCTCTCCCCCTCTCTCTGCCCCTCCCAAACTCATGCTCTGTCTCTCTCTGTCTCTCAATAATAAATAAACATCAAAAAAAATTTTTTTTTTTTTAGCCAAGAGAGAGGTGTATTTCTCTCGCCTTTCCCGTGAGGGCACCACCCAGAAGTGGCAGGCATCCCTTCCGTTCCCGTCCCACTGGCTAGAACTTCATCACAAGGCTGAAGCTCGCTGCAAGGGAAGCTGGGAGATCTAGCCTTGCTGCCCCACCGAAATTCTGAAAGGAGGAACACGTATGTCTCGGGGCCCTCATCACGCCCTGCTGTGCTACTCTGCTGTCTCCCCGCACACAGAGCCAGAACTTCCCAGAGTCCAAACCCCCCAGATCTCTCGAAGTAACCCAGGAATATGGGGAAGCTTGGGGCACTTGAACGGGGGACAGTGCTGGGCTGGGGGACACCACATTCTTCTTTCCTCAGCCTTTGCCCACTGAGCTTTCACATGCACCTGCTTTCCCTCCCACCCCACCTTCTGTGGTCCCTCAAGTCAGGGGACTCCTAGCCAGTCTCTTTGTTTCCATTCTCAGCCCGGGTTCCCTTCCAGGCCCCCCCATACCGCTGGAGAATCCCCAACTCAGAATGGGAGCTCAGACTTTCCTGAGTGGCGGTATATCACAACAGCCCCTTGGAAAGAGGGCGTCTCCTGAAGTTACTGGGACACGAACACTGGACTCCCAAGCACCTGGGCCCCCTCTCAGATCCAGGGCCCTCCTCCTCACGGCTGCACACACTTCTTCCTCTTCCTCCCTCAACCCGGAAGGAGGGGGCAGTGGGCTTGGCCTCAGCATCTGCTAAGAGACAACTGGCCCGACCTAGGACAAGTCCCTTCCCTTCTGGCGGGGCCCAGAGGGGACAGCGACCCTTTTACCAGCACACATTTCCCTTCCACGGCCACTGCCCCCAACCTCCCTGGCTTCTCAGCATCCTCTAGCAAACTCCCCCTGCCCCTGGTGGGACTTCCCACCTGCTCAAACGTACCTCCACCTTTCTGGAAGGGCCGGCCAGGCCAGGCAACCTCCCTGGCCGAGCCAAGCCTTCCTAATGACCCTCTGAAAGAGGAAAGCCAGCTAACAACCCCTGTTCTGCTTTGATGAGCTGACCCTGCTTTTTCCAGTCACAAGGGCAGTCTGAGGCCGATTTTTCCATCGGGGAGAAGGGCGGGAGTAAGGGCAAGGCGGGGGCGGGAGCAGGGGCGCGGGCTGCTCAGCCAGTCTGCCTCCCGCCTTCTTTGGTTGGAATTAATGGGTGCCTTGAGCTAGAGCAGATGCGGCCGGTTCTGAGAGCTCAGGGAGAGAGGGAGGGAGAACACATTTCTTTTTAATGGGAAACAGATTTGAGAGGGGGGAAGAAATGAGAATTATAGAGGAATGAAACCCCAGAAATCCCAACGGAGCAGCTGGACACCTGCCCAGCGTGGCCTCCCACGACAGGCCTGCCCCGCACCCCTCCCAGGTCCCCTCCTGCCAGCCACAGGGTCGCACCTCCGTGTGCATAGCCCTGTCACTGGCTGTTTTTCGTTCCGTCCTCCCACCGGCCCTGCGAGGCTGGCTGATGGGAATCACTAGCCCACTGGGTCAGGGAGCCTCCTAACACTCTGAGAGATTAGGGGATGGCTCAAGGTCAGCAGCAGAAAGGAGGGGGAGCCGGGGGTGGGGGGCGGGGGCTGAGATGTACCTGCAGGGAGGATCTCACCAGGCACCCCCTTCCCCAGTCTGCCAGGGATTTGCATGGATTTGCTTAAGTTATGCAGCAGTACAGACTCCGCCTATATTTAGATGTCATGAAATAACGTTCTCCTTTTTAAAACTGAGACGGGGGCTATTTTAAGGCAGCCAAAGGTTACCTATTCGTGGACCATATACATGCAAAGCTGTATGGAGAATTACGCAGTTTCACAAACAATCCTACAACCACATGGGAGCCCAGAGAATAATCTTTTTTGTTTGCCACCGCTAGTGGAGAGAGCACCCCTACCCACTTTTGAAGGTAAGACACTGGCCTCTCTCCCCCAAGCAATTAAACCCTGGGGCTGTCGTGTTTGCTGTTGAAAGAAGCGCTGGCTCCAACCTAGGGATCAAGGAACTCAACCATGGGAACAAACACCAGTCGGGATTTGTCTGCAAGAAATGTAATGGCTTCTCTAGTCCATTGGCATCGGCTTTCGTGACGTTTGCAGGTGAGGGCCTACTGGCTGCCAGGGTTCCAAACCCCTTGGCCTCAAAGTTCTCAAAGCAGATGCAGAAAGGGATCGTATCCCTGTAAAATGAAACTCGGGAAGTCAGAATGATGTACAGGCACGGTGGGTACCAAGGAGGAACACTCGGCCCAGGGAGTGAGGTGGAAGTTCAGGGAAGATTCCAGAAGGGAAAAAAAATAAAAAATAAAAAATAAAACACTGATCAGAGTCTGAAAGGATGACTGAGCGTTGAGGGAGGGGGCTCCGAGGAGGGAGGGTGTGGTGACAGGGGTGCCGCTGGAGGGAACAGCGTCAGGATGGTCTCCAGTCAGGAGACCCAGGGGGTGGGGTTCGGGTAGCCTCCAGCTGAAGAGGGCCTCCGTGTCTGCTAAGGGTTTGCCTGTTATCCTTTGGGCAATGGCGGTTTTCAGGCAAAAAGTAATTTGATCACCTTGAACAAGAGTGTTCCTGGCAGTGCCCTGGGGCCTGCAGGCTGCAGGGAGGGAGGCCAGGGAGAAGGTTGAAGCAAACATCCAGCAAGGTGATGAAGGTCTGAACGAGGGTCCTGTCCGTAGGGGTAAGGAGGAGAGAGCAGGTCTGAGAAAGATCTCGAAGGTTAATCAGAAGCACCTGGTAAGTGGGTAGATAAGGAGGGACAATAAGAACGATAAGAACGAGGAGAAAGGGACATGGTGGGGGCCAGACGGACTTTGTTCTCCCGGTTGGTTGGAGAGATCTGGAAAGGATGATGCCGTCAGGGCGATGGGAGAAGGGCAGGTTTTTTTTTTTTTTCTTAATGGCCAAATGAAGCTGTTAGATGACCCCTCGGGCTGAGGAGCCTCCCCCGATTGGAGACTCTGTAAATCCAGCTGCTTTCAAGCTCCGGCCACATCCTGCAGCCTCTTGAGGATTTAATTCAATTCAACAAATGTTTATTGAACAGCTAGTCCTCATAAGGGAAAGGGGAAGAGATGAGATCTAACAATTATCGAGTACTTAAACTGTGTTAGCAGAGTGTTAGTCCCCTCAGCCCTGAGAGTCAGGGTCCTTTACCTGCAGGGCCCCGAGAGGTCAAGTAATTGGTCCAAGTTTAGGTGGTAAGGAAGGGGTGGGGCCTGGATGCAAAGCCCAAAGTCGTGCTCGAGCTCTGAGACCCATTGTTCCTCAGTGAGCCCAGGAGGTTGCAGTGACTGATGCGCAAACTATTTTAAGCAAAAAAGGGAATTCACTGGCTTCTTTAACTAAAAAAGCACATGAGTCAGCTGGCTGCAGGCACAGTTAGATCCCAGAGCTCAAATGATGCTGTCAGCTCTGTCTTATTCGTGCTTATAAATGAATAAATTCATCTCTCTCTCATTTATGTTCATCCCGGCTCATATATAAGGCGGCGTGATGATTTGGGGCTCCCGCAGGCTGAGTTCAAGTCCTGGCTCCGCCACCTAACTAGCTGGGTGACTTTAAACAAATTGCTTACCTTCTCAGGGCCCTTGCTTCCTCATCCTGTAAAACAGATAAAACAATAGTGCCTGCCTCATAGGTTCTTGCGAGGAGTTAATGCGATTATCTACACAACGCACTTGGGGTAGGTTCTGGCACAAAGTCAGCTCCCAGTGCGCCAGCTTCTATTGTTTCTGTCTCTGCTTCTTTTGAGAAGGCCTCATTCTCTCTCGTTGCAGATAGTTTCCTCCATGTGACCCGGAAAGATGGCCACGGAAACCTCAATTTACAGCATCCTCTCGGTTCCCAGTCTCAGAGGAAGAAGGCTTTCTCTGTGTATGCATGTAGCAAATCTCAAGGCGGACTCCGATTGGCTCTGCTCGGGTCATGTGCCATCTCGGAGGCTGGAGATGGAGGATTTTCATTGGCCAGACTGTGTCTGAATGACTTTGCACCATGTGAGACACCATGCTTAACAGCCCCACTTGGGTCATCCAGAAGTAGAGGGAGGAAGAGTTCTTAAAAAGGTGGATGCTGGGGCGCCTGGGTGGCTCAGTCGGTTAAGCATCCGACTTCAGCTCAGGTCACGATCTCGCGGTCTGTGAGTTCGAGCCCCTCGTCGGGCTCTGGGCTGATGGCTTGGAGCCTGGAGCCTGCTTTTGATTCTGTGTCTCCTTCTCTCTCTGCCCCTCCCCCGTTCATGCTCTGTCTCTCTCTGTCTCAAAAATAAATAAACATTTAAAAAAAATTTTTTTTTAAAAAGGTGGATGCTGTGGGGCGCCTGGGTAGCTCAGTTGGTTGAGCATCCAACTCTTGATTTCGGCTCGGGTCATGATCCTGGCTCATGATCCCAGGGTTGTGGGATCGAGCCCTCCGTCAGGATCCACACTGGGAGTGGAGCCTGCTTGGGATTCTCTCTCTCCCACTACCCCTCCCCTGCTCACTCTCTCTCTCTCTCTCTCTCACACACAAAATTAAAAAATATTTTTTTAATAAAAATAAATTAAAAGCAAAAAGATGGATGCTGTGAAGAAAAAATAACGTATGTCCAGTGTTCTGCTCTGAGTGCTCTGCTTCAATAGCTCTGAGTGCTATTGAAAAGGCGTGATGAGAAGATGGGTGGGCACAGCCTCCTTTCCGTGAGAACTTATGACAAAGTAGGGAAGATGAGGCAAAGACACATACAACCCCACCAGAAGGCCGATGTTAAGGATTGAGTGCCGGTGTCCCCCAAAACTCATGTGTTGGGATCTTTACCCCCAATAGGATGATACTAGAAGGCGGGCATTTGGGAGGTGGGGCTACTCCCCACCTGGGGACTACTCCCTTATAAAAGAGCCACAAGAATGCTCCCTTTGCCCTTTCCGCCATGTGAGGTTATGGCTGGAACCCACCATCTACGAACCAGGAAGCAGGATCTCACCAGACACCAAATCGGCTGGCACCTTGATTTTGCACTCCCCACTCTGCAGGCCCGTGAGAAATAAATGTTTGTTGTTTAAGCCACCCAGGGAATGGAATTTTTTGTTACAGCGGCCTGAACGGACAGAGACAGCAGAGGATGACAAGTACCGTAAGAGAAGGACAACTGAGATTCCCTACAATGTTCACGAAAGAAGAGATCTTATCTTGCTGGGTGAATCAGCGCAAGTCTTACGAAGAGGGTAGCGACGGAGCTGAACTGTGTGCAGCATGGGTGGGATGTTGGTTCAGGGGGATGGTGCCCATTCAATGTGAATAATTATGTTGGGGAAGAAGACCACCTAATCTGACAGCGGAGGGTGTGGTAAAAAGTGTGCTTGAGAGGTAAGGCTGGAAAGCTGAGCTAGCAGGAGCACACAAAAAAGTGGGCCAAGGTCAAGAATCATTAGATCAGGGGGCTAGAAAAGAAACAGCTATACATAGATATTGAATTACTGAGATTGAGGGCAGGGTATGCACTCACGGTGTGAGTCAGATGCTGAGGTCATTTAGAAAGTCCGGAGTTATGAGCACCATCAGCCAGGGTGGGGAAAAGCCAGGATAAGCAGATGGCCAGATGGCAAAGATTTTTAAAGAGAAATCTTAATTCTTTTTTTTTTTTAATTATTTTTAACGTTTATTTATTTTTGAGAAAGAGAGAGACAGAGCATGAACGGGGGAGGGTCAGAGAGAGAGGGAGACTCAGAATCTGAAACAGGTTCAAGGCTCTGAGCGGTCAGCACAGAGCCCAATGTGGGGCTCGAACTCACAGACCGCGAGATCATGACCTAAGCCGAAGTCGGACGCTTAACCGACTAAGCCACCCAGGCGCCCCGAGAAATCTTAATTCTTGATCGCCAATACCCTCCAGAGACTTGTACGTGGCTCTTGTAAATTCTTGTTAATCCAAGGGAAGTTGACTTTCTATGGGTAATCTTACATCCGTGATAGGTACGCAATCATTCGTTCATTGACTCATTCACTCATGCACTTAACATTTGTTGGGCATTGTTCTGGGCTCCCAGGACACAAATGAGTAAGACTTGCTCCCCGACCTCAAGGAACTCACCATCTGGTGCAAGCTCCTGCTTTCTCATACTTGCCAGTTGCACACTGTATCCTGATGATCTGTTATGTAGTTGGCTCCCCACTGGACTGGGCATTCCAGTCAATAAATGTTTATTGACTGATTAATTGTATCTACCTTCAGTCTCCACTTGCACTGAGAGACTTTAATGAAATAATCTAATTTCAATTATGTACTGTTGTGTGCAGAGTCTGGAAGTTGTAAGAGGAAGCGAGGAGGAAGCTGAGCCCTCTTCATGACAGAAGCAGCCACTGCCCTCAGAAAGTGCCAAGAAAGACCTGGTTCTATCAGAGGAAAAATTGAATTTCATTTGGGGAAAGGGAGGGGAAGGATCATCTGAGTTAACAATAGAAGGGGGTCCAAATGGCCCTGTGAAAGGGGCCAGCAGAGGGACTGAGGTGGGGGACAGGGAAGGGGGGGGTAGACATTGGAGGGTGGTAATGACCTTACAGGGAGCTTGGACACAGAGGTCAAAGGGAGGAGTTTGAGCTTCAGGCAGATGACTGCAAGTTAGGAACAGGTAATGGGTGGGGTGGGGGGGGGGGGGCGGAGGGAAAAAGCTGAGTGGAGAATTTTATTGTAACACGAATGGGAGAATAAAGACAACCAGGAGTTCTTTGACACCCTACCCATGAGGAAGCCGTGACTACCTTGGCCAATGGAATACAGCCGAAGTGATGTTATATCAGTTCCAGGCCCAGCCTTTAAGAAGACTGGGGACTTCCTCCTAGGTCTCCTGGAGCCCCGAGCAGGCCTATCTTCAATCCTGATCACCTGTAGCTTGCCACCACTGAGATGCCAGCATCTCTCAGTTGAACCCAAATAGGTTACCATAGACCCCAGTACTGGTGTCCTCCCCCACCAGCCCCATTTCCCAGAGCTGCAGACCTTTTCTGCCAGGGTAGCCTTCACTTCCAAAATGCCCCCCCTCCCCAGGAGCGATTCTCTTGCATCCTCATTGGGAACCCATCCGATCCTGCACTTGCCACAGATGTCCCATTTGACTTCTCTTAGGGTAGCCTGCATCCACATTGTTTCCGTCCCCTACCACCTTAACCCCTCCTTGAACACATATTTCAAGACAGACCGTGGCAGGATCCCCAGATCAGTCCCGGTGCCCACTTCCGAGGTGACAAGGAGCTACAGGGTGGCCCCGTTTCCTCTGTCTTCTAACCTGGTGGCACAGGAGTGGTGCACCGCGTGAATTCCAGTTGTTCCCCAGTTACTACTGTATGCCTTTAACCTTCCTTTGACCCCTCGCTTCTCTTTCTCTGTTGGTTCATATCCTGGTTCTTCCCCCAGAGAGCCCTAATCCCTCTGCGGGACCCTAGTCTTCAGTGATGAATATTCTTGAAATGGGTAAAGCCAAACCGCATGACGGAAAGCCGAAAGGGGAAGAACGGTGCCCCCCAGCCATGTGCCTGGCCCGGTCTTCCCCTCAGCCCCCCATCTCCTCCAGCAGTTTTTCTCAGACAGGAGATGGAGGTAACACTCATCATTAACAGCTCATCATTTCCCTGAGTGCAGACTAGGACCAGGAGGCCACTAAACACCTCCCCCACGTCGTCGTATACTTGGGAGAACTGAGCCTCAGAGGAGAAATTCACCCCGTCCAAGGTCGGAAAGCTGGTCACCTCCTAACTCCCAATCTGGTTCACTCAGAGCTGTGCTGTCTTCCCATGTCTGACAAAGTCACGCATTATATCAAAGGAAACCCCATGGTGATATTTAGGAGGAAGAGTTTACAGAGGGTCAGATTCTGAACTTGGTTGAGCTGAATAAAGCACAGCTACGCTTACTCTCCAGAAGTTAACGTCCCAGTGGGAAAGGACGGTAATTCAATGTATTAAAAAAAAAAGGTTTTCTTAAGCACCAACTATGTACAAGATATATATTCTGTGAAGAACGTGAAAATTGGTGAAACATGGTCTCTGACCTCAAGAGCTTATGATCTAGCAGGAGAAGTAAGACATGCATGCACGAAGCCCTAAAGAGTAATGAAAAACCAGCACGTAGTAAGGAGCGTGGGTCACAGGGGGTAAAGGCCAAGAGAGGTTGGGAAGACCGGGGTGTCTCCACATCTCCTGTGGCCCAGCCTCCCTGTTCCAGAGGAACCGCCCACAGGTGGATACGAGGGCTTTTCCGAGATGCTTTTTGAGGCCCTGCTTCCGAGATGGTTTTTGAGGTGCCTGGGAAAGCCCACTTAACAACTCCAATAACTGCCATGGAGTGAACAGCGTGCTGTAGAGCACAGAACCAATTAACACACATGCGCTCCTATCACAGATCTTTTTTCAAGAATACGTGGAGACCTACATCAGCATAGGAAAGGCGGGCTCGAAAGATAAAGACTTAATGCACTGGGGTGAGCCTCTACAGTGAAGGGCTAACAGGAATGAGGGAAAATAATAAAATAGAAGACAACACAGGCCTTCCACAGACCAATGACTTAAGGAATATGATTAGCTCTGGGGCGCCTGGGTGACTCAGTCGGTCAAGCATCCGACATCGGTTCAGGACATGATCTCACAGTCCATGAGTTCGAGCCCCGCGTCAGGCTCTGGGCTGACAGCTCAGAGCCTGGAGCCTGCTTCGGATTCTGTGTCTCCCTCTCTCTTCCCTTCCCCTGCTCATGCTCTGTCTCTCTCTCTCTCTCAAAAATAAACATTTAAAACATTAAAAAAAAAAAAAGAATATGACTAGTTCTGTGTTATCTAAGAGAAGAAGGGGTCCCTATGTGTGGGGAGAAAGTTGAGCTCCAGCAGGAGGTGGACTTTGAATCGGTCAATTACCGACTCCACATTTCCAATGTCCACAAGTTTCTGATGTCAGGACTCAGCCAGATCCCCTCTCCTGCTGCATGGGTGCCCAGGACAAGTCACTGGAAGCTTCTTCTCCATCAGCGAACCTACCCACTGCCCTGACCCAGTGACTCCTGCTTCCCACGCCCCCTCTTTTCACCCTCCCTCCCTCTTTTCATCTCACAGTCCCAGACTTCCTCAGCTTGGCCCTTAAATAAGGAGACAAGGAGGCTGGACTGGGCGTTGCCTGTGCGCGCTTGCTGACGTTGAGATGAGACAACCTTGAGTTCAAATCCAAACTCCAGCAACTAACTGTGTGACCTTGGGCAAATAACCTCTCTGAGCTTCATTTCTCCAGCCAATAAAGTACGCCTAACTACACTTAGGGCGGCGTTGTAAGGATTCAATTAGCTAATGCGTCAAGCACAAAACAATAGCAGTTGGTTGGTTGGTGAAATTCATGGCCCTGGCAGGGATTTACGGCAGCCAGGGCCTGGACCCTCATTCCAGTTTAGACACTGATCTGTGATAGAGACCGGGCCCCTCACTCTTCACTTCCTCTCCCCGGAGCCCTGCTCCAGTCTCCTCGGTTTTCACCCACTCTTGGGCTCTCCTGAGTACCAGCTGTTCTTACCGTGGGACCCCCAAGCACTATAGCCTCGGCGATCCTATAAAGTAAGACCGCGCTGAGAGTTGCCCACGCTGAGATTACAGTATTTCCTTCCCCTTGACGGCTGGCCGCCCTCATTCTCTGAAGAAGGAAGTACAACACTGCAGGGCTGGCCCCTTCTCTCCTTAAAAATGCCAAAGGGAGACGAATGAGCTGGGGGCTGGTGTCTAAATCTGACTTTCTTGTGCGGCACTATTTGATGGGGACTCCAAAACCATTTGTCACGGTAATGATTGCTGATTCTAGAGCATCATGGTGACTGATGGCCGTGCCACCTAGAGCTTTCTCTTTACTAGAGAGCAGTCGTGCAGAGTGGTGGCAGGTGGGGGTGGCTGAGGGCTTTGAGATGAGAAGAGAGTCACTGTGCAGCTTGTTACCAACCCCGGGGTGTGAGGGCAGAGAGGGGTGCAAACTGATAGTCAGCTGAGATGGCTGGCAGAGAAAATTCAAAATCTGTGCGTTTCGGTGGGTTGTTTCATCTGAATGCCTCTGGCACATCCTCTCCAGGCAAAAACATCCCCCACCGAAACAGGGAAAGACATGATAATAAATGTGACCTGAGCATCAGCAGAGCAGTAGATCAGGATGGGGTTGTTCTACATCACCCTCAAGGACAGAGCAAGAGGAAATATGGCCGAGAGGCTGCAAAGTAGATTAAGAAAGGCTTAAACAAGATAGTTGTCCAGCTACCAAAAAGCAGTGCAGGAGGGACGTTATTTTCCAAGGAAACATCTGGACATCCGCCCCTCTTTTCGATGATGGAGAAACACCCCTGTCGGAGATGGGGAGGCGGGTTGATAGGTTTTGCTTTGTCAGTTTCTAGGAAGTTCAGGATAACAAGGACGCGGGGGAGGTTGAGGAGGCTGGGTTAAGTTCTGATGTGTCCCCCGATCACCCGACCCGTGACTCAATGAGTGGGGTGGTGAACAAACCCGTGGAGGTCTGCTCGCCTGTCCTCAAGCTCTGGCGTAAGGTTGGAGTTAAGGGCTGCTGTGGGCTCACCCAGAACCCCGGGCTGTGACTTTATTTGAAAATAAGGTCTTTGTAATTGGTTAAAGATCTCAAGATGAAATCATCCTGGATTTTAGGGTGGGCCCTATATCCAGTGACTGATGACCAGATGAGAAAAGGAGAAGACACACAGAGGAGAAAGCCATGTGAAGGCAGAAGCAGAGACTGGGGTGACGCATCTATAAACTCAGGAACGCCAAAGAGTGCCGGCAGCCACCAGAAGCTAGGAGAGAGGCATGGAGCATTCTCCCTCAGAGCCTCCAGAAAGAACCTTGATTTCTGACTCTTGTCCTCCAGAACTATGAGGGAATAAACTTCTGTTTTTAAGCTCCAAGTTTGTGGTAAATCATTTCTTCAGCCCCCAGGAAACCAATACAAGGGAGTTGGACTGAAGAATTCCAGAGGTGCCCCAAGTGCCCCAGAGTACCACCTAGTTTAACGGCCCTAACGTTAGCGTCTGTAGGGCCTCTCAGTGGAGCATCTTCAGAACTAAGAGCTTCTACTCTGTACCCCCCGCCATTCCTGCTCCCTCATTCCCCACCCAGGCACATACAAGCTCCAACTTGAACTGCCCTCTGCACCCACTCAGTGTGAGCCTCAGGCCAAGCCTGGGGATCGCCTGCCCCCTTCTGCACCATCACGTCTGCTCGCGTCTTCTGGCCTCTGTTTGTCTGGTCCTTCCCAGACTCCCTCCCTCAGAGGCTCGGTGTGAGAGGTGACCGGCCACGACAGATCCCTTGCCTGTCTGACCTCCAGAGCCCGCTTTTCATTCTCAACCAGGGATGGCCGGTCGCAGAAAACACCCAGTGACCTCTCTGGCCTGGGAGAAGCAGGAAACCCCTAGGCAGATGGTTAAGGGAGGTCAAAACCAGTAGAAACTAAGATCCCAGCACTCAAATTAGGGACCTCAGAGAACCTCCAAAACATGGCGTCATGTGGAGAAGGCACTATTTTATCCATTGTCCCCAGTTCCTCCCATAAAGATACCCGGGAAAGATTCCTTCCTTTAAATGGGGTGTCTGTGCATAGGCAATGTTTGGAAAGAACACTCTAGAGTAGACAAAGGGCCTGATGCTGGCAACCCATATGACTACACTACCACCTAGGAATAAGTGGATGCCCTGAGTCATTCTCTCTCCCTCTCCCGTATTCTATTCCTTCTTGAAGGACACTTTGCCCTCCTCGTAAGCAGTTCTCAGCCACCCATTGGAGCGTCTCACATTTATCACAGTCTCAAAGCTGCTTTGCCCCGCTTCTCAGAGCTGTGGGAGATTGGCTGTCCCAAGACTCGGTCTTCCCTCTTCTCCCTGGTGGGCTTCCAGCTCTGTTGCCTGCTAGGGCAGCCCCGTCCTCTCTTCCCCCAGGCTTGAGTCAGGTTGGGGAGACGGTGGGGGGAGGGAGCTGAGAGTGAAGGGGCAGCCAGTGGGGAAGGGCAGCAGGACCTTTGATTCCCTGGAGGCAGAAGGCTAAGCAAATCTTGACAAACACATGCTGGGAGGTGTGGGCCCCGGCAGGCATGCAGGGAGAAGGGAAAGACCAGACTCAGCGAAAGGATCATGGTCCTGGCAACCATCTGTTTCACTGCAAATCTGCTTCATTGTCCCTGCCCACCCCCAAGTGTTTGTCAGACTGTGTGTCCCAGTGCTTGGTTCGGGATCGTGGCTACCAGACGCATGGCTGTCTTCCTCCCACCCACAGCTGCTCAGAGCCTGTGCCAGACTAGAACCCTGGCCTCGTCACTCCCGGTCCGGGACCTTCCTCCACTCCAGCTCCAGACTGACTCATCAGGGGAGACTGGGAGCGCATGGGACAGTAGGGCCCCTCGGCTCTCCTCCTGCCCTCCGCCTGCTCCTTGTGCACATCCAACAACTTGACCAGGAAAGGCTGCTCCCTGAGCACAGGAAGGTCCCCTTCCCTGGGGTCCGGGCCGTGCCAAGGGCAGCCGGGGTGGCCACCACTGAAGTTCAATTGCAGGGCTAGGGCTGCATCGGCGCCGTTTGGTTTTGGAAGTGCGTGCAAAAACGTCTTCAGCACCCGCACAGTCCTCAAGTAAAAGAATTCCAGCCCCCAAAACAAGGGACCGGGGATCAGGGAAGGGGCTCATCAGATCCAGAGGCCGACACTTCAGGACAGGCCAGAGGGTTGTCGGGGGATTGCTGGGCGTGGGTCTTGCGGAGCCCTGGGGGGCTGGTTCTAGGGCGGATGCAGGGAGCACATTCCCTCCGGAGGGGACGGTGCCGTCGTGTGTCGGGAAGACAGTTTTACTAATTACTAATAAACGTCTTTTGTTCTTAATGAACAGACTCCACCTTCCGCCTCCGACTCGGTTCAGTCTCAGGCTTTCTAGGAATGGAGCAGTCCCGAGGCTCCACAGGTGGGGGGCCGGGGAGGCACCCACTCCTCACTTCCCTGCAGTGCAGGGGAGAACCTGGGAGTCTGGGGTTCTGGTCGGTTTGGGGGGAGGAGGGGTGGGGGTCCTTGCAGCTGCCAGGAAAAGAAGGTGAGGGAAGGGAACGCAGGCGGGAGGTAAGTGCCCCCTGCAGAAAAGGAGAAGCAGGGGTGCCAGATTCCTCCAGAAGGCAAGTTTCTGGAGCCTGGCTCTTGCTTCCCTCCTCCGAGGGGCACCTCTGTTCCCTCACTGCTGCCTGTGCTCCCTCCCGCTTTCCCAGGAGAACGCTGGGACCAGCTCAACATTTTATCCTGAGCTATTTTGAGGGGAGAAGAGGGGGGCTGGCTGGAGTTGGCGGCAGAGCCGAACGACTGACTCCCTTCTCTCTGGTTCCCACCGTCCCCTCCCCCACCCGTGTTTCCAGGTTGCCACGGAAACCGCGCAGCCTATCTGCGGCTTCTGTTTTGTTCCCGTCAAACCCGGGAAACTTTCTAAGGTCTATTCGGTGGGAGCACTGCCAGAGCCCGCGTCGGCGGGCAAGGAGAGGCCGCTCTGCCTTGCTGCCTCCTGCACGGATGCCCTCCCACACGTCGCACACAAACACACACACTCGCAGGCTCCCGCTGCCCACACACGCCTCAGCTCCAACCGCCCGGCCAACCCAACGGGAGGAGAGAAGATGAAACACAAAATGGGGGGGGGGGAACAACCCGCCCTGCCTGCCCCCCCCAGGAGAACCACTTGTGTCGCCATGCTCTTCTCCCGTGTCTCTGTGTCGCTGCCCCTCCCCCCCCCGGGGGGGGGGGGAGGGGCAGCCGACCCAATGCAACAGCTCCCTGTCCCCTTGGGCTTGGTCAGTGCAGAAACAGCTGACAAGTCAGGCTACCTGAGGGCCGGAGGGGGAGGAGGCACCCCAAGGGGACAAAGGGGAATGCAGGAATGACCCAGAAGCTCCACAGCAGCGTCAGAGGGGTGTGTGACCTTGCGAAGGTCATTCCCATACCGGCTCAAAGTCACCTTCTGTGAAAGAGGACATAGGCGTCCGCCACTCCTGACGTTCCAGACGTGAACTGGGATACGGAGAGGGCAGAGGCCAGCCAATAAAACTTAGTAAAGGGAGGGGCGCCTGGGTGGCTCAGTGGGTTAAGCGTCCGACTTCAGCTCAGGTCACGATCTCGCGGTCCGTGAGTTCGAGCCCCGCGTCGTAAGTTGGAGCCCCGTGTCGGGGTCTGGGCTGACGGCTCAGAGCCTGGAGCCTGCTTCCGATTCTGTGTCTCCCTCTCTCTCTGCCCCTCCCCCGTTCATGCTCTGTCTCTCTCTGTCTCAAAAATAAATAAACGTTAAAAAAATTAAAAAAAAAAAAAAGAAGAAGAAAAAGAAGAAGAAGAGAAAAAAAAAAACTCAGTAAAGGGCCACTGGCTGTGACGCTGACCATTCAGTACTGCTCAAATCCCAGAACTAAGACGAAGCTTACCGTAAGAGAAGGAACTTTCCAGTGACTTGAGCTGTCCAGCCAAGGCACAGGTTGCTACCCTGAGTAGTGAGTCCTCCATTGCTGGAGGTATTCAGGCAGAGGCTGGGTGCTCACTGACTGCTGTAAAGGAGGCTCCTGCTTTGAGGGAGAGCTTAGGCCAAAGGACCTCTGCGGCTCTATTGGCAGGAAGATTCCCAAATCCGTGGTTCAGAGTCTATGCATGCAACAGGCCCTCTCGGTGCCTGATGGCCCAGGGGCTGAGGGCAGAGGGGCGGACCCTTCCTTCCACGCTCTGCATTCACTGATGCAGCCGGCCTTCACCTGATCAGCCAGGTGGCCTGGTCATGACTTTTCCTGGAGGACTTGAGTAGACACCTAAGGAAAACCCCAATTGTTCTGGGAACAGGAAGAGGAATTACAGAGGCTAGGACAACCACTTAGGGTACTGGTTGAAATGAAGGGTTGTGTCTCTTGAGAACCAGCTAAGAAAGTGGCTTTGTTTTCTCCGAGATCCAGGGACGGAGAGAGGCGGTATCTCTGGCCGGGGGAGAAGAGGGTCATTGTCAGGAGAAGAAAGCAAAGTAGAGGCAATACCATAAGCCCCCTGGGTTCAGGGATACTGAAGTGTCTCACAACCCAGGCTACTGAGAACGGCGTAGCACCTGTGCCCCGCACAAGGGTACCCCACGGAGCAAGCAAAGTGGGGCTGAAATCAGTCACACTCTGCAAGCCAAGCAGTACATCCCGTAGGATAGGTGCTGCCTGGAGGAGGTGCCATTTTGCCAAATCTCCCCAAGTAGTGGCCCTGCTCTACTCCCAGCCCCACATTGATCTCCTGGATCTTCCTAAAGTACAAGTCTCACCATGACCTTCCCGGCTTAAAGTTTTCAATAGTGTTCTATGAGGGAAAAGGCAGATTTCTTTGCCTGGTTGACAAGACCATGAACCCCTGCCCCTCCTCCAGGTTTGGTTAACCTGTTTTCTTTACATCCTACTGCCCTCCAGCTACATCAACCCACCTAGCTTTCCCCAAACCCCTCTCTTCCAGCTTCCTCGACACTTTTCCCAGCACAGGCGAGGCAGGGAACTTGGTTGCAAACAAGAGAAACCAGCTCGCACCAGCTTCAGCAGATAAGGAATATCCTGAAAGCGAAATCCTGGCTCAAGAATGGATGGGCAGGTTGAAACAGTAGCTCCCCCCAGACAGGAACCAAGGGAGGCTGGATGGCAGAGAAGGTCGGTGACAGGGGGCATCTGGTTGAGACGCCTGCCGGTTCTGCCCCTTCCCTGCCTATATCCCTCTGCCCCCAGACTAGATATTTGCTGCTAAAACTCCAGACCAAGCCACCATTGCTGTGACTGATTGCCAACTGTCCCTGCCCTCCCTGTCACTCTCCAGAGTTTCGAAGTCCCAAAGACCCCAAAGGCGGCATCAGATTGGTTGGGCTCAAGTTCCAGGGCCCACGCTCCCTCTACCCTCCCTCCGCCCTCCCCCTGCCCGTGCCTGTGCTTCGGGGAACACCTGGAGACCAAAAATCTGCCTCCTCAACATGTGGTGTCGAATATGGAGTCCCATCTCCACTGAGACCCATGTGATGGGGCGTCCCTCTGAAACAGGAAGGATGTTCAGATCCTGGGCAATCACATACATGACAAAGCCCCACCCCCCTGTCCTGCCTCATCTGCCCCATCAATTCCCATTCATTCCTCAAATGTCTCTTCTGTAAGCCCTTCCTCCTACGAGGCAAACTCCGGCGCTCCCTCTGTGTTCCCACAGCACCTGGTACTTCTCTTACCGTATTAAGATTTGTTTGCAGGTGGGGCGCCTGGGTGGCTCAGTCGGTTAAGCGGCCGACTTCGGCTCAGGTCATGATCTCGCGGTCCGTGAGTTTGAGCCCCGCGTCAGGCTCTGTGCTGACAGCTCAGAGCCTGGAGCGTGTTTCAGATTCTGTGTCTCCCTCTCTCTGACCCTCCCCCGTTCATGCTCTGTCTCTCTCTGTCTCAAAAATAAATAAATGTTAAAAAAAATTAAAAAAAAAAAAAAAAGATTTGTTTGCAGGTATGTCTTCCTCTCCAGACTGTGAGTTCCTTTGGATCTCACAGCAGGGCGCCCTCATCCGTGACCTCTTGTCTGTATCCTCTGTCCCCACTCTGGTGGGTAGCGTTCGTGGGAGATCAGTAAGCGTATGAGCACATGACTGAATGAATACGTGTGTCCCTGAGGCTCCTCGCATTGTAAGAAGTTCAGCTTACCACACCTTAGAGGCCTGGCTGAGTGTGATGAAAAAAGTGGGGTCCTTGCTACAGAGATGGGGCGCCGAGGAGAGCCCAGGAGCGAAGCTAGGTCCTTGTTAGAGGAATCAGAGAAAAAAGCCTATCGGCAGGTGAACGTACGCCCTCCAAAAGAAACTCCAAAGAGCGGCCCGATGGGATACGCCTTCCACTGTACCCAGGTCTTAGTTGCTGTAAATCAGGAATCAGGTGGGTTGAGATGAAAATGCTTTACCGTCATTAGGCCCCATTGTGAAGGTAATTATATCAAGTCCTGTGGCAGACACCTGGGCCATTAGTGGGCTGGAACTGCCCTGAATGGCCCCCACAGGGGAGAAGAGTGGGAGAGAAGCATCTGGAAAGGCAGTGAGAACTGTTGAAAATAGAAGGGAAGAAGCAGAAGAGAAGAAGAAGGGGCAAAGCCCAGGGACAGGGACAGGGACAGAGAGCGGGGGAGGGGGGGCGGGGGGCTCCAGCCACGGGCGGGAACGTACGTATGTACGTACTGACCGTGGAATTGGAGGTATGTGCTTGGGTTTGCTGCAGGAGGCAGAGAGACGCAGCTAAGTCAGCAGTGAGTGGTTCCCTCAGTTAAGCAACCACTGATTAGTGCCTACTCTGCCCCAGGCACTGTGGTAAGGCACTAAGGACATAAAGGTATATAACTGTGCATAAAAAATATGTAGGGGTGCCTGGGTGGCTCCGGTCAAGCGCCGGACTTCAACTCAGGTCATGATCTCACAGTTCGTGGGTTCGAGCCCCGCGTCAGGCTCTGTGCTAACAGCCTGGAGTCTGCTTCTGATTCTGTGTCTCCCTCTCTCTCTCTGCCCCTTCCCCGCTCATTCCTCTCTCTCTCTCTCTCAGAAATAAATAAACATTAAAAAAATTTTTTTTTCAATGTGTAAACCTCTTACCTTCCAAGGTTTACAGAACAGTTAAGGAGGCAGACACGAAAACCGAGATTTTAAAAACCGTTTGGTAGATGTATAGAGGCATGTATGAGAAAGAATACAAGAACACATTAATGGGGCGCTTCTCCTAGCCTGGGGGCTGGGGGTGCCCACTGAGCTGGCTGGTGAAGGACGGGTTTGCCAAGGCAAGAAGGGAGAAAGTGGGTTCCTGCCAGGGAAACAACCTGAGCAAACACACGGGGACATGGGCCAATGTGGCAGGCCCGGACATGGAAGACAGGAGCCACGTGTCCCCAGCTGAGGAGCGGGGAACTGCAGGTGACTGGGAGCCACTGACAGGTTTTCTTGGGGCGTGACACGGTAGGATACGCCTTTTAAGGTCGTCAACTTGACTGGAGTGTGAGAGAAGGGTTTATCTGGAGGAAGACGGCAGTCCGGGAGACCCATTAGGAGTTGATTGGGGTTGTCAAGGTGAAAGATGGCAGGGCCATTACCTGAGGCGGATCACACAGAAGGAGGAGAACAGTTAGTGGGAGGGCAGGGAGACGATGGCGTGTTTGAGACAAGTGAATTTCGAGTATTTGTGAACCGTTGAAAGGCATGTGTGTGACGCAGGCATTTGAATGTGAGCCTCTGAAACTAAAGGAAGAGACGGTGGCTGGAGACATCATTTGGGCCTCATCCCCAGGGAGGTAACAGTTTTAGTCAATGAGAGTGGATGGGCTCTCACAGAAAGAAAACACACGAAGCCACGCAGCGGGCCCAGGCCAAGGACAGAACTGTTGGGGAAGGAAGGAGAGGACAGCAGGGTCCGAAGCAGGAGACAGTCCAGGAGGTAAAGACTGAACGGTGGCCACTGGGATTTGCAAAATGGAGGTCGTGGATGCTGGTTTTTAAAAAAGGGAGGGATGTGGGGCAAGAAGTCAGCCAGTGGTGAGTCTGGGTAAAGATTACAGGGGGAGCCCCTTTACCATGCTTGCAACTCGTCTATGCACTTGAAATTGCATCAAAATAACGAGTTAGCAAAAAAAACAAAAGTGTTTTGTTTGAAAAGAACACAGGTACATTGGAAAGCATCAAACGATTCTAAAAGGCACCAAACAGAAAATGAAAATTCTGCCTTTTCTCTATCTGCCTCCAAATCCCACCCTCAGGGGTCACCGTACCATTGTTAATAGTCGGTGGTTTCCTTCCAGATTCATTTTATTTCTTTATCTGCTGTGATTGTCACCGGAATGGAATCGTACTGTGCGGCCTGTTTTGCGACTTAAAAATCATATTGCAGGCATTTAGTCGCGACAGAGGACAGATTTTCCCTTCGCTCTTCAACGCTGTGCGGTATGCCGTCATGTACGAAAATCCAGGATTAACTTTGAAATCGAAAAACTCAAAGCAAAGCACGGAGAATAAAATAACGTACACCCATGTGCCCACTGCCCTTTTAAGATAAATGCTAACCATTTGACATACATATTTCCGATTCTTTTTTCTTTTTTTTTTTTCAGACTAGAGTAGGTTTGTTTGAATGGGATATGATTGAAAAACCCAGGGTGCCCGGAAGTTGCCGACGAATGCCAACCTGACCTCATCACATCTTTGCCTCAATGCTTCCAACGGCTCCCCACCGCCTCTAGGGTCAGTCTGAACTCCATCTCACATGGCGTTCCCAGGCACTTGAACCCCAGGCCCCTCTCAGCTTGCACTGCCTCCCCACCCCCAGCTCAGCCACGGTTGGCTGTTCCAGTCCTGGCACTTTCCAAATAGGCATTTCATCCGCCCTTTCCTCGGACTCCTCTCTTTGGCTACGTTAACTCCCCACTCCACGTGCTACCCCACCATCAATCCACCCGGAGGCATCCCTGATGCCCCAGTGCCTGGCACACCGGACAATTCTCTTCAAATAGCCTTGTGGACTCCTGAATCTCTGGTGGCAAGCAACAGTTTAGGTGGCCCCACCCTGTTTCCAGAGGCCTCCAGAAATAAGGGTGCCTGGGACCACTCTGGATCTCCCGGGTCACTGCCTGCGAGAGCCCTGCCCCACTTTTCCCTGTGTCCTAACTGAGCTGAGCAGCCTCAGGCCTCTCCTGCCCATTCCCTAGCTCACCCGCCCACACTACCGGCCAGATCCCCTCTCCACAGAGTCAGCAGGGAGCACTCAGCAAAGCTCATTACTTAACGGTCAATGGCCCAGACTCCCATCTCCCCCATGAGCCCACAGAGGCTGTTGGAGCCCAGCCCCGATTCCTGTAAATGGAAAGCGATTTGCACTCATTCCCAAGATGAATCATTTTGTTTTAATCGCCCGTCCTTTTGCTGGCACTCCCACTGCCACGGCTGCCTGCTCTGCCTTTTGGCCGTCTATTGGCAGGATGCCCTTCCAGTCTCCGCTAATCACCAAGATGAGAGGTGCAAGGAGGAAGGAGAGGAAGCCCCTGGAAGGAACGGGATGATGGGTAGGAGTGAGCCAGAGCTAATGAAAATAACATGATTGTCCTCTGGAACCCAAGCAAAGATCCCAAATGGGCAGAAAACAGCTCCCAACCTGTGGCCTTCGTGAGGGGGTTGCCCCAGAGACCAGATGGCTAATATGATGGAAGCTTCCAGTGCCCCCTGCCCCTAGGGAAAGCTTCCCAACCTGGAGTTCTGAACTGGATCAGCTGGGTGACCTGGAAGACCATGGGGGAAGGGGTCTAATAATGAACAGGGAAATTCCAGGACCCATAACCAGTTCCCTGAATGTTGGTATGAAATGGGTGCCATGTTAGGAGGAGTCAACATTGATTTTCCTTCTCGGGCAGCATTTCCAGAAGAGCACACAGAATGCAGGCATGTTTTCTTTCCGTCTACAAGAAGGTTCATTCTCGATCTGTCAGGGAAAATCCAGCCTGCCATCAGCAAACAGGAATGCTCCTGCCCAGACTCTGGCCTCTGACCATGGTACTGGCACCCAGCCCCAAGGGCTGTTCCGTGCCAAAGCGTAGGGTCCAGACTTCAGGCGTTCCCTCTGAATAAAGAAGAACCCAAAGTCACCAGAAGTCCAGGAGCGTGCTAGCTTCTCCCGGTTAAAAGAATGGACCTTTAACCTCACTCAGGCCCTGACCTGGCTGGAAAGGGGAGATGGGGGGGCCAGGAGAGGAATTCCTTATGAGGAAAGCACGGAGATTGAACGACCAGGGTGGACCCTGATCTCCCTCCCAGCTTGCCAATCTGGAGACACCCAGGGGGCCTGCAGCAGAGGGATGACCTAGATGACTTCGGGGGAACTCTTCCTGCCCAAGGGTCCTGGGACTTCTAAAGTTTTAAAGCACTTCACAGCATGACATGGGCAAGGGGAGGAGGGAACCATGGTCATTCCAGAAGAGGCGTCCTATACCACAGCCCAACTGTCTCTAAAGCCTTTGTGGAATTCAGGGGAAACACTTGTTTGCAATAACTTAAAACTCCCACCAGGAGCACCTGGCTGGCTCAGTTGGTAGAGAGTACAACTCTTGATCTTGGAGTTGTAAGGTCGAGCCCCACTTTGGGTGTAGAGATTACTTAAAATAAAATCTTTTTATCAATCAATCAATCAATCAATCTCCCACTGAAGAGGGCAGGCTTTCCTCGGTCCCTTTCTGCCTTCTTTCTCAAACCCCTGCCCCTTCACCTTACGATGCCTGCCCCCCACACCCCCTTCCTCCTGTGACCGCATCCTCTGTGATGCCAAGCCTCAAGGGAGCGCCTGTGCTTGGAGTTTGCCAAGAAGAGCTCTCTCCCCGAACCTGCTCTGCTACGCCGGAGGAAAGGACAGGCTGGTATTTCCACAGCAGGTTACTGAGTCTGCTGAGAAGCCAGGACCCCAGAGAAGCTATATGAGAACAGCCAGGACCTCCACCTGCTCCCCACACTGCAGCTGGGAGCAAGTCCAAGGGCAGAGAGGTGTGGGCTTCCTTGAAAACGATGTCTCTCCCAGGGAAGAAAGGATAGCGGGCTCGCTCAGCAAATATTTTCTGAGTGCCTACTGTGTGCCAGGCACTGTTCCAGGCACAGCTTCGTACAAAACAGGCCAAGTCCCTGCTCCCATGAAGCTGATTATATAAAGTCAGAACTGGCCCAGGCCTGAGGAGACAGCTCCTGGGCTCCCACTGAGACGAAAATGAAGCCTCCAGAGGAAAAGTGAGTGAGGAGTGAGCGGGGACTAGACCCCAGACCCCCAGCCTCCCAGTCAGCACCCAGGAGAGGAAAGATTGGGCACAGGCTGTGACCCCAGCCCCGCATCCTTCCCAGAGGGCCTGTCAAGAGCCAGGGTCCCTGTGTCCATTGGGGAAAATGAGAAGTGCTGAGTGCCCTAGGCCCCTCTCCTTCCCCCTTCCCTCTTCCGTGCCTCCCCCCTCCCTTCTCCCTGCTCCCCTCCTCCTTCTCCCAGCCTGCCCCATAAGCCTCCAACTGGCTTTTCTGCTCCCTTCCTGGCTTAGAGTCTTAGTCAATGCTGACCAACAGGTCCTGACAACCTGTTCCCTCAATGCTGCCCTAGGGGACAGAAAGTCACAGGGGCTACAGACCTGAGTTCCAATAGTCCCAGACAGAGGAAAAGTAAACAAACAGGGAGAAGTTGGGAGGCAAGGACTGCAGATGTCTGGGTTAAGTGCAAAGGAGATAATGTGTGTGAAAGCTTTAAGCAGAGAGAGCCTGATGTATGTCACCACTCAATAAATATTAATCTTCCTTCTTTCCTTCCTTCCTTCCCTGTCTCCACTGGACAATACCTCCAATTCAGATGCCTTATTAATCATTTATAACATCACCGATCGTAATAAGATTCATAAAAATTCAAAGTGTAGGAGCATCGCTCTAGCTTTCTGGCTTCAGATTCAGAGAGCTACTACACATCTCGCCCTCCGCTAGGGAAGGGAGCAAACTCTCACCCCCATTTAGGCTTTTAATTCAGATTGTCCCACCCCTGAGGGTGTCCTTGAGAAACCCAGGTATCAGTGCAAGCGTCTCATCTATGCAGACGTGGCTGAGACGGCGACAGACAAGGTGACCACGGCTAGGCCCCTGATTCTTGCTTTTCTCTGGCTGCGGTTCCAAGGGCCCCACGTGGCAGGCGTCAGACAAGATGCCAAGGATCTCTTCCTGTGCCTGTCCAGGGTCCTGGCATCTGATCTCAGGCCCGGCCTCCTCTCTGCCCCTTTTCTGCTCTTCATTTACTGCTAATGGATCTCTCCCACATGAATTCTTAGCACCCGCAGATGTATGCATTGATTTGGATGAAGCCTTTATGTATTGCCATCGATTTTAAAGATACCGACAACAGCAAGCTTAAACTCTAATGTGATCCAACAATAGCTCCAGCTCGCAGAACAAGACAGCCTCCCGGGGGGATTCCAAGCACTTAACAAGTTCTTTCTGGTGCAGGCAACTGTTGTCCCCATTCCCTGGGAAAGTAAGACCAAGGGCTGCCTTGGCTTGTTTTGGGAAGAAGAGTGTCAAGGAGACGGGGTGGGGGGCGGTGTGCTTCCTGGAGAGGGTGGGAGAGAAGAGTTAACATTTTGAAGAAATCAGTAGATGCCATCTTCTTCCATTTTTGGAAACCACCCCCGGGGCCCCCAGTTTGGGCCACAAGTGAAGGTGGACACATGATAAGCGGTGGAAAGCGGATCCCCATGGGGTGCACTCAGGACTTGGCTCAGTGCCCCAGAAGACAGGGCCACAGTGCCTCTCCCGGGCTCCCTCTGTCCCTCCCCCACCCCCCTTTCCCATCCTCATCAGCATCAATTTACTTCTCCCCTTCCCGGCCCTACTCCTAAAACCTTGAGGGATGTCACTGTCAGAAGCCAGAGACTGAGTGACAAGGACACCTCAGTCCCCTTCCCCACCAGCCCTCCCTGACCTGTTCTGCCGGATCTTTCAGTTTCTGCCTGGGAGAGGCCCCAGCCCTCCTTCCACGCCAGGCCTCCTGTTTGTAACCCACCTGACCCTCTCTCCCCACCGGCTGCTCTGGTGGCCACAGCTGCCTTCTGGTCTCAAATGGCAGTGACCCGTCCATCCCTAGGCTCAGTGGCCTCCCTGCAGTAGCCCCTGCAAGTCACCGCGTGGCCCCTTCGACAGCATTCTCTACCTGCCCCTGCCCCTCCGCCTCACTCCCCTTCTCCTTTTCTTCTATCGGTCCATCTCCTTTTACAGTGTTTGGAAACCTGTTTTCAGCCAGCCCAGTGCTTCTGTTCTGTATGCATGTAGCCCCTTGTCTGACCTGTCTCCCCACACAGCCAGACTGAATTATTCATTAGCAGGAGCCAGCCAGGGAACTGACTGCATAAAACCACCGATGAGGGCTTGGTGAGCTATTTAAGTATCTTATCGATGCGTTGAGCTATTTTCTATTTTCCTAACTTGCTAATAACATCCTACCAAATAGGAGGCGGGGGGGGGGGGCAAGATGACGATTGGAGACAAAAGGGCTATGTGTCGAGCCAGGACTTTCTTACTCCCCGGTTGTATGTTTGGCTAAACTTCTGGGTTTCCCAGGGGCTCCCTACCCTGACGGAGAAAAAAGGGTGACTTTGTCCTCCGGTTTCCCAGACATCATAGGAAGACATGTAGATCTTCTTCATAAAGTGCTGTAGAGGTTTCTTGGGAGGTTTTTGAAGGAAAAGCTATGCTTTATGTTCTCTCCTCACCTTCCTGCCAACCCCGGGGACTCCAGGCAGGAGGCAAGTTTCCTAAGCATCAAAACCAGATGAAGCCCCTGGACAGAAGGCAGGTATTAGGGAAAAGGTAAGTAGTCCTTAGGGAGCTCCATTCTGAAGACTTATGGTCTCTGCCCTCAGGCAATTTCTGGTCTGGGAGCACAGAAAGGCACCAGGAAACAAAACAAAATAATAATGACACACAGCCCCCTAAACGGCAAGTAAAATGTAGTTACACTTCTTCTGTGGACCATGCATAGGACAGGGAGGGGGCAAAAGCAAGGAATGGGAACAGATGTGAGCACACAGCCCCGAGCTCCCCCCCCCCCCCCCCACCGCCAGCCTGCTCCTGGGCACCGACCCCCAGCCTGTTGGCTCTATCGGTAAGAATCCACAAATCACCCCCTGGGCCACAGCTCTCCTCTCCCAAGAGAACAGATGGGGAAACTCAGGAGGACAGCTTCAGACCTCTGCTGCCTGCAGAGAACCAAAGGCTCCCTGAGGGCAAAGGGCCAGAAGCTTGCTTAGACTACTCTTCTCATCCAGGGCAACCAAAGCCTCCTCTGACTTCAGAGTGGGCTGCTGGGCTGCTGGTGCTTGCTACGGGGCTAGCCCACCCACTCCCTCCCCGAGCCAAAGTGCTTGCCCACCCAGCCCGGGCTGCAGCGGTAGGAGGGGCAGAAGGCAAAGGGAGGGACACGGAGGGAGACCCAGAGAAGAATGGGGAGGAAGGGGGAAGGTGCAAACCTGGGGATCCCGGCCTGGCTGCTGAGCTCCTCTGGAAAGGGCAAATTCAAGAGAGAGCCAGGGAGATTTCAGATGTAAGGAGTTCCTGCACCGGTCACAAAAGAAGCTTCGGAAAACGCACGCTGGATGAGCTTTGGTGAATCAACCCCTAAACAACCACCCATCCTTCGGGCCCTCCTCTCCGGCAGACACTGTCTGTCACCAGCCTAGTCAGAGAGGACAGCAGGTCTTCTCCCCATTCGATGATTTATTCAATTTGATCTGGGCCTGGTGCTCTGGGCAGCCAATTTGGCCAATTTGAGGCCTTACAGAGCAGAGCAATGCAATTGGGCTTGGCCCGCTCCAAGGTCCCAGATCCCATCCCGTGCTCAGCTGGAGGGCTGGCCTTGAAAGAGAAAGCCTGGGCATAACCAAAAGGGGTTGTTAATAAAAACAGTAGGGGGGTGGCCCTGGGACAGACACATACATGTGTATAGACCCACACATGCCCACCCATTGACACAGATCTGCCAAAGCACATCTTTTGCAGGTATGAAGACACACACATATACCCTCATAAAAGCAGAGATGCGCACTTTCAGGTCCTGATGTACCCTCCCGCCTCCCCTCTTCCCCCCCCTCCTCCCCTCCCCCCGCACCCCGCCACATACTAGACAGTCATGGGAGATCAAACACCTTCCACCCCACTCCACTTGTCCCTGCCTCCTGCAAGGTGGGCTTCTTCCAGAAAGCAGCCAGCCATGGGGAAGTAACTGACTGCACCTGCCACAGCCTGACAGCCTGACATCCCTGGATTTCACCCAGCTGCTCGGGGGAGACATGTCTTTCCCCGGCCCCTTCCCAACAGGTCTCATTTCTTCACGATGGTTCTTGGCTCTGGCCTGTCGAACTAAATCCTCAGTCCCTGAGTACAACACAACCCGGGTACCCCGACCCACCCTCTGAAAGGATCCAGGCCACTGTTCTCTCTCCGGATGTCCTCCCAGCACCTTCTCTCAGGTTCTGTCCTATACCTGCCTCCTCCAAGAAGTCTTCTCTGATTCCATCTGTTCTGTTCTAAATGTCATGGCTCCTAAGCACCCCCGAAGAAAACCGCTTTCTACCTATTGCTTGTTGTCTATTGCTTGTGTTAGGTCTGACTCAGGTGAGTGCTGTCTCCCCCATGAGATGGGGGCGTCCTGATCCTGACAACAGTGTCCCCACCCTCCAGGGTCCTGCCGAATCCTGTCCTGGGAGCAGACTCAGGAGAGGGCGTCCGCTGTCTGGGCAGCACGATATTCGAGACCTCTGCTGCTGGTTTGCAGAAGACCCCGATGGATTTGGCTCCAAGAGTTAAAAGCTTTGCCCAGAAATGACTGTAATTCTCTGTGGAGAGCCGCTCCCCAGCTGGTTTCTGAGGCGGGAGATGCTTCTCACTCCTTTCCGTGAATTCCCTGAGGAAAGTCATCCTACGCCGTGGAACAGAGGAGCATGGAACAGAGCCAGCAAGGTGAGCAGTGCCGGCAGAACAGGGAGCAGGGAGGAGGGCCACACACTCGGAGGGCCTGAGGACAGGCGTCAGAAAGGAGAAGGGGGGGAGGACGAGAAAGCGTGCAGTGGAAGACAGCAGAAAATGTTGCGGAAAAGGTAAGAGGAGAAGAGAAACAGAAAAAGGGAAAAATGAGGAATGACCAAAAAAAAAAAAAAGCTATGACAGAATGAGAAACTAGATGGCCCAGAAACACATACCAAGACCGGGACAAAACTATAAGAACATCTCCCCCCACCTGGAGCTTCAGGAAGTGTTCTCAGGAAGTTCAAGTGTCCGAGCAGGGGGGCTGGGGACTTCAGCACCCGTGATAGGTCAGTGGCATTGTGTTGGACCCGTTAGCCTTGTAACACCCCTAGGGGGTAGGCACTATGGTTAATGACTTTTTACAGATCAGGGAACCCCAGATTAGAGTGGTGAAGTGACATCCCCCAGGTCACACAGCTGAGACGCGTCAGGGCTAAGATTCAAGTCCAAGTTTGACTCCAAAGCTCGTGCGCTTTGCAGCAGGCTTCCTCAGTTTTCTCCAGCTGTGAAAGCATGCTCACCTAGGCTGACTTCTTCCCCAGCAAGACAACGAGCATTAATTAAGTGCTTGCTGTGTGCCCAGCAGCATCATAGAGGAGGTCCCTGCCCCCACAGAGTTTACAGTGCGGCTGGGATTACCAGAGTTCCTCTGATGTTTGATGGCTTCGTCTTGAATCTCCAGGCCGATAGGGTCCTCCTACAGTGGAAATAGCTGTCCCTTTGCTTCGGAGTCATGCCCAAGTCACTGACAGAGACAGAAGGGATCTCAAACTCTTTCTCGGTCACCAGATCCGGATCCACCAGATAGGGACATTTTCTCATGGAAGTTCTTAATCTGCTCTGTCCCTAGTCCTTCAGGAGGGCATTGTCTCGGGACGATGGGAATAAACTAGGAAAAGAGGGTGGTCAGAAGGTCATCTGGAGGCTGTGCCTTCTCTCCCAAAGGCCCACTTTCCCCAAAAGGCCACAGACATCCCTTGCCTTGCTGGCTGGTCACACAGTGGGGCCAGTGGAGCAGGGGTAGGAACCAGCATGACCCAGAGGAGTCTGAGGGGCACTGAAGGAACCCTACAGGGGCCGCTGCCCAGAGGCCCCTGCAGAGGCTCTCCCTCCCCACACACAGAAGGAACACCTTCCCCTGAGCTGGGGGAAGGGCACCTAGCACTACATTGTGCTGTGGTCTTGGGAACTCCTTTAGCCTTAGAACATGACCAGTTTCCAGGGGGTTACTGAGGTCTTGCCTCGAGGCTGGCGGAAGGATTCCATGAGCTCTCCAGGTCACTAAACAAACTGCCTTATGAACTGTTCAGACATTCCGAAAACATAAAGAACAGGCTCACAAATGCACATCGTAGCTGCTCTTGGCTTCCATAAATAAACCGCTGTGAATACCACTGTAGGCCCTGCTCACTCTCCTCTTCCTCCCTAAGATGACCATTCTCTGGGATTTGGTGTTTACCACCCTCCAGAGTATTCTTCACCCTAGGATCCCTGCCTCTTCCATGAGGAACAGGCCAAAGAGGTCCTTCGGTCAGTCTTCGGCGTCAGGACTCCACTCACCCAGGGCTGCCTGCTAGGGATGCCCCTCCCACCCCACTTCTCTCTCTCTCTCTCTCTCTCTCTCTCTCTCTCCCCCTTTCTGGATGGCTAAGCAGACAATCAATATTTATGTGAATCCACCAGGCCTGCTGGACAGGGAGGCCCAGCAGACAGAGACAGGGTCCCCATCCCCAACATGGGCAGGCTGTAACCCAGACACAAAGCAGGTGACCCAGGAGCCTGGCACTCAGGCTGGGCCAGGGGCTGGCCAGTTCCTGCGTCTGATGTGCGCTCCCTGTGTCGTGGGGGGCGTCTCCTCCCGCCCCTGCCTGAGCTTTGTGCCTGTTTGCTCTGGCAGTAGGCAGGGCGAAGTCTCTGGCTGAGACCACGGAGAGAATAATAAAAGGTTTATAGCCCCTACCGTGCAGGAAGCAACACAGCTGCCTGGCTGGGGGAGTTTGGGGAGAGAACCCCCGGCACCCCCAGGGTACCAGCCTACCCACCAGCAGCGCTCTTTTCTCCAGCTCATCACATGCACATCACAGTCCCAAAGGGACACCTGCTCTCCCGCATTCTGCACGGGCCACCCGCACCCCTCTCAGCGGGCCTCCTGGTTCTCGTCCCACTGGCTGGGCCCCATCCTCCTCAGGAAGCCTCCCTGGCCCTGAGCGCGGAACCCCCCCCATATTCCTTCAGTTCTTACACAATCAACTGGCACAATCTCCTCTTGTGAAAAGAGAGCCTTGTGAGCTATGAATGGTCTTCCCTGCCCCACTATGAGCTTCTAGAGAGCAGGGGCCATGGCTGACCCATCCTGGGCATCTTTCACATGTTCACAAGTGGCTCCATAAGTGTTTGTTGAATGACTCAATGAGCTCTACCACCGCATCCGCCTGAGGGTTTCTCGAGGATGGGGCCACCCGTGTCTTATCTTTTCTCAGAATCTCCCAGTAGAAACACTCAAAGGGGCACCCGTTCCTGTTGTTGAGTGACTAGAGGAAAGCCCCAGAAAAGTCTCTGCGGCCAACCCACTCAGCTTCCCTTCCCCCCACCGCTCACCGGCCCACCCAGAGGCCCCTTCCAGGCAGAAGGAGGAGCACCAACCAGTCTCCTCAAGCTCTGAACCCCCTGGCTGATCCTGTTTGGGCTTGATGGGCCTGATCTGAGGGTTTGTCTACTCACTTGCCGGTCTCCCCAAGTGTTTGTGTCCCAACCATCCTAAGACAATGAAAGCATGCTCCGTGTGGCTTTCCTGCGTCCACACTAACACAGCTGCAGCTCCATTCTACGGATGAGGAAACTGAGGCCGAGGACACAGGCCTTCTGACTCGAGTCCCCCAGGTGGCCCTGACCCCCCTCTGGCTCTCTCTCCTTCCCACGCTGGATGCCACAAAACACAGCCTCCAGGAAAGGCGTCGATGTCTTTAGGCTGGATAGAGAGGTCTCTGAGGATAATCCAAAGCTCTCTGCAAGAAAGAAAATGGAGAGAGCCTTCGCGTCTGTGCAGACCCAGTGCTGCTCTCTGGGTTTCAGGCCAGCCAGAGATTTGGGTGGGGCCTGCAGGTCCCTGATGGAGGTCAAGTATGCGCCATGCTTCCTCCCAGCCGCCAGCAACTGGGACGACAGCAGATTGCCAAGCAGCACGGACACACTCAGGGGTGATCTGAGAGGCCTTCTCAGCAAGGCGTCCTCACTCTTGACCAGACACCCTGACACGAGAAGCACCCAGCATCCTTCTCTTGGTGACCACGGTGGTCACAGCTGCCACAGCCTGAGCATATAGCTCAGACGGACACTACCTCACCGTGTGACTTCCCCTTTCGAAGAGCCTGGGAGGAAGGAGAATCCCTATTTCCACTGGAGTGGGCTGGGACTCAACGACTAAGTAACTTGCGGGAAGACTTGTAGCTACTAACTGTCAGCCTGCAGATCGAAATGTAAGTCCTTCTAAAGCCGATACCCCCGCAGCCTCTTCACGACCTGCTTCCCGTGAACTGCCACCTGTCCACCCATTAAGACTGCACCTCACTGGGGCTCCTGGGAGGGGGGGGAGCGCAGCCAGTGAAGCATCCAACTCTTGGTTTTGGCTCGGGTCACAATCTCAGGTTCCCGAGTTTGGGCTCAGGACACGATCTCACGTTTCTTGAGTTCAAGCCCCGTGTCGGGCTCTGCGTTGGCAGTGTGGAGCCTGCTTGGGATTCTCTCTCTCTCTCTCTCTCTCTCTCTCTTTCAAAATAAATAAAGCAACTTAAAAGAAAAAAGACTGCTTGCCTAGATCAGGACGTTTTTTTAAAAATATAGTTGACACACAATGTCACATTAGTTTCAGGTGTACAACATAGCCATCCAACAGGTTTATACCGGAACACTTATTTTTCGTTTTACTCCTTTATTTTGAATGGGCCGTGCCTTCAAAAAGTCCCAAACTCACACACGACACAAGCATATTCGATGAAGTCTTCCTCCCATTCTCGCTCTTGATAAGCTGCAGTTATTCTTCCCAGAAATAACCCCCGTTGTCTGGAATATTCTTTCCCCTATCCTTTTCAAAAAAACGACAGGATCTTACACACATTGCCCCGTGCTTGCCTTTTCTTCCGAACACTGTGTTCTGGGAATTATTCCATATCCATACATCAAGCGTTCGTCATTTCTCTCGAAGACTGCACAGAGTATTGTATGGTCTACCCATCCAGGTAACCAGTCCCCCGTGATGGGCATTTGGGTTGTTTCCGATCTTTTGCTGTGTAAAAAAGTTGTTGCTGCCAGAAACTGCGTAGGTAATGTCACTGTGCCCATTTGCAAGGACACCTGTGGGATAAATTCGTAGAGGTGAAGTCGCCGAGGAAGGAAGGGTCTGGAATTCAACATTAGCAGTGGGAAGCAGAATAGACTGGTGAACGGTATACGGATACCCTTCACCCTGGCTCTGTCACTTACCGGCCGTGTGACTTCCAGCAAGGATAACGGAACCTCACCACCCCTTGGTTTTCTAGTCTGTTAAAGTGTTGGCTTCCTTGCAGGGTAGCTGTGAGGGTTCAAGTAAAAGAGACAATGTAAGCAAGACGCCCGGCACAAAGCCTGGCTCACGGAAGTACCGAGGAGACAGAGCAATGACCATTTCCCCTGCTCCCCAGGCCTGGGAAGGAACTTCCCGCACTGACTGGCCCTCTTGCCCTCCCCATTCCTCTCCTCTCCCATGCACCGTGCTCCCAGTGACTCCTTACACCATCTGCCCGACACCCCGGTTCTTCGTGGAATTCACTGTGTCTCTTGCCCACCAGGTAATAGGCTTCTAGAAAACACAGACCCTCTTAATCACTTCTGAAACACCCTCAGGCTTGGTAGAGGCTTGGTAAAGGTTTGCTGAATTGAAATCTTTTCTGGAATGTATCGCTCACAGCTCAACCTTCCCCAATCTGGGTACTTCAGCAGAGAGAGACAAGGGTCACCTGCAGCCAGCAGGCTGAAGAGGCGGCCGGCCTCCGTCGCAGGCTCACAGAGACTGGGTAATCGGGAAAGGTTTCTGTGCCATATTTAAAATCCCCAGCCTCTGCACCCCCATCTCCCACAAACCACCCACACACCCAGAGCCTGGTATAAAGCATTCAGATATTCTACCTCTGGGGAAGGGGGTGAAGAACACTCCCTGGCCCCTGTTCAGCCCCTCCCTCATGTGTCCCCGGTTTGGACTGCGCACCATCGGGGAGATGATCATCGCTAGGGACCGTTGCCCAGAGAGCGTAGGGAGGTGGGAGGAAATCATTTTGATTTCTCTCTGGGAGCATAAATGCTTTTTTAATTGCTGTCAAAGGCAGCTCCTCGGGAATGTATTATTGATAGCGATTGAAATGAAAGCAGCAATCTCTGCTCTGCTGGGGAGGTGGCCCTCCCGCGCCCACTCCACCTTCCCCTGCTAGACTTGGGGCCCGAGGCGCCCACCCCTCTCCCCACCCCCCACTCCCCAAATCTCTCCTCTCACCTGCCTTTCCTTCTTTTTGTTCTTTTCCTGTGCCCCTGCCTCGCTTCTGCTCCTTAGGAGGGCTCCTCTCTGGCCTGCTGCCTGTAGCTCTGTCACCGTCACTTTCTGCCTCTTCCATTAATGCCTGTCCCTCTGGCTGTCCATCACCCCCTCTTACTTTTCCTTAGCTAGCCCCCCCCATTCTAAATTCCCACCCTGTATTCTCTCTCCAACCAAGAGAGGGTGGCATTTCCTGACCGCCCCCACCCCTTCCTGGGATAGGGCGCTCTTTATCCCATCTTCCTCTTGTACCCAGACTTCTACCCATTTCCCGAATCCCCCCAGCCTTCAATTCTTGGTTCGTGCCAGTTGGTGGGGTGAGTTTCCTTCTGTGTGGGGCCAGCACCAGCAGAGCCCAGAGGAGCTGTCCCTGAGGACTCTGGGTCCCCCAAGCTCCTTCCTGCACGCAAGCAGTCAGCTCACTTGCCATCGGACGGCTTCACCTCTCTCCTCTGACTGGAAGCTGCCCGGGGGCTCCCGTGTGGGCTGGACCCAGGCCCACCTGCGGTGGCTTCCTGTGCCTTTAAGAAAGCACAAGCCTCCGGGCACCACCAGCTCCTCCCCCACCCCTTCCCCAGTGGGGGAGGGGAGCCAAGCTGGATATACCTGCAGTGCCCCCTCCAGACAGCTCATAAATAATGGCTGATCTTCCCGCGGGGGACAGGAACTGTTCCGCTCTCGTGGAGCCTGGGAGAAGGGTGACAAGGCTCGTTTATCTATCTCCTCCTGTGCTCTCCTGCTGGTGCGAGCTCGCGCCTCTTGCCTCTTTCCCCCTCTTCCCTTACCCCTTTCTGCCTCCCAGAATCTGTGAGAAGGGACTGGGATGAGGAAGAGGGGCGAGTTTGTTGCCTGCTTCCCCTGAGGCTTTCAATATGCCTGCCCCACACCGCTGCCCCCAAATGTTTACTGAGCAGCTATTAAGCGCTGCTCACTTAGAGCAGCAAATCCTGCCCACCCTTCCCCCCCCCCCCGCCCCCGCGCACACGCACACACCCCAAATCCACCTTTTGCCCCAGGGAGCCAGGGGCCCTGATCGGAGCCTCACTCCACATCCCGAGGGGTCAGAGCGATAGACTCAAAAGGACTTGATGGGAAGGCAAACCTAGTTGCATCTGATGGGAGCATGGTTTTGGACTTTAGACCAAAGTGCAGTGAGTTTCCCAAACCTCTCTGATAGCCCCCCAGTTCCTGCCTCCGCTCCCCTGTGCTGGGGCTTCAGCACCCCCACCGCCACCCCCCCACCCCCCACTCACACTGCCAGCCTGGTCTGGTTCTGCTCGGCTCGGTCAGACCCTCCTGATTGGGTTCCAAGTCAGCGCTTCAACCTGCCTGTTACCCCCACGGCCAAGGCCAGGCGGGTGTTGGGAGCCGGGAAGCAGATTTCTCCCCAGAGTCTCTGAAGCTGCACCCTCTCGCTCAACCGTGCTGGAAACCCACTCAGAGGGCACCAGCCACCTCCATTACCAGGAAGTGCTCCCCCCACCCACCCAAGGCCACCGGCAGACCCGAGGGACCCTAAGCTGCCTGAAGTGCTGCCCTGGGGTTCAGCTAATGGCAGGCCTGGCTCCGGATGAGGATGTGGGGAAGCGGCAGGCAGGGATGCAGAGAGGCGGCTGCCTCTGTTCTAATCGCTGCAGCAGGTAAGCAGTCGCCGAGGGTTGGGGTTTGTGGGCCGGGCGCCAGCCTGGAGCCCCCTGTGTGTCACCCTGTGCACGTTCCACCTTCCCTTCTCTTTCTTTGTCTCTCCCTAAGTGATCGCTGCCTCCTTTCTTTCTCCCTCCACCCTTCCCTTCCCATTCTCCTCCATGCTCTCTCCCTCCCTCTCCTGAGTCCCTCCCCACCCCGCAAACCCACCCCACCTTCCCTCCTACCACTATATTTAGCTCAGAGCCAGGGGGTTGGAAAGGCACACTGGGCTGGCAGCTAGTCTTGAAGGGTCTGTCAGTGTTTCCATGAAGAGGCCCAGCTGGGATGAGTTTATAACTGAGCTGTTTCTTTTTCCAGCATCAGGCCCCCGGGGGGCGGGGGGGCAGGGAATGGAGGCAGGGAGGGAACCTCCAAGTACTGGGGTGCTCTCCCCAGAGGTGGGCCAGCTCATCAAGGGAGAAAGGAAGTGTAGATTCATTTACAGAGTGGATCTGCGCTCAGGCTCCAGCACAGGTTAGGATTCTGTCCTAGGTTAGGACCTTGGGGAGACTGAGGACAGAGCCCTTCCTAACAAAAGGTGGACCAAAGAGTTGTTCTCCTAATGTGACCTGAGGAACCTTATTTTTTTTTAATGTTTATTTATTTTTGAGAGAGAGAGAGAGAACACAAGCGGAGGGAGGACAGAGAGAGGAGACACAGAATCTGAAGCAGGCTCTAGGCTCTGAGCTGTCAGCACAGAGCCCGACACGGGGCTCAAACTCACCAACCATGAGATTATGACCTGAGCTGAAGTCGGACGCTTAATTGACTGAGCCACCCAGGTGCCCCGATCTGAGGAACTTTAAAAGACACCTTTCCCCACAGTATGACACCAGCGTGCTATGGACTCTGAAATCCCCCCACTACAGCCATTTCTTTCTGTGACACCAACACATTTAGAAGATCTGTAAAAATCCTATCGATATCTGAGGGACACTTTCCCCGCTAACTACGTGGTTTGAACACACCCCTGCTTTTGATCCTCACAATTACAAGATCAGGAGAGAGAGCTAATACGGTGACATAGGACATAGCTTGCTTGAGGACACCCAGTTTAGTATGTGCTAAAGCTTGAACTTGAACACAGGTCTGTCACCTCTAACTGTTGTGTTCTCTCTGCTGCAGTGAGTGCCTGCCCCCCCCCCCCCGCCGGCTATCAACCACCAGGAAGCACAACCAGAAGGTCAGAGCCCCCTCTCCACCCCCCCCTCCCCCCGCAGCGGGATCAGACAGAGACGTGGATACAATTCGGTTCTACCACTCAATGCTGAGCCCCCTTGGATAGTTCCCTTCACTCATGTGAGTCCCACAGAGGACTCACGTGAGAATCAAAGGAGATCATGTTCTAAATGCTTGGCACATATTAGGCATTCAAGAAGGCAGGTGGTATCCCTGGTAGGTTAACGTAGGGCATGGATCCCCGAAGGCAGAAGACATGGGACAGCCACATTTCAAGGGGGAGCATAACAGGGTCCACCAGGTGTGGAGTATAGCGGGGTAGGTGAGCGGTGACCTGGTTCGCATACAGCAGGTGCACAAGAGCGGCAGAGTGGAGGCGGCTCAAATGCCAACTGCTGTGTCACCCCTGGTGTGGCCCAAAAACCTGTGGCGTATAAACAACATTCACGTCCATCTGTTCATTTGCTCCTAGGGGTGGGAGGATGGCTTGGAAGGATGGACAGGGTCAGAATTATAATCCCCATTTTACAGGTGTGGAAACTAAGATCTAGAAAGGGGAAATAATCTGCTCAAGATCACAGCGAATCATTTCACTCACTCCTTCATCAGATATCTAGTGAGTGCCTACGACCTACAGATGCTATGTTATACCTTGGGCAGACCCAGAACACAGGGTGGGAATACCCAGCCCTCTGAGTTCTCTATGCCAAGACCCCCCTGTGGCCTGTGGGCCAGACTTACTGGTTCAAGTGGTGAGAAGTGGTGGTTGAGGCTGAGCACGGAGCCAAGAAACAGCCTGATGTGGACCATCTCCAACCCTTTGGCCTTACCTCTCACCAGCTTCACGGGGCTCCCGCTGCCATGTTTCTCTGAAAGGTGGGCAAAGAAGAAGCAGAGTAAAGGGAACCCAAGTCAGTAGACTTCTTGGTCTCTTGGGCCCTTCTAGGTTCTTTACTTTTCTAAACCCAACCACAAAAGCCATATCTACCCCCCTGTGGGAGGATGGCTGTTCCCCCGGGCTTGGGACCCAGGAGTCCTGACTCTTCATCCAGAGCAGGGCTTGAGAGACTTCAAGCCAACCAGGGGACATGTGGGAAGAGACATTCCATTCCATCCATTCCTCAACCCTCTGGGACAAAGGAAGTTACTTCCCAGCTTCTTAAACTACACCTATGGTTTCCTCTTGGGCTGGGATGGCCATTTGTAATGAGATAATGGGATGGCCATCAATGGCCATCAATGAGATAATGATGCGTTAAAGGGCAGGGGAAGAGAGAGTTGTCAACGGGACCATGGGATAGGGAGGGTGTTACCTGAGTAGATGCGCAGTTCCCCCATCCGGGCATCCAGGCAAACACTCTCACTCCGCACTACAAGACAGCTGTTGACATTCATTTCCTGTTCCTCTTGCTTCTTTCCTCACAAGATGCGTGGGTGGGAAGCAAGGAGACTTTCCAGAAGTCACCTCATCCCTCCATCTCCCTCTAGGAAGAACCACACTCACTCCTCAGGCGGATAAACCGATTCCCACAAGTAGCTCACGCCTGGAGTGAACAGTCTTTAATGCCGAGAAGCTTTTACTATGTTTAATCCGAAGGCCCCGCGGCATCAGCTAAGCTGTGTCTGCCACCCTCCCCCCCCCCCTCCACTGACCCCTTTCTCTCTCCTCTTTGCTGTTCTGTTTTCCATTTGCTTCCTTATTCCCATGGCTCCTGGGAAGAGGCGAGGACTTGGAGTCAAAAAACCTCATTCTGAATCCCAGCTCTATCGCTCACAGAGGAACGGGCACAGCCTTAGATTCTTCGAGCCTCAGTTTCTCCATCTGCAAAGGGAACATAATAATACCCAGTTGCTGTGAGGGTCAAATGCAATTATGGGCCGGAAGCTGTTTTGTGAACGGTAAACTATCATGCTTGAGGGAAGGCTGGTCATTAATTCCCCTTGTTTCTCAGGCACCAAAGAGAGGAGAGCTGGGGCAAGCGACGGGACTCCAGGTCAAAGACGGAGACTGCGCATCTGAACGCCAGCCCTGCCCTCTGGCTCTCCAGGCCACCGTGGGAAAGCCGTGGGGCCTCTGAGCCTTGGTTTCCCCATCAGTAAGGAAAGAGTCATTAGGCGCATCTCCTTCCTCCAGCTGAGAGGAGTTTGCTCGTAAATGACGGTTGCTCACTCTCTCTTTTAGAGACGCTGTGAGCTCACCACCACCAATTACGGTTTATTGAGCACACATGACTCGGTCTTCCGCGCTGGATAAACAGACCTTTCAAAGGCGTAGGCCTTGCCCGGGAAGGGCTCCCAACCAGCCCTGCGGGGGGGGGGGGGGGCAGAGCAAGGCATCATCTCTGTGTTCCTCTGCTCCCGGATGAACTCACCTGAGCAGAAGCGACACCTGGGTGTCACCCGTGGCACCAGCCACCAACACCCAGCGGGACCCCAAATGATCAGAGAGAAGGAAGGGTGTCCTCCTCACCTCTGGGACGACTCGGCTGCCAAAAGCTCGGTGTCCCTTGCAACTGTCCCTCATTTCCGCTCCTGCCACCCCCCTGGAGGGGCTTCAGGGTGGTACTGTTGAAGTAACCTCCAAACTCGTCCCCACAGCTCTGGCCTTGCCTCTCTCCCCCCCAAGCCCACCCGCTGCTGTCAGATGAATCTTCGAAAACCCTCCTTTAGCATCTCAGTTTCCTGCTCAGCACCGTCGGTCATTCCCCGGCATCTAATGGATACAGTTCAAGGGCGACGCAGTGTGACACAAGGGTTAAAACCACTTCGGGATCAAGAGAAGCCTGGCTCTGCCCTCGATGGGTAGGTTGCTCCAACCTCTGTCTATCTCCTCAAGGGCAAAATGAGGCCAAGAGCACTGCTGTTCTGCTGTGATAAAACCTTACAATGTGTGGAGGCACCGTGCCCTAGGTCAGAGAAGTTATTCGGTACAGGGGCGCCTGGGGGGCTCGGTCAGTTACGTGTCTGACTCGTTTTAGGCTCAGGTCATGATCTCACAGTTCGTGGGATTGAGTTTGGGATTTTTCTCCCTCCCTCTCTCTCTCTCTCTGCCCCTCCCCTGCTCACACGCTCTCTGTCTCTCTCTCTCTCTCAAAACAAATAAAGAAACTTAAAATAAAAAAAGAAGGGGCACCTGGGTGGCCCAGTCGGTTGAGCGGCCGACTCCGGCTCAGGTCACGATCTCGCGGTCCGTGCGTTCGAGCCCCGCGTCGGGCTCTGTGCGGACAGCTCGGAGCCTGGAGCCTGCTTCGGATTCTGTGTCTCCCTCTCTTGCTGCCCCTAACCCACTCGCATTCTGTCTCTGTCTCTCTCAAAAAGAAATAAACATTTAAAAAAAATTAAAAAAAAAAAAAGAAGTTATTCAGTCTACGTTAGCCTCCTTCAGCTTTCCTTCCTATGACTTCCCTCCACATCTTCCCCGGCAAGGGACACAGCGTGCTCCTACCTGCACACCCACCCTGGGGATTCTGGGAGACTGACACTGACAACCAAGGCGTCGTATTCTTAAGGGCTAGGAGGACGTGGAGAAGAAGGTAAAGGGCTTTGGGATGATAATCAGGCTGCTGACATACCAGGCTTAAGGCTTCAAATGGAAAGATGCAAGTCTACCCCAAGTACTGTGAGTATCGGAGGCTCCAGGAAGGCAGGAAACTCACCCTGAGATAAGAACACTGGTCCTTGATACATAAGAAAGTCTCCTCGGATAACCGAACATGTCATTTAAATGGCCTTGGCACAGCTCCTGGGGAACCCAGTCCAAATTCTTTCAAAGAAGACTATAATAATAATAATAATAATAATAATAATAATAATAATAAAACAGCACCATTGGCTGCAGAGCTCCAGCCCGGCAGCCAGGAGCCCGAGGAGCACAGGGACAAGGGGCCAGTGGGCACAGCACAGGCACAAGCAGCAGCGTGAAGATGATTTCATTTACCGAGTTATCAAAAACCACAATGTCTGCCAAGCAAGAGTGTGAGTCACCAGGACCCACAGGAAAGAGGGCCCGGTGACAGTGTGGGGTGGGGTGGGCACCAAGTGTTTCGAATCCTGACCCAGTGCTGAGACCTTACACTCTCTGAGGCTCGGTTTCTTTATCTTCAAAAATGGGGATGATCTAAACGCTGACTGCATCGCCTTGTTTGGGAATTAAATGAGTTCATCTGTGTAGAGGGGTTTAGCAATACACATGACTGATTTTGATAGCCGAGTTCTTGATTTACCCAAAGTTGGCGGGGGGGGGGGGGGGGGGGGGGGTGGAGTGGGTGGAGACGGAAGGGCCCCGTTCTTTCTTCGTCTTCCACTGCCCCTGGCAAGAGCCCTTGGCTTCGATTAGACTGACCTCAACTCTGACACTCTTTGGAGGGGAGATCCCCCAAAGCTCTGGCCTTCCTGCCTCGGTTTCAGCCATCCCCTGGGAGGCCAGATGACCGAGTCCAGACTTTCGAAAGAGTCAGGGCCTGCATCAACCCTGACACCACAGCCTTCCATAACTCTTCCTGTGGCTACGACAAAGCTAGGCACACACCTAACACTAATGCTGTTTTGAATGAGTGAATGAGCTGAGCTGAGAGCATTAGGTTGCTGAGATCAGTGTCTGGGGTTCAAGCTATCAGTGGCTCTCAGAGTCCAGGCCACCCTTGCTGCTCTGTGCTGCTGGTCATTCAGGGATGGATGAGCGAGTGTGCATGGGCCTTCCACCACGCAGCCGGAACAAAGGCATGTGCCCTGCAGAGGGGTCCAGAGCCTTTCCCCCCTTCACCTTACTGCATTCTGCGATAGTGATCTAGTTCAGAGTGACGGGGGCCACGTAGGAAAAGAAATAACCAGATAGAACCAGACTGAGACGGCAACAGAGGTGCTGCTGTAGGGGGTAGGCTGGGGACAACTTCAGACAGGCTACGAATACAGTCCAAGCGAACACGTTTCCCTGTGCTAACATGAAAGGAGTTGGTGCTGGGGATCTAATCAGCTTAATAGGGCATAGCAGACAGACAGCCAATTGTCTGGAGCCTATGAGAAGTGGTGGCCACTGGGAGAACAGTTCAAATGCAGAAGGAGCCCAGCCAAGGGGGCATCCAGCCTTGGGGAGGCAGTGTGGACTGGGCCAGAATGAAGCGAAAGGCTGAAAAAGCACGGGTCCCCTGTCGGATTGGAAGGGGCTCTCAGAGGGGACACAGGAGCCTGGCAGGCGGGGCTGCCTCATTAATCCTAGGTTGGAACATTCTTCAGCTTGCCTCCCTCAGGCATTTGCTAGTTGGGATAGGATGTTCTTCCTCTCATCTAAGCACGGAATCTCCACATGAAGAAGAGGAGGCCAGAGGGGAAGAATACTGTGGAGGTAATTAATACAAGTCCTGCTTCTCCCAGTGGTAATTCAAAAACTGGGGCTGGCCAGAAGCCAAGATGGGTGCAGGTGCCAGGGAAGAGAGGGAGGGAACAGACAGGAGTGACTGGCACATTGCGCTGAAATACACCAAAGAGCAGGGTCCTTTTGGCTTCATGCATTAGAGCAACATCTTACCTGACAGGTAGAGAAATCTGTGACCTAAGATGTGGCCTTGAGATTTGATGACAACACCGGCTGAAGTCCCTTTGCGCTTGTGGGTAAAATCTCCCCCCGCTGATTCTCTGAACGGGAGGAGCCTTGGATTGAAAAGGAGGGGAGCAAGGCCTCCAGGTGTCCCAGGGTCTCGAGGCAAAGAAGATAGTTGTTCGGTCTTGGGAATGAGAAGGTACAGCGTGGACACCTTCTCAGGAGGATGTACGATTGTCTACTGACCAACTGCCACTCCCCTACCTAACCCTGGTAACCTAACATCCTTAGGGCTGTTCCTGGGATTCAATGCAGGCTGGGGTCACCTCAAAAGGAGGGCTCCCAAGGCACGCTGCTTTGCCTCTGAATCCCCATGGCCTTGCCTATCAGGACAATACTGCCTGAAGGCTTGGCCTTCCTCCATCATTGACATATTCCACCATGCTTTTCCTGATGAAATCAGGTTAAACCAAACTCCAGGGACAACTCAGAAGGGGCAAGGAAGTAGAAAATGGTCAGTGTATAACAGGAGAGGTGGGGAGGAGGAGAAAGTCACTCTTGTTCCCTGGGACTAGTGGAAAGAAACAATATACATATTTTAATGAGGATGGGTCTCAAGTCCAAAATTAGTCAGGATTTTTTTTTTTTTCATTGCAATGAAAAGAAACACAACTGTCCCCGGCTTGAGCTAAATCGGTGAATATATCAGGCTGGCTTCATACAGAGCTCTCAGCGTGGTCAAGACCGATTTCTTTCCAACTTATAGTTAGATTTCCAACTACATTGGCTCCACTTTCCGGCAGACATTGGCAAGGTGGTCCCAGGAACCCCAGGTGTTAACCCTACTAGCTTTCATTCTACTGGAAGGAATTTTGACCAAAGTCCCAGATTTGAGTCTTACCGCCCAGTTCGGGTTTACATCCCCGCCCCTAGAGTCAGGTGTGGGATCATCCGCTCCCACACTACAAGATCGGAGGGTGGGGGGGCAGTAGTTTTTCAAATAAAAGTCAAAGTGCTGTTACCAGAAGCAGACAAAGCAAAAAATATCCACCTCCGACCCCATCTCGGATCCGTGAGTTAAGCTTCCTGATAGGAGGACAGCAAATTAACCACGTAAATATGCGTCAGGTTTAGGGGAAGCATTTAAGCAGGTACGTGACATGAGGAATTTCTACCATACTGCCATACTCCCCCAAGAGCTAAAGGCAGTCTTATCCACCTTTGTGCTCAGTCTCAAAATACAGTCTTAAAACATGAGGTCAGACCATTTGACTTGAACTGCCTCCAAGGCATTTAGGAAAACGGAGTTCAAGAAAAGTGAAGAATGTTTAGCAAAAATGTCATTTTTCCTTGGTGTCTAAAAGAGGCAGAAACGACTCGGAAAATCCCAGTTTCCCTAAGTCAGGGAAGCTGTTTAGTTAGCTCACAGGTTGAGTCCATCCTCTGTATTAAGAGAGGGAAAGTGGACATAGGGAGTAGGGATGGAAAAAAGGGGGAGGTCCAGGAGCCATGAACTCTAGGTTTTGGAAGAGAAAATACAGGCTCTAGAGTGAGGAAACTAGGTTTGAAACCTAGTAGTGCTATTTTCTAGCTATGTGACCTTGGGTAGGTTACTAAGCCTCTCCGACCTTCTGTTTCCTCTTCTATAAAATGAGGATAATGATACTAATCCCTCAAATTGTCCTAGCTCAAATACAACAGCATAACTAAAACCTTTATCATAGTATCTGGAACTTCAGAAAGTATATTATCAATGATAAGTAGAGACTCCACCCAAGATTTCCTATTTCAAAGGTTTTTTTTTTTTAAGATTTTGACATTTGTTTTGCCTCAGGCAGCCTCAGAAACAGATGAGGGAAGAAGAGCCTGAGTTCTTAGAGGGAGAGACATTGACCCTACTCTTCACTTTCTTGCTTAGTATCTTAGTATCTCCCAATGGCATCAGAGACCCACAGCGTTGTCCCCAGGCTTGGTTAAACCCAGGATTAGCTCAGATCAGGCAGATGGCATGTCGTTCCTTCTTTTTTTTTTTTTTTTTTTAACGTTTATTTTTTATGTTTGAGACAGAGAGAGACAGAGCATGAACGGGGGAGGGGCAGAGAGAGAGGGAGACACAGAATCGGAAGCAGGCTCCAGGCTCTGAGCCGTCAGCCCAGAGCCCGACGCGGGGCTCGAACTCACGGACCGCGAGATCGTGACCTGAGCTGAAGTCGGACGCTTAACCGACTGAGCCACCCAGGCGCCCCAATGTCGTTCCTTCTTAAAAACCTCCAGGTAATGGATTTCTTGGCTTCCTTGTCTCTGGAACTCCACTAGGTAGGATGTTCTTCCTTGTGACTCACTCCAAAACCTCCAGCATCAACCACAGTTTACATCTACTCATGAAGTCGTTCAACTGTTGATTCGTTCTTGCTCTCATAATTATTGGGCTCCTGTTATGCCAGGTACCATGCCAGCTACCGGAAATACAAAATTGAGTAAGATGCTCTTGCCCTCAAAGGGCCTGGAGTCTAGAAGGAAGGAGCACATCCATGGAGAGAAATTGTAATACACAGTAAGCACCTTAACAGAGGTCAGTTCTGAACACTTGGGAAACCCCAAGGGGCATCTGACCTGGGTTTGGGAGAGGGAACTCAGGGAAGGCTCCTTGGAGGAGGTGACACTCGAGCTGAGTCTCAAGGGACTGCTGAGCAAACAGATGGGAGCAACAGTTATTTTGCAACCATTGTTTCTCAGCCTTTATCACATAAGAAGCCAAACGTTGGTTATTGTTGAGCTGATTGTCACATGGAGAGGATATCGCATCGACCGCACGGGGGTAATTACCCAGCAGAAGTTATGGTCCGATGCCTGTGATTCCAGGGTGATGACAGATTGGGCACTAAGACCTCTTGTGGTGAACGACGTCCTACAGTCCTGAAAGCGGGATGCACTATAGAGGTTGAGGCAGACTCCACCTTCAGTGGAAAGTGTGGGCATGGAAGCCGGGTCCTCACAGAGATGGGGAGGGGTGGCTTGCTGGGGTGGAGCGTGGAATCACCTTTTTCTCCTGATCCAGAATCAGCTACGGTGTGGATGGTAACAAGGGCCATCTTGCCTAGAACACGGAAGGGAAGAACCAGATGACCTCTAGAGGTCCCTTCTTATCAGGGGAGAGGATCCTTTAAGAACCTGGCTGTTTCTAACTTACCCCAAGGATCTTGGCTCAAGGTGCTGCTGTTCTCCTTCCCCTCCAATTAACCAGCCAGATTTTACACCACAATAGGAAAGGCATCCGGGCTCCCCCGGGCTGAAGATGTGGGGAGCCCGCAGAAGCCTTCAGAGGTTGACCACTTTGCAAAAGGCCACTCAGCAAACCATAAAGAGAACGCTGGCGGGGCACCTGGGTGGCTCAGTCGGTTAAGCGTCCGACATCGGCTCAGGTCACAAACTCGAGGTCTGTGAGTTCAAGCTCCGCGTCGGGCTCTGTGCTGACAGCTCAGAGCCTGGAACCTGCTTCGGGGTCTGTGTCTTCCTCTCTCTCTGCCCCTCCCCCACTGGCGCTCTGTCTCTGAAAAATAAATAAATATTAAACTTACCAAAAAAAAAAAAAAAGAATGCTGGCCACTAGCATCGGTCAGAGAAGCTACACTCCTCCGTTCAACGCAAAAAGCAACAGCTTTTCTTGCCTACACACTTTTGCCCCGCCCCAAACACCAAATCCCGGAAAAAAAACTGAGAAGATAAATGAAGCCAGATTGCAACAACCAGTTGAAACAATCCCTCTTAACCTCCCCTTGGCTCTTGCGGGTCTCCCCGCCCCCCCACCCTCTGCCATCATCCTCACCCTGAGTTCCAGTTGACAAAGGTGCCTCTAAGGTAAAACCCCTGACCACAGCTGTCAGTGTGGAGCGAGGTGCTGGGGAAGACTCAGCAAAAGTCCCCAAGTGTCCCACATCTCAGTTACCGTCCTCTTTCTGCTTCTGGTGGGTGCCTGTCAGAATTTGTGATAAGAAGGGCTCCGGTTAGACCTTCTGAAGAATCTGCTTGCTCCTTACAGATAAAAGCAGGAGTGTGTAACCGAAGAAGGCAGCAGTCTTCCCAGGGGGATTTTAAAGAAGAGAGTTCTCTACCTGTTGAGTCATACGCCAGTCTGCTTTGAGACAGACAGAGTGACTTCCCCGGAGCAGAGGGCACCAACTTCTCCAGAGGGAAGGGTTCTCAGGACCCTTCCCTTCACATTTGGGTCTGCCCCTCCATTTTTCCCCCCCGCTCTCCTCTCTTCACCCCTTCCTACTTCCCAGGTTAAATACAGAAAATAATTATCCCCTTCCCTCCTCCTTCTTCCTCTGCTAAGAGCCTTTGCAGGGGGCGGGGACGGTTCTGCCATCCTCAGTTCCTGCCTTCTGGAAGCTGTTAAACTGAGAAGGACACACAGAGGAGCCAGACATTTAAAATCTCTCCTCCCTGCTCCTGCCTCTGGGTTGGGCCTGGATACCGCCCCCTCTCTTTGTCTTTTCTTTCTTTTCAAGTAGCACGGAGGGGTGAGGCAGAGGCAGAGTGAAGGGAGCTGGCCCCTGGCTTTGTGACTTACTGGTCATCAGGCCTTTCTGGGCGTCATTTCCCACGAAATCAGTGTAAGGACACAGGCCTCTTAGGATGGCCAGAGTAAAAGGAGATAATGCGAGAGAAGTGGCTTACCCATTGTTTGGCACATAATAGAGATCAATAAATGGTAGTTGAATGAATGACTGAAAGGTAAGTGCCCAACTCAAGCACTTGCCCGGGCCCCAGTGGGAAGCCTCCGTTCTAGGAGTCTCGAACATGGGGGGTGGGGGGGGGGTGGGGGGGGTGGCTAAGGAGCTGCTTAAATAATGGGAGAGACTGAAAATGCTAGATGCCAGGGTAAAGGGCCCTCACCTGTGCCACAAAGCAAATTCCACTCTAGGTTTCTGTAAGGGCTCACCTCCCGCGGTCTTCGCTGGGTGAGAAGGTGAGGGAAGGGGAATTTCTGGAATCCAGAATCCAGTCTCAGCTTGAGAATAAACCAGAAGGGCTAGAATTCAATTCCTGGAATGGAGGCAGATGCCACTGATGTCTCTTCTTCCCCGCAGCCCCTCCCAGCAAGGCTGCTCCCACGGGTCTCCCCAACCCCCTCCCGGTCTATGGATCCTGCAGCCTGAGGAATCGGCCTGAGTTTCCGTAGGGTGAGAAAGCCCATCAGCTCAAAGTAGGGGAGAAGAGCCCTGGGCCAGCCACCAGAGGACCTCTGTTCTGTTCCTTCCAAATGAATTGTGTGATCCCTTGCCGGACACTAATTTGCTATACATGGAAACAAATGAGAGACACAGATTTCGTTAGAAAGACAAATCACGAACCAAACTTGAGTTTCAAAAAAAACAACAACAAAAACCTGGTTACTGAGTTCAAGGCAAAATTAAAACCAAACCACTGCAGCTTCCGAACCAACTGAACCAGAAGAGAACTGGAACCACATATCATCAAAGGCCCTGCACTCAAAAGATGTTCCTGGACCTCACCTCCGTGGACTCTGGCTTTCCCACATCGGATTCTGCACTCGTCCATTTCCCAGGAGCATATGGTCCAACAGGCAGGTTTTCCCTCTGCAAACACACTCCGACTGCCCAGCTCAAGTGCCTTCCCCATCATCAACACTGCTCTGCCCGAGATCGCAGAGTAAAATGGAGCTCTTAGCACCCCCACCAAACCTCGTTATTGCCAGAATCAGAGCACGAAACCGTCAACACGACAAAACCCCAAAACCCCAACCAACAAAAGTCGAGCCACAAAGACCTCTGTGGTGACAGAGATCTGCGATCCTCTGAGTCCAGCTCCTCTAAGCCAGCAAAGAAAGAGGGCTGTGATTTAATTCTGCATCACCCCCTTGCAGATTCAGACACCCCGCTTTCTAATGAGCTCAGTAAAGGCTGTCCCATCCAGTCCTCTCCACAGGAATTGCAGGAAGTGGGAAAAATGAAATTGCTGCTTGTCAAGAGTAGATGACCACCCACACCCAGCAAGGGGGTGAGCTGGGAGCCAGGCCTCCCGTGGAGGACCCAGCAAGGTTCCTGCAGTGGAAAAATGGGCCGGCTTGCTGCTGAGACAGCTGCTGAGATTTGCTCCTCTCTCATAAAAATACAGCCGGAACTGTCCATCCTTTGTCTCCCTTGGACCCTCCCAGCTGAAGTCACCATTGCCTTCCAGGGGCAGAGTCCTCCCTATCTGGTTCCAGAAGCAACCCTCACCACAGACCTGAGAGTTAGCTGTTTGATTACAGAATGTTGGGAGATGAACCTTGGCTGTCTTCGTACCTAGCTGCAGCCTCCTTTTATCTCCTGTCATCTTGGCCCAGGCCGATATTATGGCCTTCTGTCTTGATATATCTGCCTGGCCCTCTTACTCCCAGTCCCTAAAGGGGCACCTTTGTCCCTAAGCCTTTAGGCCCAACCTGGAGCTACATTAGTTTCCCAAGCTCTGTCTTCCTGGATCCGGTTTCCTCCCCTTGCCCTGGGTTATGTATGACAAGGACTAAGGGCATGGAACAGATACTGCCTGCCTTCAGCTATCACCAGACTCCTCTGCAGGGGAGTGGGAAGAGAGACACTGAGAAAAATTTCAAAGTCCAGCTGGAGCCCCACCAACTGTAAGAAGCTATCCCCCAAAGGCTCCCAGCCCATCTTCAGCTTCTCCACTAGACTTTCTATGGATTTTTCACCTAGATCCAACTTTTAGACATGATCACACAGTGTTTTGTTGCTATCTATTTTATGTGTTTCCACAACTCGATCAGATGCTTCTAGAACACAGGGACAGTGTCATATAGAACTATGTTATATGAAACTGCCCAGAATTGCCCTGGGCATGGACCATCCCTGCCTGCCACCTAGGTTTCCAATCTACCTTCCACACTGTTGCCACAGCGAGCGGGCTCGATGCAGACCTGGAGAGGCCACTCAGGGCCCTCAGTAGTCCAGCCCCAGCCGGTCTCGCCAGCCTTCACTCCATTCTTCCTACCTCCGTACCCTTGCTCACGCCATTACCCTCATGGCTTCACCCCTCCCATCTGTCCAAAACAGATTACAGCTTACTCTTCGAGGTTCTTCTGGTACCTCCAAATACTGTCTCCTTTCTAGAGCCTTCTTACATTCCTGTCGGAAATAGTCACTCCCTGGAGTTTCCACGGAAGTGTGGTAGCCTCCCCACCAACCCCATCCACAGTTGCCCTCCCCACGATCTCAGCTACCCACAATCAACCACACTCTGGAAGCAGATGATCCTTCTTCTGATGTACCGGAAGGTCAATAGCAGCCTGGACACCATGTCACGGGGCCTACGTCAATCATCTCACTTCATCTCATCATATATCTCATCACATAGACATTTTATCATCTCATATCAACACAAGAAGAGTAAATATAGTACATTAAGATATTTTGAGAAAGAGGGGCACCTGGGTGGTTCAGGTCGGTTAAGTGTCCGGCTTCAGTTCAGGCCATGACCTCAGGGTTCATGAGTTGGAGCCCCACATCGGGCTCTGTGCTGACAGCTCGGAGCCTGGAGCCTGCTGAGGCCTTGTGTCTCCCTCTCTCACTGCCCCTCCCCCACTGGTGCTCTGTCTCTCTCTCTCAAAAGTAAATAAACATAAAAAATTTCTATTTTATTTTATTTTATTCACGTATTTCTTTTTAAAATATAATTTATTGTCAAGTTGGCTAACATACGGTGTATACAGTGTGCTCTTGGTTTTGGAGGTAGATTCCCATGGTTCATCGCTTACATACAATGCCCAGTGCTCATCCCAACAACAAAAAATTTCTTTAAAGATATTTTGAGAGGGAGAGAGACCATGTTCATATCACTTTTATTACAGTATATTGTTATAATTGTTCTGATTTGTTATCAGTTATTGCTGTTAATCTCTTACTGTGCCTAACGTATAAATTAAACTTTATCATGGGTATATATGTAGGTACATATAGGAAAAAACATAGAGTATACAGGGTTCAGTACTATCCATGATTTCAGGCATCCACTAAGGGTCTTGGAACATATCCCCCATGTATAAGAGGGGACTACTGTATTTTCATACTTCCCTTTTATTTTTTATTTTTTTAGATATTTTTTTAAGTTTTCATTTATTTATTTTTGGGAGAGAGAGAGAGAGAAAGCATGAACAGGGGAGGAGCAGGAAGAGAGGAGGACAGAGGATCTAAAGCAGGCTCTGTGTGGACAGCAGAGAACCCCTGACCTGAGCCGAAGACGGATACTTAAACCGACTGAGCCACCCAGGGGCTCCCGCAACTTCACTTTTTAATAAGTACTACCTAGCACATAGTAAGCACTCAACAAATATGTTTCAAAGAATATAACACCTTCTATTGTGGTTACTTATGCTACGAATATATCTTTTTCCTCCACTAAACAATAAGCTTTATTATCTCTGTATTTCTTGTCTGGACCCAATAGATATTGAAGCAATAGACATACTGAGTTGAATAGTACATATTCAGTAATGAATAGAATGAATAAATAAAATTCATTGAAATGAGTGTACCTAAATGGTAGATACCAGCTCAAAAGGTTTCTATATAACTTTCCTTCCGTTATATACATATTATATATATATAATATATATATAATATATACATATTATATACATATTATATACATATTATATATAATATATATAATATATACATATTATATACATATTATATATATAATATATATAATATATACAGATTATATATATATAATACATATAATATATACATATTATATATAATATATACAATATATACATATTATATATATATAATATATACATATACACATACGTGTATGTATATATTACATATATTATAATATAATATATTATAATATTTTATATATAATTTTTTTTTAACAGAGAGAGAGGGAGAGAGAGCATGTGTGCAAGTGCAGGAGGGGCAGAGAAGACAGAAAGGGAGAGAATCCTAAGCAGGTTCCACACCCAGCATAGAGCCAGACTCGGGGCTTGATCTCACAACCGTGAGATCGTGACCTGAGCCGAAATCAAGAGTCAGACACTTAACCGACCGAGCCACCCAGGTCCCCCTACGTTACTTTCTATATTACTTAATACAAGGGACAAAAACCCAATTTAGTGTAGCTTATGCATGCATAAATGAGTCATGTAACTAACTCATTTGTAGGAACAGGGAGGGCACAGTAGGATATGAGATACAGTTGACTCAGATGCTGCCAGGCCTCTCTTCACCTTTCCTCTTGGCCTCTCTCCCCACCTAAGCTTTGTTCTTTCCCACTGGCAACCTTCTTCCATGTGCAGGAAACATGGCCGCTGATAATTCCAGAGCCTCACTCCTCACGATGCACACTGCTGGAGGGAATCAAGACTTGTCCTCTCTGTGGTCTTAGGTTCAAGAACCTCAGGAAAGGATGTAGCTGGCTCAGTTTGGGTCAAGTAGTGGTGGGACCTCTAATAAAATGACAGTCCCCATGTTAACAGTGAGGAGAAAGAGCGTCTTAAAGAAGCGGGTCTGGGTGCGGGGAGGATGGTTGCTGTTCTAGACAGCAGATGCCTCCAGAAGGGAGAGATGCAGCTTGCATTCCAGGGAGGTGAGGGCAAACAGCAAGTGTGATTTGGGAACCTCAAGATGGAAGCTCGCAAGAGGCCAGAGGAGCATATTATGTTCAGCACCTAAGGGAGAGACAAAGTCGACTGCATTTTCTTCAAGTGAGAGGAGGAGTGGGGACAGGGTCCACAGTGATGGCCTCCCTGCCACAACCGGCCTGCTCTGCGGACGCCATGGCCTAGCTGAGGAAAGCCAGGCTGGAACTAATGAAGCAGAGAACATGTAAGGTCAAGGGGGCAGTGTGGATAAGAAGAAAAAGGGGCTATTCAGAGGCTAGGGCAGCTAGCCATACACAACAGCCCAATCAGGAACTTCTGGTGTTGGAGGCAGTGCCCTCCCTCTTGCCATGGTAGGGAGAAGGGGCGCAATTCCAGTGTCGTAGACCTCAAGCCTGCTGCTGGAAGAAACAAGGCACCGAGGCTTCTTGGTTTCCAGAAAATACAGGTTTCGGTGGCTGGCTCAGCTATAGACACCAGGCTGCAGCTGCCCTAGAGCCACCTTGACCTACCCTCTCACATCCTTGTCTCCCGCCTACACAAGGGCTGGGGGTTGGAATAGGGTGGAAGGTTCCTCTTCTCTTATCCCACAGCCCCCACCTGGGCAGGGGGAGCACTAGGCTCTGAGAGAAGGGAGGATCTACCTAGAGGCTACCTAGAGCCATGTTCCCGGTCTGCCCATGAATCCCAGCCAGCCAGAGGTGGGACACACCTAAGATCCTCTTTGGTGGCACCTCCCCAACAGGTCCTGTCTCCCTGGGACCCAGGGAGTTTGAAGAAAGGATCTTGCCTTTCAAATACTAACTGGCTATGAACTGGCAGCATGTTCCAGCCCCCACCTGCCAGGCGGCCAAAGTAGACTTCTCCTTTAATGGGACCACACATCTGGCCTAAATTGTTACTCCCCCAAGACAAGTTTACTGAACAGTTAGGCAATGCTTCCACGCACAGCCACTGCAGAGAAGCTTAAAATATATTTTAATACATTTAAAGCACCATCCTGGAGACCGGCTTTCTCATGATAAAGATGCGACTGAGCGACACTCATTGGGCTTTAAAATGTCAAGTTATTGCAATCCAGCAGGGAGCCTGACAAGCCATTAAATCTGAAGCTGTGTTCGGCTGATTCCTTTCCTCCCATTTCCCATTCCTCCCCCCCAAAATTGATCTGGGCTCCTGAAGCCGACATTTTGGTAGGACTTTCTGAACCGTAACAAGGTATGGTCTCTATCCCTGCTTCTTCCATGGAAATGCCCTGGGGAGTGGGGTGGGAGGGCCCAGAGAAGTTGGAGGGGGGCAGGGAGTGAAAGAGGACACATCTCACCCTTGGTGTCCTCTAAGTGCCAAGGAGGGTGAAACTTGGAAAAGACGTCCACGGATGGTTTCCATTAGAAGGTGACCCTGAAGTCCCCTCCACACCCCTGCAACGTTCCACCAGCTGGGCTGGAGAGGAGAGGCACGGGACAGGCAGGGGATTATCTTAGACCTGGTTCCCAAGATAGATGGTGATGGCATGGTGGCAGGCAGTCTCCCACACCACATTCGGGAGTTCTAAGCGCTGAGCCCAGCGCAACAAGTCTAAAAATATGTCCTTCCTTTGATCTGTTTAACTTTCCCAAGGTCAGAAATAGGATGCAGATGGGTTACTGAGAAACAGTAGGATAGGAAAATAAAGAGGGGGGAGCGGGGGGGAAGGACCCAAATGTTAGGAAATTGGGGAGGATGGTAAAGGCTAGGAGGAAAGTAAACCCTAGGAGTGTAATTCACAAGTCGGTTTCTGCATGTGCAAATGGTTCTTCATCCATTTGAATGGCCGGGAGGACAGGATACAAAGCAGGACAGGTGCAGCCTGAGGGGCTGGTTAGGATCTAAGAGGCTTCTTCCCCAACCCCTGAAGCTCTGGTAGGTCACCTTCTTCACTACACAGTGTACAACTCAAGCCTGTGAAGTGTATGTCAACCTGCCCTCCACAAGCATATGAATACAAATGACGGGTGTGCTGAGGTGGGTGTGGGAATATATCAGTCAATACAGATGTGTTCTGTGAACCAGTTGATGGTGCATGTTTGTACTTGAAAGCCACAAGCAAAATCCAGGCAAGAGCTAGGGGTGGTACTCTTGCACAATGTTGGTGGGGGTGTGGCTGTGGAGGTGTGATTAACAGTTTCTAGGCTGTATATAAGTGTGCGTGGATGTCTGCGTGTGTGCAAATTAAAATGGAAATGTGTGTCGGAGCATGATACAAGAGCGGGAAGGTCCGTGGGCTTTGAAGTCAGTCTGACTTGGCTTTGCATCCTGGCTCTGTCATTAATCAGGTGTGTAACCTTGGTCCAGCCACTGAGCCTCAATTTCCTCAACTCTGAAATGAGGACAATAAGTCCCTTCCAAGATGGCTAGGAGTATTGGAAACAATGCCATGTGCTTTAGCCCACACATAGCAGGGCTGAAAAGAGGACAGCTGTTATCGTGCACTGTGGATGGGCCTCTGGTCGTCACAGAGGCAAGAGGGAGCAAAATATGACCCAGGATTGTGTGTGCAAAGTCTGGGTGAGGAGATGTGTGCTAAGATTTATGGGTAAGCAAAGCTGTGTACCTGTGTGCATCCAAGGCGATTCCTTCTCCTCCAGGGAGCCCCCTTTTCTGCAAGGGTTCGGAGCAGGGCGGCGGGTGGCACAATTTCCGCAGACACCTTGGGCTTCTGGGTTCTGGGTCTGAGTGAGTTAAGAGGTTGAGAGGCCCGGTAAGGAGCTGCAGGAAGCCAACCGCCAGCAGAGGCTTCCTTTTTTCCCTCCACCCAGCAACGGTTGAATACCGCCACCCACATCCACTTCCCACCTCCAACCCCCCACCCTTACTTTCCTTCCCACAAGTGACATCAAGGGCAGGGTGGAAACCCGAGAGAGGATTTCTCCCCTCCATTTCGCCATTCCCCCTTAAGACAAACCAGGAAGCAGCTGCGGCTCCAAATCGGGCCACCTTAACAGTAGAGTAATGGTCTGGCCTCCAGCCAAGCCCCACCTCCGTTCCAGCTCTCGCTCCTCCCCCTTCTCCTCCCGCACTGCTCCGGGAGAGCTGGTGAGCCGGAGTCTGGCCCGAGTTGGCTGGAGCTGTTGCCATGACAAGCATTTTCTTAAGAAAGCTCTGCTGTTGAGACCGTCCAAAGCTGGGGGTTGAGGAGGGGAGCACGAACTTCCTGGGAAACGATCCCTCCGAAGAGAGCTAGGCCGGAGACACCCGTCCAGCTCCCCTGCACCCATTTTCTTCCAGGAACCTGAGAGGTCCTTCCCTTTGGGAGGGCTGGGGGAGGAGACCCAGCCCACTCCCCGGCCGTAGCTGGAAAGGCAAGAGAGCAAAGCCAGCATCTCTAGCGTGGTTGCCACACTGGGGAGACCGGTGGGTGGTCACCCCCACCCCACCCCGTCCATGGAAACACGGAGGGAGAGTCCCGCTTGGAGAAGCCTGGATCTTTGCTAGAAAGAGAGGTAGGCTTGCAGAGAATGAATTGAGTCGCGATTTGCAAACTTTGTTTCTTTCTTTGCTCTCAATGGCTTCTAAAAACTCCCTGAATTTCCTCTTCCTAGGCATGTTTTTTGCGACTGGGTTTGGAGTGTGTGTGTGTGTGTGTGTGTGTGCGCGCGCGCGCGCACAGATTTGTCAAATACTGTGTTTCCTAGATTCCGTTCTGAGACACCATATAATCAAACAAGTGATTTCTTTCTCTTTGCCTAGTTTTTGTCATTCCTGGGCTGTGGGGGTAAGGAAATGGAGGGACTGTCTTTTTCACACCCAAACTGAGCTTTTGGAAAAAGCATTTATTTTCCCCCATCCGTTCCTGCCCTCCCCCTCCCCCTTGGCTTGGGAATGAGACGCAGAATGGAAAACTGTTGCAAAAATATTTTCCGCGTCTGTTCCCTTTCTCCGAAGCCCCAAAGAGAGATGGAAAAAAAAAAAAAGAAAAGAAAAGAAAAGAAAGAACCGAGTAAGAAATCTTCAACAGGAAGGAGGGGCTGCCGTGGGGACCGGCGGAGGGGCTCACTGGGGGGTGGGCGGAGGTCCGAGAAGGAGGGGAATGGGGAAGGGGAGTGCACAAATTAAATTTCTTTAGCTTTGCAGAGAAACCTCAGCAGTTTCTCTGCCGCTTGCAAAACATCCTCAGACTTTCACGTCTATAATTAGCTGTGGAAAAAGCTGGGAGTTCCCTCGCCCCGCTGTTGTTGAGTGTGTGCCGAGCGTCAAGAACCAACTGTATGAGTGTCTCTGAGGGCACCGCCCCACACATCTCGGGTCCCGGAGGAGAGGAAAGAGCAGAGGGTGAAGTTGGAAAGTTTGCAGATCCAAGGCCGGTGCCTGTGGGGCCGGTGAGCGTTGGGCGGCTGGGGGTTGGTCACCGGCGTCCTTGGGAGGGTCCCTCAGCGTCCTGGGCCACTGCGCCCTTGCAGAAGAGCTGGAAATGAAGGCTGGGCTGGTCGCTCCTGCTCTCCTGCAACCCGCTCGCTCCCTCGCATACTTGGCTGGCTCTTGGGGTGGAGGAGGCCGGCTGGCACCCTCCCCAAGGCGAGGCCCGCCTCACCACTCCCCCAGGTCTGCGAAGGACCCACCGCTCCTCTCCGGCAGCGGGGGCGGGAGGGGGGAACGCGGGAGTGGCCTGCGCATCCTGGGAGCGAGTGGGCACTCGGCTGGCCAGAGGCGCCTCCCCCGGGCATTCCTTCCGGACTTACAACAACTTGCAGACGCGGTGTCGGCGCCGGCTGGCCTGGTAGGGGGGATGTCAGATGGAGAAATCGCGGGCACGCAACTGACGCGGCGGGGGAGGGGAAGTGAATCCCAGGCTACAGCGCCATCTCCTCCTCTGGGTGGGGTGTCTGGCAGGAGGCTGCAGATCCTCTCCCTCCTGGAGCTCCTCCTCAGAGATGCCCCTTCTCGCCCTTCCTATACCGAGCCCCGCTTCAGCCCCCTCAGCGCCGGGCCCTCTTTCTCTGGAAGAAAGGGAAGAGAGGGTCATCCAAGGCAGGGACAGGCCGTGGAGAGGGGCCTAGGGGTCCGGACGGACCGGCTGGGAGAAGGTGGAGGAGGAGGAGGACAGGAGGCGGTGGTGGCTCCGATGGCTTAGTGAACCTGGTTCCCTGTTGGCTAGGGGTGGTGGCATGGGGGGCGGGCTCCGGGAGGTGGGTCCTGGACCCCACAGATCAGTGGGGTCAGTCTGGGGTGGGGAGGGAGAGGAAGCACCTGCCCTCTGCCCCAGCTGGTTTGGTTGGAGGGGTGGTAAAGGTGGGAGCTTAGAAACTGGGAAGAAGGAAGCAAAGGACTCTTGGAGGAGAGCTTAAGTGGGGGCCCAGGAAACAACAGGAATCAATTTTCATTTTGAGGCGTTGGATGATTGATCTGACTGCACCCCAAGGGCACCCTTGTCTTCTGATCCAGAAGGGAATGAGGCCTTCCCCAGGGGCCGAGACCCAAGACGAGATCCATGCCCTTGTTCTGTAGGCAAGGGGGGGCGGAGGAGGGGAGTCCTTTTTTTTTTTTTTCTCCTGCTGGGGAGCCCTATCCTCCCTGCCACCATCTTGCCGAGGTACAACCTCGAAATCACCAACGCCCCCCCCCCCCCGCGCGCGCCCTTCCATGGCGGGGGCCCATAATCCCACCCTCCCAGCAGTTGGCCTTCCTATTTTCAGTTTTCTGACTAGGGTCAGATTCTGGTGGGCTCGGGGAGGGCTTCTCGCTGAGGAGCAGGTCCCTATTTAGCGCACACCGAGGCGCCTGCCTACCCCTCCCCCCACCCGCTGTGGCCTTGAGTCGCGGGGCGGGGGCGGCTGGGGGCACCTTCTCTCCCTTCCCGCCTTGGCCGCACCAAACCCGCGGCCCCGGGGCCCGAAGCTGCCGGCGGCCCCGCCCCGTCGCGGCCCCTCCTGCAGCTCGGCCCCGCCCCCTCGGCTCCGCGCTCCGGAGAGTACTTTGCGCGGGAGGCGCTCCGAGCCGCCGCGGAGCTCAGGTTTGCTGCCTCCCGGCCTCCCCGAGCCTCCGTCCCCTCCCCGTCCGGCTGCCTCCTCCGCGTCCCTGGCCGGATTCAAGGGCAAGTCGACGGAGGCACGGGCTTAGCCCCGGGGCTCCCAGCACCTAGCGCGGTGCCTGGCACGTTCTAAGGTGCTTGGGCAATGTTTGGTGAAAGAAGGAAGTGACATTTGGGGAGATCCTGGGACCGATTGCCTAGCTTGCCCTGTGGGCTTCAGTTCCCCGCCGCACGATGGAAAGCCCGCACCCACTGTAATGGTGGGAGGGCGTGGCTGAGTCAGATTTGTCCGATTTCTGTGATCTTGGGTGCCTGATGAGAAGTCAAAATGGGAACGCCCAGTTAGTTTGCCCGAGGTATGAGTGCTGGAAGACGAAAGCGGTGAGGAGGAGGGCGTGGAGGTCCCTGAGCCATGATAACTGGAGAGCCTCACTCTTCCCCAGCATCGTTGGCTGGAGGGTCTTCAGAGGAAGAGGGGCACTGGGGGCTGCTTGGCTCTGACTCAGCTGCCCCTTGTCGGCAACTCAACCCTCCACGAGAAACTGCCACCCTTTAGCTTCTCCCGGTAATCCTCATGGACCCTTTTTCTCTTTTTTGCCTGTGTTCTCTGTCTTGGACCCAGCACCCAAAGACATGGATAAGCCCTGCCCTTGTGGGGCCTTCCAGATCCAGGAAGCTTTGGAGGGAGGAAAGGAAGATGTTCGTTCTGGCTCCCCAGGACCTAAGAGTCGTGTTTGGCTTAGGTTGACCCAGGTGTTCGGTTTGACCTTGAAGAAAAATGCTCTACCCTGGGCCTCATTGCCTTCGTGGAGGAATTCTTCCAGCCCTTTGATGTCTTTCCCCCAGCCTAGCCCTCAGACAGTACTCTTGCCAGCCTGGTTCCCTGCGCCTCGGACTTGCGTTCATTCCTATCATCCGCAAATGGTACTCGGTCAGACGGGGTGATATCCTTTCCCCACTCATTTCCCCTTTCTGTAGAGTGGGTCATAGAAATGAAGCAGGCCCTTGAGCTGGAGTCCCCAAGGCTTGTGTGGAATGTTTGGTGCTTCCTCTTCCAACATCCCTTTGTCTCCTCTTTCCTCTTTCCCTTGTATGAGCCAGTCTTGTTCCACTGACTTATTTCCTCTGCACATATTAAAAGAGAAATGACAGGGACTTTTGAATTCTGCCTCCACCTGAAGCCAGTTCTCTGTGTTCAGCCCACAGGAATGTGGGTTGAAGAGGGAAACCAGGCAGGATCAAGTTAGGACCAGAGCCAAGGTCTCCCCAGGAGCAACACAGGTGGGGTTCGAACCAATTTGTGTTGGGGAGTGGTGGGTGGGATGGTGCAGAGGCCAAAGGAGAGAAAAGGGAGGTGAGGACTCAGGCGACCAAAGGCCAAGGATCCCTCCTTTCTTCTCCACTCTAGCTCCTCTCTGGCTGAAGTTTTCAGCCCCATCACTTCTCTGTGCTCTGGTTTCCCAAGTATAGAAATCTCTGGGACCATTCACATATGGGGCACCTGGGTGGCTCAGTCAGGTAAACGTCCGACTTCCGCCCAAGTCATGATCTCACTGTTAGTGGGTTCGAGGCCCGCATCTGGCTCTGTGTTGACAGCTCGGAGCCTGGAGCCTGCTTTGGATTCTGTGTCTCCCTCGCTCTCCACCCCTCCCCACTCACATTCCCTCTCTCTCTCTCTCTCTCTCTCTCTCTCTCTCAAAAAATAAACACTAAAAAAAAAAAAAAAAAGAAATCTCTGGGACCGTTCAGAATGATGAACTGGAATGGAATCAGTGAGACCCCTTTGCTCTTGCCTTTCTGCCAGGTCACTAGGACCAGAGGATCTCGAGGCAGTGTGTTTACTGGTGGGACCAAGGACTCTCAGACTCAGGGAAACTCTCAGCTCAGAACACCTCTAGCAAGATCCACCTAGGTTGCAAAATCAGTGCTCAAAGTGCAAACCGGTACAACTCCTACAGAGGGCAAGCTAGCACTATCTAACAAAACAACATATGCATTTACCCAGCCATCCTACTTCTAGGAATTTATCCAGAAAGTGCACATTCACAGATACAAAAAGACATATGCACAAGGTGATTCTTTAAGGCATATTTGCAACAGGAAAGGAAATCACTGGAAACCACCCAATGCCCATCTTTAACAGACTGGCTGAATGAACAGGAGTACGGCCACACAGTGGAGTACTATGCAGCCAAAAAAAAGAGTAGGAGCCCTGTGAACTTGCATGCTGTGATTTCTAGGATATATATTTTTTTAAATATTTACTTACTTATTTTAAGAGAGAGAGGCAGAGAGAATCCCAAGCAGGCCCCACGCTGTCAGCACAGAACCTGACACAGGGCTTGAGCCCACAAACCGCGAGATCATGACCTGAGTGGAAATCAGGAGTCGGACACTTAACTGATTGAGCCGCTCAGGCATCCCTGTAGGATATGTTGTTAAATGCAAAATGCAAGATGCAAAAGAGTGCGTGTATAGAGCATGGCACTCTTGTTGAGAAAACAGGAGAAATCAGAATACTTTTTGCAAACACACACACACACACACACACACACACACACACACAGGATAAACCAGAAATTAATATAAATGGTTCCCTGTAGGGTGAATAGGAACAGGATAGAGAAGATAGAGATGGCAATGAAACTTTACTAATGCTACTATTTTAGACAGTTTTGACTTCTGAACCAGGTAAATAGTTTACCTGGTTACATAGATCCAAAAGAAAGAAAAAAGCAAACCCTAAAGCCAACCACAACAGAAACAATGAACCTGAGTATCAATTTGATTCCTCTACAAAGAAAATGATTAATTCGAGTAATCTTTTTGTTTAATGCCTTGACTCTTAGTGGAATGTATATTCTCAGGATAAAAAGCACTACCAAAAAAAAATCTTGAACTTTACTCTCTAATTGTGTTATTGGTCATGGTGTTGGCATCATAAATTGGAAACGGTTTTTTGTTTGTTGTAGGATAGATCAGATGAGTATATTGACATCTCTGGAAGTCAGGGTTTTGATCTGGAAGAAGGGAGTCAAAAATACGGAATGAATGGGGGAAGGTGAGGCAGAACCCTGTGATTTTTTATGTATCTCCTAGGTCTGTTCGCTGGAAGGGTCTAGAAGTACTGCTACCCGGTAGCACAGAACACACCTCACGCCCAGATGTTTATTTCTAAATACCACTTGCCCCTAAGAGGAAGCAGTGCTCCATGGAGAAATGGCTGATTCTAAATCTGGGACTGAGAAAGTACACCTCAATCATGTTATGCCAGAAAGCTAGCATGTGCTCATGGCAAAAAGACTCAGGAGTTGGCTTCAAGGGGCTCCCACAGGGCAATTTCGGGACACACGGAACGTTGAAGAGAATAACAGTAATAGATTATAAGACGCTGAATAAAAGATGTCCATTCTGACAGCGAAAGTGGAGCAGGGAGGGAACACTCTTCACACAGGGATGCCAGCTAATGAAAGGTGGAGGCAATAACTTTAAATGTACTAGTTTGCAGCCCCTCATATAGTCACTGGTTCAGGCTGGGCTTGCTAATGAATGACAAAAATCATTAGATGAAAGGTTGATCTCAATGTATCACCTGGTGGATTACTTACTCCTTGCAAAAAGAAAGACCTGTCTTTGCAACGGGGACATCCGGCACTGACTGTCTTTTTTTTTTTTTTTTTTTTTTTAATTTTTTTTTAACCTTTATTTATTTTTGAGACAGAGAGACAGAGCATGAACGGGGGAGGGTCAGAGAGAGAGAGAGAGAGACACAGAATCTGAAACAGGCTCCAGGCTCTGAGCTGTCAGCACAGAGCCCGACGCGGGGCTCGAACTCACGGACCACGAGATCATGACCTGAGCTGAAGTCGGCCACTTAACCGACTGAGCCACCCAGGCGCCCGCCGGCACTGATCGTCTTAACCAAGTGACCAAACATCAGCAGTAGTGGGACCACCTGGCGTGAGTTCTTCCTGATGTGCTCTACGTGCAGCCACATCAGCTATAGTCTCGCCAGACATGTGTCTGTGGAGCCTAATGACGAGGAGACCAAAGCCAATGTGAGCGATTCCACAGGACAACTGATTGAGACTTCAAAAAAGTGAAGATCATTAAAAGAAGCCCTGAAATGATATGCTTGGGGAGAAGGGCAGGAAGACAGAAACCAGTCTAGATGTAAAGAAGCTAAAGAAACATCATAGCCAGGGGCGCCTGGGGGGCTCAGTCGGTTAGGCGTCCGACTTCGGCTCAGGTCACGATCTCGCGTTTCCTGGGTTCGGGCCCCCGCGTCGGGCTCTGTGCCGAGAGCTCGGAGCCTGGAGCCGGCTTCAGATTCTGTGTCTCCCTCTCTTTCTCTCTGCCCTCCCCTGCTCGCACTCTCTCTCTCAAAAATAATAACATTAAAAAAAAAAAAGAAACGTAATAGCCAATTGCAATATGTAAACTTTAACTGGACCTTGGGTTAAAAAAAAAAAAAAAGACTGTAAGAGACATCCTGGGGACAATTGGACAACTTTTAATACAGATATGAGATGATATATAATTATTGTTAATTGTGGAATATGTCATAGCGGTAATGATAATGGTTTTATAGGAGCATATCCTCGTGCTTAGAGATTATGCAAAAGTATTTAGGGGCAAAGGGGTTTGCAAGTGACTCAGCTCCTCCAGCCCCACACAGCACATGGAGGGACCTTCTTTTTTTTTTTTTTAAATTTTTTTTTAACGTTTTATTTATTTTTGAGACAGAGAGAGACAGAGCATGAACGGGGGAGGGGCAGAGAGAGAGGGAGACACAGAATCGGAAGCAGGCTCCAGGCTCTGAGCCGTCAGCCCAGAGCCCGACGCGGGGCTCGAACTTACGGACCGCGAGATGGTGACCTGAGCCGAAGTTGGACGCTTAACCGACTGAGCCACCCAGGCGCCCCTGGAGGGACCTTCTTGATGACGTAGTTGCCCCTGGGAGGCTTCCTTCTCTCCCTGCTGCTGTCAGCATTGGGCTTTCCCTTTCCTGGTGGGGGCAGCTGGGGCACAATGGGTCAGCCAGCTGGACCAGGGGCAACAGGTGGGAGCAGGACTTTCCTCACCAGGCCACGGGCCAGCTGAGGAAGCCTAAGAGCTGCAGGCCTCCAGAATCACCCACCTACTTTTCGAGGGGATGCCCCAGGCTGTAGGAGGAGGAATCCACCAATCGCCCTGAGGCTGTTTCTGACCAAGCTTTCGCATCCCTTCTGAATTCTGTAATTCGGTGATTCTGAAAGAACTCGGCAGTGCCTGCCCCAAGCCTTCATGCTTGGGCTAAGCAAGGCCTTCTGGCCCCCCTTCTTGGCAAGGACCGTGTACCAGCTGCACTGTCAGTGACCCAGATCACCATACTCTCCACCCCCGCCTTTCCAGCCTGGTCCCAGCTCTGGAGAGAGATCAGGTTTACAGGACTGCCATTCTCTCTCTCTCTCTCTCTCTCTCTCTCTCTCTCTTTCTGTCTGTCTCTCTCTCTCCCCTCCCTGGAAACCCTGGCATGACTCAGGGCTCTTTTCACGCAGGAGGGGGCTATTGATACCTTCATCAATTCCCCTTCTGTCTTGCTAGGGAGCCTGTAAGAGCGCGAGACAGGAAGTTGAAAGGGGGCAGACAGGGCAGAGTTTGTTCTCATGTGCTGCCACCCCTGCCAGAAGAGCATGGGACTGGGAGTCAGAAAACTGGTGACCTGGACTCTTGCCTACTGTGTGACCTTGACTAAGGTGGTGATGTCTCTGGGCCTTTGTCTCCCCCACTGTAAAATGAAGCCAAGCTTGGACAAAGGCATTTCCGATTCAAGACTCCTTTCCCACAAAGGGGTAAAATTCTCAATGCTCAAACCAAACTCTTTACCTTAGAGTCTAGCACAAGGTAGTAGCCTGTGGCCAACTTCCATCCCTCTATCCAGGATGACCAGAGGTGGGGAGTCATAAAGGAACCTGTCCTGTAGACAACCACTTTTAAGGTTTCGGAGTAGGACGGGTCCTCAGATTCCCCACCTTACCTGCCTTGGATGTTCAATTAAGAAGTTCTTGCTCAGTATCTCCCGAAGCTAAGATTCTGCTATGTCCTAGGCCAGAAACTAAGAAAGACTGGCTAGAGAGAGATACAGAGGTCCAAGCCTTCGGGGAGTTTACCATCTCCTAGAGAACATGATTTTCCCAGAGTGATTAGACTGCACCACGAACCATACGAAATTGCCAATATGCAACCACTTTTGACCTACAGATGGCTTTTCACATGGTTCAGCCTCGTATTAATATTAGGAAATACTGGAAATCAGTGACTACAGTCAGCGCCGTGGGATAGAGAGACGAGGTCTTCATCCGAACTATGGGTTGGGTTTGGAGAAATGTGGCCAGCTGCTGGGCCAGCCTGTCCTCCCTCTCCATCCAGACTTTTGGCCTTGGAGGTAGACACATTGGCCAAACCCTTGTCCAGACTCTGGGTGAGTTTCTAGCACTAGCATTTCTGGTAACTGGCCAGGTCAGCTGCCCCTGGGGAGAGAGGAGAGTGCTGTCCATCCGTAGTGCCCTATTCCTGTGCCCTGACTGCCCTGCCTCATATTTTAAGAGCTGAGGATGGAGGGTTGTCAGAAAGGAGGAATTCAGGAATATCCACTCTATTCTTCCCCCCCCCCCCCCAATCTGGGGGCAGACTAGAGCAGGATCGCACACAGGAAGCCTCATCTGGCACAGGGACACATGACCTGGTGATGCTGGGGTCTGAAGGATGTGAGTAGGAATGTGGAGGCCAGAATTTGGCAGGGATCACCTGGATTTGTTCTTGGAGGAGGTGATTGCCAAACAGGATCTGAAGGAGGAGAGAGGCTAGGTGGAGGAGAGCTTGGGGGAGGGGAGGCGGGTTGGGACGAAGAGCTGAGATGCTGCATCCGGCAGACGGCAGAGGACACTGAGCGTCCTGGAGAGTCAGATGCTCTGGCAGGTGAGGGAGGCCGTCTGCTGCCCCCCACTGGAATGGCTCCGGCCTGTGTCTGAGCCAGCACCCGTGTGGCAGCAGGATGGCGTCTGGCCTCAGCAGCAGCCTGCTGCCTGCCTGCTCTCCTGGTGCTTGTGGACCATTAGGATGCTTTTTTGATGTTTCCTGCCTGCCGTCTGTATCTTTGTGGGATGCACTCAGATGACATCTGTTAGCATCGCTAGGACAGACACAGCTGGCATCCACACTTCCAGGGGCTTTCTGACCTTGGTGCAGGGGAGGTCAGTTACCAGGCTTTCGCTGGGGGGCGGGGTGGGTGTTCGTGCTATTGAGCCAGAGCATTTGAGATGGACAGAGTTGGAAAAATGGTCCAATGTATCCTCTTTGGCAAGTGAGAAACCTGAAACCCGGAGACTTACTTGCCCAAGGACGCCAGGCGAGTTTGATAGTTTGATGCTGAGCCAGCGTCAGACCCCACTTCTCCCCACTCCAAGTCGGTGGCTGAGCCTCTGACCCCATCCGTGCAGCACTCGTGACCCAGCTCAACACCCAACCTCCCCACTGCCCAGTCTCTCTACCCAAGTAACAGGCAGAAGCACCCCAGCTGCTCCAGGGATGACGTGTGGCATGGTGAGGTCATGTGATAGAAGCACTTTGGAAGATGCCGGAAACCATAAAATGCTGTGCCACGATTGTAACTGCTGCTACCCTTCTTACCAATCTGGGTCATTAGCAGTGAGGAAAATGCAAAGGAGGAGCGCTCCTGCACCGCCCTGATCGCCGTGTAGCTCCTAATGGAGCTGGGTCTCTTCTCCTGGTACTTTCCGCAGCTCCTCCCAGAGAGTGGGCCTGGAGCTGGGAGAAGCTGGGTGATTGAGAGCGGAAGCAGAAGTCCTGGAAAGGGGTGGGCAGAACCTTCCTCCTGCCTGGGTGTCCCCGGCCCTGCCCTTTCACACAGGGTGTGACTCCTCCGAAAGGTCGGAGGAAGTTTGAAGGGGAAGCGCTCTGCCCTGTACATCTTCCTCCACCTTCCTCTGGGCCGGGTTGGCTGCCGAGCTCTGATTTGGGAGCGAAGAGGCAGCATGGTGGGGCCGCTGTAATGTGACAGCACAGGCTGGTTTTATTGCTGATGTTATTGCCGGAGCCAATCTGTCATTCATTTGCTTGTTCGTGTATTCGTTTGTTCATCCAACAAACATGAAGTGAGCACAAACCGTATGCCGGGCACTGTGTGAGGATCTGGGGAGAAGTCATGTCTCCAGGATGCAGAGTGGCTAAGAATCACTCGTTTCAGCTCAAAGACAAGTGTCCTGAGCCTGGGGGCCCACGGCAAGCCCTGAATGGCACAGTGTCCCAGAGAACTTGAATCTGTGTCCTTGGAGAACAGGGAAAGGTAACTCCTGACTTTAGAGACATAAGGCCTAGACTCCATACACAATTGAGCTGAGAGGGGCCTTGGGGACCATTGTAGGGCAGCACCGTGTTACCAATGGCCCTGTGGCCAGATGGTGAAGGACATGCCCTTGTCCTTTGCCAGAAGAAGCCTTCTCCTGGGCCAAGGCCTGATGCTGAAGCTGGGCAGTCATCTAGCCTGTATATCCGGTCCTTAGGCTGGCATCCCCGTGTTGTCTGACTTTGCAGTCCTCTGTTTACATCCTAGAGCCTCTGAGCCTGATGGGGCAGAGCTGTCCCATTGCTGGGATGCCCAGAAAGGATCTGAATGAAACCCTGGAATGAAAAAGCAAACCTTCCAGAGAAACTGTCCAATTTCTCCTCCCATGCTTCTTCTCATCTCAGCCCCTCCACCCTACTTTCCAGAGGCAGCCTGGTGTCACAGGATAAAAGAGTAGATTTAGAGTTGGGTGGCACATAGGACACAGATCTCTGTTGACCTTCAACTTTCCCGTCCATAACCTGTATATGTTGTCACCTGTCCTGATCTACCCGATGGAGCGTTTTGATGGGCAAACGAAATAGGGTAGGGAGAGCATTGCATCAACACTAAAGTTGCTAGGGCTACAGAAGTGCTAGGTAAGTGTAAGGCTTCTCATTCTAGGGCTTCTGCTCGTCCCCCACTGCTCACTTCTGTTCCTTCTCTCTGCTGCCCAGCCCCTTGACCCCACTACGGAGCCCATCCTTCTCTGTTCTCTCACTGCCCACTCCAGAGGCTGCTCTTCCCTAGGCTCTTCCCTTGCCTAGATCAAGACCCAACACAACGCATCTTAAATAATAATGACAACAGTAGAAGTGATCGTCTGACGTACCATCCATCATGTGCTACATACTAAACTTGGATGATCGCATTTAATATTTCCAGCAGGCAATAAAGTCAACAGCGTCTTCATTTTACAGCTTAATGAAGACATTCGTATAACATAAGGCTGAGGTCCAACCCTAGGCTAGAACGTCTATAGATTTCTTCTCTCCATTGCCAAGTGACGGACTGACAAGAACACGGAGAGATTCGACAGCCTTTATTGAATGTCAACTAAATGCCAGCTGCTTTCACATTATGTCACAACAACCACCTTCTGAGACAGGTGCAGGATTCGTCTTCGACATCATCTGGTTGCAGGAGCAGAAACCCACTCAAAGCAGCAAAAAAGAGTGAAAGGGGGCCTTACTAGAAGTTGACAGAGAAATATCACAAAACTTGGTGGGGGCAAGTGTGGCCCCTGGGTGGACCGTGCTTTCTCTCCGGGGCTGCATGCATTCCCTTCTCTGCTCCCGTGTCTGTGTGCTCAGCACCCATCGTGGTTAACCCGAGCAGTGGGTTCAGCCTCCAGATCCATATGACCTTCCCTCTTAGCTCTCCAAGTAGATTAACCCAGTCTCTCAGTCCAAAGAGACATCAAGAGATACAGATTCCAGCTTAGGTCCTGTGTGTCCACCCTTGCTCCAATTACCTGTGACCTGCTGGAGGGAAACGGGGACTAATCAAACATGATGACCCAGGCCTCGCCCTTCCACAGGGGCTACGGGTAGGAGCAGATGTTTCTAGAGGGGACATTCCTTGACCTCAGGTGGTAGGTTCAAACCCAACTGTGCTCTTCACCAAACCAAACTGTCTCCAGGACATTGTGGAGATGATGCCCTGCTTTCGAACTCTGCGAGTTTTCCCAGAATCTGTGGGTTCAGGTGGGCCTGGAAAAATAAGATTGCCATTTGTGAACTCTGTGACGTGCCAGGCATTGAATGTACATTATTTTTAATCCTTACAGCATTACTGCAACATGTTATTGTCCCGATTTTACAGATAAGAAAGCTAACACCCAGTGAGTTAAGTAGCTTGCTCCCAGATCATCATCCAGAGATCATCCAGGCTTGGATCATCCAGGGTTGGGCTAATCTTTGACCCAGGCCTGTCAGACACCAAGACTCATGCCTTCTCTACAATGCAACCCTTACCAAGAAAAAGAACTGTTTTACTTTGATTCAGCTGGAAAGTAGACTCTAAGAGGGCAAGGTTCTTCATCTCTTTGTTCTCTGATGTTTCTCAAGCAGCTAGAGTAGTACCTGGCCCGTGGTAAGTTCTCAGTAAAAAATTGTTGAGTGAATTTTACCTTGGTATCTTCTATACTCCTGGGCTCCCCATGTTTAGAGGGGGAAAAAGGGCACATTCTAATCCTTGGAGAATTGTCCACTGAAACACACTGGGGTGACCAACTGAGTGTGCCTCTGATCTCCACTCAACTCTCATAGTCCGCTTCGATGGGGGACATTAGGAACAGTCCCTCGATGTGGAGGAGTCCAAAGGAAAGTATGGTCCTTGACCCATCTGTGTTTCCTGTCTGGTACATCTGACCTAAGATATTTGGTCCAGTGAGGGCAGGAAGAGATTTCCCTGACACTGGAAAATCTGTTTCCTGGGACTAGGAAATGGAATGCCAAGGTGCTCCATCGCTAGAGACAAGAATGCTAATTTCTGTTGGGTTTTCAGCCCCAGGGGTTGGAGTTTACCAAATCCTGGATCTCTTCCCATGCCTTTCTTGGTAGCCATGCCCTGTGTCCTCAGTCATCCGGTCAGCATTCACAAGCCCAGCAGCATGGTATTCTATAAGAGTGAGGATTTGGGGGAGTCCGGTGGAACTGGATACAAGTCTGCCTGGGCAACCGTGTGACCGTGGACAAATTATTTGACTTTCTGGACTCAATTTTCTCACGTTGTACGCCCCTGACACATAGTAGGCGTTTGCTGAATTTAAATTCTTCCTCTTCCATTCCTTCATTTCTCTTTCGTCTCCGTGGATGCCGCCATGAGCCTGCCTACCTGCTCCCTGCTAACCCTTGGGCTCAGTACATTTATAAAAGGATCAGAGCCCATTATCCTCCAGTAACTGAAAGGCCCGGAGGCCCCAACCTCCCGCAACTCTCCACCAAGGGGCCCCCAGGGGCCAACTGTGGGTTCCATCATTTCCTGTGACCGGTTACCCTCTGGATGCCAGTTCCCAGACTGTGCTTCCTATTTGCGCAACAAGAGTCCTAGAAAAGAAGGCAGAATGGCAGCGACCATGTTACCTTGTTTGCTCCTGCCCTGTAGTCCTCCCCCGGAAGTAGGTGCTATGAGAGCCAACACTGGGAATTCTCTTGTTGATGGAGGGGGGCAGACTAGGCCACGATACTCTCTTTGCTTGTAGAAGCTGTGACCCGAGGATGCCATTACTCTTCAGTCACCCAGGTCAGCTGCCCACTGCCATTAGAATTGAGCAGGCCCCTTGATAAACAGGCAGGAGAGTCCCGGTCTGGGAGCTCCTCCTCTCTCCCCAGCACACACCCACACAGACACTTTAGCTGGGATGAGATAGCCGCTTGGCCAAGGTAATGCATAAAGAACATACCTTCCCTGAGCCCAAAGGGGCTTGGCACTGAGTGACTGGGTTGGGTCCTGGTCCTTGCTCCTGCTGCTGCCTATGGAACCCATAAGGGCTCCAGGCCCTCTGGGAATGGGGGGACCTTCTCCAGTCCCCTCCCAGTTTCTCGAGGATGGCATCTTGTAAGAGGAGTGCTTTCAGAGGAAGTGAAGATGTGAATATTAGCTAAGAGTCGATGCGAGCGGGCCTATGACAGCATGGTTGCCAGGCTCCCATCAGTTGGCTGGTTCTATTCAGCGTCAGCCAAGCCCACTCACAGCCTGGGAGCTACTCAGAAAGAGGGGTGCTGCCTTAGTCATCTCTGAACACCCAGTGTTTAGCACAGCCCTTGGTTCATGGAATGATCATCACTAAATGTTGGATGGATGGATGAATAACTGAATAAACAAATAGAAATTTTTCATTAGACTCGAGTCGAGATCATAGCCAAGTTTACTCTCTTCCTTCCCGGGGTCGCCATCTCTGTTCAACACTTCATCATCTCGCGCCTGAATACTTGCAAAGGCCTCCTCGTGACAAGCAGGGGCATTTAGGGGAATGAATTCTAGATTAGAAGTTGGGAGACCTGGGATTGGAACCATCAGGCCGGTCTCTTGCTTTTGGGAAATCACTGAACCTTTCCGGGCTTTGATTCGTTCGTGTGTCACATGAGCAGTTTGACCTAAAGGCACTTCAGGGACATTTCAACTCTCCAATTCTCTGTCTCCTCCTACCAAACAGCCCTGCAGATTAATTGTGATTGGTTACGAAAATTTTTAAAATCAGGAGATTTCAAGTAGAAATCCACGTTGCTTGCTTTGTCTCAAAAGTCAGAAGCGCTGACGACACTGGCCAACCTACTCCTCATGGCAACACTTAGCAGGAGCTGAGGAACTCCTGCCCCATTCAGACAAGTGTTTGCCGGTTTCCTTAACCACCACCACCACCCCCCCATCACCTAAGCCTGCTTTGCTTATTTTTGTGCCTGCCTGGTCCCTTAGGCATTTGAATTTGCAAACCTAGAGTGGGAAAAATAAAGCTTCTCAGTGCGGAGGCAAGGGCACCCAGGATGGGGTGACAGCCCCAGGAAGCAGCTCGTGCTTAGCTGGGTTCAGGTGGCAGAGACTGGGGGTGGGAGCTTCCTGGGAAGCTGGGTGACTGGCGTGTGAAAAGAAACAGTAGCCAGTGCCCCAGGAGACTCTGCTTGCCCCCCCCCCCCAGAATTGTTGAGCCTCGCTGTTCCCCACTCCATTACCTCTCTCCCCCTCAGACCCAGGACCCATGCCAGGAGGATAACACTGTATAACTCTATGTAACTATATGGCCATGGCTCAGAGGTGGGAGGAGGGCCGGGGCTTCATTTTAGACTCTTGACAATGGTGATAATTCCCATTCCACTCCTTTCTGCTGTCCAGACTCCACTAGTCTCTTTGGCACAAAGCGGGGCAGGGCGCATGAGGCAGTCCGGAATGGCCAATCTATTTGGAGGGGTGGAGTGAACATTCTCGCTTGTCTCCCGTACCATTGCTGTGAACAGCCGCACCTCAGAGCTCCCCGGGACCCGCCCCGTCCGTGGTCCCGAACCCAAAGTCCCATGTCTGACCGGGAGCGAACTTGTGACCCACGTGAAGTCAGGGCCATGTCCCAACTCCTTAGTCATCCTGCCCGAGCCCCAGGCAGCCCTGCCTCTCTGTTACCTTCTGCAGGGAGAACATCCCCTGCTTCCTCACTCACAGAATCTTTTCTTCAGACTTTCTAGTTTGTATGCTTTTCTTCAGCTGTTACCTTTAGTTTGATCAGTTATTCTGCGGTCTGATCTCGTCTTGTGTGTGTGTGTGTGTGTGTGTGTGTGTGTGTGTGTGTGTTGTTCTAAAAAAACATCTCTACTTCCTTTCCCCAGCCATGAATTACTCATCATTCCTCATTTGACACCTTTCCCTTTTCATACGGACACGACATACCTAAACTCTGGTTTACATGACGATTATGTTGTCACTTGCAGTGAGACTGTATGTTCTGGAAGGCTTTTGTGGTTTTTCCAATGTCCTTTAATCGAAATGGTGGATTTTGAGCAAAGTGGTTTTTTAATATTTTTACAGACCCCTCCCCCCTTCCCGATTATAAAAGGAATGCATAAAAATCTGTAACTTTTACTGAGCATTTACTATGTCGGGCACCACACCAAATGCTGAAATCGCATGACCTCCTTCCCTCCTCAGGACAACCCTGTGAGCAAAGTGTCATTCCTATTCTCTTTTCCAAAGAAGAAACTGAGGCTCAGAGAGATAAAATAGTTTATCTGAGGTCTCACAGCTACGAAGTGGGGGATGTGGAATTGAAACCATGCCTCTGAGATTCTAGACACCTGAGCTCTGTACTGCTTCCACACAAGATCATTCTAGAAAGTTTGGAAAATTCAGAAAAGCATAAAGGAAAAAATAAGATGTCTGTAAGTCCAGAGATAGCTGTTAACATTTTGATATATTCTCTGTATTCTTTTATATATGTAGGTAAGTATATACCCTTTTAAAACTGGGGACACATTAAATATTGAAGTTTTTTTAAAGATTTTCTTTTTAAGACTTCATTTTTAAATTATTTTTTAATGTTTAGTTATTTTTGAGAGAGAGAAAGAGACAGAGCATGAGCAGGAGAGGTTCAAGAGAGAGAGACACACACACACAGAATCTGAAGCAGGCTCCAGGCTCTAAGCTATCAGCACAGAGCCTGATGTGGGGCTCGAACTCACAAACAGTGAGATCAGACCTGAGCCGAAGTCAGACGCTTAACCAACTGAGCCACCCAGGTGCCCCATTTAAGATTTCATTTTTGAGTAATCTCTACATCCAACGTGGGGCTCGAACCCACAACCCTAAGATCGAGAGTCACATGCTCCACTGACTGAGCCAGGCAGCCACCCTTAAATATTGTGGTTTTGATTCCAATTTTTTCCTACCCAATCCTAACTGTATTGTGACCATTTTCCTATGCTATAAGGAACTGACCACAACTCAGTCTCAAATATGGTCCAGGGAATCCAATAATAGCAGGCAACGAGAAGCAAAAGGTTGGTGTGATTTTAGAAGAGAAAGAAAGATACGAATGCCTGAGGCCTTTTCCTTGAAAGTGGACAGTCTGGAGCCAGCCTGGGTGGGGCGCAGAGGTCCGAACCTGGGATGAAGAGATCAGAGAGAGGGCAGAAAGCTTACAACTCTTGAATTGCCTTTGAGAAGTTCTCTCCCTCCCTCTGTGTGTCTGGATCCCACGTGGAGGTGCGGGCCAACTTGTGTTTGAAGTGAGAGTTACAAATGCAAGGTGGCTTTTACAACAGGCTCAGCTGAGGGCCAGGCATTCTGGAAGAAGATATTGAACACCCTAATTCAAGCCCCCTATAAACCTGAGTGGAATTACTCCCTAATGGCCGAGAGGCTGGCTCCGCCTGCTGGGTTGATGCTCTCATACTGGCCTCTGGTTGGAAAGAACTGTGAGGCTTTCCTGCCTTCGTTCTCTTAAATGTGTGTGTAAAAGAGGCTGGGTAGATTTTATCTGTGGCTATATATATATATAGATATATATATATCCACAGATATATAGATATATATATATCCACAGATATATAGATATATATATATCCACAGATATATAGATATATATATATCCATAGATATATATATTTTTTTTTTTTAAAGAAACTTTTTGGTTAATCATCCAAGAATAGAGAGCAGCGAGGAGCACAGAGGAAGGAGGTAAGAAGAACAGAAGGCTACCACCAGCCTTAAGATAATTAGCAAATGCAGGGCTGGGGGCAAAGACAGCATCTAGTGTATATGGCAGGACAGAGTGACGCTTGCGGTAGGTGACTCCTCTTTGGAATGACAGCCTGGATTGTCAGCCTTTTAAAGGTTGCACCAGCTGCCTATTATGAATTCAAGAGTGACAGAGTCCTGGCGGTCTCCATGACAGATACAGTCTTAGCCAAAGAATACTGGCATGTGTTCAGTGCAGGCTCCAGGGCTGAGGTACGAAGTCTTGGGTTCATCCATGTGCCCGTACCACCTCACTGTGTGACTCTGGGGAAGGCTCCCACCACTGTGCCCCTAGTCTGTCCCCTGGCATACAGGGAGATATCTATCCATGCACCTTTCTCCCTCCTAGGCCATCTTAGGAAGATAGATGAGAAAAATGGAGGGAGATGCTTTGGGTTTCCATGATGAATGTAGAGGGATCTTCATTCTTACATTGGTTGCTCCAGAATCTTCTGCAGCAACACAGGAAGAGAACAGGGTGCTACCATGACACATGTCACTTAACTGCTAAACTCGAGCCTTTTCATTCTACTTAATGTGTCAGATAATACAGTCCTGAATACCTCATAGGGTTATTACAAGAATCACATGGGATAATGGATGTGGAAGTGCTTTGTACACCATAGAGTGCCTACAAGTATGTGGGTTACAATTTATGAAGATTCTTGAATGAGGAAGCCCCTCCTCATTCTCCTGACTCCTCTGAGGTCGGGAAGGCTGTTTCTCCAGCTCATATAAAATTTGAGCCCTCTTTCTTGGGTGCAGTGGATTCTCGCTATGCTGTAGATGGAGGGTGGGTCCCAGCAAGTATGAATGAGTCTCTCAACGTAGGTGAAAAATCTGGGGCTCTCAAGGGATTTAAAAGAGTCCCTTAGCTGAGGGGCCACCTGGGTGGCTCAGTCGGTTGAATATCAGACTATTGGTTTCGGTTCAGGTCATGATCTCACAGCTTGTGAATTCGAGCTCCTAGTCGGGTTCTGTGCTGGCAGTGTGGGGCCTCTTGGGATTCTCTCTCTCTCTCTCTCTCTCTCTCTCTCTCTCTCTCTCTTTCTCTCTCCCTTCCTCCCTCAAAATAAACTTTAAAAAAATTTTTTTAAAGAGCCCCTTAGCTGAATTTCACTCTTGACCATGCCACCAGTCAACAGTGTGACCTTGAACAAGCCCCTTAACCTCTGAGCAGCAGTTTCCTCATTTGTTGTTGGTTTCTAATCACAAAGGACCGTTATGATAATCTAAGGGGAGAGTATGGAATCTATATACAAGAGTTTGAGAAGTTGAAAGCACTATCCACGTGTGAAAGTACACTGTTAGAGCTCAGAGGTGTTCCTGAGGATGCGGAGATAAGCCAGTATTCCATTAAGACTAGAAGTCCTAGAATCCTGCTATTACGTCAGTACTGGAAGGAGCCATAACTCGAGCCCCTCAATTATACTGACCAGAAGAAGTGAAGCCAAGGAAAGCCTGTGGTTCCCGCAAGTACCCTGACCAGGTCAGGCTCTACTCTAGGGCCCAGGCTCCCCACATGGTCAGTGGGGCACCCTCCAGTTTACCTCTCCCTCATCCTACCACCGAGGAGTGAGGACTGAGACTATTCACTCTGTATATACTGTAATATATCCTGTGTTAGAGCATCTGGGATTTACCTCTGCCTTCCCTTCAAGCGGGATGTGAACGGTGCCTTTCATGCTAACATCCCAGAATCACCCCAGTTTTTGTCCCTGCCCTCGGACATCATGCACGTCTTGATAGACAACATTTAGGACGCCTGCCTGCAGGGCAAAGTGTGGAGCTGGGTCCTGTTCCTGGCGGGCCCCTGGCAGCTCAGGAACAGGGCTCTCCCGGAGAAACCGTGCCGAATCATCGCCTGAGCCACTGAAACCACAGGGCGTTGCTCTTGGGGTGTTAGGGAGGCCAAGGGAAGGGAAGGGCGGGGTGAGAACTGGCCAGCTCCCCCGCGGCGTCCTGAGGCTGGAAGGTGGAGATTCCTCCCCGGGGTGTGGCGCGAGGGAGGACGTGGGTCCCCGAGGGAGGGAGTGAGGGAGGGAGTGGGGCTGCCCGGCCTGCGGTGAGTCACTGCCCCCCCTGTGAGCAATCGCTAGCTGGCCGGGGCGGAGCCGCCCGCCTTCTTGGGGGGCTTTGGTGCAGAGCCAGACTTGGAAAGGGTGGAGGCGTCAGTTACCCCAGCTGCTCCCGGGGCCGGGGCCGGGCTGGGAGCCGCGCCGGAGCGGAGCTGGCCGACACGTCGGAACCCGCAGGCCCAGGGCGAGGGCGAGCGCGGGGCCCGGTGGCCGGGCTAGCGGAAGGGGAGGCCGCCGCGCGGACACCGGCTGCAGGGCCGCCACCCTGGGCACGCAGTTGCCGGGCTCCTCCTGCCCGCCTACCCGGCCCGAGGTCACCGCGTGGGGGGCAGACCGGGACGCGGTGCCAGGAGGAGGCTCGGCGGCTCTTCCCCCTTCCGAGCCCTGGGCCCAGAGCCCCCTGTCCGGCTGGGGTTGGCTCCAGCTTTAGGACCCAGGAAGTCTCAGCGGGAAGGGGTTTGTGCTCTTCCCTAGCTGTTTCACTTTGCATCCAAGAGGAGACCGGGCACATGGGCCTGAGCCCCCAGTTGCTGATTCCCTGAGTCTCCCTCCCTTATGAAATGATCTCTCCGGGCGCCTGGGGGGCTCAGTGGGTTGAGCGACCGACTTGGGCTCAGGTCATGATCTCACAGCTCTTGAGTTGGAGCCCCGTGTTGGGCTCTGTGCTGACAGCTCAGAGCCTGGAGCCTGCTTCGGATTCTGTATCTCCCTCTCTCTCTGCCCCTAACCCACTCGCATTCTGTCTTTGTCTCTTTCAAAAATAAATAAACATTAAGAACAATTTTTTTTTTTTTTTAAATGATGCCTCTCTTCCACCTCTAGCCACCACCAAAGCAGGACACCAGGTCACTGCCGCTTTCTCCCTCCCACTTTCCTTCCGTGTGGCTTCTCACTTCCGGCTCTCTGGTCCCTACAGGAATATCAGCCCCTGTGCCCTGTTTCCCTTTTCTCCCACCCCCACCTGCACCCACAACCCCAGAATCAGAATTTCTAAGTTGACTGATACTGGCCTGTTAGGATAATATGGTCAAATGCAGTATACTGACTGTGTTGTTCAATGACCATTTTAGACCATGAAATTGACAATAGAAGTTCTCATCTAAAACAGGCTGTTTGTAGATCCATGACTATCTTTGATCTTGCAGATTAAAAAATGTTGCTGGCAGAAAGAGTGGAAACCTATTTTTCTTTTCCCCTCATCTCCAGCTTTCTTTATTTCTCAGATGCACAAAATTGAATGAATCAAAACCCATAGTTCATGATCCATTTTCTTCACTGGTTAATGCATGTCTCTCTTCACTACTTATTTATATAGGTTATTTACTAATAACCTAACAAAGACACCTGAAACCACCACCCAAGCCAAAAATAAGATCACTACCATAATTTGCATCCACCTATGTGCCCTTTCGATCCCATGCCCTCGCCTCCTCACCCAGTCCAACCACTATCCTGAATTTTGTGCTCATCATACTCTTGATAAATTTATGTGCACCTACGCAAATATATTACTTAGTTTTGCTTTATATTCTTTATTAAAAATATATACTATGTAGGGTCTGTTGGGGCTTGTTTATTTTCACTCAATATTAGGATACTAAGACTTATCCCTGTTGGGTGTGGCTGTAGTTTATTCATTTTCGCTGCTACATAATATTCTATTGGTGAAGTTCTCACCCTGTTCCACCATTATGAATGGTACTGCCGCAGACATTCCTATTCATGTCCCCTGGTGTGTATGTGCAAATCTCTCCTGGGTATAGATCTCAGAAGGGAATTGCTAGGTCTTGGTATATGAATATTCAACCTTACAAGATAATGACAGGCTGTTTCCCAATATATTTGTAGTAGTTTTGCCCCTGCCAGTGAGGTGTAAGAGATACTGTTGTTCCATGTCTTCTTAAGTACTGGGTATCCTCAGATTTTTAAATTTTGGCAACTGAGTGTAAATATAGTATCTCTTAATGGTCTTGATTTGCATTTCCCCGATCACCAGTGAAGCCCAGCAATGGAAATAACACTGCATAGATCAGACCTACAAAAATTGCAGATATAGGAGTTATACTGGGGCGCCTGGGTGGCTCAGTCGGTTAAGCGTCCGACTTCAGCTCAGGTCATGATCTCGCAGTCCACGAGTTCGAGCCCTGCGTCGGGCTCTGGGCTGATGGCTCAGAGCCTGGAGCCTGTTTCCGATTCTGTGTCTCCCTCTCTCTCTGCCCCTCCCCCGTTCATGCTGTGTCTCTGTCTCAAAAATAAATAAACGTTAAAAAAAAATTATATATGTATGTATACATGTATACATATATATATATATCTTAATATGTTATAAGAAATAAGAGGGTATTGAAAGAATGATGGACAAGAAACTCAATTCAGCAGATACCCAAATGGGACTCCCAGAAATGAAAAAATATAGTAAAGGAAATTTAGATTTCAATGAATAGTTTAAAAAAGAATATATCACAGCTGAAGATAATATTAGTGAACTGGAAGGGATTTCTTTTTTTTTTTTTTTTTTTTTTTTTTTTACTGTTTATTTACTTTTGAAGGAGAGAGAGAGCGTGGGCGGGGGAGGGGCAGAGAGAGAGGGAGGCACAGAATCCAAAGCAGGCTCCAGGCTCCAAGCTGTCAGCACAGAGCCCGACGTTGGGCTCGAACTCACAGACTGCGAGATCATGACCCAAGCCAAAGTCAGACGCTCCACCGACTGAGCCACCCAGGCACCCCAGAAGATATATCTGAAGAAATTACATAGATGATGAAAAAGACGATGGAAAATGTGGAAAAGGTATAGAGGCAGGAAAATAGAGCAGGGGTTGGCAAACCTTTTCTTCAAAGGGCCAGAGAGTACATTATTCTTTACAAAAACGGGCAGCAGGCCCGGTGTAGCTCATGTGTTATGGTCCACCCATCCCCGGAGCAGACTAAAAAAGATCCCAGTATACATTTAATTAATGTTTCAGGAGGAGATAATAGAGACAATAGGAATGTGACAATATTTGAAGAAGCAATGGTCAGTAATTGACACAATACCATCGTTATATTTATGATACCTAATGAATCCCAAGAGCGATAAATAAAATTGACCCTTAGATACATCAGAATGAAACTACGGAACACCAAGGATAAATTCCTTTAGAGTAAACCCAGAAGGTAAATTCCTTTTCAGGGCCTGACATTTAGACCAACAACTGATTTCTCAACTTCAACATAAAAGCCAGAAGACAGTGGAGTAATATCTCCCAAGCACTGAGAAAAGAAGTGCTAACACGGAATTTTAGCATCAGTGACAATCTTCCAAGAATGTCTTGCAAAAGCCTTTGCAGACACACAAAAACGTGTTTCTACCAATAGGCCCTTCACTAAAGTGACTTCTGAAGAAAATAGTTCAGAAAGAAGAAAAATTACCTAAAAGGCAGTCTAAAATTCAGGAAGGATACTGAAACACCAGGAATAATGTAACTTCAAAGTAAGATTTCTAGGCTTACACTGAAAAACTAGGAATAATATAAATTCAAACTAGGGAAGATGATGGGAAGAAAGGAAAGGAAACGTAAATGAAGACAATGGAAAATGTGGCCATTACAATCTTTTTTGTTGTTTGAGTTGTAATCTAGATAGAAAAAAGAATGACTATCGCCATTTATTGAGTGGCTACCCTGGAATCATTTTGATTTGTTAACATTCTTAATTTCACGTAATATGTGTAAGAGTGCCAGGCCAAAAGAAGGCGTAAAAATTGTAGTTTCTGTTATCACTGTATCTTTGTGCTCAGAACAAGGTCTGGAACTCAGTAGGCACTCATTTACTGAAGAATGAATGAAATGGGAGTGAGTATTGATTCTATTTAAAATTTTTTTTTTAAGTTTATTTATTTTTGAGACAGAGAGAGACAGAGCATGAACGGGGGAGGGTCAGAGAGAGGGAGACAAAGAATCAGAAGCAGGCTCCAGGCTCTGAGCCATCAGCCCAGAGCCCGACGCGGGGCTCGAACTCACGGACCGCGAGATCGTGACCTGAGCCGAAGTCAGACGCTCAACCGACTGAGCCACCCAGGCGCCCCTGATTCTATTTAAAGATGAGTCACCTGAGGTTCTGAGAAACAGCATGGTAAGAGGAAAAGCATCAACATGAGTATGAAATTCGCCTTTCTTACTTAGGAAATTTATGTTATTGAACATATTAATGGCCCTCAGTCGTCTTCTCTGTAAAAATAAGTCATGGAGTCCTTGACGCAAAATAATGCCCATTAAATGCTAGGTGCTCACTTAAATGGTAGATTTGGAATTTGACCACAGCTACTTTCCCCTCTACCATGGAGTAGATGTTTTTTCTCTCTTCTCTAATGCAAAAGTATCATGTAATAGCTGAGAATATGAGCTTTGGAATCAGGCAGGCCTGTGTTCATGGCCCAGCTTGAGCGCTAGTTAACTGTAGGACTCTGGGCCTCAGTTTCTTCAACTGTTGAGAGGGGATAATAGGAGCTATCACAAAAGGAGTTGTAAGACAGAGAATGGGTGCCAACCATTGTGCTGGAGATGACAAATTAGAGCCCAATTTAATGTAAGAGGGAGTAAGAGCTAATGAGTTGGCTCCAAGGGATGAGTAGGAAGAGAATGGCTTCTAACACCGGGCAAAAGATTAGTCCAAATGACCTTGAGTCCCTTCCAACCATCTTCCACAGTCACCTTCTGACCGGTGAGCAGGCCCTAGTGGCCCCACACCCAACAGGTCAAATGGGCTGATAGACAGCATGACATAATAACCACAATAATTGTATTTGAGGGCTCACTATGAGGCAGCACTGTGCGTCTTTATGTGGATTATTCACTTATCTCAAAATCTGGCCACCCATTTTACACCAGGTTACTATTATCCCCCATTTATCACTGCCACAACCGAAGAACAGAGACACGAACTGACTTTCTCAAGGTCAAACAGGTAGTGACGGTGGATCTGGGATTTGGGTCAGCCTGCTCACAGAGCCTGGGCTCTTGATCGCTGCACTGTACTCTAAGAGACAACAAGCCCTCATGTCCGGAAAGCACCCTCAAGGCAATATTGTGGAAGAAGTGTAGCCTTTGCCAAACTCTGATTCTGGCTCTGCTTTATTATGTGGCCCTAGAGAAGGTACTTAGCCAGCTTTCTTCTCTGTAAAATGGGGGCCGTATTACCCACCTCCCAAGTTTGTCGGGAGGATCAAATGAGATAATATAGGAGGTCCTCGAAAAGACTGGAGATCCTGTATTTCCACTGCGAGTCAGGAAGGCCTTCGCTGTACCAGCTCTAAGCCGATGCCTGTGTGCTCTGAGCCAGTGATGGGGTGACCTTGGGAGAGTGAGTAGGTGAAAGCTGACATTTTCCCTTCTGCTTGGAAAAAGAACTGGTCCATGGCCCTGAACACCCTTCCACCACCACCCGTACCCACCCCGCCACACACATACACACAGAGCCTCGTCTATTTTCCCTCCCCTTGGCCTTGCCCCTCTGCCTTGCCACGCCACCTGTTCAGTGATGTGATGTTGTTCCAGGCCCTCCGTGGGCTGCCAGCCCTGGACGTGTCAGAGGCCGCTGTCTGGACTAACTGACCGCTGTGCCACTCGGCCCCCACCTCCGTTACCAAGGTGGGGCTGAGCTCCTGATGGCAGCAGCAACTGGGCTCCACGGTCCTGAGCCTCCCTCTGCTCTTGCCTTCTGCCTGTCTCACCTGTCTGCACCAGCACTGTGCCATTGGCTTTCCTGTCTTCCTTAAAAAACAAACAAACAGGGGCGCCTGGGTGGCTCAGTCGGTTAAACGTCTGACTTCGGCTCAGGTCACGATCTCGCGGTCCGTGAGTTCGAGCCCCGTGTCGGGTTCTGGGCTGACGGCTCAGAGCCTGGAGCCTGTTTCGGATTCTGTGTCTCCCTCTCTCTGCCCCTCCCCCACTTGCACTCTGTCTCTCCGTGTCTCAAAAATAAATAAAAAACATTAAAAAAAAAAAACCCAAAACAAACAAACAAACAAAAACTGCGGTAAAATAGAACACAAAATTTAACCTTTTAACCAATTTGGAGTGTACCGTTCAGTGGCGTTAATTATGCACACACTGTTGTGCAGCTGTCACCACCATCCATCTCCAGACTTTGTCATCATCCCAGACAGAAACTCTGTATCCGGTAAACAATAGCACCCCACCTTCTTCCCCCGGCCCCTGGCCCCCTCTGCTCTACTTCCTGCCTCTGAATTTGGGCCTAGAGTAGACACTTCATCTAAGCAGAATCATACAGTATTTGTCCTTTCGGGTCTGGCTTCTGTCACTGAGCGTAATATCCTCAGGGTCCAGGAATGTTGTGGCAGGTATCAGAATTTCGTTCCTCTTTAAGGCTGAATAATGGTCCCTTGTATGGATAGACCACATTTTGTTCATCCATCCATCCATCTGTTGGTGGATGCTCTCTTTAATCAAACTCCCTTGGGTCTATCATAATTTGCAGTAATATGGAGATAACAGTCTCTTTCCTGGCAGCAGGAAGCTGAGGGGGGTCAGTGTCCCAGGCGGTGGGGGAGGGTGCAGCCCAGGGTGCTGGTTCTTTTTTATTTTATTTTTTTTTAACGTTTTTTTTTTTAATTTATTTTTGAGACAGGGAGAGACAGAGCATGAACAGGGGAGGGTCAGAGAGAGGGAGACACAGAATCTGAAACAGGCTCCAGGCTCTGAGCTGTCAGCACAGAGCCCGACGCGGGCTCGAACTCACGGACCGCGAGATCATGACCTGAGCCGAAGTCGGCCGCTTAACCGACAGAGCCACCCAGGCGTCCCCCAGGGTGCTGTTTGTAAACTCTGCTGTGGAGCCTCTTCTGAGGTTTCGCCCTTCTAGAGGTCTCTCTTCTCAACAGATACTTGACGTGAGCAACAAACCCCGGAACCTAGATGTGCTGGTTGGAAAGGAGAGCAGGGATTATCTGGGGCCACAACCTTGCCTTATCCTGCGGACCCAGCCTGCTGTGGCCCCAGGCGTGCTCCGTTGCCAGTACTGGAGACAAAGGGGCTGGGGGCTCCGGAACAACTTTTGTTTAACGTGCATATGTTTTTGAGGTTTTGGTTTTTGTTTTGTGGATTTCTTCTCATCCATCTCTGTCATTTCTGGTCTTCTGCTTGGCTCGATGTACTTGGGGATTTCTGTGTGCTCTGTGCTAGAAGTCGGGGGCTTCTTTTTTTTTTTTAACATTTATTTATTTTTTTGAAAGAGAGAGACAGAGTGCAAGTGGGGGAGGGGCAGAGAGAGAGGGAGACACAGAATCGGAAGCAGGCTCCAGGCTCTGAGCCGTCAGCACAGAGCCCGACGCGGGGCTCGAACTCACGGACCGTGAGATCGTGACTTGAGCCGAAGTCGGACACTTAACCGACGGAGCCACCCAGGCGCCCCTGGGGGCTTCTTGATACAGGCATGTCTGTCTTTATTTAGGCTTCTCTGGGAGTTTCCCTCAGGAAGGGCCCCCTTCCTTCCTTTCCCTGAATCTTCCTCGCCCTTTTCTGTTCTCCTTTCTCTGTTTCTCTCCCTCCTACACCCCTTCAGTGCACCAGCAGCTGCGCTGTCTCTGTCTGGACCACAATCTGTACCCTCAAGGTGTCCACAGGCTAAGAGGGTGACACATACCGACATCACACCTACCCTCAGCATGTCTCACAGGTACCTCTGGGAGGAAGTGGGAGAGCCTATATTAATCCTCTGAGGTCATCAGGACAGGAATCCCCAGCTCCAGAGTCCTGGGTGGGGCCTAACAATGATCTGACTGTTTTATATGGGCTCCTCTCTTGGTCCCTTTTCCTGTCTCACCACCTGCCTTATAGGACCTGGTAGCATGTGGTGTGCCTCAGCTTCTTGCTGGCTCTTCCTGCGGTTGCCTGGCCTTCACTGAGTCATGTACCTTTCAGATCATGTTTTATAAAATTGGTAGAAGGAGGGGCGCCTGGGTGGCTCAGTCGGTTGAGCGTCCGACTTCAGCTCAGGGCACGATCTCGCGGTCTGTGAGTTCGAGCCCCGCGTCGGGCTCTGGGCTGATGGCTCGGAGCCTGGAGCCTGTTTCCGATTCTGTGTCTCCCTCTCTCTCTGCCCCTCCCCCGTTCATGCTCTGTCTCTCTCTGTCCCAAAAATAAATAAACGTTAAAAAAAAAATTTTTTTTTAAATTGGTAGAAGGAGTATTATCATCAGTCCTGTCTACCTTAAAAGCCCGTCCCTAAGATCACACATCAGAGTGCTTTGAAATGGTGAGGCATTGCCCGGATGTGAGTTCTTACCACAATCTTCTTTGATTCTCATGAACTTTACTGCCTTTCTGCTCAGTCTTGCTGATACCACTTACAAGGAACTTCGGGCAGGCCGTTCCCCGGATACAGCTTGCAAACGTTGGAGATTCTAGAGAAGTCCGTGAATGGGGAGTACCACTGTCTTCCTGGTACATAGAGCCAGGGCCCAGGGCTAGGAAGCATGGGAACAAGGTGGCCGGAGGCACTGGGGGCCTCTGACAGAGAGGCAGCCTCGTCACTTTGTTTTCATTGTTGAGTAGCTTCTTTTTTTTTTTTTTTAATGTTTATTATTTTTGAGAGAGAGAGACAGAGCACAAGCGGGGAAGGGGCAGAGAGAGAGAGAGGGAGACATGGAATCCCAAGCAGGTTCCAGGATCTGAGCTGTCAGCACAGAGCCCGACACAAGGCTCGAACTCACGAGCTGTGAGCTCATGACCTGAGCCGAAGTCGGATGCTTAACAGACTGAGCCACCCAGGCGCCCCTGTTCAATAGTAAGGCAATTCATCTTCATCCAAGAGCAGTGGGCCTTTGTACTCTAAAGAAGTGATGATCCTCTCAACTTCTGTCTGAGGTTGGCTATTCTCATTATCTCTACTTTTCAGATGAGGATACGAAGGCCCAGGAAGAATGGATTTGGAGGAAGGGTGTGCTGAGGCAGAGGCAAGCCTAGGGCTGCTTGGGAAGGGCTGTCACGGGAGAGCCTGTGGGCTGAGAGGGGCAGGAGCCTGGCCGACTCAGGGCTCGAACTCATGAACCATGAGATCATGACTTGAGCCGAAGTCGGACACTTAACTGACAGAGCCACCCAGGCGCCCCAGGCAGAGCTCCAGGAGGGACGGGGCCCGTGAGACTGGCTGCCGTGGTGCCCTGAGCCCTTCTGGTCAAACTGGATTCCCTTCTGGGTTTCTTAGATATTTCTTAGGGCCTAGTGACCCGGGGCCATGTGCCAGGCTGACAGCTAAGTGCCCATAAGCCACCTTTATGAAGATGTTTGACACATGCCCCCTTCAGATGAATACGGCCCGTGGGCGTATGACCTACCCAGCAAAACTTAGGGTGTTTCATGTCCCAACCACCTTTTCACTTGATACCCATGTTTAGGGGCAGCTCTGGAAAGCCTCGAGAAAGCTCCCCTCCCCTCGTGGTGTGGGCCGAGCCCAGCAGGGAAAGGCCAGGCTGTGAGGGAGCTCTCCCTGGCGGCAGCTGGCAAGCCGGCCTGCAGGGCGGATCCTGGCGGTGTGGGATACACACAGGCGAACAGGTAAAGGAGGTATTTCCACCCTTCATTGGACACCGAATACAGATTTCTTTGTATCGTGTGCCTCTCCCTGTACCCTGCTTTTCCGCCGAGACTGCATAGCCTTTTTGTCCCAGGGCCCAGCCCCGTGTTTGACTCAGGCGTGCTTCACTGTAAAATGAAGGGGTTTGTCTTATATTGTCCCTCAAGTTCCCTTCACGACTGTGATTCTGGAATTCTGTGAGATGTCTGATACAGTTGGTGGGAAAAGCGGAGGGTCTCCTCCCCGAAAAGGCCGGGAAATTGACTGGCTAGTGCGGTTGCCAGGGATGATGAAATTGGGATTGGGTCCGGCCCGCCTCCCAGCTTGTGATCAGTCAGGACCTGGCCCCGCGCAGCTCTGAGAAGGTAGCAGGGCGTACGTGGGACTTACCTACAGAGGTGCAGTCATTGCCGCTTCTGGGTGTAGCAGAGTCCTGCGCGGCTCTGTCTCCTTTCCGTCTCTCCAGTGTGAGCCAAGCTGGCACCAGCTCTGGAGGAGGCATCCAAGGGGGTTCTCACACGATGCAGAGAGCTGCCCATGAGTCTGAAAGGGAATTCCTTGGCCAGGTGGCCCTGTTCAGCAGACAGCTCCTGCTAGGAGGACGTGGCAGGATTTTGGCACTTGGCAGTCCTCTGCCCCATCTGGCTCCTTTGGAAAGAGTCCTGACCCGGGGGCCTGGGAAGGCGGTGCGCTAATGTTGGCATTGAGGGTGGGCAGGGGGGTGGGCCTCAGTCCTGGGGAGCAGCCCCTCTACATATCACTGCGGGGGCCTAGTCCTCTCCCTGCCCTCCTTGCAAAGCAAAACTCAGAGTCTTTGGAAGTCTTCGCCCTTCCCAAAGCAGCTCAACTTCTGCTGTGTTCTCCCTGCCTCCTACGGTTGGGTTGGCTGGGCATTTTATCTTCCGATTTCCTTCCTAGGTTTGGCTCACCGCCTGAGCAGTGTCTTATCATCCTATTAGTGGGGCCTTCCACCCTAGTCTCCCCGGGAAGAATGGGACTGTCAAGACTGTCCCTTGTCGGGGCGCCTGGGTGGCTCAGTCAGTTGAGCGTCTGACTGCGGCTCAGGTCATGATCTCGCTGTTCGTGGGTTCGAGCCCCGCATCGGGCTCCGTGCCGACAGCTCAGAGCCTGGAGCCTGTTTCGGATTCCGTGTCTCCCTCTCTCTCTGCCCCACCCTCCCTCGCTCACGCCGTCTCTCTCTGTCTCAAAAATAAATAAACATTAAAAAAAAAAATTAGAAAAAAAAAAAGACTGTCCATTGTCTTTCCCCTAGAACCTTTCTGTAACCGTCTCGGTGTGTTTTACCATATGCCCCTCCTGCCTTAGCCCTTGAAACTATTCCCATGGGGAGAAAAAGGCAGTTCGCCCTCCTACCCCTCTGTAGAGCCAAACCTCTGTTTGTTCTCATGGAAACCATGGCAACCTGGCCAAGAGGCCACTTCTTCAATCTTGGAAGTTCATGTCCCAAAGCCTTGCACTCACACCTGTGAGCCCTCTGGCTCTCTTTTTTCCAAAGGGGGACAAGAGCCTCCGATTTTTCAGATCTGCTAAGAGGAGAAAGTTTCAAACCAACCAAGCCCTAGGTGATCGTTGCACAAGCAGGTTAGGGTCTGGAGTGCGAAAAAAGGCAACATTAGCTGGGAACCCTGAAGAGTGTTCTGGGGTGTGGTCGACACTTCTTTTCCTTCTGCTCTTTTCTTCTCCCCCCCACCCCCCACACGTACTCAGTCACTCAGAAGACGAACGTCGGAGGCGGTTATCTGTGAGCTGCCACCAACTGCTGTTTTTTCTTTTTCTTCTCCTCAACATGTTTGGCCTTCTCGCTCTGGTGCTACCTTTTAAAGCCCAAATCGGGAATCCAGGGAGCCACAGTGATGAACTGCGGGAGCCCGGTAGGAGAATTCCACAGCCTTAGACGGCAAAGTTTCCAGGCCTCACCGCCCTGGGACTTCCCCCACGGAGGAGTTCTCTTTCTGGCCCTGCCTGTAGGAGGAGGTGGGGGGAGGGAGAGCCTGGCGGTATGTCCTCAGCTTCTCTTTCTCGACTTGGCTGCCTGCAGAGGGAGGGTTCAGTGGCTGAGACCCTGAAGGGAGAGCATGGTCCCCTCCCTCCAACCTTCCAACCGAAGAGGATTGTTCTCTGGTGATGGAGAGCTTACAGATTTGGAACAGCTGGCCAGGGTGTGTGAGCCTTGGGGGGGGGGGGGCGGGGTGGACAAGGGGACTTTTGCAGAAGCAAGTGTTGGGCAAATAGTGTGAGACTGCCTGCAGAGGTCTGGCTCTGCTGGGCCTGGGTCCCTCTGTGAATCCTCGAATCCTCGCACAGTGGCGGGGCAGAAGGCAGCCATGTGGCCAAGAAGCTGGACTCCAGCCTCTACTCCCTACCCACGTTCTCTAGGCTCAGAGTGGAGGCGAGGTGGGATAGTGGAATATCTTGCAGCTTGTGGTTGGGTAGGACTAGCTTATTGTGTTCAGTTCTGGACTTTTCCGTTTCTGTGGACCCTTTGAAAGGAGCCAGAGTCAGACTGTAGTCCTGGGTGCCTTTCAGCCTGTCCAGGCTCCCAGCCCCTTCCTCCATCGGGCCGCTCCCTTATTTGTGCCACATTGGGAACTTGGCTGAGCGTACCAAATCCCGACTCTAGCTTTTAGTCCATGGAATAGTCTCCTATCCTTTCTCTTCCCCCATCTCGTTAGAGCTCCTCACTTCTGGGGCCTTGGTGTTAGCCCTTTGCCTATACCTCAGGCACAGTTAGATGCTACATATTTGGCTTGGCCGGGCAAGCTCCAGAAGGCTGTGGGAGGGGGCAGGTAGACTCACAGAGTTCATCCTGTGTGCCCTCGGTCCACCATCTGTGACCCCAGTGACATGGATTGGCGCTGTGTTGGTGCTCGCCGTGAGAGCCCCGGAAGTGCCCAACCTGCTTCTCAGCACATCTGTACCTGCCCCTGCTTGAGCCAGTGGGCGCTGGACAGGGCTGATGGGTTCCAGAAACTACTACATAAAGAGAATGGAACTCCATCCAATCAGGCTGTTGCTAAAGTTGTGAAAAAGAGAAGGAGAGGGATTTTGAGATTGAGACAGATAGATGAGGGGGGCGGTGCTGGGGGGGTGATAGAGAAGGAGAGAGCGAAGGAAGGAGGGAGACAGGGAGACAGGGAGAGATGGGGAAAGTGATATACACAGATAGAAAAAAAAAAAATAAAGTGAGAACCTTGGAAATGAGGTATAGGGAAGAAAATGAGATGGAAAGAGTTTGGAACGAGGTATTTTTCCTATGATTTCTGGCAGCACAGTGCCTCAGATAGAATCCAGAAAGAAGCCTTTTTTGTCACTTCCTCCAGGCCTCCCCCCTACCACCGTCACCATATTCTCCCAGACTTTTCCTTGGAGGTACTGCAGTGGTGTTTAAAATGCTGTGTGTGGGAGTTTGGGATCGAATGGGTGTTGGGAGAACTGAAATTCTTTGTGTTTACCTTTGCCTCCTCCCTAGAGAGTGGGGGACCCCTGCAATGACGGCTGGTCTCCCTCTACCTGCACCAGAAGAGCCCTGGGATGGTGTCCTGGAGAACAAGTGAGATGTGCCGATCCGTTCGGTCTACCAGGGCCCCAGGAGGGAGGAGGGGGAGATGAGACAAATGGCGAAGGAGTGGTTCTTGGGACTTATAGGTACCTGGTTCTCTCTGGAGATTGGGTCCCCTTCTGGGAATCCCGTGCTTCTCCTTCCCTTGGAAATGGAAGCACACTGGAACAGAGAAGGGTGATTCATTCATCAAGTCCACATGTTAGGTCAGGCACTAGGGCAGGGGTTGGGATAGAGAGATGAGACAACCTTTCTGCTCACTTGGAGGAAGAATACGCCGTACCCTCCACTCTCTCTCCTCTTCCAGCTACAGTGACCAGCTGAGGCTGAATCACCTCTTCGCCTGCCCTTTGTCTCTTTCAACAATGGGCCCTGTGTCCATCACCACGGATCTGAGCTCTCTTGAACAGATGTTCTTTCTAGTCCATGACTTTTGGGAAGCTTCCTCTACCTTGGGGGTGTCTGCTTCTCTTTGTCTTTCTGTGTATTCCTAAGTAATGGCCACTCTGCTTGAATTAATACCCTGAGACTTAGGAACAGAGACGCTAACGTCTGGGACACCAGCCTTCCCCTCAGCCTACTCTCAACCGTCCAGGATAGTGCCCCATACTGGACCCTTTCCTCACCTCCTCCCTCCTCCCTTTGTACCCTACAGGAACAATGGGATGCCGATGACAGTTGCTTTGACAGGCTTAGCAACCATGACTACTCTGCTCTTTTGACCCCAAGGTATTGCCAGGACTGATTTCCGTCCCAGGTTCTGATTTTCCCAGCAAGACTTTGTCGGCTAACCCGGGCTGTCAGTTAGGCCTTCGACCTCTCCTGGGGCAGCCGAGGATGCTTCCCTGGTGGAAAAGCTGCAGCTGCCCCCTTCTGCCCTCTGTCTTCCTCATGGGGTTGTTTTCCTCAATACCCTTTCAGAGCTATGGTGGCAGCTGGAAACATTCAGTTATAATCTGAGATGGAAGAAATGGGAACAGTTCGTGGGATTTGCTCTTAGCACTGCCCCAACTTCACTTTTATCTGATTCACACGCCCATCAGCGGGAAGGTTTTTTTTTTTTTTTTTCCCTCCTCCTAAGGATATACCAAATCCGAAAGGAGCTGGAATAAGGTGGAAAAAGAGGGCTGATAAAATTCTGCAGCATCGTTTGTATTCCAACCAGCTGTTTCTGGAAGGTGACTCTCTTACTTAGATGCTATTTAGTAATTGTCAACCTATTGCTTGTTTATCAAAATTGGTACACATTTTGTGTGTGTGTGTGTGTGTGTGTGTGTGTGAGAGAGAGAGAGAGAGAGAGAGAGAGAGAGAGAGAGAGGGGAGATTACCACATGGGCTACTTCCTTCCACTCTCTTGCCCTTCTTGAGATGCCTATGACCCACAGCCCATTTCGTTTTTCTTTTTTGTTATTTTATTTGGGGTTGGACGAGTGGAGAAGGCAGGGGGCAATAGTGCCCCATCTAGGGGCTCATCTCTGGTCACTCCCTACCTCTTCTGCCAAAAACCTTTCTTCCCCATGTGCCTGGCGCCTTGAAGATATGGGTGTCCAAGGAGGAATCAATCTGACTCCTAATCATCCTTCAGCATCTGAGCCTTCATTGCCAACTCCTTGGTGCCAGCTCGGGGTCCTCGCCACGTTGACCTCAACTCTAAATCTTGTGCAGGATACCCCTTCACCCCAGAGCTCCCTGAGGGGTGAGAATTGGATGAAAGTTCTCTGTGTAAATGGGGAAACACGGGTCCCCTTCAGAGGTACCTCTAGAGGCCATCCCCTGCAGACCTGCAGCCAGGGGGACGCCGTGGGGCTGGGCTCCATTCCCGTGACTCCTGGTGGAATCTCCCGTGTCCTCGCCCTGATGACATTGGCGGCCAATGGGGGCCGATGGCGGGGGGGGGGGGGGGCGAGGGGGATGTGAGGAACGTTGCTGGCTGGAGCCTGCCTTTGAAAGGAAGCTAGAAGATGAAGTGGCTTTGCCTCCGCTTAATAATGTAAGTGGTACAGAGGTGGGGGACACCGAGTTTGGCCTTTCTCCTTGCGGGGCTGGGGTGCCTACACACCTGTATGAGCAGGAAGCCACACATTCCCTTCTTGAAAGGAACGGGCCATATCCCCCACTTCAGGTTTCCCTTTCCTGGCTCAAGTCCCAAGCAAGCTCTGTTTTACAGCTGCACACTCTTTTTGTTCCTGAGAAAGTTGCGGTGGCTCTTTTTGTTGTTTTTTTTTTTTTAAGCCATACTAGGGGGTTGGGAAAGGAAAGCTTGAAAAGTAAAATAATAAAAAACAGACCACTCTGCCGTTACAGGCACATAAATAGCTTCACTGTAGCCAGGCTGCACCCTCGTTTCGCCATAGCAACCTGGAGCGGGTGTTTATAGCAGCCTGTCACCCCGACTGGAAAACAGCTGCTGCCCCCGCCCCCCCGCCAGCCGCACCCCAGAGCAGCGGGCAGGTGCCCCCGAGGGGGTGCGGGGGGTGGCGGGGGAAGGCAGCCTGGGGTCCGGATGGGCCAGTGGCGGGAACGCTGGGGGAGCCCAAGGCGAGGGTTGGGTGTCCTTGGTTCCCAGGCTTCCCGTCACCTGCAGGCGGCCCCCTCTGTCTCTCACCTGGGGTCAGTCATAGGAAACAGGAGCACAGAGGGCACTTAGCTCCAGCTGGACCCAGGAGAGGCCTGGGTGTCCTCTCGAGCTGACGAGGTGGCTTGTTTCAACTTACCGAATCAACCTTGGCTCCTGTGGCAAGTTCCGGGGAGTCCCCTCGAGTCCGTTTTCTCAAGGACTGACAGGAGAGGGGTTCCCCTGGGGAAGATCACGGGTGTCTGGGAAAGGGGGTGCCCTGAGATGCACGGAAGCAGAGATCAGCACCCTGGGAGAGGGAAAGGCAGGAAGGGATGTGTGACGTGACCCTCCTGTGCCTCCCCTGTCAGCCTAGGTCAGAGAGCACCTTCCGGACCGGGCCCCTATTCGAGGCCCCCAAAGTGCATTAACCTGGGGTTGTGAGAGGGGTTCCTGACGTTCCTTGCGGAGATGCCTCGTAACCTGTGCGGTGTCCTCTATGTGGGCCCCAGACCCGCAGCTGCGGCACCCTTGTTAGGGAGCGTGTTAGATATGCACATTCCCAGGCCTCCCCTCCCCCCTCCGGAATCAGAAACTCTGGCCACAGCAGCAGCAGGGCCCAGCCATAGGTTGTCATCAGCCCTCCCGGGGCTCCTGATGCCCACTTGAGTTTGAGAACCACTGCTCCAGACCGGGCCGCGAGGGCAGAGGAGAATGGCCAGTTCGCTTTCTACGGCCGGGGGTTGCCGTGGTGGCCGCTGTGTGTGCAGTTTGTGGACAAGGACGGACAAAGCCGGGCGAATGGGACGACATGTTATCAGGGAGTGCCCCGGCCCTCTTTCCTGATGCACGTCATCTTCTCAGCGTGGGGTCCTTGCCTGGGACTTCCAGGAAACAGCTGGGCTGGGAGAAGGGCTGGGGGGTGGAGGGCATTCTCTGTGCTCTGTCCAGGGGACGCTGTTATGGAGCGGAGGGAGGAGATGGGACGGTCTTCCAGGCACGATGTCCAGCATACTCTGACTAGGGTCACACAGGAATGTTACGGGGGACAGAGCAGCTCTGTGACACTCCCTTCTGGTGGCTGAGCTGTGGCCTTCTCAGGCCGAGGCCAGGGCCTTCCCCCCTCCCCTCTGGGGGCCCCCGCCAGAACCTGAGGCCTAGGAGCTAGCTACGAGGTCCTGCTCCAGCAGCCAAGGGAGACTGACCCTCCTCTCCCTCTCCACCAGCCTGGCATGACTCTGCTGAAATTCGTTTCTAAAAATAACCCAAGATCCAATCCAGCTGCTAAAAAGCCCCTTTGTTCCCTTGGAACCAAAATGTGGAAAAACCACAGAAAGCAGCCCCAAGAAAGGCAATGTGTGTTGTCCGAGAGAGTATACATACTGGACATTTGCGTGTGACCGGCCAAGGTCTGCGTCCTGTCCCAGTTCTGAAGAGCTGCTCCCTGCTTAGGAGTGAGAAGCAGACACCCTCGCTGCCCCATATCCTGAGCATTTCCCATGAGCAAGTGGGAGGGCCTGGGGGAGGCTGCCAGCTCCCCTTCCATTAAACAACAGGCCTTCTTCCACGCGGCACCGTCACTCCCGCCTGCAATCGGCTCTCGTCGTCCTTAGTCGACTGAAGGGAATCGTCAGCGTTGTTTCGTCCTCCACATTGTTTCGAGCTCTGGCTTGCTGCGAACACTCCCCCACAGCCCTTGGGTCACAGGAGGCCACGGAGGTGACCTGGGCCAGTATGACTCAGATTATGTGGAAGCGGGTACATTCCCCATGGCTCCGAGCCTGAGGGACTGCCCTTTTTCATCCTGATCTATTGATGCTATTTTAGGAGAATACCAGAGGGGTGACATTGCCCTCTCAGGCACAGTCTGCTTTAGTGTCCCGACCCAGGCCATGAAGCCTCCTGTCTCCCATCTTGATGGTTCCTGGAGTCTCTGGCGTGAGCTGACTCTCAACAAGCCAGATGATTAGGAACAGGCTACCAACCGTGGGTCAATTCTTGGTATCACTGTGTAGAGGAAGTTTGTGCTGTCTATGGGCCCTACCTTTTCCTGCGCCCTGAAGGCATCAGGCCCGAACCGATAAGTTTGGTCACCGTTGCCTTAGTGTCTCTTAGACAGTATAGTCCCTCGAGGACTGCACGGTCTCAGGATCACCATGTGTTTTGGTTTTATTTGTTGGGGCGTCAGGTGCAGAGTATGGAGCTGACCATACCATTGGTTCATGGCTCATTTTATCACTGGTCCATGAGGGGCCCTTTGTGTGTTCACCGTTACCCCATATGCCACCTCTATCCCTGTCCTTACCCATTTCAATGGACTAATATGTATCTTTTGTTTAAATATGTCCCTTAAAGGGGCGCCTGGGTGGCTCAGTCAGTTAAGCATCTGACTTTGGCTCAGGTCATGATCTCACGTGAGATATAAGCCCTAAATCAGGTGAGCTCGAGCCCCGCTTTGGGCTCTGCATTGACAGTGCGGAAGCTGCAGGGGATTCTCTCTCTCCCTCTCTCTGCCCCTCACTCACTCGTGCTCTCTCCCTCTCTCTCTCTCAAAAAGAGACTTAATAAAAAAAGACTTTGCAAACTCTTCATCAAAAAATAAATATGTCCCTTAAAATATAGAGCATTGCTTTAGATGATGTGTTTTCAATTTGTGTAAAAACTATTAAAGCATTTTCCCCACCCCCCCCCCAACACTGTTTCTAAGATCACAAGTGTCCTTGCGTGTATATCTGATCTGTGCCTCACTGTTGGATTATATCCCCTGTTGTCTAGCACACATATTTTGCCTGTCCATCATTGGGACAGGGAATCCCAGGTTGCCTACCACTTCCTGTCACCACCAGTAATGTCCCTGTAAACATCTTCACTCATGCCGCCTCCTGAACCTATATGATTATTTCTTTGGGAGATGCACCCAGTAGTACATGACTAGGCCCAGGGTATACATAGACTCAGTTGGTTTGTTTGTTTTTTTAATGAAGTCCCGAGTTTCATTTATTTATTTTTTAAGGTTATTTACTTATTTTGAGGGAGCACGCATGCGCGCACACACGAGAGAGAAAGAGAGAGAGAGAGAGAGAGTGAGCAGGGGAGGGGCAGAAAGAGAGGAAGAGAGAGAGAGAGAGTCCCAAGCAGGCTCTGCACTGTCAGCGTGTAGCCCCACACGGAGCCCAAACTCACAAACCATGAGATCCTGACCTGAGCTGAAATCAAGGGTCAGATACTTAACCAACTGAGCCACCCAGGCACGCTGCATAGACTTAGCTTTGACTTAGAAGTACCAGGCGACCGTGGAAAAGAAGGAAGAATTCTAGATTCCTGAGGCTTAGGGGTCAAAGGTGACGTATTTTCTCCAGAAAGATCCTTTGATGCTAGCACTGCGTTTCTGCTACTGAATTGAAGACTCCTCAGCGTGGCCAACTTGGGGAGGAAAAGAGCGGGCACGAGAGCCTCATGTGTCCCTGCTTCCTCACCGGGAAGTGATGCTGTCTCTTCAGGAAGGGCGTAGCCTCTAGAACCCTGGTCCTAGTAGCTGGCTGAGAATTAGCATCAGGTTCCAGGACCTCGACCAGGACCACGGGTCACATTGTGCCATCCTGTGGTCAGTGCGGAGGCCTGGTTTTGGTTCCCCAGCCCTCACTTGGCTTCCTGGCATGGGCACGGCTGTTGGGTGACGGTGACAGGTGGTAATCCCCACCACCTGAACTTTAGCCAATGTACTTTCTTCCCACATGCCTCCAAAGGGCCTCAGTAGACGGAAGGAGGGTGTGTGCCCAGGTCTGCTTCTGCAAGCCAGGAGGCACTGGAGAAGCAATAGGGCAGGGCAGGCATGGCGGGGGTGGGGAGGAATAGCCTGGCACCATGATGGGCATGGCTGCCAGACCCAAGAGGCAAGAACTGGCAAGAGTGAGCTAGGATCTGGGTCATGGAAATAAGGGACCTGTAATGAGGAGGGAGCAGAGAGACCTCTGTGTGGGGTTTAGACCTTCAGAGAGAAGGGCCAGCCAGGGATGTTTCACACCAGCCAGGCAGCCTGCCATGTTCAAGCGCTTGCCAGCTTCCTTGACAGGGCATGGCCCTCTTAGAAGCATGGGAAATGCCTGAGAGAAGAAGTCAAACCTCAGAAACTGTGGGTGATGGCAAAGGAAGTGCCCCTGCCGGAGATAGCAGAGAAGAGAATGTCGAGCAGGACCTCTCGGTCTCATCACTACTGAGGAGGTGTTCCCCTGACCTGTTTCGGAGCCTTTAGGGCTCGTGGGCAAGGGACAGAAAGGTTCACGTGGACCTTCTCATCAGGCTTTAGGAAGTAAAGCCACGGTTGGTTTTTGTTTTTGTTTTTGTTTTTTTTTTCCATTTTGTAATAGCAATGTCCTTGTACTTGAGACAAGGTGGCTTGGATTCAACTAGAGCACAAACCCTAGCCCTCTGAATCTTGATTTCCCTGCTATAAAATGCTGGTGCCCTCCCCGTGGGACTGTTGGTGAGGATTCAGTGAGACAATATACGTAGCGATGACCAGACGGTCCGTATCAGCCGCCACCTAGGCACTAAATATCGTACGTGTGTGATGTCTCTCTCATTTCCCCACGAAGTGCCTCCTAAGGTACCCGGCAAACCTTCTTTCCCTCCCTTCCAACTCCTCTCCCTCACTCCATCCCTCCCCTTGCAGATAGGGTGAAAAATAGAGCCTCACTTGGGAGAGGGAGCCTCCGGATCAGAGAGAAGGGCACAGGTTTGGGGAGAAGAGGCGACTGGAGCAGGTTTCGTATCTCAGTTTGGTGCTTCCTGAGGAGGACCGGCCTGTCCCTCCACCCCCCTCGAAGTCTTCCCTCTTTCACGCCTTATGTCCTGCGTGGCAGTGACGCTGACACTCCAACCACAGCATCTCTGAGTGCTCCCGACTCGCTCCCGAGCAAAGCTCTCAGCCTGGTGAAGAGGTCAACCCAGGGTAGAGCAGGGAACCAGAGGCGGCTCTACGAGGCAGCCCTCGCTTGCAGCCTGGAGGCCAGAGCTGAGCGTAGCCCTTATTATTCTAGGCAGGTCCGGCTGCAGTGCTGAGCCAGCCTGGTTCCCTGGGCCCTGGCCCCTCCTGTTCCCTTTCTCCTGTTTCCATTCATACTTCATTTCCCATGCATCGTGCCAGATTCAATAGGAGCTTCTGGCAGGGAAGAGTCAGGGTGTGGGCTCACTTTCAGGTCCTCAAAAGACCCTACTCTATCCCTACACGGGAGCTGCCCTTTCTCCTCGTAGCCTGGGGATGTATCGCTTCTTTAGCGCCCGGGAAGGTTTCCAAGAGTAAGGGATTCCGTGGACAAAATTGGAGGAAACAGAATGTCTGACTATTGTTTATGGTTTGGTGGCTTAGGGCATGAGGTCCTTGTCTCTGGCAGCTGCCTGTTTCAGAACTTCCTAGCAAGTCTCGCTGCAGACTGAGTTATCTGGAAGCGTGGGGTGGTTTGTTTGTTTCTCAGGTATGTACAGGAGCAGGAGAAGGTCTGTTTCAGCCCCTGTGATGTGATGTAGTTGTGATGCGATGTGGTTGATTGTGAAGGAGAAAGAGCTGGTGAAGAGTCAACCTTTCCTCTAAGTGGAAACGGTTGTTTTCTCCACTCCAGAGATTCCTGCATTTCTGATGTGTGTCAGAAAATAAGGAAGTCCAGGGGTGCCCGGGAGGCTCAGTCAGTTGAGCAATTGACTTGATTATGGCTCCGGTCAGGATCCCAGGGTCGTGGGATCAAGCCCCAAGTCTGGCTCCGCACTCAGCATGGAGCCTGCTTGAGATTGTCCCTCTCCCTCTCTCTCTGCTCCTCCCCTGTTCATGCATGCTGTCTCTCTCTCTGTAAAATAAAAGATGAAAAGGGGTGCCTGGGTGGCTCAGTCAGTTGAGCGATTGACTCTTGATTTCAGCTCAGGTCATGATCTCACGGGTCTTGAGCTCGAGCCCCATGTAAGGCTCTGCACTGCCAGTGCAGAGCCTGCTTCGGATTCTCTCTCTCTCTCTCTCTCTCTCTCTCTGTCTCTCTCTCTGCCCCTCCCCCGCTTGTTCTCCCTCTCTCTCTCTCAAAATAAATAAATAAACTTTAAAAAAGGGGCACCTGGGTGGCTCAGTCGGTTAAGCGTCTGACTTTGGCTCAGGTCATGATCTCGCGTTCCGTGAGTTCGAGCCCCACGTCGGGCTTTGTGCTGACAGCTCGGAGCCTGGAGCCTGCTTCAGATTCTGTGTCTCCCTCTCTCTCTTGCCCCTCCCCTGTTTGCGCTCTGTCTCTCTCTCTCTCTCAAAAATAAGTAAACATTAAAAATTTTTAAATAAGTAAATGAAATTAAATATAAAAAAGAAGAAGAAGGAGGAGGAGGACAAGGAGGAGGAGAAGGAGGAAGAAAATGAGGAGGTCCAGACTTGAGGGAGGGAGTAAGGTATAACAAAAGGAGCACCAGATGGTCAAGGGTGCTGACTTGCCAAAGACTAAATCACTTTTTTTCTCATTGGACCTCAGTGGCTTCATCTGTAAAGGGGGGGGGGGGTGTCAAAGCTGTCGTACGTAGAATTGATCAAAGACAATGTTTTCACCGTCATTACCAATTGTACAATGGACGTTACAAGACTTTGGGCCGAAGAACATTGAAATGGTTCAATGATCATGTACAATAATAGGATTTCTTGCCCCTGTAGGAAGTGATGGTAGTGTTTGCTTTTCCGTCCTATCGTCCTTTAAGTTGGCAAAATGCTAGAAACTGGGAGTGAGCACATACCTTACCCAGAATGCCCCAGGCTGCGTGACTAATCCTGACCTGACAAGAGGTGGTACCTCCCAGGCGTCTGAGCATTGCGTCTGAGGCTGAGGCTGTGGCCGAGGGGGGTGTGAGAGCACTTACAGATTATTCTTTGCCAGTTGCCTAATAAGGGTAGGGGCTAGGCAGACTCAGCAGCTGTGGAACGCTCACATTCTGAGAGCTCAGAGAGGCGTATGGGTGCCTGCTAGGCCTCCGAATTCCGGAAGAACGTCCTTAGAGATCCCACCTTAAGCTGGGGGCCCCAGCTGACAACTGCCCCCTTGACTCCGTGTCAACGGCTTAGTGCATGACCTCCTCTGTAAGCGTCTCTAGAGCAACCCGAAGCAGACAGACCTCATTCTCTGCCACATGGCCCCACGTGCTCTAATCTCAAGTGACCTTTTCTCACTGGTCGCCTCCGTGAGTGAAAAATTTCTCCCCTTTCATACCTTGAGGAGAGGTTCAAAGTAAGGAACTCTGACTCAGACGGTCCCTTCTTCTTTTCTAGAAATTGAAGGCTGCATAGCCTAGTGGTGTTGCCAGTGGTTATAACGTAGCTAATGGTTATTGCTAATGGAGCTGCCTTGGAATTTTCCATTCTTTCTGAGGGTTGGGCATTCCCTTTGGCAAGGAGAGATGGAGGGGGACGTGGAGCTTATTGTCCTTCTGCTTAAAGGGCTAGATACCAAAAGTTCATTAAGATCAAATTAAGCCTTCTCCCATCACTTGAGAGTGGACATACTGGACACTGGTCATCTTTCATCTAAGATTTCCAAGCACTAGGGGCTCAGCCAGTTAAGCATCCGACTTCAGCTCAGGTCATGATCTCGCGGTCCGTGAGTTCGAGCCCCGTGTTGGGCTCTGTGCCGACAGCTCAGAGCCTGGAGCCTGCTTCGTTTTCTGTGTCTCCCTCTCTCTCTCTCTGCCCCTCCCCTGCTCTCACTCTGTCTCTCTCTCTCTCTCTCTCTCTCTCTCAAAAATAAACATTAGAAAAAAAAAAAAAAGGTTTCCAGCACTATTTCTATCTCTTATTCTAGTCCTTTGTCACTTTCTTGAGATGGTGTGAAGAGGTAGGGCTGATTTTTTCCCCCAGGTGAAGGTGGGAGGAACTGAGCCTAAGAAGGCCAAGTGACATGCCCAAGGGTGCCTGGGAAGATGGTAAATTGGTTCTGAATCTGCTACCAGTTATTCAACAACAACAACCACGACAACAAAATGAGCTGAATGCCCATGTGTGCAGGCGCCCTTATGGCACTGGGGATAAAGCCGTGAACACGACAAGTGCAAAGCTTAGCCTTCATGGGACAGACACTATAGTGGGTGGAGATAGAAAAAGTAAAGTCTGATTTCCAGTTTAGCACTCTGTCAGCACTGTTGTCAACATCCTCTTGAAAGGTTAAGGAGCTCTACTTAAGGGTCAAGATGGGCTCCTTACTGCTGTAGCCCTTCCCACTGCTTCCAGGCTTCGACGAGAAGCTGAACTGGAGGGAAATTCTGTCGTACGTACCGCCTATCATTGGGCCAGTCTGAATGAAGGGAGTTTGACACGCCGCCTCAGGTTCTCTCCAGACCTCTGTTCCCCAGGCTACTCTGATGACATCTAAAAAAGAAAAAAAGGAGGGGGCGCCTGGGGGGCTCAGTCGGTTAAGCGTCCAACTCTTGGTTTCGGCTCAGGTCATGATCTCACGGTTTCGGGAGTTCGAGCCTCGCGTCGGGATCTGTGCTGACAGCATGGAGCCTGCTGGGGATTCTCTCTCTCCCTCCCTCTCTCTGCCCCTCCCTCCTCTCTCTCTCTCTCTCCCTCTCTCTCAGATAAATAAATAAACTTTAAAAAAATTCTTTAAAAGAGAAAAAGCAAAAGGCAGTGAGTGTGATGTTTGAAAAACAATAGCAACAATAAAGCAAAGCCATGCTTGCTTAGCCCTCTGTAGGTCAGAGTAGTTCTAAAAATCTCTGATAAAAGGAGGAGACAGAGTGAACACTGGGGGAGGGAGGAGTACCCAACTCCATCCCAGGGGACCCGCCGGGAACAGGATTGGTAGGAAACTTTGGCCACACATGATTTGGGGAAAAGTAACCGGTAAAAGAGCCCAGCCCTTTTCTGATGGTTCTTGTGCCTCTTTGCTTGCCTTCTACAAGTGAGGATGTCATCTATGTATTAGAGGGGGGCTGTCCCGAGATCCTTGCCACTCCCTGGTTACTGGACTCCAGTCACTGGGGACTGTTTAACCAGGGCTGGGCCCCCATCTTCTGGTGCCGTGTTCAGAAAGAGCCGCTTCACATTTAAACGGCTGCTGTGTGACGATGGGTCCCCCACGACACGCAGGAGCTGCTCTCTAAAGCTAAGAACAGGGCCGGGGCGGGGGGCAGGGGGAGCCTGGCCACCTTCAGCCCTTTAGATCCTCACCTGCACGTAGCTCCGCCCTTCCTCCCACTCAGAGGGGGCGCACATGCCTTTCTGAGGGGAGAAATGCTGACCTGAGACCCTCCGATGCTGACTCACACGCGGGCTAACCCTGCTTTCCTGCTGACCTTGCCATGGCCCTGGGCTCTATCTGAACTGATAGCTGCCTTATCCCCGCCACCCCAAGTAACACTGAAACCATACGCTGCAAACCTCCTTCTCCGAGGTCCTTCTGTCCCGTTTACGTAGAAAGGCTGCACCCTGGATTGCCAACTGCCAGAGCATTTTACTCTCCCCTTTTGGAGACGGCGAAAGCTTTTTGGAGGGATGGGGCTTATTAGCTCCAAGACCTGAATGTAGTCCCCAACCTGCTCACAGCTGCAGTGGGCTAGAGGCTGAGTATTCGGAGGGGCCCCGGAGCATCTGGGCATCTTCTATCAGGTTGCCCTCCTGGTTTGTCAATGTGGGTGTTGGGTACAGGGCGCAGGGTTCAGGGGCGCGGGGGGCAGACTGGCAGGCCACCCTCCAGGCCACTCTGGTCTGGACTCCTCTTCTGACCTCTTCTCCCCAGTTAGAGTTAAGATCAGACTAAAGGAGTTCATAGTGGGGCCCTCATGTGGATAGACGTGGAGAGCATGAGAGCCATTAGGGGTTACAAACCTTTTATTTCCAAGTTCCTGAAGTTGCCAGATTGTCACTTGGCTTGAGAATGGTGTGATGTGAAGACTGGGGTATATCGGAAATTACTCCTCTCCATGGGGGTGTACAGGCTGCTGGGGCCTCCTAGGGAGAGGCGGGCCCCTCCTGAGTCCGAGCCCTCAGCTCAGGCCTCGGCGATCGGTTCAGCTCAGGCACCCGCTGTCATCTAAGCCCTAAAATGAGTACCTCTTGCCTCGCAGGTGCTGGATCCTCATGGCTGCTCTAATTGTTTTTGTCTGTCTTCGAATCTTTATTCCAGAGATCCAGTTGTCAGCGGTATCCAGGGAGCCCTCCTCTTCCTCCTCCTCCTCCCGCCGCCTCTCTACCACCGCAGTTGCCGGTTGTTGCTAAGGTAGCCTCCATGGTAACATGCACATCCTGTTTACACCTCCATCTGGGCAAGCTGGTCTAAGCTAGGAACCTACCTACCCTGGACAACGGCTTCCATTACCACCTGGGGACACCAATCGTCGTGACACGTGGTCCGGCTTCCACTCGGCTCCCCCATCCCCTTCCTCCCCTCGCTGCCGAGCTTCATACACAAAAAAGGATCTGGGCTAGAGGCTGCTACCCTGAAGCTCACTGCACAGGATATAGCCCAACTATTTCCTACCCAGGCTCCCAGAGAAGCAAGAAGTAAGAAGTGAGGCAGAAGGGCAGGAGTTCCTGACCAGTTGAAGGGAAGCCACATTTTCTCTGGTTGAGGGGCTTGGTAACAGCAGGCAGAATGACGAACCCAACAGAACGTACCTTGCCGGCCAACTCGATGGTTGAGAGCCACGAGCGGGAGTTTGGCTGCACAGTAATGGACCTGCGGAAGCTCATGGAGCTACGTTCGACCGACGCAATCAACCAGATCAACGTCCACTACGGGGGTGTAACGAATCTCTGCAGTAGACTGAAAACCAACCCCGTGGAAGGTAAAAACCACACCAGGGGTGGGGAATCAGAGGAAGGTGGCTAGTGTTCAAAACTATGGTTTCCCGGCTTCTCGAGAGGGCAGTAAGAGACCTCACTGGTGTATCTGGGTCGTTTGAGAAAAACATGGCCTCTGAAAGGAGGTGAGACCACGGAGAGCCATCTCTTTCCCAGCGACGGTGTTCGCTGACGGTCGGACTTTCTTCCTTTTTCTGTGTCAGTGTACAGCAAGGAGAGGATTTGGCTCTGCTTTACAAGTGTTTGTGTTAGAGACGCTTTTATCAGTAAGTGATCAAGTCTCTTATTCAATATCGGTCTTTGATTACAGAAGAACTTAACTACAGTTCTGCCCCACACCGATCTCACAGTGTAACTGGGGAAAACGGGCACAAAAAAAGGGACCCAGTGCATCCGCCCAACGTGGCATCTCTCTATCGTGTCCAGTTAGAAATAGGGGGGGCAAATCACAGGGGAGTACCTACCGTACCTTTGGATTATTCACTTTGCTTCGTGTCAGGGAATTATTGATGACTTTTTTCAACCCTGCCTGGCACACTTTAATATAGTTCTTCTTAATGTGCTATTAAAAGAGAACGGAAAACCTGGCTTCGTGCTTGCCTGGCTCACTTCAGTTGCCCAATAAGCCATGGTAACATAAAATTTTGCCTCATCGGAATGGAGACAGAATCAAAGGAACCTTCCTTTCTCACTTATGCAGGGTTATAGCATCTGTGTTATGGGGTCTTACTTGGCCCCATCAGTGAGGCAGGACACGGCTGAGTAGCATTAGGTAAATCAAAAATCTTGTCCTTCAGAGCGCCTGGGTGGCTCAGTCGGTTGAGCATCTGACTGGTTGAGCATCCGACTTTGGCCCAGGTCGTGATCTCGAGGTTCCTGAGTTTGAGCCCCGTGTCGGGCTCTGTGCTAACAGCTTGGAGCCTGGAGCCTGCTTCGAATTCTGTGTCTCCCTCCCTCTCTGCCCCTCCCCCACTCGCAGTCTGTCTCTGTCTCTGTCTCCCTCTCTCTCAAAAATAAAAATAAATATTAAAAAAATATTAAGAAAAAAAAAAAGATCTTGTCCTTCAGATGCCTTTAGCCTCTTGAAATAGACTATTTCTAGCCTTCCTTGGAACCTACATCATATTTTTTGCCAAGTCTAAGAAGTTTTGACCCCCAGCCAGTGCTGTAAGTTTGGACTTGGACTTGGACAAGAGTCCAAGTCTCTCTTCCAGACTCCTTAGGATTGAGAGAGAGCAAGAGCGAACGAGCGAGAGATTTTTATCTAGATATCTGTACATTAACATGTCTTGTTTTCTTCGCAATCTGAGGGAGCTTCCTTCCGTGTTCTCTTGACTGCTAGAATCCAGTTTCCTACCTCGCATGAGTTCAAACACTAGCTCCCCCATTTACTGAGTATCACTGAACAGTTTACTTAACCACCCTGAGTCTCTTCCTTCTTTGAAAATGATGTTAATACCTAGCCCATTCAGTTATCGGGATTAAAATATTGGGATTCCACGTACATATCATGTGCATCCAGCGCTCAAGCTTATGATGGGTATTCAATTAATGAGCTGTCTCAGATTAAAATGGAGCCCACACGTCTGAAGGTATCTGCCAGAGTATGAGTGCCCGTGGAGTGCGATGTATTATTTCCTCTGGAGAGGTTCCTGCTTGTAGGACTGCAACCAATGGCCATTGCGTCCTTTCACCTCTGGATGTCAAAGAGATCTGGTTCAGATGGCAGGGCTTGGTCGCTCTCCCACGGCTCAGTCTTTGCCCTCTGGCTAGAATCTAACGACTGCCCTTTGGGCACTGCTTCTTGTCAGCTAGATTTCTTTATTCTGCCACTTTTGTAGTAGTGTTGACCTTAAACAGAGGCTATTCGCATTCTATTTTCACTGAGCAATGCAGGCGTTTAGAGACACCCATCAGAATGCAGGCAGGATCTTCCTTTTTCCCCTTCCTATACCACTCTTGATGGCTTTGGCCAGTCGTTTCTCTCACAAAGCAAAGCTCAGGAGTCCAAATCAGTTGGAACCTGGGACGCAACTGATAGAAGGATCCAGACTCTCCTCCCAGTTTTCCTAATCCATTTCTCATAGCTGCTACTGTCTCCTCCCTGATTCCCAGACAGCTTCGATTCCCAAAGGCCATCATATATGCCACTTTAATCTCACCATCAGACAGCAAATGTTGTCAATGTAACTAATGCCCTTAGATTCCTCCCCACTCCTAGTTTCCGACCTGTGGTGGAAAGCCATGGCTTCTGATGGCAGGTGCCTCTGTTGCTACGGGCCCCGGCCATGCCCCAACGCCAGTCCCCCTATCAGTGGGGCGGCTGTCTGCCGCCATTCTCCTGCTTCCTTAGATCACAAGTCTGTATCCTGATTTGTTTCCGTGTAAGACTTAATCATAGGGCCGGTCCTGGAGCTGTGGAGGCAGGGAGTCCGAAAACAACTTTTCCATGAGTAATGTTTATTCCCCCGTGCCAACAATGACCTCCTCGCGTGTGCGAGGAATACGAGCATAGAAAAGGAGGCACAGAGGAGCTGTGACAGAGAAGTCTCTCCCCAGACAAAGGCGATGCTGAGCTGTTTCGTGCGGCAGGGCCGAGAAAAGAGCTTCACTCTCCAGGTGCCTCAAAGAGCTGATGCTGTAAAAAGCCAGCCTGGTCACAAGAGACCGCACTGAGGTGCCTGACAACCTACTGTAGTCCTGTCCCCTGTGGGAGGCCCCTGCAGACTAAGAAAAAAGAGGGGTGCCAGGGTGGCTCAGTCGGTTAAGCGTCCAACTTCGGCTCAGGTCGTGATCTCACGGTTCGTGGGTTCAAGCCCCGCATCGGGCTCTGTGCTGACAGCTCAGAGCCTGGAGGCTGCTTCGGATTCTGTGTCTCCCTCTCTGCCCCTCCCCCACTTGCCCTCAGCGTCTTTCTCTCTCTCTCTCAAAAATCAATAAACATTAAAAAAAAAAAAGAATAAAGAAATTCACCTGGTACTTGAATTCTGGTAGTTGGTAACCTGGTGAAGTAAGGCTGGGGAAATTGGTTCCTAGAGTATGACCCTTCCTTTTTATTATCTGTTGGGTTGATAGCATCACCTATATAGATCTGACAGATTTTTTTTTTTTAAACCATAGCTTTAAGGGGCCTTATGGAACTGGGAGTTTATAATATTTATGACACGAGCATGGTTTTATTATACTGGATTTACACAATTCTAGAGGCAGGTGGGATTTAATTTTATTCATCCCCCTCCCCTCCTTCCAGTTCCAAAGGCTTAAATGCCTCCCCTAAATTCTTACGACTGGGTAGAACAGAATAGACTATTCTTAGGCTAGAGCAGGAACACAGAGAGTCTCAGAAGCACAGGTAATTCAAAACTTTGCTCTGTATTTCAATGCCTGATAGAATGTCTAATTGTGACCCAGTGCTAACATTAAACCGTGGCTTCTGCCCCGTCAGTGGGCGTGGCTAGTTGGGAGCATGGACCGCTGTACCTCTGATTGCCTGGGGAAGCTGAGGCCTGGCGGTGCTCGACGGCAGCTGCTAGCACTCGCGGAATGTTCCTGACAGAAAATGGCGGCATCTTCGCCCTGCATAGTTACTGGACAGCCACTAAGTTTGGGAAGCTGAGATTCTTTGGGGAGTAAAAAGCAAGAGGGGAAAGAATCTGTTTTAAGACAGTCCCGCCTGAATTACCATCCTGGTTCATTAACGGCAACGTTTAGGGTAATATTTCCTGCCATGTTAAGATCTCTGGGGTTTAACTGTATTCCTGTCCCCAAGCCTTCTGAGGTCAGTGGCGTGTCCCACCAAGCATCGTCCATTTTCCACGAGCTGGGACACGCTAGGATGGGCTCTTCCTCCATGTGCAGACTGAAATTTCCAGTAGCATTTTCTCTGTTTGCTTTTTTTATTTGAGAGGGAGAGCGAGTTGGAGAGAGGGGCAGAGAGAGAGAGAGAGAGAGAGAGAGAGAGAAAATCTTAAGCAGACTCCGCAGTCAACACAGAGCCCCATGCGGGGCTTGATCTCACGACCCTGGGATCATGACCTGAGCCGAAATCAAAAGTCGGACACTCAACCGACTGAGCCATCCAGGCGCCCTTCCGGTAGCATTTTCAATCTGGAAAAAAGCTGAGGACATGATAAATAATACACGCTTACCCACAACTCTACTATATTACTATTAATGCTTCTAACACTAGTATTATTTACATCGTAAGGGATGCAAGAAATCGAAGTGGATGAAGTCATATAAAAAGTTCTGGTGCTTCTCCCACGCTCCAGCAGATGGTTGCGTGCCCCCTACTTAGAGGCCGCTGCTTTAGAGAATGTTAGCGTAGGGCTGGGGAGGGGTACAGAACCAGGGGAGTGGATATGAGATACAACGGACGTAAGAGGAAGATGGTAACTGGCCTCTTTGATATCTTCCTCCCTGTCTTTAGGGCGGATCGCGTGTTTTCGGAGTACCTGCTTCTAGGGCACCTGAGTGGCCCAATCGGCTAATTGGCCGACTCTTGGTGTCAGCTCAAGTCACGGTCTCACGGTTTGCGAGTTCGAGCCCCGTGTTGGGCTCTGCACTGACAGTGCAGGGCCCGCTGGGGATTCTCTCTCTCCCTCTCTCTCTGCCCCCTCCCTGCTCTCTCTGACTCCCCCCTCAAAATAAACTAAAAAAAAAAAAAAAAAAGACCACCTGTTCTTAGGAGCTCGTCAATTCCAGAAGAGAAGCATAGCCGAGCCACCTCTCTTTCCTCTGGCCCTCTGCCCCACAGCCATCACCTTCAACTCTTGTCCAGACACTCAACCGACTGGCTACCAAAGAGGCCAGATAAGTGATCCTGAAAGCAATGCACGTGGGCACGGCTGCAGAGGCTGACAGTCTGGCCCTCTCTGCCCATCGTGCTTCGGGGACATCTATTAGCGCTACTTTAAGATGTGAGAGAGGGGGCGCCTGGGTGGCTCAGTCGGTTAAGCGTCCGACTTCAGCTCAGGTCACTATCTCGCGGTCCGTGAGTTCGAGCCCCGCGTCGGGCTCTGGGCTGACGGCTCAGAGCCTGGAGCCTGCTTCCGATTCTGTGTCTCCCTCTCTCTCTGCCCCTCCCCCGTTCATGCTCTGTCTCTCTCTGTCTCAAAAATAAATAAACATTAAAAAAAAAATTTAATAAAAAAAAAAAAGATGTGAGAGAGACTCAAGCCGGAAGAACATCTTGGAGGGAAGGGAAGAGAAGGTGGGCAGGCCAGCGCAAACAGCCAGAAAGCAGCTATGCTGTGATGTGAGAAGCTGAGGCAAGTCTAGTAACTTCTTCAAAGAAATACTGAGTACTTTACGGAGGGGTGGGAAAGGTTTCCAGCAAACCCCAGGGGAAGCAGTCTCAACAGCTGGAATGAGGAAAATAGGTGATTGAGAAAGAGAGTGAAAGCGCCCTCCCTCGGAGCCTCCCCCCCTCCTCCACCCCCTGCAGGGGATTCCATGTTGCATCCTGGGAGTCCCCTGTGTGATTTGTGCACCCAGGGCTGAGTGAGGCCAACAGTGCGTGACAGCTTTGGACCTTCCCTCCCCAGCCCAACCCCAGGCTCTGTGAATTCTTTTCTGTTCAGCGCCTCCTTGCCCAGAGCTGGGCTTCTGGGATGGCTGGCATAATGCTGCCAGGCAGGGGACAGGGCAGTCTTGATGGGGAGAGGGGATGAGTCTTCCTGAGCCTGAAAACCACCCCCTCCCCCCACTGCTTTGCCCCCCCCTTCCAGGCCGGGAACCCTTTGTGCCGCATTCCTTTCGCAGCTCAGCAGAAAAGCTTGCAAGTTCTGTTTCGTTCTGGACCTTCTTGTTGCCTTGCATGGAACATCAGCTAGGGGCGGGGGGAGAGAGATAGCACTCCCTCCTGGGCCGAGGCAGATGTCGCATCCACCCTTGGAAGTAGGGCTTTCACTCTTTTTATTTAGCTCTGACGTGTGAGCACCAGGGAGCGTGACACTGGAGGGAAGCACACGCGTGCGGTGTGGGAGCAGGTGGCCGAGCAGAGGGCTGCGGAGGGCAGACCAGGGAGCTTTCTTGCTCTGCGCCAGCTTTGGGGTGTTCAGAAAAGGCGTGGAGAGGAGGGCCAGACACTGCTGACGCTGCCGGGCTGTGTGCACTGAGCATCAGGAAAGGGCCATTCTCCCCCAAGTCCGGCATCCTCTTGCGGTGACCCTGAGGCGATGGCTTTATCTCTAGGGGCTGGAAGTCCAGCAGCCAGAGAGCACATCTCCGAGCTGTGGGTGTGCTAGGCTAGAGATGCTGAGGTCGTGGCATTTGCCGAAAGCCTGCGGTCCCTGTGCTGATGTCAAGCTCCCCCTCCCCTCAGCCCCCCCAACGCAAGGTTTTTAAGGTAGGGCTTGAAAGGTATTCTGCTGCCTGTTCTCCTGTACCAAAGAGGGCTGCCTTCCACCCCACCCAGGGCAACCTGTCCCTGGTACTATGTGTGTGGGAGGTGAGTCCTTGGCAAGGTGTCATAACTCAGCCAGCTGGGAAGTCCCTCGTGATGTCTGACCCAGCCCCACCCTTTCTGGGGCTGAGCTGGTTCTCGTGAGGGGTGCCGCTGCCGACAGCCCTTGGCGTCCCAGGGAGGCTGGCCCTGGCCCTTCCCTGCTGGAGCCAGGCCACTGAGGGCCGGGCTGCCGCCTCTCCTCCCAAGCCCTGGTTCCCCGCACAGACCCACAGCAGACACAGATTTTCCACTGCTGCATATTCCCTCTCCTGCCAGCCTGGGCAGGGGCCATGAAACTCCCCAACACGGGGTAGGGGCGATGACTTCAGAGCCTGACATTCTTTGTCGCCTCTCCCAGCTCATGTGTTCAGTCTGGTTCTTAGAGCCAAAAGCACTCCTGATTTGGGTGGGGCTTTCTCTCTCCCATGTTCTTGGGGACAAAGATTCCTCTCTCTCTCTCTCTCTTTTTTTTTTTTTTTTTTGATGTATTTCTAAGGGAAATCCTTTTCCTGTGTTTCCAGCATTCTCTCCCTGCCAAGCTTCTCTCCAGGAAGCTGCATATTTGAGAAGCCACTGCAGAGATCAGGGTCTAATACCCTGTCCTCGGCTAGACAAGGATTTATGCGAAGTTACCTCTGTGGAGAGCAGGGCCTGAGAGCCTCTGGGGGCAGGAAGAATGGAATGAAAAGCCCAAAATTGGGGATTGGCTGAGCTCCCAGGCCCGCAGGCTTTCCCGTGCCCTGCCACAAGTCGGAGTGAGGATTCCCAAGGCTACTTTGCTAACAGTCCCCACAGGCCCCTCCCTGCCTCAGGGCACACTGGGAACTGGGACGGCCACTTGACTTCTTAAGATAGCTACTGCAACAGCTTAGGGTGACTTAAGGTGGAGCAGAGAGATGAGAGAAAATGGCAAACAGGAAGTTCGTGTGTGACTTCGAGGCCATCGAGGCAAGAGCAAGGCCTGACCTTTCTGTTTTCCGTAATGTGTGTCGTTTGGTTTGCTTGGATCCAAAAAAGGCCATAATGAACCTTGTATCGAGTGCGAGATTCATAGGTTGGACTCTGATAGACCTGGTGGCACCATCCCTGAGGACAGGAAGGAGACACTAACTCGGCCCGGTTGTAAACCATGGGATCAGGGCTGATTGGCGTAGAGGCGCAGAGGAAAGCGGCACGCGGGCCACCAGCCATGGGACCCAGGGGGTGCCGGGTGGTTTCCAGGAGGTGGGAGCTTCGGGACCCAAACCTGGGAAGTCCCGGGCCAAGCGGGACCAGTTAGTCACCCTGGAACGAAGCCGCTTCCACACCCCAGCCCCCTCTGCGTGTAGGTGGGCGTGCAGCTGCTTCCTGGGGAGTGGAATAGACTGTGTCGCGTACGAGCCCGAGTAGTTACATAACCTCTCCAGGCCTCAGTCTGCTGATATGTAAAATGGGGTTAACAGTAACTGTCTCATAGGGGTTTGCGGCGTCTGAACGAGAAGGCACCAATGTGCCTGGTGAAGCATCTGGCACCTAGTAATCACTTAAACGTTAGCAACCCGATTTATTACTCATCCATTCAGTTCATTCAGCACATTTGTATGCGTACAATGCTGGGCACTGTTGTAGACCTAAGGAAGAAAGACAAAGCTCCCGCCCTCGTGGAGGGGGGCGGGGTGGACGGACATAATGAATACATCATATAACATACTAGGGGAGAAGACCTGTGGAAGGAAACAGTGACACAGGATAAGGGGATCGAGAGTGCGGGAGCGGAGAAGCCATGTTATTAAATCAGTGAGGTCAGGGTCGGTGTACAAACACCGGAAAGAGGTAAGAGAATGAGCTAGTGAACAGCAAGCTGAGCCAAGGAGGAGCTACTGCAGGGCTGAAATAGAAGCTTCTCGAACGCGTTCAGGGCACGGCAGGAAGGCTCGCTGGGCAAGGAGCAAATAGTAGGAGTTGAGGGGTGGGAGGCCGGGGGCTCTTGAGGGGCCTTACGGGCCATCATAAAGGCCCCGGTGCCCGCTTTCACTCCAAGTAAAAGCCACCAGTAGGTGAGTGCCAAGGGTTGGGTTTGAAAAAGATCGTTCTGGCTACTGTGTTGGGAGGAGACGGGGCACGGGACAGCAGGGGTGGGAGCAAGGTTACCAGTTAGAGGACAGTCGTCATCACCCAGGCAAGAGAGGGTGCCAGCTCACACCAGGATGGTGACAGTGGAAAGTGAGAAGGGAATAGACCTTGGGTATATTTTGAAGATAAAGCTGCCAGGATGTGCTGGCTGAATGGATAGAGCACAAGAGAGAGAGGGAGGTCACAGGGTATTAATCTGAGAACAGAGAGGGCAGGATGACCTCAGATGGGTGCTTTCAGCTAGATTGTTGTTGCTGCTGTGGCTTTGGCCTCCGTTGGGGTCTTGGGATGTCCCTTAAGATGACCTCTAGTATCTGATATCTGGTTTGCCCTCACAGTCATCTACTCACCTTGGTAAGGGGGCAATGGCATCTCCTCGCTGCTTCCTTGAGAAACGTCCCCGGGGAGATGAACAAATGATCAGAACTCCTGTTTCCCTCGAGCAAACCTGGCCCTCCAGTAGAGCGGTCCCAAACTGGCACAGCCTCGCTCTCTCAGGTCCTCGGGGAGAAAGAACCGGCCAGGATCCGCCGACTGCTCCGCCTCTGCCTGCCTGGGGGTCACGATGCCCTGCCCAGAAACACTCCTTTCCCAGGCCCTTGCTTTCCCTTCCCACTGGGAACCCGACTTTGCAGTGCGGTGGAGGCAGGGAGCCTCTGGGAAGCAGCCCAACTTGCTTCTAGTGCTTTGGCCAAACCCACTCCCCCACAGAGTTGGCTATGCCACTCAGCCAGAGGCCAGGGTGGCATATCTGGGCACTGGGAGGCAGGAGGCCCTGGATTAGAATATGGGCACCGCTTCCCTGACCGGCTCCCCATTTCCCTCTCAGACTGAGCGCTGGCAGGTGAGAGTGGTCCCTATTCCCCAACTCCACCAGTGTGGAAGCCAGTTCACCACCACCGCCCCCCGACCCCGCGCGCACACACACACACACACACACACACACACACACACACACACTTTCCCTCCACTCAGGGTCCTTCGTCTACCCTCCCAGACAGGGGAGTATCTTGAGTACCCCTCCTGATGGTTTTTGTCTTCTGGATGCAGAAATGGAGGCCATCTCAGACCCTACAAGCAACACCCCTTCGGGTTTCCCCTTTCCCAAGTCTTTTTCTGTCCGAGTACCTTCCCGAGGTCTGACCCAAATCTCTCCTCTTGCCACTTAAGATACCACTCTTGGGTCCTGTTGAGCGGAGACGGAGAGTAGAGGTCTGCCTTCACGCCACGCCCCCCTCCCCACCGGGGGAATAGCCCTTCCTGTTAACCAAAGTGTGAGGCAGCCCTCTGGCATCAGCATCTCCAATTCTCCTTGCAGCTTCCTGTCCCCTGCTCTCCCTCGGGAGGCTTCGTGGAGTGTCCCTGCCCTCTGATTCTAACTCTCCTCTTCTAGGACCTTCTTTTCCCCAGACAAAGCTCGCCCCACCCTGCCTGTGGGTGGGAACCCATGGAACGGTGCAGCTCCAGGTGCCAAGCCCAGGGCTTATCTGCTGCTCTGGGTAAACAACTTGAGAAATGCCACCTGGCATCCGTTGAAGTTTTAGGATTTCCCTCCTTCCCCTACAGTATAACCCCCTCCTGGGGCCCAGCAGAGGAGCCTAAATATAAGGCCTGGGGGCCCCTGGGTGGCTCAGTCTGTTAAGCGTCCGACTTTGGCTCAGGTCACGATCTCACAGTTCATGAGTTCAGGCCCCGCGTCGGGCTCTGCGCTGACAGCTCGGAGCCTGGAGCCTGCTCTGGATTCTGTGTCTCCCACTCTTGCTCTGCCCCTCCTCCCCCTCTCTCTCTCTTTCAAAAATAAATAGACATAAAAAAAAAAAAAAAGTCCTGAAATAAAGGCGGCACTGAGAATAGGGAATAATTCTGCCTATCCCTTTTCTCTCTGGAACATGTCTGGAATATGGGTGCACACTCGTACAGGTTTATAAGCATATGTGCTAGAGGGGAGCATGCTGGTAATCAAGGACTGCATACCGTCTGACTTTGCCGCTTCGCTTTTGTGTTCTCTTTTCAATCAATGTGAATAATAGGGCTTCTCTTAATACCTATAAGTCCACAGTACTTACTAGAATGGTAGCACCTCTTAGCGGTGTGTGTCTGTGTCTGTGGGGGAGGTGACAAAACGAGGGAACATGTGCCTCAAGGGGATGGCCACAGATGGGAGTCCAAAAGCCTCTCCTGTTCTCCTAAAGCCCCTGGAACTTCCAATCGGGACAACTGGTCCGGCTGTCTCCTAGCTTCCTAGCGTGACCTTGAGCAGAGAGCATATTCTTCCGGGCCTTTGTGTGTGAGCCAGTGGATGGACGCTAACTCTGTTTTAGAATCATCACCAGTAGTTACATGTTAATGTGAGAGGAAAGTTCTGTCAGCCCCAGGGACCGTTTGAATGTCTGTGTTCTCAGAGCTGGAGCCTGCAGCATCCTTGGGAGGAGGCGGTGAGGTGTTAGATCTAGGTTAGCTTACCCTGGGGACAGAGCAGCAGCCAGTGGCCACCTGTGACCACCTTGTCCCGGTTTGCCCGTTTTGAGACTGAAGGTATCACACACACACACACCCTCCCCTCCGCATCCTGGGCAAAGTGGGGAGATTGGTCACCCTGGCTGGATCTCATACTTGGGCAGAACAGGAAGTGGAGGGTCTTTATTTAGGTCTTTCAACTGCCTTCTTCTGTCCCTCACTTCTTCCCCTTTTTGCCCACCTGCTCATCCTACTCGTATCTCCTTCCCAGGTCTGTCTGGGAACCCTGCGGACCTGGAGAAACGTAAGCACGTGTTCGGACAGAACTTTATCCCCCCCAAAAAGCCCAAGACCTTCTTAGAACTAGTGTGGGAAGCCCTTCAAGATGTCACACTCATCATCCTGGAGATTGCAGCCATCATCTCCCTCGTCCTGTCCTTCTATCGGCCCCCCGGTGAAGAAAATGAACGTGAGTGTCCACAGCAGCCCAGCGCGGCTCTGATCGGCGTTCTTTCCAGCACCTCCAATAAGCACTGGTCTTAGCAGTTGGCAGGGTGTAGCTTAAAAGTTCGGGGGGGGGGGGCAGGGCTCTCCAAAGAAAACCAGCAAGTAGCTAGTAAGCTGTTCTTCCAACCCATTCTGATTCCAGGGTCTCCCTCCCCTTCTCCTATCAAATCCTCATGCAGAGTATCAGGAGTCCTCTACCCTCACCCAACCAACAAAACCTGCTTCTCCCAGTGCCTCCCGCCAGCTATTTGGCATCATGGGAAAGAGCAGCGACCTGGAGCCTGACCACGTTAGGAATCATAAGTTCTGCACATGCGACTGGCCAGTCATTGGCAATGACATGTTTCGTGCTATCTAGCACGCAAATAATTCTATTGGCAACGAGACGGTGCCCAATCGTGCCATCCTCCAGTACCCTCAGAGGATGGCTCTACTACCCAAGGGTTTTATTTTCTATTATTCTCCTTCCCTGACTTGCCGTTCTGGGGATTGTGGAGACACTACTTCCGTTTTGAATGTTAACAAAAGGCCCCCAGCTGACCCTTCCACTCTCTCCTTTCCCTGGGCTAGAGTGTGGTCTACCCGTAAGTAGCCCGGAAGACGAAGGAGAGGCAGAAGCCGGCTGGATTGAGGGGGCAGCCATCCTGTTCTCCGTGATCATCGTGGTGCTGGTGACTGCCTTCAATGATTGGAGCAAAGAGAAGCAATTCCGGGGGCTGCAGAACCGCATCGAAAAGGAACAGAAATTCTCCGTGATCCGAAATGGTCACATCATCCAGCTCCCCGTGGCTGAGATTGTGGTGGGTGACATCGCCCAAATCAAATACGGTGAGAACTCGTGCTTCTTGTACGAGCCCTGAGGGCTAGGGCCTTTGGCATAGGGGGCTGGGAATCACCGAAGACCCAAAAAGATAAGACTGCAATCGTGATAGCTTCTAGGTCAGGGGAAGGAGGTTGTGGAGAAGGATCTAAAGAAAGAAGAAACTCTCCCCAAAAAGTGTCAGACTTGTACCCTGTGTGTCTTAGGGTTAAAAATACATAATGTTGAGGCCATGAGAAGTAACTGTTAACAGGTTGTCAGAGATGAAGTCATCTTTCAGAGGCTCTCCAGGTACCCCCCTGGGCCATTACCCTATGGGCAGGGCCCGTGGAAGCAGCCCTGAAATGGGGTTGGATGGTTCCTACCCTCTGCCAAGCTCTTTCCTCCCCTCTTTCCCTGTTGCCCTTTCCCCTCTGTGCACTAGGTGACCTACTGCCCGCAGATGGGATCCTGATCCAGGGGAACGATCTCAAGATTGACGAGAGCTCTCTGACTGGGGAATCAGACCATGTCAAGAAGTCTGTGGAAAGGGACCCAATGCTGCTCTCAGGTATGGCCTCTGGCTGCTTCGGCCCCCATTCTACTTCCCATTCTACCTCCCCCAGCCAGCCAGGCTACGGAGACCTGCTCCAGGCCTCGCTCTCTCTTCTGGCCCTACCCCCTCTCCTTCCCCTAGCTTCATCTGGGGCAGCAGCATATCGGTGGGTTGAATACAGGGTTATCGGGCAACCTAAAACAGGTTCTCTACAGCAAGTGCTCTAGGAGCCTTGGTAGGGCGCTGCTGGTGGGGGTGGGGGTGGGGGAAGGAGTCTTACCCTAAAGCAGTTAGACTCACTTTTCTCCTTACCCCCCAATCTGCTTGGTCTATTTGATTTGATTTGATTATTCTTTTTTAACTGTACATATATTTATTGAAAAGAATCCATGTGCAGTTGAAACCCGTGTTGTTCAAGGGTCAACCATATTAGCTAAAGCTGGGAGCAACAGTACTTGGGTGAGTAAAGATAACCAGCGTTCTAGAACAGTGATTCTCAACCTTGGCTACCCATTGGAATCAGCTGGAGTGCTTGGTCTATTTTAAATGGGCCCAGCTCTTGACCTTTTCCCACTATCTGCCGAGCGGATCATTATCCGTGGGGAAGGAAGGAAGAGGGACTGTTGTTTTCTAAGTTTGCGTTCCACACCAAAGCCTGGCTAGGTATAAAAAACAACACTCCTCCCACCTTCTCCTTTGTCACATAGGGACCCATGTCATGGAAGGTTCTGGCCGGATGGTAGTGACGGCTGTGGGTATCAACTCTCAGACTGGAATCATCTTTACCCTTTTGGGAGCCAGCGAGGGAGAAGAGGAGGAGAAGAAGAAAAAAGGTAAGGGGCATTTGAGATGAGATTCTGTTCCCACCCGTGCCCGTGGACAAAGCGGGAGGCAAGAGAACAGACCCGGATGGAACATCTGCGTGGAAGAAGCTGCTGGATGAAGAGCACAGATATCTGAACGTCTTGCCGAGATGAAGATGTCAAGCCTGGCTCCCCAGGGTGCTCTGATGAAAACCAAGTCAGGTCACCTCTGAGGCTCAACTCCCGTGTCTGTTAATGGCTGTGCAGGGGCAAGATGTAAAGCTTGCCCCACGGGAGCTGGCTAGGTGCTCCGGCCCCAGATGCCCTCCGTGCAACCCCCCAACCCTTCTTCCGCAAACGTGGGGGATTAAATGACCCGTCAAGGCTGAGGGTAAACTGCCAAAACCGTGGGCTGTCAGGGGAAGAGAGACCCAGCTAGGAGAGTGGGAACAGAGAGGTAATGTCTCCCCCCAGAGTTAGTCCTGTCTCTGCCATTCACGTGCTCCTGAAGGGAGAAAACACAGAGGGTGAATGAAGAAGAGATACTAAAAAGAAGTCTTCCCCTTTCCCTAGGCATTCCTTCTTTCCTTGGAGGAGGGAAGGATTTCTGTCCCTTGGCTAGAGGACCATCTCAGGCTGTTTCGTGGAGGGCGGGTTATCAAAAGGAAATGAAACACGTTCCCCCCAGGAGCTAGACTAGTGGTTTTTGCAGCTACCTGCAAATGAGTAAGGAGGAAGCTTGCCTGGTGCCGATGAATTGACACGGAGACCCCTTTCAGAGCCTTCGCCATTAGGCAGAAACCGTTCCAGCCTCTCACTTTCTCACCCCCACCCCATTTCTCCCAGCGATGTGACTCAGGCCGGGAGCAGCCTCCCAGCAGCGGCCTGGGCTCCGCGCGAACGCAGCTCAGGTGTGGGTGTGCACTCACCTGCACGAGTGGCTGGTCTGCACCCCCAGGATTCAGGAGAGCCCCTCGTGAGCATGGATGTGAGCAGAGACGTGAACTTCCTTTATAGTCCCTTCCCTGCCGCTCAGCCCCTTTGCTGTCGCCCTTTTGGGCTCTGAGCAGGACCAACAGATTGGATATCTGATCTCTTGATAGTCGCTCTGGGTCTCCACCCCACTTTTTTCTTTCTTGTTCAAACAGGTAAAAAACAAGGAGTCCCTGAAAATCGCAACAAAGGTAACCTCGCCACCCACTCATTTACCATCTCTACCTGCCCACACTCAAATCAGACCTTTCCAGGCCATCTGCCTTCTCCCTTTGTCCTCTCCATAAATCTGTTATCTGCTGCTGTGGCCTGGATGCCTCATCCTGAGGAAGGTGCAGAGATTTGGGGGCGGTCTCAGGAGGGGGTTCCCAATCCCAATCCAAAATGGGACAACAGCACCCTCTGCTGTTGTCTCATGGAATCTCCTGTCAAGGTTTCTCTTGGGGAGCGTGTGGGATGGATCAGCTCTTCTCTGGGCGCTGAACGCATTGCTTCATTGCCCTCGGCCAGATTTAAACGCCAAAGGTCATCGGTTTCCGGGCTGGAAGACTTCAGGGTCCTCACGGTGGAGGGAGATGGGGTGGGCAGTCCCTGCACCCTCCTCTTGCTAGCTGCCTCATCGGTGTCCTCTTCTGGTCTGGTCTTCTCTTCTAGTCTTCTCGGGGGTGCTTGGACAGAGCCTTTCTCTGTACCTCTCCCCACCTCTTTCTTTGTTCTCCCCTCAGTCTGTTTTCTTCCTCCCGATCTGGTGTGTGTTTCTTTTTTGGTGGCTGTGTCTACATCCCGTCTCTGTCTTGTTTGTGAGTCTGACAACAGAGACAGTATCTCAGGAAGGGCATCCTAAGCAAAAGGGCTGAGCTCCAACGGGGGTGAAGCTGGAGGGGTGCTGGGACCCAGCGAGAATGGCTCTCTTGAGACAGCCACTAGTGATTATTTTGCTCTTTGGACCCGTGTCATAGGAGTCTTCAGGAATAAAGTCATCCCATCGGAGAACCAGGGCTCCACAGAAATAATTCTTTAATTTTAGGTCTCTTTAACTCTTCTTTTGAAAGCAAAATGGGTTTATATGTCTGTCTTTATCCCTCTCATTCCAGAGGGTCCCTCATACCAGCTTCTTCCCTCTCCCCCCCAAAAGACTTACCCCTGTACCTCCCCACTCTGTGCCTCCCCACCTTCGTCAGACAGGGGAGAAAGGGCATTTCCTTCCGCTGTCATTCGACTGATATGAGGAGGAACTGGAAAACATCTTGTATTGGGGGGGGTCTGTGTTTCTCCCCTGACGGTCTATAGGAAGAGAGAGATGAACCATTTAACAGAGCAGACCGGGAGGGCCCTTACGCTCTAGAAACGTCTTCCAGCCTTCCCCGTCAGCCCCTTCCTGCAGTGAAGATTCACCATTCTAAGCACTGAATTCCAGGAGGGATGGTTGTTGGTAATAGCGCTTAGCGGCATGACTAATCCTCTTGCTGGAATAAGCCTGGCTTGGGGCTCTGAGGTGGTGCCAGGAAGCTGCCACTGAAGAGGAAACCCGTACCCCGAAAACACTCCCATTTCGTCTCCAGTTGTCAGAGTATCATTCCAAAGGCCCCAGTGGAGGGTGCAAGGCAAGTGCCCCGTCTGGCACGGGGTGAGAGTGGTCAGAATCGACATCGGGGGTCCGAGGTGGATTCCAGGAAGGAGACAGAGGAGTTGGGGTTCTCACGTGCTTGCCACCTGCTGCCGTCACCTTGCGCGCTCACCTGTCCTCTCTGTTGTGCGCACCCTAGCAAAAACTCAGGATGGGGTGGCCCTGGAAATCCAGCCACTCAACAGCCAGGAGGGGACCGACAACGAGGAGAAGGAGAAGAAGGCGGCCAAGCTGCCCAAAAAGGAGAAGTCGGTGCTGCAGGGCAAGCTGACGCGCTTGGCTGTTCAGATCGGGAAAGCTGGTGAGTAGGGCGGCGGCTTCTTGTTGTTCGTTAGTGCTGTTCTGGATCCTGGCCTCCCTGTCTCCCTTCTGTACCAACCGGGCCGGCAGAAAGAAGCCGAAACTTCCAAGGGGCTCGTGCAGCCCAGGGAGTAGGCCCCCTCTCCCTGCCACCCTCCGGCCACTCCCTGGGCCTTTTCAGGGAGAAGCGTGCGAGGGTTAAAGGCCCCGTGGTCTCTTGCCGCCAAGTGGGAAATAAAGAACTTCTGTCACACAGGGGAGATTTACTTCAGGGAGACGGAAGACTGGTAACCACCCACCTGTTTCGTGTATTGACTTATACATTCCTTAAGGGCAGAGAAGGCTCCTGTTTCCTGGAGGCAGTTCCCGAGTGTGGTCCTAGCATCTGGCCAGGCACAGGACAGTAAATTCAGAGTAAGGACGGGAGGAAAAAGGAAACCTGTGGTTGGAGAGGCTCTTTCCAGACTGCCTCTACATTCTCCCTCTACCTTCTGTTGGGGGTTAAGGGGGGGGGGGGGGGCGGGGCTGGAGGAGGAAACAGAAGGAATATTGTGCCTTCAGTGGTAGAGCCCTCCAGGTACGGTCTTGTCCCACTGTTTAATTATCTCCTGTCCCCACCCCTCTCTTTACCACAATCAAAGGCTAGACCAGTACGTTCTGTGTGGACAATTCACCCGGAACCTGGTTAAAGCGCAGATTCTGAGTCAGGAGGTCGGGGCCTGAGAGTCTGCATCTCTGACAAGCCCCCAGGCGATGCCAGTGCCACCGATGGGCTGACCACACACTGGGGAGCCAGAAGCTTTGCGGTCCGCTACCGGAGCCATTAACCCTGTGTGGTTGTTCCCGCTTACATCGACCGACAATCAAATACAGTTAAACATTCGGTTCCTCGGTCACATCAGCCTGAGTTCAGTTGGTCAATGTCCACACTCAGGTCGTGGCTACCTTATGGGACAGCGCACGCAGTGAACGTTTGAAGCATCGCAGAGAGTTCTGCTGGACCGCATTAGTCTAGCCCTATCCTTTCAGTTCTAGTACCCGGCTGATTTTGACCACTGTGACATCTCTTGCGTATAAACTGTACACGGATGAGATGAATTGCGGGTGTGGAATCACGTTCCTGAGCCTGGCGCATAGGTGTGAAACATTAAACAGACCCCGCCTAACCCCTTCTATTGTCCTCCGGATCCCTGCCCTGCTCTTTAGGGAGTGCGAGCTACCTGGTGGGCCGGCCACCAGGTCTCCTCTCTTGTTTTAGTTTACGTATCAAGCTAGGCCGGGAGTCGGGCGAGGAAATGTGCCACCCTGGGAGGGAGCACTTCCTTAAATTTTGGGCCCTACGCACCCAGGTTGCCTCACATCAGCCCTGACCCTGCTGAAGCAAAGCTCAAAAAAATATGCTTTTATTGGTATAGTCACCTCTGGCCTTGCTCTGATTGTCTTGAATCATTAGGCCCTCAGGAAAAGCAAAGACCCAAACTAGACTGGGGTTTGAAGCAAAGCTCTTCCCAGATATTTTGCCACAGAGAGGTGCAGGGTGCCCGGATAGTGATTCCCTCAGCCTTCAGAGTGGCCAGACAGCACCCAGGCCAGGTGCTTTCTGACCTTGAAAAGATTCTTCCGTTTACATCAGTGTTGTAGGATGACCAGCTGTCCCCGTTGGCTTGGGACGGTCTTGATTTTAGCTCTGAAAGTCCCACATCCCAGGGAACTGCACAGCCTCAGGCAAACCAGAATAGTTGGTCCCCCAGCCAGTGTCCATTCCAGGAAACTCTCTGTGGGGAAGGGGGTGAGGGGATAGGTGAAATAGGTGATGGGGATTAAAGAGTACACTTATCATGAACGAAATAAATAAATAAATAAATAAATAAATAAATAAATAAAATTTTAAAAATTTAAAGATCATAATTTTGTTTTGATCTTCTTTAAAAAAAAAAACACCTCTCTGTGCCTTGATTTCCCCATGAAAGGGGATGATCATAGTAACTTACCTCACAGGGGTTTCGTGAGGATTAAATGGGTCAGTATACATGAGGTGCTTACCTGGCCTATAGCAAACACTATAGAAATATTTGCTTGTTGTAAACATACAAATTATTGTCATCTCCTATCTATGCCGTGTCAAGAGAAAGGTCAGGAAACACTGTTCTGAAAGTTAGTCATGCAGGTGACCTTAGGGACATCGCTGTGAACGAGTCATGAATTGATAGGGGAGAAACCCAAATTGATAAACTACTAGGAAGTAGGCAGATACAGTCACTACGTTATGAATTGTGGAAAGAGTGAGATAGAGTCATAAAATGCTGGGTTTTTGTTTTTTGGGGTTTTTTTTTTGTTTTTTTTGTGTGTGTGTTTTGAGAGAGGGAGAGAGAGAAAGCACATGTGCACGCACACGGGAGGGGCAGAGAAAGAGGGAGAGAATCCTAAGCAGGCCCTTCACTCAGCGCAGAGCCCGACGTGGGGCTCGATCCCATGACCCTGGGATTATGACCTGAGCCAAAATCAAGAGTCAAACCCTCAACTGACTGAGCCACCCAGGCACCCCAATAAAATGCTGTTTTAGAAAACTAGACCTGCAACTACGTGGATGGAACTGGAGGGTATTATGCTAAGTGAAATTAGTCAGAGAAAGACAAAGATCGTATGACTTCACTCATATGAGGACTTAAAGAGACAAAACAGATGAACATAAGGGAAGGGAAACAAAAATAATATAAAAACAGGGAGGGGGGGACAAAACGGAAGAGACTCATAAATATGGAGAACAAACTGAGGGTTGCTGGAGGGGTTGTGGGAGGGGGGATGGGCTAAATGGGGGAGGGGCCCTAAGGAATCTACTCGCGAAATCAGTGCTGCACTCTCTGCTAACTAATTTGGATGTAGATTTTAAAAAATATAAATATAAATAAAAAACAGAAAGTATTAGATGACCTTGCCCAAAAGAAAAAAGAAAGCTAGACCAACTCCTTGTTTATGAATGAGGAAACAGGCCCAGAGAGGGACAAAGCCACGAGTCCGGTTAGCGCAGGGCCGAGACTAGAGCCTGTGTCTGTGGGAGACAAAACCAGCGTCTTTTCCCCTGCACAGTAATGTATAAGCAACAGAGAATGGATAGGGGATCTGGGTACGACTCCCTAGAGGGAGTGGTTCTAAACACTGGTAGCAAAGCCTCTAACTTCTGCCAGCCCACCTCTGGCTAGGGCCCCGGGAAGGCCCTGGAGCCTGGGTTCATGTGACTTGTTTCCCGGACAGGCCTCATCATGTCTGCCTTCACGGTTCTCATCCTGATCCTGTACTTTGTGATTGACAACTTCGTGATCCACCGCAGAGCGTGGCTGCCCGAGTGCACTCCCATCTACATCCAGTACTTTGTCAAGTTCTTCATCATCGGCATCACTGTGCTGGTGGTGGCTGTGCCAGAGGGGCTGCCGCTGGCTGTCACCATTTCCCTGGCCTACTCCGTGAAGGTGAGACGGGAACGAGGCTGGCTCTTCTTTCAGGACGGAGATGGGAAGGGAGGGCGCCGTGTAGCGTGGGGTGAAAGGCCGGGCCATCTCCACAGACCCTGCGTGGCACCTCGCAGGGGCAGAGGCCGCTGGCACTGCTCACAGGTGAAAGACCCTCTTGATCAGCCGCATCAGTGTTTCGGAAAGCCAGTGGAATCTAAAGAGGATTCGCAACAATGGTATCCTGCGTTTTTGTGCCAACAAGAGGATGAGAGGTGGAGACATGTTGGCTGAAACATGGCCTTTGGCCTGTATTCGGTCCCCTCTCAAGTCTGCTCTCATCTCCTTTGTAGAAAATGATGAAAGACAATAACCTGGTGCGGCACCTGGATGCTTGTGAGACAATGGGCAACGCCACAGCCATTTGCTCTGATAAGACCGGCACGTTGACCATGAACCGCATGACCGTGGTACAGGCTTATATTGGAGACACCCATTACCATCAGATCCCGAGCCCTGATGTCCTCCTGCCCAAGGTCCTGGACCTTATTGTCAATGCCATTTCTATCAACAGTGCCTATACCTCCAAGATTCTGGTAAGCTCTCCCTTTGCCTGGACACTTCGAACGGGGTGGTCGGAAGGGACCGTCAATCTTCTCTGGACAGAGCAATTTTCTCTTGTTTGTTCTGCCTGAATTGCCATCCCCCGTCACGTTTCCTACTCCTCACTGAACGTGTTTGGCGTGACTAGGGAATGATCCGTGGGAGGAGAGCGGAGGTGGGGAGGCAGGTAGAAATCTACGGCCATGAAGCGCCCACCGGGCACCATCTGAGGGCAGAATCTCTGGAAGAGACCTCGTGCTGGTAGCGGAATTGGGCTTACCAGGAGGAAAGTACACATTGCCCAGAAACTCAGAGAGGGGGTTAGAATGAGACCCGCACAGGGTGAGATACCAGCACCGCCCCCAGGGTAAACTGAGCCCCGGATGGCCCAGCGACCACAGTCGCCACTGCCCACCGCCCGCTTACCCTTGGGAAGAAAACGCATGAAAGTTTTGTCCTTTCCTTCCTCAGCTCTCTCCCTAGTCGAGGTCCGTTACTCAAATGCCACGTATGATTTTTCTCTCAGCCTCCGGAGAAGGAGGGAGGTCTGCCGCGGCAGGTGGGCAGCAAGACCGAATGTGCTCTGCTGGGCTTTGTCACAGACCTGAAGCAGGATTACCATGCGGTGCGCAATGAGGTGCCCGAGGAGAAGCTCTACAAGGTGTATACCTTCAACTCGGTGCGCAAATCCATGAGCACGGTCATCGAGAAGCCCAGCGGGGGCTACCGCATGTACAGCAAGGGCGCCTCGGAGATCATCTTGCGCAAGTGAGCACTTCCTTCCCCCGCTTCTCCTTCCCTGCGAAATCCTCCCCTCCCCCCCCCACCCCCCAGGAAGGTCCGGGCAACCCACGCCGTGCTGAGCCCCGCCGAATGATACGTGAGCCGCGCTTCGGGGCGGTGACCGCAGAACCCATATCTGAGCGCTTGCTCGGGCCACGCAGTTTTCACGTGCCTTCGGGGTGGCCTGTTGCGTTTAATCTTCACAGCTCAGTGCAGCAGATACTGTTGTTATCCCCCCTTTACGGATGAGAAAACAGAGGTCCCGGGAGGTGAAGTAACTTGCTCAAGGTGATAACAGCTAAGGGTGGCACAGCCAGGATTCAGACCGCAATGATCCAAGCTCTCGTTTGCTAGCCTGAAAACAGAGATTAATGCCCATGGGGTTCCTATGATTAAATGGTTCAGTGTAACTTTGGCCTACGTCAGAGACGTTGCGAGTTCGGATCTAGATCGCCACAACAGAGTGAGGCAAATGAATCTTTTTGATTCCCCAGGGCATTTACAGTTCATGCTTACACTAGACTGGAGTCTATTGAGGGTGCCATAGCATGATGTATATATATAAAAAAAAATAATAACATACTTTATTTTATAAATACTTTATTGCTAAAAAAATGCTAACCATCATCTGAGCTTTAGTGATCATAATCTTTTTTTTTTTATTTTTTTTCACGTTTATTGATTTATTTTGAGACAGAGAGAGTGTGTGTGCACGCATGCATGAGTCAGGGAGGGGCAGAGAGAGAGGGAGAGAAAAAATCCCAAGCGGGCTCCGCGCAGAGCCTGACGCAGGACTCAATCCCATGAACCGTGAGCTCATGACCTGAGCCGAAATTAAGAGTCAGATGCTTAACTGACTGAGCCACCCAGGCGCCCCTAGTGATCATAATGTTTCTGCTGGTGGAGGGTCTTTCCTCGATGTTGATGACTGCTGACTGATCAGGGCGGTGGGTGCTGAAGGTTGGGGTGGCTGTGGCAGTTTCTTAAAATAAGACAGTGAAGTGTGCCGCATAGATTGGCTCTTTTCATGAACAATTTCTCTATAGCATGAGATGCTATATAGAGATGCTATTTGATAGCATTTTACCCACAGTAAAACTTCTTTCAGAATTAGAGTTACTTCCCCTCAAACCCTGCCACTGCTTTATCAACTAAGCTTATGTACTATTCTGAATCCTTTATTGTCATTCAACGATCTTCACGGCATCTTCATCAAGAGTAGGTTCCATCTCAAGAAATTTTCTTTGCTCATCCGCTAGAAGCAACTCCTCATCTGTCCGTGTTTGATCGCGAGATCACAGTCATTCAGTCCCATCTTCAGGCTCCACTGCTCCTTCCATTTCTCTTGCTCTTTCCACCACATCTGCAATGAATTCCTCCCCTAAAGTCTCGAACCCTGAGGGTCAAAGTCATCCATGAGGGTTGGAATCAATTGCTTCCAACCTGCTGTTCATGTTGATAGGCAGGCCTCTTCCCATAAATCATGAATGTTCTTAATGGCATTTGGAAGGAGGTTTCCATTTACTTTGCCCAGATCCACCAGAGGAATCTCTATCGATAACCTTACAAAATGTGTTTCTTAAATAATAAGCCTTGAAAGTCGAAATTACTCCTTGATTCATGGGCTGCAGAACGGATGTTATGTTAGCAGGCATGAAAACAACATTAATCTCGTTGGACATCCCCATCAGAGTTCCTGGGTGACCAGGTGTATTGTCAATGAGCAGTCATATTTTCAAAGGAGTCTTTTGCAGCTCTCAACGGTGGACTTAAAATATTCAGTAAGCCTTGTCATAAACAGATGTGCTGCCATCCAAGCTTTGTTGTTCCGTTTAGAGAGCACAGACAGAGTAGATTTAGCATAATTCTTCAGGGCCCTGGGATTTTCAGAATGGTAAGCGAGCATTGGCCTCAATGTAAAGTCACCAGCTGCATTAGCCACTAACGAGCAAGTAAAGCTGTCCTTTGAAACTTTGGAACCCAGGCACTGACTTCTCTCTAGCTGTGAAAGTCCTGGAATGCATCTTCTTACAGTATGAGGCTGTTGCGTCTACAAGGAAAAGCTGCTGTTCAGCGTAGCCACCTTCGTTAACCATCTGAGCTAGTCCTTCTGGAGAACTCGCTGCATGTGGCTGTCTAGTTTTCCCAACACCCTTAGTCTACATCAGCACTTCCATTTTTATATCATGGAGATCTCCGCTTTCCTTAGACCTCATGACCCAACCTCTGCTGTCTTCAGACTTTTCTTCTGCAGCTTTTTCACCTCTCTTAGCCTTGATAAAATTTAAGAGAGTTAGGGCCTTGCTCTGGATTCGGCTGTGGTTTATGGGGCCGTTGTGGCTGGTTTCGTCTTCTATCCAGACCGTTCAAACTTGCTCCATATCAGCAATAAGGCTGTTTCACGCGCGTACCACTTGGGTTTCGCGGAAACAGTACTTTTCGTTTCTTCTGAGAACCTTTCCTTTGCGTTCACAGCTTGGCTATTTGGCACAAGAGGCCTAACATTCAGCCTCTCTCGGCTTTCCACCTGCCTTCCTCATCAAGCCTAATCATTTCTAGGTTCTGATTTAAAGTGAGAGATGTGCACCCCTCCCTTTCACTTGAGCACTTAGAGGCCACTGTAGAGTTATCAGTGGCCTAATTTCAATATTGTTGTCTCTCAGGGGATAGGGAGAGAGAAGGGGAAAGAGCTGGGCAGTGGAGTCAGAACACACACAACATTATCGATTAAATTTGCTGTCTTACATGCGCGCGACTCTTAATGTCCCAAAACAATTACAACAGTAACATCAAAGCTCACTGGTCACAGATCACCATAGCAAATATAATAATAACGAAAAGGTTTAAAGCATTGTGAAACTTACCCAAACGTAACTCAGAGACAGGAAGTGGGCAAATGCCGTTAGAAAATTGGTGCCAACAGACTTGCTGGATGCAGGGTTGCTACAAACCTTCAGTTTGTAAAAAACAAACAATGAGCACATTCCCGTGGAACACGCCCTATGCACTGAGTGCTATCCTAGGTCACGGGAATTAAAACTGTCTCTCCACCTTTGAGAAGTTCAAAAGAGCAGGTGATCCCCAAAAGACTTCACATATGAGTAGGGACAGATGGTAGGGGGTAACCGCACCTTCCGCTTACGTGGACCTTATCCACCTACACACCTCCCCACCTTGGAAGAAGGGACTCAGCTGGGGGAGAGGGATGAGAGATTTCTGGCCTCAGAACGGTGTCTGGCCTCAGAACAGTTGCCAGAATGTCTGCAGGTGACCGTAGAGACATATTGGGTGAGACGGGGCGCCGCTTCCTGACCGTGTGCCTCCCCAGGTGCAACCGAATCCTGGACAAGAAAGGGGAAGTGGTGCCATTCAAGAGCAAGGACCGAGATGAGATAGTGCGCACTGTCATCGAGCCCATGGCCTGCGAGGGCCTCCGAACTATCTGCATAGCTTACCGGGATTTCAATGACGGAGAGCCCCCGTGGGACAACGAGAGTGAGATCCTCACCGAACTGACCTGCGTCGCGGTGGTGGGCATTGAGGACCCCGTGCGCCCAGAGGTGAGGCTTTGGCTTGGCCAAAGGGTAAGAAAACGTGAATGGAAGTCTTCCAACAGCCCCTGGCGTGTGTGCAAGCTGAGCATGGTCCAACGGGAAGCCACTCAGGAGTCACAGGAACTGGGGTACTGGTTCCATTTCTAGCTGTGACCCCAGGCGTGTTACCTAACAGCTTCTCACTTGCAGGGATAGATGTTCCCAGGCTTCCAGCTTCACAAAACTGCTTTAGAGTGCTGAACTGCTAGAAGGTGCCATTCTGATGGTTAATGCCATCTGAGGGGTGAGAAGTATAGGTTTCATTGAGCTTATGATTTGATACCTAGAACAGCCAGGAGGCTGAGTTAACTGGGACACCATCCCCGCCTCCAGCCGCCTTCTTTCAAGCAACACATTCTTGTTGAGCGCCCCTAGGGTAGCTGAACACTATTCTAGACGCTAAGGCATCGGAAAAAGTCTCTGCTCGAAAGAAATTCAGACAGATGGACTGTTAGTTGTCAAGGCCCCCAGGCAGGAGAGGGCAGCATGCATTGGGGAAACTGCAAAGAACTGATATGGTTGGAGTATGGGCCAGGGGGGTGGAGAATGGCAAAAAACGTCTGCTGGGGAGGAAGACAGTGGCCAGATCTCAAAGGGCTGTGTATATGCCCTGCTAAGGAGTCTAGATCGCAGGGAGAGTAAGCTTTCACACCCAGCTCCTGAAGCAAATTTCCTCTTCAACTCAAGTTACACTAAAAGGCAAATCCAAATGTAGTACCGTGGGTAGGACAGAAGTGAGGTGACACCGGACAATATAAAAATGACCGGACGTAGCCAGTGCCCCGTGGCACTGCTCCTGGGGTACCTGTCTCCTGTGTACAGTGAAGGGACCCTGAACGGGGACAGCCTAGCAGGCCTCACCACCCCACCTCCTCCTTTCCCCTTGCCTTACTCTCCATAGGTCCCAGACGCTATCGCCAAATGCAAACAAGCTGGCATCACTGTCAGAATGGTGACCGGTGACAACATCAACACAGCCCGGGCCATCGCCACCAAATGTGGCATTGTCACACCTGGGGATGACTTCTTGTGCTTAGAAGGCAAAGAGTTCAACCGACTTATCCGCAACGAGAAGGGCGAGGTGGGTCGCGGCCGGGGAGCCTGGGTCTCGTGTGGCGCAGCTGGGACGCGCGGGAGAAAGCGGCTGGCTTTTGTTGTGGTGGTCGTGTGTTTGTTTTTGTTTGGTTTTTGTTTTTTGGAAGATCTAATCGGCTTTATTAAATGGTTTCATGAATCGGGCAGCAGCCCATAGAGGAGGGAGGGGAAGCTGTGAGGAGTTGTACCGCCAAGTGGGTGGTTTTTAAACTAAAATCTATTCATAGCGAGACGTTCCTTCTACCAAAGCTGCTCAGGGGGTAAAACTGCGAGTTTCCTGTCTCCTCGTTATCTTCATTCATAAGCTAACTTTTGAGACAGCCTCGCTAACTTTTCGCGTCTTCCCGATTTTTTTCAGTCAAGGAGTGATTTTGTACTGATTTCCCTCCATCCTCACCCTCCTGTGTCACCACCCCGTGACTAATGCTGGCACAGGTTTGTAAGAGGATGTGGTCTGGGTGTGAAGCAGACCAGAGCTTCCTGGTCTACATAGAAACCACACCTAAGACCTTAGAAGCAGTGAGCCCCTGGAGCCAACAGCTAACCCCTGCCCACCTCCTGTCAAGGCTCCAAGAAGTAGGGGATTGGCTCCCCAGTAGGGAACCGGGAGGAAAAAAGAGACACGCGGAGCCTGAATGGTCACCATCAATGAATCTGCCCTTGGAGACTCAGCTGGATGTCTCATGTCCCGTGGAGGCCACAGTAGCAGCCGCCATGGGCCGTGGAATGCCAGTTCCCCCAGAATCTCAGAGCGTGGGGAGAAGTAAGCTTCTTCTGGATGACTATTCTGGGCTTGCCTGACCTGGTGTGGTCTCACGTTGGCAGGTAGAGCAAGAGAAGCTGGACAAGATCTGGCCTAAGCTTCGAGTCTTGGCGCGATCGTCCCCCACTGACAAGCACACCCTGGTAAAAGGTAAGCTTGGCTGCTGGCCAGGTACCTGGGGCAGAAGACGGCAGTCTGGGGCAGGGCAGACGAGGACCATTGGCCAAAGCAACTCTCCTGTCCTGAACAGGAAGGTCCCAGGAGCGCTCTCCAGCTCGTGGGGGGAAGAGACAGCTCAGCCAACATCTGTAGTCAACACATATAATAAAGTTGTTTTTAAACATCATGTCTTGGGGCACCTGGGTGGCTCAGTCGGTTAAGCGTCCGACTTCGGCTCCGGTCACGATCTCGCGGTTCGTGGGTTCGAGCCCCGCTTTGGGCTCTGTGCTGACGGCTCAGAGCCTGGAGCCTCCTGCTTCGGGTTCTGTGTCTCCCTCTCTCTCTCTGCCCCTCCCTCACGGTTCTCTGTCTCTCTCTCACCGGTGAATAAATGTTTTAAAAAAAAATTTTTTTTAAATAAATAAATAAATAAATAAATAAATAAAATAGACACCATACCTTATTCGACCAGGGCAGGTTAAATGATTCCCATTTTGCACATAAGGAAGTTCAAGGCTGGGAAGACGAGTAGCTTACCCAAATTGGCCAACTGGTAAATGCAAGTGGTACAGTTCAACCCCCAGGTCTCTGTCCTTAATTCAACCGGTGGCTTCTCCACCAAACACCAGCTGCCTTAGGGCCCTTGGGCTGCCACAGGCTACCTGATAAAGACAGACTCGTAGGTCAAGGTGCCACCTGTGAAACAATCACAGCCCTGGGGTGATGCTGTAGAACCTCCAGCATAGAGAAGAAAGAAGGAAAGAACAAAGTAGAAAGGGAGTTGGTCACACACACACACACACACACACACACACACACACTCGCACTTGGGCACCAGCCTGGACGCCAGAGAAAAGGCATCCAGGTATCACGTATGTGCATGTAGATGTGTGCACGTGTGTGCATGCTGGTGTCCCAACTCTGACCTCCCGATCTTTCTCCTGTCTTCTCCTTGGCCGGAAGAAGCCAGCCTCCTGGGAAGTATCGTTTTCTGCTTTAACTCTTCCCTCCCGTTGTTCTGCTTCCTCTTCCTGCTCAGGAAGCACATGGCCCTCGCTGGCTGAGATGGAATGGAAGGACGGCTGGGCTTCCCCAGCTGGCTTCGGGACCCTGCAAGGCGTTTCCTCTCTCTGGGTTTCAGTTTTCTCCTCTGGAGGGTGATGGGAGTGGCGTAGATGATCTGGATCCTCTCCAGCCTTCTGAGTCTATACCACCTGTGGCTTCAGGCTGGCTGTCACTGTGCCCTTTGCTCCTCCCTCTTCAAAGTGCTTTGCCTCCTGGCCTTGGAGGCTGAGACACTGCTCTCCTCCGACCACCAGAGGGCAGGAGTGCACTGTCTGCTCTCGTTGCCAGAGTGGCTGCCCAAGACGGGATCAGTCCACCTCACCTGGTCTTCACCCCTTCCTGTGGTTGTTTTCAGCTAGTAGCTGCACTTCTATTTGTAAATTACCTGTGTTTACATGCCTGCTGCCACATCGAAGGCTGGACGAGGTGCTCCTCTAGCCTTTCCTCACCTCAGATGCCTGCACAGAACAAGGCAAAGCAGTAGCAGCTTCTCAGGAACTGACAGATCTGTCAGGGCTCAGAAGGATGGTTACACTTTCAACATGCTATCAAGTGAGCTTGTAACCCACAACGTAAAGAAGAAAGGAAAGAAAGGGAGGTGGTAGCAGGGACCAGGGAGGAAAACCCCAAAAGCACCTTCGAGGGGAGCAGAGGACTGAGATGGCCCGTGTGGACTCACCGGGGTGTGTCTGTTTCTCCCAGGCATCATCGACAGCACTATTGGGGAACAGCGACAGGTGGTGGCTGTCACTGGCGACGGCACGAATGATGGGCCGGCCCTGAAGAAAGCAGATGTTGGCTTTGCCATGGTAAGCAGCTCAGTACACCGTCTGTCTGCCTGCAAGCTGCCTTCTCCATCAGGAAGCCAGGACAGGCTTCTTTAGCCTGCCGCTTCCTGTGCCTCCACGTCCCACACTGCGCTCTTTTTTCTGACTCTGTCTGTCCTAACGACCCAGCCAGTGAAAGTATGTGTAGTGGGAGAGCCATCAAGTGTGAAGACTAGACGACACAGGCAGGGAAACCACGACGTATCAAGCACGTATTCCTTCGCCAGCACTGTTCATCACTCTGCTTTACGCTCGTGAGGCCAAGCGCATCAGAAGCACTTGGAGAGTTTATTTAAAATCGCATATCCCAAGGTTCCACATTTGGGTATCTTGATTCAGTAGCACATGGGTGGGTCCCAGAAATGTTTGGCTTTTCCTAGCAGGCACACTGGTTCATTCTGACATTCCAGCAAATGTAGAAACCCCCGGATTGCAAATGTCATTCTCACACTCAAGTAGCTTATGATTGTAAGCCTCCCATATGTATTGCACTGTTGGTGATTTTTTTAAGCCGTGGAAGGATATTCAAGAATAATCTGTGTTTGGGGTGCTCTCTTTAAAAGCAACCAAAAGGGACACCCGGGTAGCTCAGTCGGTTAAGCATCCACCATCGGCTCGGGTCATGATCTCACGGTCCGTGGGTTCGAGCCCCGCGTCGGGCTCTGTGCTGACAGCTCAGGGCCTGGAGCCTGCTTTGGATTTTATGTCTCCCTCTCTCTGTGCCCCTCCCCTGTTTACTCACTCTCTCTCTCTCTCTCTCTCTCAAAAATAAGCATTAAAAAAAAACCACTTAACTATTTTTTTAATACCATTATGAACTCATGGACTTAAGTATACTTGATGTGTTTTGATCCATTGCCCTTGTTGTTATTTTGACATTCACATTGACCCATCATTAGCCTCATGAATATTGCTGGGTCTTTAGATACAACGGCAATTGTCTTTAATACCTTACTTGGTTTCTGGCATGATAAAAGGTTCCAGAATCATCATGCATATTTCTCGTCCTGCCTGGAATCATCCATTTCTCAAAGGAGTCCTGCTTTTTGGTGAGAAATGGTATTTAGAGAACACAGTCTGCATGTCAGGGTGTTCCTGACTACTGAGTAATTCTTTGTTTCTAGATCTTTTCAATGGGCGAAGCGAGGAAATATATCTTTTATGCCTCTTTTTTTGTTTTTGTGTTTCTTTGTTTTAAAGTAAAATGCTTCATGAATCCATATTCGTATTTCCAATGCAAATTTAGAATTATAGAACTCTAACTTGCTAATTTTATTTAACTTCCTTGATTTTATATCTCTTAAGCTGAAAATTCTGATCCTAATGTCATTAACATAATCATAATTTGCTTTACCCTAAAATATAGGTGATAGTCTCAAAAGAGCAATAATAATACAATTACTCTACTACAAACAGTTCAAGATCTTTCTTACAGTTCTTTTTTTATCCTGGAGGTATATCCTACCAGGTTCTGCCATCAAGGGACTATGTCTTTCAAACTGTCGTTTGGAACTTTTTTTTTAATTTTTTTTTTTTAATGTTTATTTTTGAGAGACAGAAAGAGACAGTGTGAGCGGGGGAGGGGCAGAGAGAGAGAGAAAGACACAGAATCTGAAGAGGCTCCAGGCTCTGAGCTGTCAGCACAGAGCCCGACGTGGGGCTCGAACCCACGGACCGCGAGATCATGACCCGAGCCGAAGTCAGACGCTTAACCGACTGAGCCACCCAGGCGCCCCTGGAACATTTTTCCTTTGTGTAGTTGTGCTACCAACTGGTTATACCAGTTCATTTATATCGTGTTGCTTTGCCTTTTGGAAATTGCTTTTTAAACTTAATTTCGTTTTATACTCATATAAAGTAATTCTCTAGTTCTCAGATCAAATATACAAAACAAGGTCTACACCAAGAAATCCAGCTTCTGCTCACCTCCACCCCGTTTCCTCCCCTCTTAACCCTAAGTAACTTACTTCTCTTGTTTTTGGTGTATCCTTTGTTTGCTCCTTTAAAACATAATCAAACACGTAATATGTTTGTATCCCATTCTCTTAGCTGAGTGATATTATCTATACTACTATCTATGGTTATCTGTTTACACACCATACACTCTTTCTTCCGCATTGCTTTTTCACTTCATGTAACCTGGAGATTATTCCATAGTAGTAAGTACACAGAGTCCTCCTTCCTTTTTCTCCCCCTTTTTACAGCGCATGTTATGGCATTGTGTGGATTTATTAGAGAACTTTTTGATGGGGAAACCGACTGGTATAGTCTATGACAGGTATTTGTTTATTGCAATCCGAAAGGGAATATATTATTACCTGGTAAAGAGAACAAAATCATCTACTACTGGAAGCCCAATTAATGAATACACTCCTCTGTGGATTGTAGGATTTGCAAGACTTGGGATAGAAGTATGGGCCGGTGGTGTTAGGGATGGTTTTGCAAAGCAAGTAGGGCTTAATTGCAAGGACCATTGACAACCGATGAGATTTAAATGGATGAGGAAGGAGGATGTTCCAGGTTTAAGGAAATGGTGTAAGTAGAAGTCTATATTCAAGAAGTGAATAAGAGATTCAGAGAACTGTGAATAAACCAGCGGGTTTTGAGCAGAAAGATTAGATAGGAGTAGGCTGGAGAATGAATCCATTCGAGTTCACCTGTTGAGGGCTTTGACCGTCAGTCTAGAAGAGTTACTGTTTCTAAAAGCACAGCTTTCAACCATTGATAATGTCTCTTCAGAAACCTTTAGTGGTTCCCCAGGAACAGAATTTTGAACAAGGATAGGACATCTGAACTGTGCTGCCAGACTACTCCTCCTGGAAAAAAAAGTAAGGTGACTTAGAGGTGGGGGGGGGGGGGAGGGACAAGGACTTGAGTGAGATACTAGCAGCGGGAAAAGAAGTACAAGGATTTAGGGGCACCTGGCTGGCTCAGTCAGTGGAGCTTGCGACTCTTTTTTTTTTTTTTTAATTTTTTTTTCAACGTTTTTTATTTATTTTTGGGACAGAGAGAGACAGAGCATGAACGGGGGAGGGTCAGAGAGAGAGGGAGACACAGAATCGGAAACAGGCTCCAGGCTCCGAGCCATCAGCCCAGAGCCTGACGCGGGGCTCGAACTCACGGACCGCGAGATCGTGACCTGGCTGAAGTCGGACGCTTAACCGACTGCGCCACCCAGGCGCCCCGAGCTTGCGACTCTTAATCTCAAGGTTGTGAGTTCGAGCCCCACGTTGAGGGTAGCGATGACCTAAAAATAAAATCTTTAAAAAAAAAGAAAGAAATGTATGAATTGGAGGTAGAATAGATAGGACGTGTTCCCTATCCTTTCCTTCATTTCTAAGGTGGGGGAGTAGGAGAGAAGGGAGAAAGGAATATCAAAAGATAACTGTCATTTCCAGCCTGGGTTCAAGAGTAACACGGTGGCATCCGACCCCAGCCCTGTTTTCTGTGGACTGATAACGTCACATTTTCCCTTGATCTTTGGAAGCGAGAACTCAAAATACGCCGGCTTGGTTATTAGCAAGGCAAGTGCGCCCTCTGGCGTTTCTGCCTGGTCCAGAAGCTTCTTGGAGGTCAGGAACTGCAGCCCTGGTCCAGAGCGTAGATAAGCTCTGCTTTAGCCAGTTTCTCACTGTTCTCCTTCCCTTTCTTACTCAGGGTATTGCAGGCACGGATGTGGCAAAGGAGGCATCAGACATCATCCTAACAGACGACAACTTCACCAGCATTGTGAAGGCAGTGATGTGGGGGCGAAACGTCTATGACAGCATCTCCAAGTTTCTGCAGTTCCAGCTCACTGTCAACGTGGTGGCCGTGATTGTGGCCTTCACCGGAGCCTGTATCACTCAGGTGAAAGGAGCGGAGTGCGGGGTGGGCGAGATGGGAGAGGTGAGGCGGGGGCTAGGGAACGTAGGAGGCGGGGTACTGTCTACTGAGGATTACGGGCAAGAGTTTCCCCGGTGGCGTTGGGGCAGAAGTTAGCTCTGCTGAGTCTCCATCTGCCCGTGTGGACGGATGGTAACTCATCTACCATTAATTAGCACATCCGTGTCAGCCGCTGTGATGGGTACTCCTATGGGTTATCTCTCTTCTTCAAAAGCAGTCTTGGAGAGTGGGTATTCTCTCCATTTTACAGGTGAGGAAACCAAGGCTCAAAGAGGTTAAGTAACTTGCTCGAGGTCACTCAGCTGAGAAATGGCCAGATCCAAAGTCCGGGTGGATGGTGGGAGCTAGGCCATTGCAGGGGCAAAGGTGAGGCTGAGGAGGGAGGTAGGGGGTGTTTTCCAAGGAAAGCTAAAAGGACTGGTTCTTCTTCCCACCAGGATTCCCCACTGAAAGCCGTGCAGATGTTGTGGGTTAACCTAATCATGGACACTTTTGCCTCCTTGGCCCTGGCCACCGAGCCTCCTACGGAGTCTCTGTTGAAGCGTCGCCCCTATGGCCGCAATAAGCCTCTGATCTCACGTACTATGATGAAGAACATCTTGGGCCACGCAGTCTATCAGCTCACTGTCATCTTTTTCCTTGTCTTTGCCGGTGAGCCGAGGGTGAGGCTGGGGCTGGGGGAAGGGTCGGAGGGCTAAATGGAGATGGGGGCAGAGAATGGCCCGGGGAAAGAAGGTAGCAGTGGGGCACACTGAGCACCAGACTGGGAGTGATAACAGCTGCGTTTACTGAGTGTGTCCTCTCTTCCCACTACCTGGCACATTATGCTATTTGATGTACCCCTCTCAAGAATTTCACAAGGGTGGGGGTGCCTGGGGGGCTCAGTCGGTTGAGCGCCTGACTTCGGCTCAGGTCATGATCTCGCGGTGTGTGAGTTCGAGCCCCGTGTCGGGCTCTGCGCTGACAGCTCGGAGCCTGGAGCCTGCTCCAGGCTCTGTGTCCCCTCTTCTCTCTGCCCCTCCCCTGCTCGTGCTCTGTCTCTCTCTGTCTCTCAATAATAAATAAATGTTAAAAAAAAATTTTAAAAAAAGAAAAAGAATTTCACAAGGGTGGCTTTCTATAGCTTTTTTTTTTTTTTTTAATAGATTATAAAAACCGAAGCTCAGGTCACATAATGAATAAATAATGGTACTAAGGTCAAACCTGTGTCTGCCCTGACCCCGGTCCACAGTTTTACCACCACGCTGCACTACAAGAAGTCGAAATCAATGGAGCAAACTGAGAAAGAGGGTCAGATGCGTTGAGATGAGAACTAACACTTAGAAGTATTTGATAACTAGTGTAGCTCAGATACTAACCTATTAGAACGGACACCGGCCGTCAGCAAGCAGTTTGGCCATGCCAGCGTGTTCTGACTCAACCTGAGCCCTCGTGGAGCTCATACTTCACCCACTAATGCTTCCTTCTTCCCCACTAGGTGAGAAATTCTTTGACATCGATAGCGGGAGGAAGGCGCCTCTACATTCCCCACCCAGCCAACACTACACCATTATTTTCAACACCTTTGTGCTGATGCAGCTCTTCAACGAAATCAACTCCCGCAAGATCCACGGAGAGAGGAATGTCTTTGCAGGCATCTTCCGCAACCTCATCTTCTGCTGTGTGGTCTTGGGCACGTTCATCAGCCAGGTGAGCCTCCAGCTGGAGTTGGGGTAGGAGGTCTGGGATGGCAAAGGCCAGAAGCTGGGAACAGGATTCCCTAGGTACGCAGGAGAAGACATGAGGGAATGATGGGCACTCAGGCTGTAGATTGAACACTTTCGGATTCCCAGGTGGCTTCCATTTGCACGTGGCTCTAGAACTGGAGGCTGCTGGGTCAGGTGCTCCAGGGCAAGGCAACGTGTCAGTAGCCAATCAAATAAGACTTGTGGGATCCTTTGCTTATGTTTCTAAAACACAGAAATTTCACGAAGTGACCAAAGAGAGGGCCACTCTCCTAGGTCCTTTCCATGCCTCCTGCCAGCACGCGTGAAAGGTGCAAATACGTGCTGTACGGGGTCTCCCCTTGTCCCTGCCCCTTTGTTCACGAGGGGCTCGTGGCAGAAAATGCTGTGCACTTCACAGAGAAAGAGAAGTACGTGGTTCACATGCGGTTGACAATAAGCCTGACTTAGGCTCCTCTTGTAGAACTGGGGTCAAGGGCACAGTTGCCCTGATGGTAGAAGGATTGGGTTCCTTCCTCCTTGCCCTAGTCAGAGGCAGACTAAAACATCTGCAGATACAGGAGACTGAGCTGGCCCTATGACAAAGGGCTCCTGAGTCTCTCCCAGCAGGTATCTCCCTTATTTACCCCCCTCCTCAATTCCCCCTCTCCATCCCTTCGCCTTCTCTTTGTCACCCACCGGCTTTAGTCACAAGAAGCCTCCAGCCCCCCTGGATCGCCAGCTCGTCCCTTAATAATAGTCATAGTAACGATATCTGTCCCTCCATCAGGGTCTCTATAAAGACTGTGTCTCTCTTCCCTTCTCCTCTTCTGGTTTCCTTCCTTCTCCTTCTCCAAAAAGCCGATCAGGGCTTGCACCACAGGGATCACGGGGCAGGGGTTGATGTGGCCATGACGGCCTTGGCTGGACAGCTAGCTACCTGTTACCCATCAACCTGACGGTAGGCTGCCTCTTTCTCGGTTCTAGATTCTCATTGTGGAATTCGGGGGTAAACCCTTCAGTTGCACGAAGCTCACCCTGTCTCAGTGGTTTTGGTGTCTCTTCATTGGCATCGGAGAACTGCTGTGGGGCCAGGTGAGTACCGGCAGGGTCGCCGTGTGGGTCCACACAGCCGGCGACGCCCCTTCCTCTAGAGGAGATGGAACACGCACCGCGGGGACTCCCAGATCGTCCCCGTCATCTTCTCCTTCCCACCCCTTCCTACCCACAGCTTTCAAGATCTTCCCATCTTACAGGATCCCAGAGGGGACTGATCAGTGTCCACCCCTTCAGAGGCTTTGGATCTCTTCTCTAACCATGCCTAGAGACAGCCACGTCCCTTAGCTTCTCTGAGATGGGAGTGGAAATTGTCAATGGGATTTTGCTAAGAAGAAAAAAAAGAGATTGAGGGTCTTAGAAGCAGAAGAGTTTACCAAGCAGAAGTCTTTATTCTGATGAAGCCACAGTCTGGCTGTGAGCTGCTGTGCTGACAAAGTTTTTGTCTGGTTGTTGTTGTTGTTGTTGTTGTTGTCATTGTTTTTAATGTTTATTTTTGAGAGAGACAGGGTGTGAGTGGGGGAGGAACAGAGAGAAAGAGGGAGACACCGAATCTGAAACAGGCTCCAGCTCTGAGCTGTCAGCATAGAGCCCGACACGGGGCTTGAACCCACGAACTGTTGAGATCATGACCTGAGCCAAAGTCGGACGCTTAACTGACTGAGCCACCCAGGCGCCCCACTGTGCGGACATAGTTAAGGGCTCCCCAGCATCCTGTTTTTCACCCCGACCTCATCTGGGTTGCATGCCTGACCCTCATCTAAGATATATCCAGACTCGCAAGGTCTCTAGAGAAGCAGATCACACAGTTCAGAGCATAGATTCTGGTACCGGCCACCTGGGTTTGAATCCCCATCTCCCTTCTACAAACTGAATCACTTCGAGCAAGTGTCTTACCCACTCTGTGCCTCAGTTTCCTCAACTTAAGATAATAGGATCATTGTTCATCGTTGTTGATCAGCCAATGACTCACAACAATGTCCAGGACCCATAAGTACCCAGTAAGAGTGAGCTGTTAATATCATAACAATATCATCACGTCTGGTTAAGTTTTGTTCCTTCCCTATGACCACCGTGTGCATCCCCCTCATCCCCGTCTCTGACCCGGGCTAAGCTCTGCTTTGCAGACCCCCACTCTCTACTGACTGGCATCTGGCCCCCTGGGTGGCTTTGCTCTAAGTGGCCCCAGAGATCCTTCCCTGGGACCGCAGGCCTTTCCCCCATAAACCTGCTGGTTGCTTCTTTCATATCCCCGAGGTGCCTCCCTGATTAATTGCTATCCCAGTTCCTAACACAAGTCCTTCCGCCCCGTCTGTCTGCCGGTGTTTATGGATCAGGGGGTCCCTTTTATACTTGGGTGAAGCCCGTTTGTTTCACTATCTGAAACTCCCGTCTGCGTCTGGTCTCACGTGTGGCCACATAGCCTTGGTGCCGGATAATGGCCTCCCTTCTGTACCACGGAGCTCCTTCCAGTCATCCAAAAGTTGCACTTTGACATTCTTCCTATTTCAAAATACTTGACTCTGCATCGGAACGTTCATACAGTCCCCGTCTCCTCCGAACCCTGTCTGCTCCTCGTCTGTCTGTGGAGGAGAAGTGATTGAGCTTCCTGTGTGGTTTATTTTGAATTGCAAGCCCAACCCACTGCCCCATGTCTTCTGGTAATACTCCTCTGTCCCTCTCTCCTTGGCCTGTCCCACCCACTCCCTCATCCCAAGCCCAAGAAAACCTCTAGTAGCCTTTCACCCCCGTGTCATACACAGGAATTACTTTGCCCGTGGTAACTAGAAGAGGGTCATTCCCTTCCTGCACTCTTCTCTTCGCCCATACACACGCAGTGTGACCGTCCCGTCCCCAGACTTGTCTTCCCCCTGGTCTGGTCTCTGTCCCTTGCTACTCTGTATCATGCGTTACAGTTCTACTTCCCTTAAAAGATCCATGGCAAAATGGAAAGGAAGAACTGAGACAGAAGGAGAATGAAGTCTACAACTAGCCAGGCAGCTGGCTGGTCAGATACCAGAATGGAAGTTCTCCTTTGTATGTCCACAAATACAGAAGGCCTTCGTGATGGTCCGCCAGTTGGTAGGCACCGCCTACCTCCCCACCATGGGTGATAGGGTGAAGACTGACCTACCCGGGGGCCTGACCGTGCAAGCTGAGTGACAGCTCTCCCGCCCTGATTCTGGTGTCTCCCCTTTTGCTGCCCCTGTTCTCAGATAATCTCCTCGATACCTACGCAATCCCTGAAGTTCCTGAAGGAGGCCGGGCATGGCACCACGAAAGAGGAGATCACCAAGGACGCGGAGGGGCTGGATGAGATTGACCACGCGGAGATGGAGCTGCGCCGAGGCCAGATCCTCTGGTTCCGGGGCCTGAACCGCATCCAGACTCAGGTACTCTTCCTAGTGGCCTGTCCTCCCTCCGGGAGAAGAAATGTCTCCAGGTTGGGAGGTGTTGGGAGGGCAGCAGCTGTTCTTGGTGGCCGACGTCTCTTCCCTCCCTAAGGCTCACTGCTGCTGGACAGCCCGGGCTCCCTTGCTTCAGGACAGATCGGGCAGCAGCTGCTGCGGGGGCTCCATAGTCAGAGGGCCTAGAGCACGGGGCACCGACTGGTAGCATAGTCCTTTAGCTTCAGGTTGGCTCTAAACCCCACTTTGCCACCCTCCCGTTGGGCCGGCAAGCTTCCCGTGTAAGGTCTCTTGCAAGCACCAGACCTCACTTCAAGGCGGGAGACGTTCAGGGTCCTTCCCCACCCTTGAGGAGGAAGGAGTTAGACAATAGCTCTCAGCCAGCACCTCCAGCATACGCTGCACGCCCATCCTCGAGCTGCTGTTAGGATAACGTAGCTGTTCTCCAGAGGGATCCTGGCCAGAGAAACTCATCCTCTTCCCCACCCAAACTTTAAGGCCATGGTGGGGAATCTGGTGGCTAAGTGTGTATAAACGACAACAGTCTTTCACTGCCTAAGCATCTTTTGCAGGATTCAGACTTGCTTCCCAAGAAGGAAGAAGCTATCGTTTCCCCAAACCTTTTCCCTTCTCGAAATTTGTAAAATGGCCTCGATGCTGCTTGAGCCCCCCGCCTATGAAGCCCGACAGCAACTTTTTGTTCCCTCCCTTTCCACGCAGCAACGGTAACCCACCTTCTCCTGGGTGGGCGAGCTGGTCTAGGCCGGTCATCCTATCTCTCGCCCTGTCCTTGCTCCATATGCCTCTATTGTCCTAGTCCTGAGATTTCCCACCCCCAGAGAGCAGGCCTGTTCCTCTCTGCTGGTTGGCCGGAGAGCCCAGAAACAAGTTCACTCTCTAAAATTAGCCTTGCAGATGGTTTAGAAAGTTCCCTAGTCAAGCCCACCTCCTTAGTGCATAGGGAAGAGCGATCAAATGAACCTTCACAACTGAATATGCTGGGAACTTGTCTCCCACAGACGAGACAGTGATGGAGATGGGAAGGAAGGGAAGGAAGGGCTAGGTAGGGAAACATGGGGGCTCCTCCCTCGCGCTCCTCCTCCCAGAGAGGGAAATTCCCACGGGACCTGCCAAAACCGAGCCCCCCCCCCCCCGCCCCCGCCCTTCCAGGCCACTGGCTCCTGTCTCTAAGGCCCGGTGCTTTCCTTCAGGTCTGCTCCTTTCAAAATAACCTGTCTGCTTTTCTCTCCTTCAGGGTCACTGCCTCCTCCTACGTGATTTTTTTTTTCTTAGCCAGGATTCCCTCGTTCCAGCGTCTCCTGGCCCCTTGCCAGCCTTCTGTCCTGGGGGGCTGAGAATCATGGATCTTCCTTCCCCTCCACTACCGATTTCCATTCCCTCAACTCTATACCTCTCGGTTCCCTGCCTGCATAGCTTTTAGGAAACTGCCTTTCCCTGTGGGGGCCTGAGGCAGCTGGGCCAGAATGGCATGAAAGCCTAGGCAGCAAAGGCAACCCTCGAAGATGCCACCATGACCAAATCCCTGCCATTGGCGGTGTGCACCTGACCCCATAAGCAAATGGGCCTGGCTGTGCTCACCTGAGTCACAGACACCTGACGCTCTCTCCTGGCATCAGCCCGTCGGCCTCAGCAGGGCTCTAGCGAAACCCCCGCCATCTGATTGTTGGTCCTCATTGTCATTCTCATCGGCACACTTGGGGGGTGACAGGTGTTGCCCAGCTGTTGTCCCATCCTGGTCCCTTTAGTTTAGGGAGACCCAAAAGCACTGGAGAGCCGAAGCTTGGGAAACGTAAGGGCTAGACTCTTGGGAAGGTAACCCTGGGATCCACTTTCACTGTGGAGGTTGGGACTTTGTAACACTAACAGGCACTAAGGAAGGAGTGTGCACCGTAGCTCTGTCCTCCCCACGTGCAAACCCTTTCCTACCACGGGATTGGGCTCCTCAGTCCCCTGGAACTAAAAACTATATAACGTGATGAAGGGGTGATAGTTTAGCTCAAACTTTGGTCTGAATCCAGAAACGCGCCCTAACCATTTCACGGCTTCTCGGGAAGCTTTAAAAATAAGAAGGACGGTCTGACTCATAAGGTGCCTGCCCTCCCACCTTCCCACCTGGGGAAATGAAGTCACATAAATGGAACCAGCCCTTGGTATTAAGCCTGTGGGCATTTTTGAGATGATTCAACCAGATCCTGAAGGAGAAAGGAATTCTTTTTGATTTGTTCCTTGTCACCTCGGGGTCAGGGGTAAGGACGGGAGGTCTGCCCCAGGCCCCAGACCAAGACCGTTGCTGGAAACCAAATGGCATGAATTCACCTCTGTCTCTGAGAAGTAGCACACAGAACACCAGAGGCCACTTGTGTGGGTTAGACTTGTAGCCACTAACCACCACCGGCCAGCTTCCTCCCCCTCCCTGGATCTGGCTACTGAGTCATTGTCAGACATCTGTCAGACATTTATCTCCAGCGTGTGACCGCAGCTAGTAACATTCTCACTCAAGAGCCTGGCCGCTGGATTCCTCAGCTCCCTTCTCAGGGGCTCTGTCCGTTTCAGCCCTGGGAGAGGGTGTCCCAGAGAAGAAACCCAGAAGCAGGTGAGCCCAGCCGTTGTGGCCTGGGAGGCTTTCCACCCCGGCCCTCTGTGTGTGGGCTACTCCATGCCTCTGTTTTTGCTTTAAACACAGGAGTTAGATTCCTGCAAAACCTGCAAAAACAGGTCGTCGATTTCATTGATTCAGAGGTTCCAGAGCCTCAAAATTCAGTAATCTATACTTTGCCTCGTGTCTTAAATTCCGTGCCTTATTTTTTCAGAGGACAGGTCAGCACAGTGAATAAGCTGTCACTATCTGCCAGGAGTCATGGGGTGGAGAAGTACCTTTACATTTTAGATACATTTGGACACCCACACACCTAAAATGCCCTTCATAGGCTAAAAGGGAAGAGAAGACTGGATTCTGGCTGGGTATTTGGACTCCACGGCAAATTGTTCCTTAAATGAAGTATAATATGCAAATAACGGTTTTCCCCCTTCTCCTCACTCTTGCTTTGTGTCTGAGGGAGTGTCGCTCTTTTTCCCCGGCTCCTGTCCCCCTTTCCCAGCACTTTCCACCCCCCTTCCCTGACCCTCCAGGACCCCCGCCCCCTGCCTCTTTCTTCACCCCTCTCTGACTGTGGAGCAAAGCTGTCTCACTCTCTGATTCTTTGCAGATCGACGTAATTAACACATTCCAGACGGGAGCCTCTTTTAAGGGAGTCCTAAAGCGACAGACCATGGGTCAACACCTTGATGTAAAACATGTTCCTAGCTCATCCTATGTAACAGTTGCGCCAGTCAGATCTCCCCCCACCACTTCTGTTCCTGCTGCTGTTCCACCTCCTACTCTGGGCAGTGAGTGACAGTCTATTATGATGCATGATTTGCTAAAATGACCACAAGAGAGCACGTGGCATCCACTTTAACCAACCGTGGCATCCACTTTAACCAACCGTGGTTATCTTTTCCTTTTGGTTTTTCCCTTTGATCTTTGACTTAAGGGAAGAAAAATGGGACAGAAATCCCACTCCCAAACCAGCCTGTGTGCCCTTTTATTTATTTACTTTTTTTTAGTGTTGAAAAACTATTAAACCATAGGCATTTTAAAGGCAATAATCCTGTTTTCTGATTGTTCCTCTGCATTGCTCGTTTCTTCCTGGAGTTTTGTGTTGGTTTGTTTTGCTTTACTTTAGTTTTTTGTTTGTTTGTTCTGCTTTGTTTGGATATGTTGTTCCTCTCCTCTCCTCCTGCTCCTTGGAATCTAAACCTTATCTCCTAAGGTTAGATGTGAGCTTAGGCCAATGAAAACCCTGCACTCGCCTCATTTGGGGGCAAGTTTCAGATCTCCTGAAAATGAGTATGAAGAGAGCTACATTCCCATGGGGTTTTCTTACCAGCAGATCTGTCATAATTGAGCCAGTGTTGAAGTCGGTCCCTTAGGCCACCTCTCTGTCGTGAGCTGGTCATACTGGCATAGAGTAGCTGAGTGTGAAGAAAAGAAGGTGTTCAGTTCACGTGCACAGGGCTAAGTGTCCCTAAGGTTTCACTTTTCAGGGACTTTAAACCAATTGAATTCACATGTGGGCAGGAGAAATGTATAGGCAAAGGTCAACATAACATGTTTTTCTTCACTCCAACTTTTTTTTTTCTTTTAAGGAATCTCTGAAGAGCAGCTTTTGCTTTGTTTTGTTTTTGTTCACTTTTCCTTTCCTCTAGTTTGATTGTGTCGGCCGTAGCCAGCCCTCCGCGTTTTATTGTGCGTATAAGGTTTTAGGAACCCCTTTCGCAGCCAGACTGTCAATTGGAATGCTGCCAGTGTTTAACCTAAGATCTGGTGTTCCCTTCGGTAGATTACTGGATTCTTGCTAATGCTTTTGCCTTCCTGTTCCTGGTCACTTTACCTTCCCCCGATGGGACAGAGAGGTGAGAGAAGGCTCTTTGCTGATAGTGCAAGGGACTTGGTGGGGAAGGAGTCTCTGTGTATGAAGTTTATTGTGAGCTTCAGATAGTTGAGTGTTTCATTTATCTCTTTCTCCCCCACTTCCAACCCCCCCCCCCCACCCAAACCCTGGAACAGGGAGGTAAAGAAAGAACAGTTGCATTGTCTATGGTTCACGTGGTTGTGACCTGTGCAGGTTGACCAGACTTAGATTATTTGTTGTCTTTTCAGCCAACTCTAAGGGTTCTGGGGTGACATATAGGAGGTGGGGTTTTCTACAGATACATATTTCTATAGATACATATTTCCTAGGCCCCAAAGCAGTCAAAGAACAAAATAAGTCCTACCCTTCTCTCTCTGGTCCTTCCATATTCCTCTCTTATTTCCTTTTTTCATCTAGTTTTTCCCTGTCCTTCTAACTAGCATCTGTTCTTTTTTAATTATGCCCTTCTTTTAGGAAGGGTTAGTGGCAGACGTCCCCGCGATGTGAAGGTAGAAAGAGACTAAGCAGAAGACAGAGCCCATTGGGCTCTTAGGGAGTTGCCGGTAGAAGGTGTGGTCCACACCCTCAAAGATAGAAAATCAGTCAAGAGACACAGCCACTCCTGCTCTTTCTCCAGCTGTGTGCCTTCTTACTTGGCCGTCCTAGAAGAAATAGTCACGCATTTGAAGACCCCCCTTCCCCACTCCAGATCTCTAAGTGAATTCAGTTATTTATCTAACTTTCTGTAGATAAATCTTTAAGATTTCCCTCTATAGGAAAGCCCTACTCCCTTCTCTTCCCCTGGTTTCTGAAAAGAAAACAGAAAACTGTAGAATATAGCTGAAGAAACGGAGTCTTCATCTGCCCCTTCATAGAGCTCCAGAGAGTGGCCCTGAACCCTCACACCTAATGGAAAGTCCAGCCTGGTTGGGACTCCTAAGACATGAGAAAGAGTTACCGTTCAATCCGTGACTCCACCCATAGGACAGGGGCCACAGAAGTGTCATTTCCCAGCCGTTTTGAGAGACGAAAACTGGGGAAGGAAGGGCTGATTGGCCGAGGGGAGAGTGTCAATGGCTTTCACAGCACCCTCTTCACCAGCTATGTCTTGTTCCCCGTACACGGCTCACGCACCAGACATCAAGAAAGGAGGATCCCACCTCTGCTTGGGGTGGATTGGTGACGATGTATCTGTGTGATTGTGTTACATACTCTCTGAGGCCAGTGCTGGAGCGGAGGAGCATTCTGGCACCCTTCTCCCTTCTCTCTGCCACCAGGCCACTAGATGGTGCCACCTAGCTCCCTGACCCCTCTTCCTTTGAGCTCTTTATGCAGGATGCTGGTTTCCCTTTAGATTCTAGAAGCCCTGCAGTCTAGCCGGATGACTGTTCCTTGCTCCCCCAAAGAAGAAATCATCCCTATTTTTCCATCTACCCATTCCAATTCACTTTTATTTCCCTTACGGTTTACCTGTAACAATGTTATTGATCACCCCAACAGGTGAGAGGAAAAGCCAGAAAACAGGGCTCCAGACCCTGACTCCAACCCCCGTTTTTAAAAATCTCTTTTCTGTATTGGACTCCACACAGAGTTGTTTTCATTAAGTATTCAGTGGCTTCAAAAAAAAAAAAATAGAAGCAGGAAGTTTGAAAATCACTGATACTGAAGAGAAGCAACTGTTGGCATAAAGGTCCCTGTTCTTCAGCAGCACTTGTTAAACACTTTGAAATCTCAAGAGCAGGTGGAAAGCGTGGGCCATGCCATCACTCCTACAGGGGGGTGACATGGCTTTGAACCCACCTCTTGAGCCTCTGTTCCATCCGATCTGACCTAGATCTGGAGCAAAGAGCACATGACAGGTAAAATTCACCCATCAGATGGTCACTAAAAGTCCTAGCAGGGTGGAAAAGTAGGTCCTTACTTTCCGTTCAGCATGGTGAACGTGTGCCCAGGTTCCTTGCTTCTTCTTGGCGGAAGCGTTGAGCTGATCCGACCCAGTGGCAGAGAGTCCTTTGCCTTCTAAGCTCTGAGCACCCTCAGTCCCGGGTGGGTCCTGCCGTGCTGTTCTGGGATGGAGGAAAGCCTCGGCTGGTAAAGACACAACTTTAGTGGATCCTCCTGGCGCATTAGTCTTAAAGGTTCTGTACAATGACCGAAAGCACGGCCTGACTCTTTGTGTCTCTGCTGTGTGCACGTTCTTGCCTCTTCTCCAGGGACACATTCTCTGCTGCAACAGCAGAGGGGTGGAAGAGGTGCCTTACGCCGACATTCATCATTCCTCGCCCTGCCCCTCCCCCACACAGCAGTTTCTCCCGCGTTGCCCCCATTTCTTTTCCGATGAAACCATTTTTGGACGAGACTAGAATCAGCCACCTCCCAACAACTAAAACTGCCCTACCACCACCGTCTCTTCCCCCCAGCCTCTCCCTCCAACCTCTCGGGATCCAACCTCCTGCCCCTACCCCGATTCTACTCACCCAGGTTCTAAACCATACTTGCGAGAGGCCTACGGTTCAGAAAAGCAGGCCGCCAAAAGAGCTAGTGCCTGTGGACAAGGCGCCAGGTGGTCATGGGAATCGGTTGTTTATTTTTCTCTCTTCTCTAAGTTGACTGAATCCCTTCCCTTTTTGTGCGGTAGGAAAAAAAGACCTTGACACTTCTAGGACAGGGCGGTTCCCTCTGCCCGTTAAAACTGCAAATTGTCTGTAGCACGGCCTCCCGGGTTGGGTGCCTTCTCTCCGGGTCCCATCCTCTCCCTTCTCCGCCTAAGATCGTGTTCCTCTTCCAACTTACAAACAGCTGGACAGAGCCACAAGGCCCGGCACAGGTGCTGTGCATCAGAGACACGACATGCGTTTGAATCATGCAGGCCACCTCTTCTGTCAGTAGTCAGAAGGAAGGCATCTTCCGATACCTGCATTTCCTCCCCATCTGCCAGGGGAGGGCCCGAACGGTGGAGCTCTGCTCTCTTTCGGGGAAGGGGACATGGTTGAGGTGGCAGGATGTAAGCGTATGCATGTTCCCCGACTGAAAGAGCAACTATTCAGCTGGACAGTCTCAATTTCTTGCATGCTGCCAACACAAACGAAGATTGTTTTGTCTGCCTTGCTGCACGGTATCCATGGTCACTTATCACCCAAAGTATATCCTGTATGTGTTTGGCTCTTTAAGGGGTTTAAACAGATAACTAAACGTCGGTGTGTGAGTTTTCCGTCCCACATTCGCAAAATGTTTGGCCTCAACACAGAAAGCCACGTGTCTGAATCATCTTTTAAGTTTGGCTATTAATTTGCACCTGGTTCCAATGCCCTTGCCTTCCATCCAGAAGAACTAATGAATCTTTGTTTTCTGTTTCGTTTTAAGAATGGATTGTTTGGGAACGCTAACTTTGCTTTGGGTTCTCTACCTTTTTTTTTTTTTTCTTTCTTTCTTTCTTTCTTTCTTTTTTTTTTTTAATGCAGCTTTTGAAATATTCAGTTGTTTGCCATTACTCACCCCACCCCAACCCCGTGCTTGGAA